>NC_086374.1:40016322-41255416 GCF_036588685.1 Mytilus trossulus | reverse complement strand
TCTATAAAAATTGCCTGACCACTATAATTTACATTTCAGGATAGTTTGAATTAAATCCTCCTGACAGACAATCACTACTGATTGTTCAGTAAACAACAATAACCAAATATTTTATCATTTTTACAACATTTTACTATGCATCCATTCAATTTATAGACAGAATGGACATTATTATTACAAAATGACAAAGACAGGAGAGAACTTTGGTAGTAAAAGTTTACCATGCATATTATTAGTAAATCTTTAAAACTTCATCTGAAATTGTATAGGGAAAAGATTTTCAGCTACAGTTTTCATTCATCAGTTATTTTTAGAGCAACTTTCATCCTTTTAAGATATTTTAATGCTATGTCCTGATTTTGATTTGATGACCTTGCTCTTAAGACAGAACAAATTTATTACAAAAACAAGAGGCTCTCAAGAGCCTGAATCGCTCACCTTAATTCTTTTGGTTAAATCTCTCATCAATGATTATTTTGACTTTTCAATTTATTTAAATGTTTTTTGGATCGTCCTATTTTCTTCAAAAGCCAAAAAAAATAATCATGTTCTCCTATGTTCTATTTTAGCCATAGGAGCTATGTTTCTTGACATACAAGGAAATAAAATATAAAATTTATACTAGATACTCTGAAACTCATTTAGCCTAAGTTTGGCTGAAATTGATACAGCAGTTTCAAAGGAGAAGATTTTTTAAAGTAAGTCAACATGATGAACAAATTGTGAAAAAAGTCTTTAAAGGGCAATAACTCCTTAAGGGGTCAATTGACAATTTTGGTCAAATTGACTTATTTGTAGATCTTACTTTGCTTAACATTTTTGCTGTTTACAGTTTATTTCTATCTATAATTATATTCAAGATAATAAACAAAAACAGCAAAATTTCCTTAAAATTATCAATTCAGGGGCAGCAACCCAACAACAGGTTGTCTGATTCATCTGAAAATTTCAGGGCAGATAGATCTTGACCTGATAAACAATATTTGCCACGTCAGATTTGCTCTAAATGCTTTGGTTTTTGAGTTATAAGCCAAAAACTGCATTTGACCCCTATGTTCTATTTTTAGCAATGGCGACCATGTTTGTTGATAGATCAAAACTTTAGATACAATTTACTAACTAGATACCATAAGGAACATTCATTTAAAGTTTGGAATTATTTGGCCCAGTAGCTTCAGAGGAGAATATTTTTGTAAAAGATTACTAAGATTTACGAAAAATTGTTAAAAATTGACTATAAAGGGCAATAACTCCTAAAGGGGTCAACTGACCATTTCCGTCATGTTGACTTATTTGTAAATCTTACTTTGCTGAACATTACCCTGTTTACAGTTTATCTCTATCTATAATAATATTCAAGATAATAAACAAAAACAGCAAAATTTCGTTAAAATTACCAATTCAGGGGCAGCAACCCAACAACGGGTTGTCTGATTCATCTGAAAATTTCAGGGCAGATAGATCTTCACCTGATAAACAATATTACCCCATGTCAGATTTGCTCTAAATGCTTTGGTTTTTGAGTTATAAGCCAAAAACTGCATTTGACCCCTATGTTCTATTTTTAGCAATGGCGACCATGTTTGTTGATAGATCAAAACTTCGGATACAATTTATAAATTAGATACCCTAAGGAACATTCAGTTAAAGTTTGAAAGTATTTAGCCCAATAGTTTCAGAGGAGAAGATTTTTGAAATAGTTTACGACGACAGACGACGACAGACGACGGACGACAGACGACAGATGACAGACGACGGACGACGACGGACGCCAAGTGATGGCATAAGCTCACTTGTCCCTTCAGGACAGGTGAGCTAAAAACTGAAGCTGATCTGACAGTCTTTATTTAACCTGAAGGTTTCTTGTTTAGATGAAGCTTTACGTTTCAATACTTTAACTGCATGTGACAACTTATAATCCATTTCATCTAAAATTTATAGCATATAAAAATCAATAGATGTTTATCAGCTGATGTATGTACTAATTAACTAATTCTTAAATTAAATTTAATCCACAAGAGGAAAAATCCATAACTAGCAGTACCATAGTAAATAAGTGTAGGGCTTTCAAAATAAATTCTCCTGATGATTTCAAAAATCAATTTCAATCTAAGGTTATATTTTGTAAATAGAAAAGACAAAAGTTCTCTCTTCCTTTAATGTCAGGTAAAATAAACCATTAGAATGTTCAATATACATGATATAGATATTTGTTTACATAGTAGTAAAATATTTATAATGAAGACCTGTGTTGTATGTTATTGTTTGCCTTTCTTTGTACATATTTTTTTATCTATGAGTCAGGAGTTCATGTAGTCTTTTGAGGTGTTCTATATTTTCAGTTATTTCTCTTTGCTATTCTTTTTTCTGCATTATTTAATCATCATTTCAAAATGAGAGAAACAATACATAAAATCTACAGCTGACAGGTATTTTACCTATTTGCTTCCTCAAGCTTGGCTAAAAGTTCTAACTCCTCTGCTTGCAGAGAGGATACCTCCTCTGTTTGCTGTTTGTCATCTGAGGACATTGGCCTCCTAAAAACTTCTTACTTCATCACCCTCTGAAATGAAAACAAACATATAGTATTCATATAAGTAAGATAATGGCCTCAAGAGATGTTGTTTTTTGTGCTGAATAAATTTACTTTTTAACATATTCATATATTGTCACCACAAACAGCTTAATGGATGGTCAAAAACAGGTAATGGCATTTCTACTGTTCTGATATTTATAACTGACAAATCCAGTAACCTAACAATAAACTGGTTGTACCTTGGTATTTCAGTAAAATACTACATAAATATATAAATCTGTGGATTTATAGGTAGTTTATCTTCCCTATAGTGTAGGTCATGTCAATGACAGAAGAGACGAGAAAACCAACACTTTCAATTTACATAAAGAAATAAATAATCCTTTTATTCTTGTTTCCAGTCACAAATGTTTATTACAGATACACATCAGACATACTTTCACTTTCTTTCCTGTTTTTATATGAACAATTAAGAAAGAAATCATTAGGGTTTGGGTTTTTTTAAATTGTCATCATATCTTCTATAACTGACAGGAAAATGCACACTTACCCCGATTGTTATTCAAAGTGACATGCTCATTAATGCACACCCAATAAACAACTCCTCACTGACAAACTTATAACAAATATGAAGACATTGTTTTTCCAGTAAGTTCATTCAACATATTGAAAAATTCTAAATATAGAAAAACAGGAAAAAGATGTCTTACAGATGAGAAGAGTTCTCACACATTTCAAGTCTCCACTCTCAAGCAGCTCACCAAATAATGAAAGATGAAGTTGTTGTGTAGACTTGTACTTGAGAAAAGTGTGACAGAAATATTTGTTTGACAAATAGTAGAAGTAGAAAATGCAATATAGTCCCCTTTTCTTAAAATTTGCCAATATTGAAACACTAAGCACTGTTTAGATGTCCACCCCCTTTTTGCCCCTGTGACTGATAGTCAATCAGCAAAAGTGCAGATCTATACCCAATGAGAAAGAAGAAAATACTCCATTACATCATATCTGTGATAATCACATATATATAAGTTATGTAAATTTTACATTTTAAAATGTGTGATAGAAATAAGTAACCCATTCTATATATATATATATATGATTACATGTATTATATAAAATGCATAAGGTGAAATAGCTTTTATTGCCAATGCTTCGTTAAATGTTAAATTTAATGTACTAAATAATATTAAAATTATCAAATACAAATATTATACATAGATAACCTTTAAAATTTCCTTTGATGTATCTATATTATACAAGTATATTATTTGATTTGTTTCGACTCACAGATTTACATTTATGTGTAAATTCACCAAATAAAATTATCTTATGGATCATATTTTAAGACAGATGAAAAAGAATTCCATCATTTATTTAATTATTAATACAACCTTAACTAGCTAAATAAATTAACCTAAACTTAATTATTAATAAATCAACCTTAACCATGTTAATTAAATAAATTACTTTTACATGTATAATAGGTTTCTTACAGGTCATATCATATGATAAGATACATAAAACATTGAACTGACTATCTGTATAACAAGAGTGCACACACTGAAATGTCTCGCCTTCTTTACTAATCATTGATATTATGTTGATAGTCCTAATAATAAAGCTTTATTACAACTGTCTCATAAACTTAACATAAACCAAGAAAACTAAACATTGACCTTTGAACGATGAAAATGAGGTCAAGGTCAGAGCAACCATGCCAGGTAGGCATGTACAGCTAACAATTCTTCCATACAACAAATAAAATTGACTTATTGCTTATAGTTTAAGGAAAACAGACCAAAACACAAAAGCTTAACACTGAGCAACGAACTGTAAAAAATGAGGTCAAGGTCAAATAAAACCTGTGTGACTGACATGTAGATCATGAAATATTTCTATACACCAAATATAGTTGACCTATTGCATATAGTATTAGAAAAAAAGGTCAAATCTCAAAAACTTAACTTTGACCACTGAACCATGAAAATGAGGTCAAGGTCATACGACACCTGCCAGGTAGACCTGTACACCTTACAACCATTCCATACACAAAATATAGAAGACCTATTGCATGCAGCATAAGAAAAACAGACCAAAACACAAAAACTAAACTATAACCACTAAACCATGAAAATGAGGTCAAGGTCAGATGACACCTGCCAGTTGGACATGTACACCTTGCAGTGCTTCCATACACCGAATATACTAGACCTATTGCTTATAGTATCTCAGATATGGACTTGACCACCAAAACTTAACCTTGGTCACTGATCAATGAAATGAGGTCGAGGTCAAGTGAAAACTGTCTGATGGGCAAAAGGACCTTGCAAGCTACGCACATACCAAATATAGTCATCCTATTACTTTTAATAAGAGAGAATTTAACATTACAAAAAGTCTTAACTTTTTTTTCAAGTAGTCACTGAACCATGAAAATGAGGTCAAGGACATTGGACATGTGACTGACAGAAACTTCGTAACATGAGGCATCCATAAACAAAGTATGAAGCATCCAGGTCTCCCACCTTCTAAAATATAAAGCTTTCAAGAAGTGAGCTAACACCGCCCCCGCCGCTGGACTAAAAAAAGTCTGAATAATCTTTCTTTAATTCTAACAAGCTTTTATTCTCGAAATCAACTTTCTGAATCTGCAATGTATCTTGATTAAGGCTCCTTTTATTACCTATATGGGAAAATCGATTGGTGTTTGCAATCTAAAATGCCTGTCCCAAGTCAGTTACCTGTAATTCATTGGTTGTTGTTGGTTAAGTCTGTCATATTTGTTTTTCTTGGACGGTATTGTTATAAATTATGCATTTAGTTTTGTTTCACATTGTTCCTGTCTATACTTTAAGAGGTTTTCTCATTATTGAAGGACACACATGAACTATAATTGCTTATATCCATGTCATTTGTTCTCTTTACAATAGTGATTTCATCTCCTTATTTTTATTTAGAACCTACTTCTTTACAACTGCACAAAATTGCTGTCATAAATATGTATATACACAAAGCACACTTTCATACTAATAATGTTACATTAAAAATACACTGCCAAATCATGTAAATTTAAGCCAACTTTGTTTAAATTACAAATAACAATATTTTTTTATAATCAATGTCAGTTTTCAAAACTCAAACTTTCTAAGAACATAGAAATTAATCATACATGCCCTTATTGACCTAAAAATTTAAATACTAATCAACCATCTTGCTGTAGACTTTGTTTATCCTATGTTACGTCTTTATATATAAGATATATATGTTTAGACATGATTCAGTTCACAAAATACCAATAAATGACAAAATATTAATCAGATTTTATTTATTTTCTTAGCCTAAAGCAGGTGAATGTTGTGATATTTTTTTTTATTAACCAGGTAATCTTTACCATGTTAAAATAGCTTCTGGTGCGACCTTTGAAAATGAGATTGATCTAATGATGGAGGTTTACCATCCTCCCTATAAAGGTGTAATTTATGCTTATACATATTATATATCACATACATTAAAACAAGTGAATGACAAAAGCAGACAGATGTTCTAAGATTATAAATATCCTGGATATTCATTTACCTGTGATTTTAAACATTGAAAACAGAAATTGGGAATAAAGAAAATATTACAGGAATGCCTTTTTTAATCTTTTGTTAGGACAGAAAAGAAAAATGCATTAGCATGCATATAAATCTCATTAAATATCTTTTGGTGTTGTTTTTTGTTTGTTTAAGTATACATATCCTGTATATGTATATGAGGCTATGAATTTACAAGTTTGAATTGCAACACGTAATTTGGTAGTCCTAGCAGTCCTCTTTTTCTGACATGTAGAAAGCTATGATGAAAACTATTAATAAAACAAACCTTACCACTCTACACTAATTTAGTTTGCTCTGGAAATTCTAATGTCAATTCTGATATCCAAATGATGTATTCTTATATATGTCTTTAATCTGTGAACATTTCACTTTGAAGGATCCAATTAATCTCGCAAAGATAATCGGCTACTTTCTGCAAAACAAAATATCAATGAAGAAATAAAGTGTCTATATAAAGTCAAAATAAATAATTAATTGAGGATTAGTTTGGAACTTGATACTTATCTTTTTTTTCATTGACATGAATACAATTGTCTCCATGACAATTACAACCTGTATGTATAGTTCACATGTTCAAAGTATACATCAGATTATACAGTATAATATACTATGGATTATCTTGATGAGGATTTGATGTAAAGCATCCAGCATATTTATGCTGCTTATATGAAATAAGAGAAATCATATTCAAATGTATACTTTAATTCTGCTTTTATACAAATCCTTAGTTTTCTCGTTAGTTTACTCTTTTGAATTGTTTTACATTGTCTTATCAAGGGCCTTTTATAGCTGACTATAAGGTATGGGCTTTGCTCATTGTTGAAGTCCGTTTGGTGACCTATAGTTGTTAATGTTTGTGTCATTTTGGTCTTTTGTGGATAGTTTTCTCATTGGCAATCATACCACATCTTCTTTTTTATAATCTTTGCTGCCAACTGTGAAGTCTAAGACTTTGACGTCAAAGGTTAGACCTCTTCAAAAACACCAGGACGATTATTAAGACGAAAAGAGTCATCAACAAAAAAGGGAGACAGAATTTTGTTGCATTTGACAGCCTTGACCCATAAATAAAAGTCACATATATCATGATTATACCTGTTTTGAAAGAATATAGCATCTGCGTCCAGACTTATACACATTTAGAATAGAGGGTAGATAATTATAAGCAATTAAACAATACAACAAATTGAAGTTACTTAAATCAAAACATATATCCTTCACATTTTATTCATGTTATATACTAGTATTCTTGAACTTGCTTCTACTAGCTTGGGTGTAAATGGTAAGAATAGTTTTAACTAATACTAGAATTACTTATAGTTATGTATATACAATTGTTATTACCGGTATGTTATTTAATAAATGATTAAGTCATTCATATAATATCTTTTTCTCCATATCATAATAAATTCTTGTTATAACCAGAAGGGTAAGCTGTGATGACTTTCTAAAGTAACAATATACATCGTGAGAAATCAGCAACACCTACTACACAACTTTATTCATGCACAAAATACATGTAATTTTATAAGCTGACTCATCTTCTCAAATAGATTACAAATTTCTCTACATGTAATAGCCAATAATGCAATATAAATTACTTTAATTTAGCCTAAAAATAATCCAAGTTCACTGCATGACCTAAAGTTTTTATTGCATGACAAGTACAGGGGAAAAACACTTTGTATCTTAAATATATAAATATTGACAAATATTATACTAAGTGATTATATCATATTTTGATATCAAGACACTAATTATGTCAATATGTGCAATAATTGAAGTGGAATTTTGATATCAGTTTATTTTAACAGCAATCCATTTTATGTATCTATGGTTTTTCACAGTTTTTGCAGTAAAACTCATACAGATCAGTTTTGTGGATTATTTTTTGTTCACTAAAAATGATTAAATTCCCATAAATATTCTACAAAACATTTCCTCCATGTTTACAAAACTGTAGATCTTGCTGTGCTGATCAATTTTGCTGTTTCAGTTTTTCTTATCTACAACATGTATTGCTTAGACTGAAAATGCATAAAAATGGTTTCAATCAGCCTTTAGGAACAAGCACTTCTATATGGTTGACAGACAATTTTATACATGTTTTTGAATTTAATTTTTTTTATCATTTGGTAAAAATCTATATTAAGGGGCAATAACTCCAATAAAAAGTTTACCAACTATTTAGGAGATTTGACATATAAATTTGTAGATTTCGTCATTCTGATCATTTTAACCTCTAGATCTATGCTCTATTTGTAGTCATGGTAGTGGCCATTTAAGTGGGCAGGCAGAATCACTGGGCACAATTTTTAAGCTAGATACCCAAAGCATGATTGTGGTCTATTAGTTTTATGATAAGACTGGCAAGCAATAATAATTATTCCTCAATTTATAACCAAAACTTATTGTTACCCAGTGACTACATGTTGATGATATCAGTATATTATATGACTCTTTCATTTTGTTTTTGTATGTAGTAGTCTTAGCATAGACTACAAAAATAAAATCAAACTTGTTCTGCAACTGGTTATGATAAAACTGTAAACCAAACATCAAATCAATATATTCCAGCTCGAAAAAAAAGTGTGAAAAACTGATTTGCGGGACTGACAAACAGACCGACAGATGGAGTGAAAACCTATAGTCCTATTCAAATTCGCTGGTACGGGACTTATTATATATTGAGAATGAAAATGGGGAATATGTCAGAGACAACCTGACCAAAGAGCAGACAACAACCTGACCAAAGAGCAGACAACAACCTGACCAAAGAGCAGACAACAGCCAAAAGCCAATGGGTCTTCAACGCAGCGAGAAAATACTGCACTCGGAGGTGGTCCACTGCTGGCCCCTAAATAAAATTGTGTTACCAGAATAATGACTGAGAGAGAATTAAAGAGAGTAAAACAGACAGGAAGGATAAAATGAAAGAATATCCTTGAATACTATCTTCTATGTACATTCTTAATCAATTTGCACTTGTTTGTTTCAATTATGACATGCAGATTGTTGTGATTATATCAATAAACTTCAATTTATACATGATAGTATTTCAATTAGTAGCTTAAGGCTAAGATGTCTGCACCATAGTATGACTTGATGCAAATTTCCTATTTGAGTGCAAACAACATATCTAGCCATCTTGATGTTAAATAATATGCCATAAACATATATATATAATAATGTCACACTTTTGCAATCAAAAATACTTAAAGATATTAGTACCTTGTTCGCTTGCAGAGTATCCCACTAATACAATTAAACACAGGGATGTAACACCAATCTTTGTTAGAAAAACCTTATAATTGGCTTAACAGATGTGATACTGTGTGTGGTCATCAATTCATTTATATTCAAATACTATTTTGTGCATTTACTTATGCTTTATTAGGCTGATTGCACATAAATGTATTTAATTGATCATATCGTTGATACATATATTGCAACTGTAGATGAAGGAAATAACATCTGCAAAACAAATTATAAAACCTCAGTAAGCAAGCTCACCTACCCCCGCAAGAAAAACTTTTAGTGACCTAATCATACATAATATATAGATTCTTTGTTTACTTTAAAAAAGTATGATTCCATTTTACTGTGATTTTAGACAAAAACAAGTGCCAATATATTGCATCAAATGTCTTCTAAATCAATGAGGATCTCCCTCTTATTATAAATATGTTACACTTATTTAAAGTTTCCTATGAATGTAGAATTTGATTATTATTAAGTAGGCATAGGCAGAAATCACTTTTCTGTACAAATTTCAGTCTAATTTCAGTACTGTAATCATGATTGGATTTTTGATCTGTTGACCTTTCAATCTTGGGACAGGCACATAAAGAATGTGGCGATGTTAAACTAGTTTACTGAAACAAAACCGTCCATCTAACCTGGGACAGTGTTGTAACATGTACAGTTCAACATAAGAACAAACTATAAAAGTCAGTGGAAAAGTGCTCAACTCTGTCTTCCAATAAATGTGTGCTCAGGCTAGGCTGTTGTTTGATATGTTAGGGTGAAATATGTAGACTCTCCAATTTCAGTTTTTATGAATGAATTGCCCACTGGTCCAACTGGACCAGGGGTCATTCTGGGAAAAAACATGTCATAGGACATTGCGAATTGGGACGTCATACATTGTGGAGTCAAGAGTTTCTGGGAAAATGCATTTTAAATTTAAAGATGATGTAATTGAAATATTGTCAACTAACATTGACTTAGGTCAGATGTACTGATTATATACAAAGTAATCATGGTTAGTATTGTACCAACTGTACTCCTGTACTTCTGTTTTTTGAACTAAAGGTAGATCAAATAAAAAGGACAATACAAAAATCTCTTACCATTAGAACCTTAATATCAAAACAAAACTTTCCACTTCCTATTCATACTCATGTATATATGTAGTAATGTTATCATATAACTTATCGAGGGGATTTGTTTATTTATAGTTTATCTGTAGGTGTCATAATAAATAGATACCAGGATGCCTCATTAAAACATTATATAAGAGCCAAGTGTAAAAAATGTCAAGTTAAAAAAATCTGCATAAAGGCATAACACTGAATTATAAAGGTGATCATTCAGTAAAAACTATTATTAAAATCTATTTCAAAATTTAGACTAGTTCACAACAAGCACAGTAGAAAAGAGAATATTCTTTTGTAAAAATTAATTTTTACCATATATATTGTATGACTTATAGGTAGAGCCATGATAAAAATATGAAAATATCTCATCATTTAACTTTGATCTTTAAGAAGAACATGAAAGTGAAAATAAAACCTTTCAAACAGGTTCGGTCCATTTAAACTGCAATATTTTAAAAATCTCTAAAAAAATAATAATTTAAAGTACACGTATCTCTTCATAACAAAATGCCCTAGATGCTTGATTTGCTCAATAGCCTTTTTGTACCTCTAAAAGTTCATGTAAAAAAAACTTCTGACAATTTTGATTTAATTCCTTTCTTTTTCATTTGGCTCGATTCGTAATATAGGTTGCAATTCCAGTTTTCCCTACCTGTCAAAGCAATCTCTCCATAGGAAATTTGGAAGGTAAAATATAAAATAAATCCTAATATGTATGTATTTTCAAGGGTGAACAACAAAATTATACATCCATCAAATACAATTAATGCTGTTGTAAATATGTTATGAATACTGATTCAAATATTTGTTGCCATATCATACAAGATTTTATACTTTTATTGCATGTACTTTTTATAAAGTACAAAAAATATCACAAAAACATGGTATTATTAATATGTATTAAGACAAATACATCTTGTACTGAAGGTAAACAACTTATGTACTCCTACATGTGATTACTTGTCAAAGTCAGGTTTCTTTTTTTTTAGTAATTATATATGATGTATATATGTTACTGTACTTCATGCGGTTTTCAAGTACCAGTACTTTACATGTCCAAATACTTCCTTTCATCAAAGAATTAAACTAAAAAAAATACACCATGTATTATAATTATACATTTTTCATCAAAATACCACAGATCTATCATAAAATAACATTGTTTAGGAAATTTTTATAACCTTACTTGCAAAAAATATGACAATACCAAGTCAACCAAAAACCTCAAGTCCTAGAAAAATACAATTCAATGTCCAAAAGGGGGAACACAAAAAGTTGTAGCAAAACACCAAAGTGAATTCAGATGCTCCTATTCATGCTTTAAATAGCAGATAAAAAATGGCAGATCCTGCTCCAACTGTAGTTTTCACTGCGTAGCTGGTAATTAAGGCATGAATGTGGTTGCTACAGTACTTATTTTATAAAACTCTACTTTTTACTTTTGGAGTAATAAGAATGAAATCAAATTAGTTTCTCCTTGTCAAAATGGTAATTTAAATATTTCGAATTAGTTGATAAAACAAAAACAAATATCAATCCAAACTTACCTGCATAGGCCTAATTCTCATGTCAATATCACATAAAACAATACACATCCAGGAAATTGTAATTAAAGAAGGAAATAATAGAACTTATTTTATTGGCTATGACATAAGTATGTAAATATTGGGATATCAGAGGGATGACTTTTGCCCTAGAGACTACAAGTACATGTATAATACACAGGTGATTTGTCATTGGCCTTGACATCAATCCTCATTACATGTATAGCATTAAGATAATTATTCAAGATATCCGTACTTGTTTCTAAACTGTCTTTTCATCTTCTACACACGTATGAATTGGGTAGAAATGGGTGATACAGCTCAGACTTAACATCTAAATGTATGCATGCAACTACAGGTCACTGTATTTCATCTTGGTGCTGAACATCATTAAACAATAAGCAAAACCTATTTTGCTTAGCATTGCTTAGCAAGATTATAAAACGCTTGGTCATAACTAATGTAAAACAATCAAAACAAGAAATCTAAAGGCCTGATTTAGGTATAAAACTTAAATCAGCAGAAAAAAATATAATATACATGTACAGCAACAAACTACAAATATAAAAAAGAAGATGGGCAAACACTGCATTACAAGCTCCAGACATGGGACAATCTCATACCAAATTTGGCAGGGTTAAACATGTTCCCTAGTGCCTAATCCTCCCCTTACCAAGGAAAGTGTTGCAACAGCAAAACATAAGAACAAATTATAAATCCAAATGAAAAAGACTTGATTCTTCAAATTGCCACAAAGTACACAAAATAAAAAAGACTTGACAAACAGTATCAATCTGAGATAACTTGTAGTACACATTTATAGATAATCTGACTATGGATGAACATACTTATTACAAGATGTACATGGATTCACATGATTACTATACATGTACATGATGTATGTTGTACATGGATTCACATGATTACTATACATGTACATGATGTATGTCAATGTATGTGTGTAGAAAATTTGAATTCACATGAAATGTTGATTACTCCTACATACATGTATATATATATATATTGTGTATTATGGATTCACATGATTCCCACTTCACTATGGATATCTTCATTTATATTATGGATCCCAAGCTATGGGTTAAATAGTTGGTTAGGAATGAAATGCCTTTGATTGTTTGTTTTCAGTGTTAAAAGTGGTATGCTGACAGACAAAAAATTCCAATTCTCAGTTAAATGCAAGAAAAAAAAATCCCCTGAAAATTCCACTGATAGGAAGTCCCTAACATCTTAAGTCTGGGATTGGTAATCAAAATACTGATGTGGTTCTCAACTGCATAAGAATGCAAATGTGGACATATATTTTTTACCTTAAGAAAGTAGTTCCTTAAATAAAAGAGTGACTGAATGAGAGAGAAATGCAAATCTAAACAAAAATGTTTGCAGGAAATACAACCCATGTATTCCCCGTCATGTCCTACTTACCACAGATACTACCACATATACCTAATTACCATTAATTATTACTTTGTACCTATTTATCAATGACTTTATACTACTACTATAATATGTGTTTATTTTGTTTTTGACATTTCTTTATATATTTTTACACATATTATTAGAATGGAAGTAATTTCTGTCAATATACTTGACACGTTTATGTGACTGGATTGTGTATGTGATCATGTTTCTTATGTAGTTCCGTACCATAATTATATAATTTCAGGGAAAGCTTATAGACTATGCTGAGGAATTATTGAATTTTTTAATGCGTATATGTTTCTTAAGCAATTTAATAATAATCATTACGCATTTAAATTTTTTAATTAAGAACAAAACAGGTGCTCTTTATACAACAAAAATTGATCATATTGAGTATATATACTTAAATGTTCATGGCTAATAGTAATAGTGAGATAACTTTCTCTGAAATTTTTTGGTAAATTGATTGCAAGACTTTAATACCGTGCTGTCAAAATAAATGTAGTTCTAAGGTTCTAAAAAAGCCTGTTTCAATTTAAGTATTTTTTTAAAATAAGTAAAATTATAATTTTTGTATTGCTTACCCAATTGTTACCATAAATTTCATGAATTTAGTGTGCATGAAATATCAACTAAGTAATTTTCTTAAAGTGTTTGTCTGTATTGACAATATCTGTCTTGCACATATGCATGCTATAAATATATATTTCCTAATCACAGAAATGTTCCAAAACTATAAATATAATTTTTTCAAAAGAAAATCAGGGAAGAAGATTGATAAGTCCACATTATCATCGGGCAAATGAAAGTAAAATCATAAATATACCAAATAATTTCAAATTTGTGAATTTTCCCATAAATTTTGAATATCATATAATGCCTTTCTTATTTCCTGACAATGAGACTATAAAGGGGATTGTTCAACATGTTCAAAGACTTCAACTGATGATGACTTCAGCTCACGATCAACTGCCATAACACAATTATGGAGGTGAACTAGAAATTTGTCTATGAATGAAAAAGCTATTGTGTTTGCAATTTTTATAGTTGAATCATCATTATGCATATTGACCATTAATTGTCAAAGATCAAATTGACAAAAGTAATTGTTTACATGGACAAAACTAAATCTGACAACAGTCTGACATTAAAGCAAGTGAACTCGTCTTGTACACTAAAATCAACTCTATCACTGCAAAGAAATTCTGTGTAAGCTTGCACCATCATCAACTTTTAAGGCATCCAATATACATAATGTATATGTACCAAGAGCTTAATAGAATGTCCTAACAAAACATACGGTACTTACAGTCATGACAGTTTTTATATAATCTTTGAGATTAACATATTGAAATTAACCTGAATTAATTATGGAATTGATTTAGTTACTGAGCAGTGGTACAAGTTTGCTTAAAGTATTAAGTAGTACAAGCTGACATTGGTATTAATCACGAATTGTAAAAGATAGATATATATGTATCTTTGACCAAAAAAGTATGACATCTTGAAAGGCTATATATTTTTAAGGCAGTGAATATAAAAAAGATGATGTGGTATGATTGCCAATGAGACAACTCTCTGCAAGAGACCGAATGACACAGAAATTAACAATGATAGGTTACTGTACAGCCTTCAACAATGAGCAAAGCCCATACCACATAGTCAGGTCAAATGACAAATGTAAAACAATTCAAACGAGAAAACTAATGTCTACATTTAGTCTTCTACTAAGCGTCAGAGCAAAAAATTAAAACAGCCTTTCAAGATGTCATTAATTATATTATTTGACATGGACTATGTGCAGTCTCTCCCTCAGTCTGAGGACTCAATACACAACTTATATACTTTAAGTTCTAACAATGGTCTAAGTTGTTTTCCTCTTATAGACCTTCATTCCTCCTCTAATTGGAGCCTGTCACTGAGTGCCATATGTGATTACGATACACATGTCAGTGCCAGTGGTGAAGAAGTGTTTTGGGGGAGGCATGAGGAACGCCCTTCAGGTCATTTTTCGTATTTAACTGGCATAAAAAGTTCAAAATAAAAATATGTCAAAAACATAAAATTCTTAAATTACAAATATTACCTACACCAGTATTTTCCTTCAAAGTGAATCAATTCATCAAAATGTGTCAAAATTCTTTCCTGGTGATTTGTTTTGCTTCGAGAATGTTTAGTCTCTTGAGGTTTCTCATTCGGATGGATAAGCCAAGAAAATACCGAAAATATTTTACAATCATTCAAACGTTTGTAAATTATACCTAAATTTAGAACCAACTTCGGCCAACATAATTCCGAAAGTATATCCAATGTACAAAAAAAGAAGCCTGTGATGAATGCATTTAATTATTCATTAGTCCCAGTAGATACATATAATACCTCATGATTGCAGATCCGTCATTTCTTATTTGTATGTCAATTTTATTATTCTTTGTGTTGTTTGTCCATTATTCTCTGGTTGTTTTTTTTGTATAGCACCCCATTCAGCCGTATTCTCCATACCTTATTTTCTAGGTTATTTTTCACTCTTC
Organism: Mytilus trossulus; assembly: GCF_036588685.1. Taxonomy (NCBI): domain Eukaryota; kingdom Metazoa; phylum Mollusca; class Bivalvia; order Mytilida; family Mytilidae; genus Mytilus; species Mytilus trossulus. The sequence goes on along the minus strand of NC_086374.1, from coordinate 41,239,384 downwards.
TGTATTTTTGTTCACATTTTTCTGCTGCAGTTTTGGCCCATTAATCTCTGTTCTGTTAACTCCACCGTGGGTTATAGCTTACAATACTTATCCATACGATATAACATTAATTAACAGCCGGTTCGTGTTATACTATGATGATGGCATCATACCCCTGTATTCTTATAAATGATTTTCAACGTAGAAAAAAATATTATAGAGGCATTATGTATAATCCGAGACCAATAAGATAATACCACGGATATGAAAATAATAATGTTAAATATCAAAATATATTTACTAAAAAAAATCCAAAACACAAAAAAAATGGGGTCCTTTCCAAACTGAGCACCCGTTTAATTTATATACTATTTTTTTTATTCTCGCATTGTTCTTTAAGTCATCACAAGGTTCTATATTAGGTACCCTTTTGTTCTTGGGATTTATTAATGATATAGTCACTGATATTGAAGCCCAAATTAAGCTTTTTGCTGACGATACAAGTCTTTATTTAACTGTTGAAAACCCAATAGAGGGCGCTGAAATTTTAAATAGCGATTTGAATAAAATTCACGAATGGTCCCAGAAATGGCTTGTAAAATTTAGCCCCAAGAAAACTGAAACCATGACTATTTCCCGTAAAATTTCAAAACCTTACCACCCACCTTTAAACATGAACAACGAAGAACTACATGTAGTTGAAAAGCACAAGCACTTAATTAGGAGTCTATTTTTCTAATAATGGTTCATGGAATGTCCATATTGATTATATTGTACAGAAATCATACAAAAGACTTAATATATTAAGGAAAATAAAACACACTTTAGATAGAATGACCCTGGAAAAAATATATATATATCGTTTATAAGACCTATTATTGAATATGCTGATGTTATCTGGGATTCAGGAAATCAATCTTTAATAGTCCAGTCGATTTGTGCAGATTTTTGACAAAATTGCTCAGATTGTGGTAAAAGCATGAAATTTGGAATAGTGGTAGTATATGTCATGGACAACATTTTAAGCTATGGACCCACTCTGAAAGTCGACATTTGCGGAAGTGGCAGCCATTTTAAAATGGCGGCCGTTTGATCTCTATAGATTAATAAAAAAAAATTATGAAAAAAATATTAGAGAAGATATTGACATGAAACCTTGGTATTAGACTAACAGTGCTGATTCCAATTGTCTTCTTGAAAGAGTTTTTGGAAATATTACCCATATTGAATATTGAATGGCGGCCATCTTGAAAAATCTTTGTTTTTTCAAGCCAAAAAAGGTAGTCATTACTCGATGAAAATTTAGAAAAAAATCAATGTCAAAAATATACAAATGTATTTGTTTGAGCTATGTAAACAGGACGAAAAGCGAGCCTATGGACCCCCCCCCCCCAAAAAAAAAAATCAATGTCAAAAATATACAAATGTATTTGTTTGAGCTATGTAAACAGGACGAAAAGCGAGCCTATGGACCCCCCCCCCCCAAGGTTTTCTTCTTTTTCATTGAGGGTACAAATTACTTTATATTTTCCGACAATGTACATGTCTCTAATGTTCAAAAGTAATCGAAGATCATAAAATGAACTATTACTCTAAAAGCAATATTCGTGTCACCGCTTGTTCCAAGTATGAATAAAGCAAGAAAATATTTGTTTACCTGTCATTTATAATAGTTTTCAAAAACCTTGATTGCAGACATAATGAATTTCATATTATACAAGAAATTAATGTTATAGGAACATCAACTGCTCAAATGTTCTCAATTTACGTTAACAATATCTAACAAAAATGAAATGTACATGATTTTTCAAACCTCACTCTGTCTATCATGTTCTATCACATTGTCCTCCACATTTACATAAAGTAGTACAACTTAATACTGCCTTTACACACACATTTGCATTTCCTTATTAACCGTGTTCACTTTTACTTATCAGTTAAGCGCTTGCTGCAGGAAGTTATTATAAAGTCATAAAGTATATTCATCCCAGATGACAAGGACTTGATATGTATTGATTTTTTGGTAGCCATTTTGAATGGTGGCCATTTTGAAAACATGAATTTCCAATATAACATTATTCGCTAATCTTATGTATTCACTGTTTGCATTCACATTTTTTTTACAAATATGCATTGGATATTTATAAAATGGTCAGATAAGGAATGCACATGTTTACAAAATAAATATATCAGTATAAGAATTTCTAACTGTTACTTAAACGTTTGCCTAAGTAACTTTTTAAAACAGAAATTACGTATATATGATATAATTAATGACTGAACGTTGTTGTTGGAAAAGATCAAAATTGTAGATTTCTAAAACACTGGAGCTAGATATCAGAAGAACAAAATGGGCGTTTAGACTAGAAGGAATGTGTGAAACGGCACGAGAGAATATGTGAGGGTTTGCATGCAATGCCAAGCAGATCCAAACAGATTTGAGCTGGCAATCACTCTTCTTGATGCAGGCATACAACGATGTTGGGTCTTGAATTGGTTTTCCTTTTGCTCAATTGGAAACAGTTGAATGAGGGTTATGGAACTGAAGAAGCACTCCAGCCGGCACAAATCCTGTCAAACAAATTTTCAGTCCTCAAAATATTTCATCAGTAAAAGGGAAAACATACTTCTGATGTTGAAGATAAATTGCCAGTTGAAAGAAAACAAGAGGTAACTATACACTGTTAAGTGATACTGAATCAACACAAACAATGACTGCAATGCATTTTTTGCTGTTGTGATGTACTTTGGGATCACCATGATACTTCGAAATTTAAAAATCGACAAAAATGGGACATGACTGTGCACCTGTACTACAAGACATATTTCCTTAGCCAAAGTAAAAGCTGGAGATGTCAAATCACCAGTATCCTGCTTGATGATTAATAAAACTTGACAACGTAGCAAATAGGCAGAATAAAAGACACAGAAAGAAAGTCAAGAAGCTTTTATCCTTGGAGTTGTGCTTTCCAAAATAATAAAATAGATTGACGGCACACGGTCTGGCAGAGGTATTGTATACCAATCTCCAAGCTTGCAGATTACGCTAAATTGTACAATAATCGCCTGGAACAACTTGTAGTTATTATGGAAGGAAGGACTTATACAACGCATCTAACTAAATGGGAATGTAGCTAACAAAGAATATCTGCAAGCATACAAGCAATATAAATTAGTTCTCTTGATTTTCAACTAAGGTATTCTTGAAGTTCTATAACAGACCTCATAATTAAAGGGTATCACCATATCCATAGCAGGCAAACTATATATGCTTGATACTTAGAAAAGCTTTACAGGGACACTAAACAACAGTTTTTAACACGAATCAGTTCACCAGACATAAGTTTCCTTAGTATGAATTGGACAGGATGGCCAAATATCGAGACACAATCCAGTAATATCAATAGGTGGAAGACAACACTCACCCTTTCTCAGCTATAATAGTTCAATTGTGTAACTTGTCATCGGAAGGATACAACTGTAACTTATCAGTCCTCCGATAGAGAGTAAGATGTCTCAAAGATTGTGGAACAGATTCATTTTGAAAGCCTACAATGAATGTCCCTGTAAACCTTTCTATTGTAGCCAGCCTAACTCTTCAAACTATTCTAGTTGCTTTGACTATGAAGAGGCCATCCCTATCATGACTTAAACATTTTGTAAAAGACATGGCCTGTTTCAGAACTTCCCTAACATATTCATTGAGAATCCAGAGAAAGACGCAACCTTTCGTGTGTGCTTGCATATCATCTATGGTAGCTAGTATTCAATTTTTCATAAATGTTGTATTAACCATTCTTTCCATGACAGCTAATATTTACTAAGGACGTTTGCTGTACCATTTTTCCATATAATCAATTTTAAATATTAAAACAATATCTGTTCCAGACTGTGAGCCGTCACTGTTTTCTATTATTTTGGCAAGCCCCATTGTAATGGATAACAGATTCTTGACTTTCTTTCTGTGTCGCGAATTCTGTATAATTGCCTTGTCGTGCAGTTTTAACAAACATTTAGCATGAGATCGGCTCCTGAAATATTAATCTTCAGCACTGAGTCTAGCTAAAAGAGCCATGGTAAGTAGTTCAAGTGACAGTCACATACTCTATTGTCAATCACAATTGTTGATGCTTTATGAAGATATCCAGATACCTCATCACAAAGAAAGAAAGAAATATCTGCAATCATCGTTCTTGTTGATTCATCACAACTGTGGCTGGTTATTCTACTGTTTTTTGCAATCTTTCAATCTGTGACTCATTTTGTTTTTCCTGACTATATATATTAAGATTTGCTTTGACAGGATTAGTACCTTTTGCCTTGTGATTCTACCATTACATGGCCTTCATCAACGTGGAACAGTTGTATGCTACAAACAATGACTGATTACCAGCTCAAATGTCTATGTATGCTCTTTTTGTATTTGCTTGGCATTGTAAATCATCACGTGTCCTCTCTTCCCGTTGCAAAATTCTTTCCAGTCTATTTATTTATTAGATTTTTTTCAGCTCTAGTGATTTTGATACCTATAAAAGGTACTTAAGCCCTACATGCTAAACTGCAATCAAAAGAATTTAGGTATTTCTGTAAATACATTTATTTGTTAACATATATGCATACCTTATTTGAGCACTTGGTGAATATATCTTATATGAAAAGCAACAGTCATGAATAAATGATTACCAAAACTAGTTGTGAATGCATATAAAACTTAGTTTTAATTCAAAAAACAATTAAGAATAGCGAATAATAATATATTGCAAATTTACGTTTCCAAAATGGCCACCATTCAAGATGGCCACTAAATACTTCAATAGTCATCAGTTTATATTCTTTGTCATAAGAAATACGAAAGTTTATCAACATAGGTTAAGTAACATATTTTTTCATATTTTTTCTAATAATTTTTATTGACTTTTCGGACAGGATTTCAAAATGGCCGACCAGAGCCGCCATTTTGATTTTCTGAATTGGGTCCATAGCTATAAATATTAGTTGTGACCTCAACTATAACACTCTGCAAAGTTTGATGCTTTTACCACAATCTGAGCAATTGTTTCACATTTCGACTGGACTATAATGAATAAACTTGAAAATATCCAGTTGGATGCTGCTCGTATAGTTACAGGGGGGACTAAGCTCACAAGTACGTCGATGTTATATAAAGAAACGCAATGGGAGAAACTTTCAGATCGAAGAAGTAACCACAAATTAATATTGCTTCATAAAATTGTAAATAATAAAACCCCAAATTATTTGCAAGAGCTATTGCCTGGCTATGTCTGTGGTCGACACGACCACAGTACAAGACAAAGTTATAATCTTTTACATGTTAAATCACGTACAAAACTTTATTCTGATTATTATCTTCCGTCATCCATCAAATTATGGAATCATTTACCGTTAAGTGTTAGAAATTGTGAATCTATCTCTCTATTTAAGAAACAAATTTGTAATCAGAACGATCGCGTCCCTTTATACTTTTATGCTGGATGTAGAAAAGGCCAAATTCTTCACGCGCGACTTAGAATGAATAGTAGTTCTTTAAACTGTCACTTGTTTCCAAGAAACTTAGTTTCTTTCCCTAAATGTCACTGTGGTGACTTAGAAACTAGCTCACATTTTTTTACTTTTTTGCCCACTATACTCGGACATAAGACAAGAACTGATAATGTCATTTGGAAGCCTAAAATTAACGGCACTTATGGACACCGAACTTCTATTAAATGGTTCAGATACAATTTTGAATGCAGAAAATATTAGTTTATTTCTCATGGTACAAAGGTTCATTATCAAAACTAAAAGGTTTACAAACTAATGACTCACACAATTAACCTGTAAGCATTTCGTCTTATCAGTTGCATTTTTCTTTACTTTTCAGTTCATTATGTAACTCACTGACAATATCAATATTTTTATTATGTAACAGAGCATGTAGTTTTGATTTATTTGTGTATAATGTATTTAATTTACCAAGGAGACAGATTAATATAAGCAATTGCTGCTTGTTTCTGGATCCTTATTGTGAATATGTGTTTATAATTTATACTTGTATTTATCATAATAAAATATTGTTTACACTAAGTCATTATAAGCATCCATTATTTTCCCGGTTTAACGTCTTTCGTTGGGTTTTCAACAACACTGATATCATGCATCCATTATTCTGTAGGTATGATCGTACGTTTAATTTGCGACGACTTGTTTTGGGGATATCACGCTTTTCTTGTATTTCTCGGGAAATCGTGGTTTACCGTACCGTACATATCATGGTACTAAGTAAATCTTTTCATTTCTCTGTTGCTTCTCTACGGAATAATATAGATACACCAAGATTGTCCGCTTTACGACTATATGAACGGCGCCGGTCTCCGAGCTTTAAAATTTTAGAAATCTACGGTCAGACGTCCATTCTAGTGTAAGTTCTAACTGTTGTTTCTCTTTTTGCAGGATTTTAAGAAATATTTCTTCGTTACTAGCTTGACTGATTGTATTTTTGTTTTGTCCAGTCTTTGTCGGCTTGCTGGTCATTTTGCATAGTCGGTGCGGCGTGCTTGCATTTTGCACACCAACCCCGGGTGTCCAAAACAACACTTAAATGCAATAATTGATAGTATGAAAATCCTGTCTCTATTTGTCTCTTAAGTTGTCTAAAATTGTATGTGATGGCAAGATGACGACATCTTACTGTACTAAGGGGGGTCTACAAACTACACAATAGAGCCATGTCAACAGTAACATACTTGAGCCCTCATACTTTAATGGGGTTTTTACTCATGTGCAATTTATGAGTCAGATAGTTTGTACATTGGAAGCTGTTGTTCGAATATGAATGTCTTGTTTGTCTTTTTTGTGGAATTGACTTTAGTATATTATCTTAATCTACCAAAGAAAATATAGATAGTTACTACCTTTTTTTTCATAAAATGTCGTCTTGCTTTAAATGTGCATTTATTTTGTGTTAGCTTTTTTGTATGGCTAGAATTATGCTGTCAGTTTAAATATTGTTTGCCATTAATTATGTTACTGGATAAAGCACATATGATGAACTGGACATTGCAAAGTGCAAGTGACCAACATACATTTCATATATAGCATGTCTTTATATCATAAAGGTAAAGGTTAAAAACTCATCAGAGGTTATGTTTTATTGTTTGTCAATAAACCTACTCCACTTGAAATCATCTTAATGGAAAATTACTAGAGCTAACTGAAGTGGGTCTCATTGGGGTCTAAGCGTGACGCGGGATTGCCGATTTTTTGTAAGCGTGACACGTGAAAGTCAAATTATTGTGGCGTGAAAACGGGAAATGAGGTCTTGCGGGACCCGGGAAATGACCAAAAAATGAGAATTGCTTACGTACATAGTGTAAGCGGGATACGGGAATCTTACAAAACGTTAAGCGGGATCCGGGATCGGAACCCCCCAATGAGACCCCCACTGAAGAATACAAGTATCTAGGTATAATTTTTAAACCATCTGGATCTTTTACTACAGCAATTGATCAGTTATGTAAAAAGGCTAGCAAAGCTATATTTTGTATTAGAAAACTATTAATTTCTGAAAAGATGAATTTACTACCACATTTAAAGCTTTTTGATTCATGCGTTAACCATATATTCTGTTCAGTATTATATAACAGTGAAGTTTGGGCTACTATTAGTTAAGTGAAACAAAATACTTCCATCGAGTCAAACTATGCAAACTTCAGTCCAAATAAAATTCAAATCAACTTTGCTAGATTTTTATTGGGTGTAAATAAAGGTGCTGTTAATAATGCTGTACTTTCTGAATTAGGTTTATTCCCGCTTTCATTGTCAGCTCTTAAAAATACAATTAACTTCTGGCTTCATATCATTAATATGGACAGTGAGAGTATGGTAAAGAAAGCATACAATGAAAACTTAAACTTTCCTAATGGTTTTTGTAGTAAATAAAAAGTGTTATTAAGTTATCTTGGTTTTCAGCATGTCTGGGAAAATCAAAATACTATGTCAAAGAAAAAATTACTTTTTTCATTTCAAAAGAAATTAGAAGAGGAATTTATAAAATACTGGAAACAAGCTCTTTTTTGTGACTCTAATAATGGTAATAGTCATGGTAATAAACTAAGAACATATCGCAAAGTTAAAAATAATTTTGAATTAGAAAAATATCTTCTACTGGACCTTAACGAAAGTGTTATTTCTAAAATGGTAACTTGAAATCAGAATTAGTAATAGTATAAATTACTAATAGAAGTTGGTAGATATACTAGAACACCTTTAGAACAGAAAATTTGTCCAATTTGTAAGGATGGAATTGAAGATGAGCCCCATTTCCTCATTCAATGTAAAGCGTTAGAACTTAATAGAAATGTACTCTTTTGTAATTTAAGTGATATAGTTCCATCTTTTGCTAATATGTGTGAACAAGATAAGTCCAGTTTCATTTTGAAAAGTAATGATACGGACATTAGTACTGTAATTGTAGCTGGAATAAGCGATATGTACGATTTGAACATTCATTTAAAGCAAACATAATGTTGTTAAGAGCTTTTATAGTATTAAAGCTAATTGTAATGGCTTGACTGATTTTTATTTATTGTATGAATAACACCTCCACGCAATGTAAATTTAAAAATATGTATATCTTATCTTTGAGAAAATATGTTTGGTTTGTTATTTTTTTTGTTTTTGTTTGTTTGTTTGTTTATTTTTGTATTTGTATTTTGTAAATGTCGGCTGGTATCATTTCTGAATAGGAATTTACACCAATAAAATTATTTGATTTGGTTTGATTTGATTTGATTTAATCTTACTTGATCAATATACGGAATATACACATAGTTTTATCCGCGGTTGTTCTACGTATTTGACTCTCCATTTTAAGCACATTTTAACCCTGATCAAGCCGCTATTTCCACATTTTTATTTTTCAATCGGCACGATGTCAGACGTTCCAGAAGGATGGGAAAGGAAAATAAGTCGCTCAAATAGTAATTTATAACAAAATTTAACTTAGCAAACTATCATTTATATTAAAATCGATCATCCCAATCACGTTGAGTCATGAAACTTGCACTAACACTCATTCTCGGCCCCATACAGTGAAACACTGTTACTGACCATCAAAAACTGATAATAATAATGAAACAAACACCAAACCAGGGATAGATTTACAGAGATAAAAAAACTTTTATTTATTTTATGTTAAATGCCAGACTGTCATGTAGTGTGTTCAGTTTAAATTAAGGGCAGTACTGCCAATAATTTTCTTGATTAGACCTCATAGTCATTTTCACCAGAGACATGTATATATGTCTCTGGTGTCTCTTAGTGGAGGTTTCATTAGGGGTTCTCATCCCGGATTCCGCTTACTGTTTAGTCAGATTCCCATATCCCACTTGCACTGTATGTAAGCAATTCTCATTTCTTTCAGTGTCCCGCTAGACTTCATTTCCCGCTTTCACTGTACAATAATTTTACTATCACGTGTCACGCTTCCAAAAAAATCTGCAATCCCATGTCAGGCTTAGACCCCAATGAGACCCACCTTAGTTACTCACTGACTGCTCTGACTTAGTCAAAGTCAGTCATGTTTGATATATATGTTTTAGAATGATGAGGACTGAAGAATTAAAGCAAACTATTAACCTTTTTTTTTATCCAGAAGATATACACATGTATAATATTGTCTTCAAGTGGAAAAAAGTTCCCTTTTTAACCCCCACACAATAAACTGTAGTCTATAACTGTCATGACTGTGTTCATATTCTACAGTATGGAACTCTTGCCTGTAAGTTTCAGTCTTCAAGGGGGTATTGGCTGTTACACATCATGTATGAAACAACAGCAAAAACCTAGAATAATAATTTTAATCACTATTTATAATTATAAATCAATACTTGATTTTGGAGAAAATAATCTTAAAAGAGGCAATACAAGCTTTGTAAGTTTAATCCGTCTTCAATCTTTGATTCAATGATTTGGGTAGTAATACTAATAGAGATGCAATGCCAAAACATATCTCATAAAGTATTGTACACATATTTATATAAGCGGTTGTAAAACCAATTAACAGGGATCCCTCAGTAGCATATTGAGCATAAGAGGATTCTAAATTGCATCACACAGGGTCTAATGTAATTGTCAATTCTTTTTTATTCAGATAAGGAGTACTTTTTGAATATTTACACAAAAGAAAGTCAATGGGACATGCCTACAGCCCCTGCCAAACAGCAAAGCGCAACTGTTCAGGCTTCACACTTACTTGTCAAGCATAGAGATTCTAGAAGACCATCATCATGGAGGGAAGAAAACATCACCAGATCAAAAGAAGAAGCTATAAAAATACTTGAGGGTAAATCTTATCATGCTTATACTGTACATTATATATATGGAGTGTTTAGACAAATACTTTAATGTCACCTTGAAGAAAGTTAGATATATATTAATCTAACCCTGTCAGCCCATTTCAATCTATCTATCTGTTCATCTTTCAACTTATAAGGTACTTAAATTGTCTGTGTATTTAAACTTTCATTCTGTTTATCATGTTTATCATGTTTATAGGTAGAACTTTATTTTGTACATCAGTTGAATATTTACTGAAAATGAACATGAAATTTTCCATATTGGACATGTACATCATCATTACATGTATGTAGTTAATGATATGCATATTTTGCCTCTTAGTTTAATGGGTAGGTACATATGTATTGTATTGTCCGTCAGTCCTTCTGTCTGTTCCGCTTCAGGTTAAAGCTTTTGGTCAAGGTGTACAATCATCTTGAAACTTAGTACACATATTACCTGTGATATGATCTTTTAATTTTAATGCCAAATTAGAGTTTGACCCCAATTTCATGGTCCACTGAACACAGTAAATGATAGTGCGAGTGGGGCATCCATGTACTATGGACACATTCTTGTTTAAACAATACCATAGAGACAATTTCTAATTGATACCTGAGTGAAAACATTTATCTTTTGGTACATCAGTTTGTGTGATCATTTTCCATTTGACCTGGAGGGTTCATCAGTTTTGTAGGACGTACAAAAAAGTATAAACAATATATATAAAATGCTATTGGTTTATAAAGTGATAGCAAGGTGTTCATGTCTGTCTGGCAGGAAAACTGGTTCATCTGTCTTCATTCTCATGTGTTATTGGTCAATGTTAAGATTTTGTGATTAGTTATTACATTGTAGATCCATTTCTCAAATAATACATGTAACATTAGCATGATTAGCAATAGTCAATGAGTCTAAGTTATTTTGATGCATAGAATTATTGCAAGACCTCAGCTCATGTTCTTTTTAATGTCTTCATCCATCTTTGCACATGCAACAATACTACTTGACCATTGAAAAACAGTATTATTTTGACTTATATGAGTATTTAGACCGTATGCGTAGGGTCTGGACTCTATGCAGACTTTTTCAAAATACTCATACGGTCGGACCGTACGTGGGTCTGACTTATATTAAGAAGTTGGTCAAGTTTATTAGATACAAATGCATATAACAGACAACATAACTTAAACTCTCAAATTAAAATAAAATAGTTCAATTTTAATTGAAATAAAAACTTTATATTTTAACTTTTTTTTTTAAATAATGCTAATTGTAATTTAGAATCTGTTGTATTTAGCATGTCGACCTGTAATGCATTAATTGAGGATTATGATCACTGAAATTGAAGATATAAAAGTAAACATAATGTGGGAGGAGAATTGTTTTAGACTATTAAGCAACTTTATAAAAAAATGCAAAGGAACATGCATGAACTGCAAACATGATAATGTAAAAAATAAAAAGTAACTTGTGTCACATTGGCGAGAGTACCAAAATAGGATTCAGATATACAATTAAACAAATATTTAATTTCAATTATTCGTTTGTTCATTTTATCCATCTGATTGTAATAAAACCAATTTGTAAAACTTAAAATAAAGATTGTGATAAATGTTTGTTAAAATTTAACCCATATGATCCAATAAAATGTATAATCAGCTTGCACTGGACCATACGTGTAGACTCATATGGTCTGACCGTACGCCTATTTGTCGGACCATATGAGTATACGTATACAGTCCAAATACTCATATGGTTTGGAACATATATAGATCTTTATTTGTATTGATGTGAGATTGGACTACTTTTGAAGATAAAATTTCATAATTAACTAAAAACTATGTCCTTGATTAAATATAGGGGATTGCAATGCAATGTTAATGAATTGTTGTTAATGAAATATATTTGTTTTATTGCCCCATTTATGGGCATTATGTTTTTCGGTCTGTGCATTCGCTCTTTCATCCATCTGTCTGTCCCGCTTCAGGTAGTTTTTGGTCAAAGTAGATTTTAGGGTTGAGATCTCACAAACATGTTTAACCCCGCCTCATTTTTGCGCCTGTCCCAAGTCAGGAGCCTCTGGCCTTTGTTAGTCTTAAATTATTTTAATTTTGTTTTCTTGTGTACAATTTGGAAATTAGTATGGCGTTCATTATCACTGAACTAGTATATATTTGTTTAGAGGCCAGCTGAAGGACACCTCCGGGTGCGGGAATTTCTCGCTACATTGAAGACCTGTTGGTGACCTTTTGCTGTTCTTCTTGTACATTCTTGTCACTATCTATATCTCAGGCATTGACATAGTAAGAAATGTACATGACTCAATATTATTTTCTCTTCTAGGCTATAGGGAACAAATTGTTTCTGGTGAAAAGCAATTTGCAGAACTAGCTTCACAGTACAGTGATTGTAGCTCAGCAAAGCGTGGTGGTGATCTTGGACCGTTTGGTAGGGGTCAGATGCAGAAACCATTTGAAGATGCTACATATAGTTTAGATATCGGAGAAATGAGTGAAATAATCTCAACAGATTCAGGAGTTCATATTATTTTAAGAACTGCTTAAGTGTTCCTTCTTATATTTGTAGATATTTGTCAATCTTTAATACATTGTTAATGTTGTACAAAAAGACATCTGTGTATAGTTATACTGCAGGTTTAAACAAAGATATATTGTAAAATGATTGACACTACAACTGGAGATTGTATAATTTTTATCTTGAGAATTGTCATCAATCATCAGTACTTTAATATTTGCATATGTGTCTCTATAAAAACATGATCTTGTTTAATTCGACTACATTCTGGTACAATCAACAGGAACACCTTTAATTTATATAGACAGTAAGATTTAAATTGAAAAGGTTTCAAGCAAGCAAGCATTGTTGATATAGTTATGTAGACAATACTTTATATTATAGGTACAATGGGATAAAATACACCTGTCATTTCTTTTATTTTAATTATTGCAATATTCATGTACAGGTGATATACATGTATGTGCCACACAAATCTTAAGACATTTTGTTACCAGTAATACCCATATATTTAAAAGTGCTCATAAAAATTAATTACAGTGACTTTCCTCTGCTCATTGTGTATATGTTATAACCAATAATATAAGTCAATATGCATGCATGTAACAATTTAAAATCTTGATAAATCTAGGTAAATGTCAAATTAATCAATTTTCATTCTTTTGTCAATTTTTTCTTTTCTTATGAAGACTTCATCAATGAAGATACTAAAATCTTTAAATGTGCATTTATGACCAGACAAAATTTCACAAAAACATGTTTTCTGATCAAATAAGTCAAATAACAATCCAAAGAGAAGATAGATTTTTTCTTAATAATGACACATGCACAGCTGAGCAGTTCAGATCACTAACTACTTTTGCAAATCTCTGATTTCTTGCTCAGCTTTTACTATTCTTTTTTTGTCTCTTCATCTTTTGAATAAGTTTTGGATTAACAAATATGTTGACATCACTGAAAAAACATTCATTGTCTAAATTCTGAATTGGTATGAAAAAATCTGTACTGTTTTTCATTTTCATTATCAATATTATACAGAACAACGAGAAATTGAAAGTTACAAGCGTTAGGTATTTGATTCAATCAGAAGTTCTTTTAAAGGAAACAACCCTCATCAAATATGTCAAGAAAATTGTATAAAAGTAATAGTTCCTTTCACTGAAGTATAATTCTATTAAGTTTATTACTTTTAGCATGTGCTATTTCTCTTTTATAAATAATCGTGGTATCTATGGTCTGTAGTTTGTGTTATGTGAGTATTTTGTTTGTTAGTTATATTAGTAATAAATGGCCATGTCCGGCTTATAAAAGTACCTCACACTCTCTATTAGTATTACAAAAGATTCCAGAATATACCTCATGTACAATATGAGGGTAGGCAATTACTTTATTTAAATGTGTTCATTGTTGAGAGCTATTTATTGGCAAACATTGATACCAGACTAAGTACATCTGATGATTTCAAGAAAACAATCATGTAAAAGTTGATTTTATTGTTGCTTTTCTGCAAGAGCCATGTGTGTTCACTATCTGTAATACTATTTTTATTTAACCCTGTTTAAAACAGTATTCTTTAATTTTATAATTTGTTCAATTTTGATATGGAATGTCTTTTTCTTTTGCTGGATCAGAACAATTTTTATTCCTAAATGATGCAATTCTTTAATGGTGAATATTTTGATAAAACGTTTGTCTAAACGCAATATACTTTCAGAGGTATAGATGATTATCAAAAATAAATATTGCCAATGAGACAATTATCTTCCATAGTTCAAATGAAGTGGATGTAAAAAAAATATAGGCCACTGTACAGCTTCAACATGGGAGATGATTGTGTAAACTTTGAATAGAAAAAACTAGATATTTCATATGATATAGAAATATTTGATTTCATTAGTTTGCATTTAAAAAGCTACAAAAAGGATTTGTAGTACTTGATATAAGTTGTTTAAGGTCAAGGAACAGTAAATGGACTACGTCACAGATTTTGCTAAAAATTTCCATACAACCTTGGCTCCTTGAACTACAACTGAAAATCGAAAAAAATAATACATTTATCTCTTTTATTATCTGAAAAATTGCAGATTGATTTCTTTTAATATGGGTGAATATTTGTATAGAAAGCACATAAAATCAGAGAAAAAACATCTAAAATTTGTCTTATAATCGCCAAATCTCTAATTCTACTCCATAGATTTTTCTTAAAAAACTATATATTGTTGACACATAAATTTCTGTTTTAATGATATAAAATAATCATAGGGTCACCGACTTCGTTTTTTGTCTAACAATCAATTTGTTACCTTGTTGGTAGTGAAAAATGTCAAAAATCAACGTTCTACGGCCTGCAACGCGATAACATTACGATTATTTCGACGTTTTGTTGGATTTTTTCACATAGAACGCAACCTTGAATGATGTATACCGTAAAAACGAAGTCGGTGACCCTATTTTTATTTTGCATCATTATAACGGAAATTTATGTATCAACAACATATAGTTTTTTAAGAAAAGTCTATGGAGTAGAATTAGAAATTTGGCGATTTTAAGACAAATTCTAGAAGGGTTTTCGCCGATTTTATGTGCTTTCTATACAAATGTTCACCCATTTTGTAAGAATTCAATCAGTAATATTTCAAATGATTATTGAGATAAATGCATTATTTTTTCGATTTTCAGTTGAAGTTCATCGAGCCAGAGTTGTATACCAAATTTTACTGAAATCTGTGATATAGCCCATTTACTGTAACTTGACCTTAAGGAACAACATTAATTTTTTCTTTTACGTTTAATTTCTTGTAACATTATAAATGTCATGTTCTATGTGCAAATATACATTCTTGGAATATGTGGAATAATAAGAGAATAAATAATTGAAATGCTGTGAGTTTGTTTTTTAATCAATATTATATTATATCTTGTAACCAAACACAATATTACCAAAAGTCTATATATTTGCTTTAATTCTTTATAGACATATATCTACAAGTAGCTGGATGTGATTGCTATGTTAGAATTTCTGTCCTTGGTATGCACTTTTTAGTTTCATGTGTTCAATTTGGAAATTAGTATGGCGTTCATTATCACTGAACTAGTATATATTTGTTTAGGGGCCAGCCATGGGTCTTCAACATAGTGAGAAAATCTCAACATATACACTATTCACTATTGCAATTTCATTTCGATAAATTTATGCAGGTTACATGTAAATAGAGTGCTGGTGTTCCACGATAGGTGAATTTAAAAAAAAAGAACAGTTAAAACTCTTTTCACAAAAAAAGTCATACCAAAATGTGTATGACTTGCCAATATTTTTTGTTCTAAGATTTTTAGCGGAGGGGGCATCAGGTTTTTCCCTTGTCCTCTGTCCTCTAACTTGTTTGCCTGAACTGAATGTTATGAAACATATACACAATGATTATTACCACAAAACTCGGATAAACTACAAATTTGGGTGGAATCATTTTTACAGTTCTTGAGTACTGTCCCTTTATAACGTTTTATGCAAGCTGTGGCATCATCGACTACCCATGGACACATTCCTTATTTATTGATGTTTGGGTTAAAGATACACACCCTTCAGATGTGGATACAGAATTTTAAAAAAGGATGGGCTTTTGGTCCCCTAATTTTACAACCTTTAGCTTAATAAAGGTGGGGCGGGGCCCCTTAAAACCTGTCCTCCTGTATTTGCTTAAAGTTATTGTGATGTTTAAAAGAGGAACGACAGATACAAGAGGGAGAGTCAAACTCATAGATAGAAAATAAACTGACAACGCCATGGCTAAAAATAGAAAAAAAAACCAGATAAATAATAGTACAGAAGACACAATATAGAAAACTAAAGACTAAACAACACGAACCCCACATCAGAGTTTTATTCATTTTGTTAGTTCATCATTCCAGATTTCTCTTCAATAACTCGAAGACAAAACGAGTTTATTCCTATCATATTTTCCCTTAATACACGAATAATGATCACCGTTTATCTTTTATCTGTATGATAAGAGGGCCTGGATTGGAGTGGAGTCTCTAAATAATTTAAGGTCACTATTATCAATTCAAAAATCAAATGATAACCTGTAAAATTCCCAACAATATAATTATTTCATTTTAAGAGAACAATTTCGTTTTTTGTTTTTTTTATTCATCTTTTATTTCTGTAGTTCAAATTTGTTTTCCTTTCTCTTTGAAGAGAAGTTAGTTACGAGATATAAAAAAATATATTTTGTTGAACCATTAATGAAAGTGAAACAGTGAAGAAATTATGGCTTTTAGAAGCCAGTTTGAAGAAACATACTGATGGATTATTCACTAGCAAGTGAAGAACTCGACCTTTATTGAATACGTATTTAACCCCATTACTGGAGATAGGTAACACATGAACTAGGCGTGTTTGGTTCAAGGATATTAGGAAATTTAAAGAATGTCAAAATTGAAAGTGAAACAAGGGTTAACTGTTTCATTCCATAAAAACTCATTCTTATACAGGTACAAAAGGTGTTTTCAAAAATTATTTTAAACTGACTTATAATATGAAACCAAAAAAGCCTAAAAAAATTACTTGCACGAGTTTCCTATCTATTTATATCTATTCTATGTTTATATCGGGTTATATGACTGTCGGCAGTCTTCAGAGGTCACAAGGATATTTAATTATATGGTGTATAGACTAAAATACATATACGAGATTCTGCTGCAAATGAGATTATCAACATACGTTTAATATCAATCAGATTTAAGAATTTGAGTCAAATCGGGAAATATAAATTGACATATTATGCCTCATTAAAGACATAATTGTCTCGACGTTATCATTTATATTAAAATTTCCCTATTTTCATTACCTTTATTTAAGTTTCTCAATTATTTATTGACACACCCCATATACATACCCTCTAGATAATATAATTAACGGTTAGTGACAGATGGAGAATACACACGAACATCAATAAATATGTATATCACTTGTAATGAATTATTTTAAACACAATTCAATCTTTTATTAACCGTCTTTTCAGCAAAAGTCACTGTCAAATGAATCATAGCTTCGCCGTCGAATCAGCTGGTTGTCTTCAAAACGAAACTATTGCCCTTCACCTACGTTATGATAATAAGTGTAACATTTCAACAGTAAACACATCAATATTCACTGTAAGGTACAAAAGAGAACATTTTACAGTTAGATCGAGCACAGTTAGGTAAGTTTCTTTTATTTGTATAAAAACGACACGATGGTACATACATGTACTGGGCAGGGATTAAATTGAATAAGCACGAACGATTGTAACGATAAAGGTAAATGTTCTTAAATTCTAAAAATAGACATATCAAATCCTTTTTAAATATGTAAGATGTCTCGGTAAACATACTTCAAGTATGGCTTGCACTAGCTGCTAAACAATTCCCAATACATAGTTATATAACACAATACAATATGGCTAATAAAAGTTCCATTGGGCGGCATTACTGATGATCGTTTATAGATGATCATAAAAAAATCTGAATATTTTGCAATGTGTCCTATAAAAGTTCCAGGTATTGCCTTATATTCATTAGCGATTCAAAGCAGTCATTCTACAAATGCTTCAATTGGAACAAAAGCAATATTACAAATTTATAAGGAGCTGTATTTACCAGTGAGCCTATACACTTTTTACAGTTTGACCACAACCTCACAGACGTCAACTGCATACACGATATTGTATCAAACTGAACAGTTACTTGAGTGATACCTAGTGGGAGGACATGCAAATATTGCAGACAGATGCACAAATCTTTGGACACGTATATTTTGATTGTGTGTGATGAACCACCGGTTTAGACAGCAGTTGGTAGTTCTTTCAAGCCTCTTATTATATATCTATATAAATGTGTTGTTTTGTATTTTACAGAATCCCAAGAACTAACAATGAGTGTTGGATCAGGTATGTTTGGCAATATGATAACTGTAGATAATTTAGACGGTATCGGTGATTATCCAACTTATTCTTTTTTACCGAGATTATTATGTAGAATGGAGTGTGAATGATAATTTACTATATGTTTGTTAGCTGCACGTTTGTCATCTACAAACACAATTATCATTAACATTTTGGGTGAAATTTTGTAATTAATCATTAGTGATCAATAAATTCATCATATATACCAGGACTAAATTTTGTATACACGTCATACGCGCGTTTCGTCTACAAAAGACTCATTAGTGACGCTCGAATCTCAAAAAGTTAAAAAGCCAAATAAAGTACGAAGTTGAAGAGCATATTAATGACCAAAACCCCTAAAAGATTTGCCAAATACAGCTAAGATAATCTATGCCTGAGGTAGAAAAACCTTAGTATTTCAAAAATTCCAAATTTTGTAAACAGTTAATTTATAAATATAACTATATCAATGATAATTCATGTCAGCACAAAAACACAAAAGTGCTGACTACTGGGCTGGTGATACCCTCGGGGAAATAAATCTCCACTAAAAGTGGTATCGACCCAGTGGTTGTAAATAAACTCATCATAAATACCAGGACTACATTTTGTATATACGCCAGACGCGTGTTTCGTCTGCAAAAGACTCATCAGTGAAGCTTGAATCCAAAAAAGTGTTTTTTTAAAAGGCCAAATAAAGTACGAAATTGAAGAGCATTGAGGACCAAAATTCCTGAAATGTTTGCCAGATACAGCTACGGTTATCTCAGCATGAGGAAGAACTCATCAACTGCTTAAATTCTGCTTTTAGAATTGACCAATGTAAGAATCAATAAGCTGCAGGAAGCTGAAATAATATCATCTGAAACATTCCCAAATCTCAAATATTGTGTAAACATATATTTGTTTGATTTGCTTCAGCAATTATATGCCTAAAAGAACGGGAATGTAAAAAGTAAAATCACAAAAATACTGAACTTAGAGGAAAATCTAATCGGAAATTCCATAATCACATTGCAAAATCAAATAACAAAACACATAAAAAACGAATGGATAATAACTGTCATATTCCTGACGTGGTACAGGCATTTCCAAATGTAGAAAATGGTGGATTAAACCTGGTTTTATAGCGCCAACCCTCTCACTTTCCGTTATATTTACAATGATGCGTTAACTAAAAGACATAATGAATTAATTTTTAACTGATTGAACTTATATGCTTTTTTTCTCTAGATTACAAATTCAGCGAGCCTTTTAAACTGACGGATCAAATGTATGATGACTATCATGAAAATGGTTTCCTGATTATACGGTAGGTGATGGATATTGCATTAAATAAAAAATAAGGAGCTGTGTTTTAAATTCATATGAAACCTCAAATAAAAAAATATGATGCATACGTGTTTTTATTACTAAATGAATAGTTTTCATTATTAAACTTATGTACATATACTTTTTTTCTAAAGAAATTTTTTTAATTTGTCCGCATTTAGAAGAAGTTATGCTATCACAAACTGTCTGCCAACGATCAAGGGACATGATGTTAACAACTTAAGATTACTGTATGAACTTTCACACCACATAGTGAGCTAGAAAAGTGCCTGCATGACAAAATAAAAAACAATGAAAAAAACCAATGGCATGATTTATGCTAAAATTATTTTAAACAAAACAAACCCTAAAAATGACAGAATATCCCCATGACTTGGAAAAGTTGTGTAACAGCATAACATAACACAAACTGTAAAAAAGTAGTTGGAACGCTGATTAAAAATCTGGTTACTTAGGTGAAGTTTTTATTGTCGAGCCTTCGACTTTTGTCGAAAAAGCGAGACTAAGCGATCCTACATTCCGTCGTCGGCGTCGTCGTCGGCGGCGTCCACAAATATTCACTCTGTGGTTAAAGTTTTTGAAATTTTAATAACTTTCTTAAACTATACTGGATTACTTCCAAACGTGGACAGAAGCGTATAAGATAGTATCCAGAAGTAAATTTTGTAAAAATAAAATTCCATTTTTTCCGTATTTTACTTATAGATGGACTTAGTTTTTCTGCAGGGAAACATTATATTCACTCTGTGGTTAAAGTTTTTGAAATTTTAATAACTTTCTTAAACTATACTGGATTACTTCCAAACGTGGACAGAAGCTTGTTTATGATCATAAGATAGTATCCAAATGTTAATTTTGTAAAAATAAAATAATTTTAAATTCCATTTTTTCCGTATTTTACTTATAAATGGACTTAGTTTTTTCTGCGGGGAAATATTACATTCACTCTATGGTTCAAGTTTTTAAAATTTTAATAACTTTCTTAAACTATCCTGGGTTTGTACCAAACTTAGACAGAAGCTAGTTCATGATCAAAAGATAATATGCATAAGAACATTTTGTAAAAAAATAAATCCATTTTTTCCGTATTTTACTTTTAAATGGACTTAGATTTTCTGCCAGGAAATAACATGTTCACTCTGTGGTTAAATTTTAAACAAAAAAAATACTTTCTTTTGCTACTTTTAATTTGTACCAAACTTAGACAGAAGCTTGTTTAAGATCATAAGCTAGTATTTAGAAGGAAATTTTGATAATACTTTGTACCTGTGTATCTGTATTTTACTTATAAACATGATAAATGGACTAAGTTTTCTTCCAGTTAACATTACATACAGTCTGCAGTTGAAGTTTTTAAACATTTATTAGATTCATAAACTATCCTGGATTTTTACTAAACTTGGACAGAAGCTACTTAAAATCAAAAGATAGTATCAAGAGGAATATTTTTATTGATTTTTTTCCTCATTTTGTTGGGCCTGTGAATTTCAGCAAAAGTAGGCGAGACACTGGGTTCCGCGGAACCCTTACAAATTTTTCACATTCCAGTAGTATTAGTTCTTTATAAATATTATATGATTGAGAAAGGAATTGTATCAAAGACCAGCACAAGGCCACCAATGGCACTTATGCCTGATAAAATGAAGTTAACAAAAATGTAACTTTATTTAAAGAATCTACTAGTATTGTTTTTTTTACAGACATATGTTTGATAAAGACGAAATAGATAAAATTGAAATATGTGTCACTTCAGAGCAGTTTATGGAGAACCGTTACTCGGTAAGCAAACGACAAGAAACAAATGTTTAGAGGATATTACAATTGAACTGGAATAAAGTTAAAACATACGTTGTTCAAAATATTATGTAATGAATTGTAAATGTTCTGGAACGATTAGTTCTGACCATATAGGCCAAGATACAGTAAATTGATAATCTGACAGATTTTTTTATATTTCCATGCCTCATTAAACTTGAGCTGACAATAATAAGCATTTATTTTCTGAAATATTAATGATTGAAAAATGCACTCTAAGTTTCGAAACTCTATAGCATCACGTTTATTTTCAGTTAGAAGACAAGGAAAATAAGATCGTTCGAGTTCAGTGGAAACATCCAGGTAGTGACATCACTGGTATTGCAGCAAGATCAGAGAAAATTGTTAACACTTGTGAGAAGGTGTGTATAAACTCTTTTTTTATTTTCTTTATCCGAGATCAACATTTTGTCCTTTACATTTTTATGTTTTATTAAAAACAATTTTAGAATCGGACTTTAACTTTATAGATACATATGACTTAATTGTCGGACATGTATGAAGGCCCGTTTTTTGTTTAATTTTCAACGTATTTTGCTTAGACCACAAGGTTATTATCTAATCTAATGACCTCTTAACAGATAGGTTTTCAAGTACATGCATAATTGAATTTAATTAATATTTTCTAATTGCAGTTATTAAACGGCGAAGTTTATCATTATCATTCCAAATTAATCCTGAAGGATCCCAAGGTCTCCGGTGCAATATATTGGCATCAAGATTATGGGTAAACATATTGTTATGTTATCATATAGTTTCACTAAAGAACTGTCGATATCAGACATATAAATTGTGTAAACGTTATGTATTCAAACCGACCATAATTTCTGTAGAAAGGATTTAGGGAGACAATTTCCATTCCCGTAACGTAAACGTTATATTCTGAGTCATTCCATGTATAATATTGATTATTAGATTAGGGGCACTAGCTACGAGATATATGTAAAATCTTATATATCATTTTTTTCTGCTCAATCATTAATGAAATGCAAATAGTGAAATAATAGTTCACTATAAGTAGCCAATTTGGTTCAATGTTGTCAAAATAAGCATAAAACATTGATTATGAATTATTCACTTGCAAGTGAATACTTCGACCTCATTGCATCCGTATTCATGTGAACTTCAATTAAACCCCTTAGCTTGAGATTGATAACACGTGAATTGTATGTGTAAAGTTATTTGAAGGAAAAAAATGTCAACATTGACAGTGAAACAAAGGTAAATCATATGATTGAGTGATTCCATCCACAATAAAACATTCTTATACAGGTAAAAACGATGATTAACACTTATTTTCCATCTATAATATGAAATTAAATTAACCTAGAATAATTCAACAGCACGAGATTGCTCAATCTATTTATATCTATATTTATGTTTACATCGCTTATATGGTCATCGGATGAATTTAGAGGTCAACTCGATAATTGATTGTAAAGGTGGCGTCTAGACTCAAATACGACCGAAACGAAGCTACGAATTTTCATTTCCGTGCCCTGTTTATTGCTTAATTTAGACTTTTAATAGTTTGGATGAAAGTTTTTCATTATTATGAATCAGATGTGAGAATTTGATTAAAATCGATTACCATAAATTTGACACCTAGTGCCCTTTTTGGGCACCAGATGTTTAACGATGTTCATATCTAACAAATCGATTAAAAAGACGAACCAAGGTAACAAACAAAACCAAAAGGAACTATTTAACTGCAAATAGATGCGAGATCATGGTGTTTGGGCCTCTTGAGGGTCTCCTGCTATGTATGCATATACTATCATACATGTACTTGCTTCTAGTCATTGGGAGGTCGACCTCTCAATGGATATAAAGAAGTGTCTATGATTAACCCGCCATAAGTCATTTGTTTCATTTTTTTTTAGAAGGAAAACTTCGCGAGCATCAATTATATTTTGTAATTATATTTGTTTGTTTTTTGTGATTATGAATCTGTTATTTTAACAACCGTGTCCTTTGGTTTCTCGACTCGTCGATAGTTCTTTTTCGCTATCAAATCACATTTTCTTACATTTATACTGGTAGCTGTATTAATGTTAAATATGGATGTTTAATATGAGTTGATCTGCAGATATTGGTATCATTATGGAAACCTTTTCCCTGATATGATGACTGTTTGGGTGGCAGTAGATCCAAGCACGAAAGAAAACGGTTGTTTAGAGGTAATTTTTATAAGAAGAAATTGAAGGAAGATAGCTATAGTTATTTTGATAAATTCGAGTGTTAAAGCTTCTACCATATTCGTAATGTCGTACAGTTCAAAATAATCTGTATAATTGCATTATTGCACATTTATTAAGATACATTCATTATTATTTTGATATGTTTGAACTCCCAAAAGAAGATGAATATATCTTGTTGTAGTTTTTAGTGGATATAGTGATATTATGGAAATTTCAGCCGTTTTTTATTTGAAAAGTAGTCTGCAATTGTAAAAAACCCTATGTTCATTTTATAGTGCTATAACACTCCTGTGTGGACTTGAGTTAGCATTGATATGTTCATAATTAATTAACTGTTAATAAAACTTAGAATGTTTCAAATTCTACGGCTTTTCTACTTCAGGAAAAGATTACCTTAGCTCTATTTGGAAAAACTTTTCGGAATTTTTGGTCCTCAATGCTCTTCAATTTCGTAGTCAATTTGGCCTTTTTAACACTTTTCCATTCGAGCGTCACTGGTGAGTCTTTTGAAGACCATACGCGCCTCTTTCGTAAATATAAAATGTCAATCCTGGTATCTATGATAAGATTATTGATCATTATTGGTAGTTTTGAAATTTTTCGACTTGTTTACAAAATAATTTTCCGTCGGATATCTTTTTTAAAGATAGTTCTTGTTTTTTCTATAATGGAACTTTTGAAGATGTTTGAATCTTTTGTAGGTTTTAGCCAGATCTAATAAATGTGGACGTTTAGATCATCATGTTTATGATGGACAAAATCAAATTGCCGACGAATCTCGACTGCAATCTATCAAAGAAAGATGCCCACACATTTATGCTGTGATGGAAAGAGGTATAAAGTTTAGTAAAAATATGCATTTCTGAGATTTGCGAACTCCTTTTTTCTTGCTTTAATGTACATAGTTTAAGATTTGAATGCAACAGTATTGACTTAACCCCTGTCATATTAATTTTGGAGGGACATTCTGATTGGGTTTTCACAAAGATCAGAGTAATTATAATATTTCATCGTATTCTTTATATGTCACTTGAAACAGTTGGTAGTTATAAAAGTCATGAATAGTCGACAACAAAGTAACTTAAACAAATAAAACACTTTTCAGTTCTATATCAATCATTGAAATTATTATGACATCAAATGTAAACCTCACTAATGTACCAGTGCTGTTTTTGTTATTTTGATTTGTTGATTAAATATATATGGTATTGTTTACACATAAAATGTATGCACCATCACTAATTATTTCACTACATTTTCTATTTGTCATGATGTCGCATAATTAGACTACACCAATGTATTTACCACAGTAGTTAACTTCTCAATTGTAACATGACAATTGCGTAGGTTTTTTTACACTTTTCTTCACAATAAACTAATCATACGATTGATAAAGGTAATATTTAGGGTAGATGAAATGGATGTATAATTATTTTTGGTCTTCTTTTTTTTTTTTAAATAATAGAGACAATACGCTGAGACATCGGATTTTTTTATATAGAAAAATGAAACATGTGTAGCTGTAGTATACTTTTATCACAAATTGAAAATATATGATATTAATATTTCATCTACTTTAAGACCAGTTTTAAAGGCATATCAAACGATTTTCTGGAAATTTTAATGTTATCGAAATTTATTGAACCAATGAATGCAAATATACTAAACTAAGTCTTGCATGAACGTTTTCTTTAATATCAGTTACAAATTTATAACGTATTATTGACAAATAATATTTGACTAAGTGCTTGTTGATTGCAAGCTAATAAACTTTAGAGTTTGTTGCCAAAATTTAGCGGATGATGACTTTGATAAACAGTAAAAACAGAGCATTTTGAAAATGTGACAGATGAGTGATTTGATAGAGCCATATAACATTTTATTTTTTATTTTTCTATGCGATCCAATCTGTTAATTAATCTTTTATTTAACAGTTTTTAAATGATTGTTTGTATTATATATGTTCTGTAAGAATTTGTTATTACTACGTTCAAGAACACGCTTGTTTACATTCTTCTATCGCGATTTTAACTGTCACTTGCCCTGTGTGCTGGACGAAATTACAAAAGATCTCGTAGTCACTTAGGTCACTGCATACGGGAACACATCGGTGATTTAGTGGCTTGGAAGTAATTAATTCAGTATCGGCACATTTAGTAAAATTTTGATAATGTAATGGATTTTCATATAAAAAAATATCACGTTTTCTTTTATAGTAAAACTGAACCATTCAAGTGCATAAGACAAAATAAACTTCTTTTTTAAATTGGAAGTATCATATGACTTTATGCCATAACTTATCAGCATTTTAATTTCATTGAAAATTTAATTTTATAAATTGGTACATTAATACTTTTTGTAATTATTTACATAAGGAGATGTAGTTTCATGTTTTAGTTTTCATTTGACAGGAGATGTTCTTTTTCTCCACTCGAATACGTTGCATTATAGCAGTCCTAACAGAAGTAAGATGAGAAGGCTTGGATTCTTGATGTGTTACAACAAGGCAACTAATGACTCCGTCATAAAGCATCACCATGCTCAGTACACGCCAATAAAAAAAGTTAGTATATATAGCAATTTAATACTGTAGTAAGATTACTAATCTAATGAGTCGAACTCTTTTCAACTGCTTTTTACTGTCTATGCAAATATATTTAGCAGTTAATATTTGTTTTATATCACTCCGTTTCCAGACTTTCAACTTCTTTAATAAGTGGACAGACTACTATAAATAATCTGTGTCTAAACATAATTTAGAGTATTTTCTTAGAATTTTATTTTATTTTAGCAAAAAGGATATATTCTTAATGCTATATAATGATTTTCATATTTCAGGTTCCAGATTCAGCAATGAAAGAATGTTCAAACTTTACAGATTTTTCGGGAAAAGAATTCGAACATCCCTCCACAAACACAACGATGATCGGAAGAAAGGACTTATCACACTGATGTTTACATGCATTACATAGTTATTGAATCTCACAGATATATATCTATAGTTTCCCGGACATCAATATTATAATTATATTTAATACTGGTTAGCTTTATGCATGTAATTCTGAAATAGAAGTCAAGTTTATGTAGACCCAAAGTCATTCACTCTGCAAGTTTTAGGTCACAAAGACTCAAAGTGATACATCTATTATGTGAAAGTGTGGCTGGAATAATAGTAATGCAGTCTATCACAATTTCATATAAATTTTGCCTGATGTATTGTAAGCTATTTCTTCGTATGATTTCCTACCTATCAATATAAAGCAACAAGAGTATAACGCTGTTCAAAAGCCATAGATCGATTGAGAGAAAACAAACCTGTTTTACGAACTTAAACCGAAGAAAACACATCAACTACAAGAAGAAGACAAGGACCAACAGGAACAATGCATGAAGTGCAACAAATAACAAACGCCAACATACATAGAAACGAACTATTTGATAACAATGCCTGTTTATGTACAGGTTATTTGAAAGCCATGGTTGGTTTAATCTGATTTTATAACTGGCAAAACCCCCCTCTTACATGGCAATGATTAAAGATATCGCTAAAATGACAACACTTCATAGCAGAAATACAGTAAAAACATAATATAATTTCGACACAACATGCAAACCGCAGAACAACAACGAACATCTTTCACCAATGACATACAGCACAGGACATAACAAACAATTATGCACTTATGTACCGAATATGTAATCTTGAACTTTATAGAAATATTTTCACAATAACAGTCCAAAAAATTATCATTTTGGCTTCACACCTTTAGGGATGAGAATAAATATACAGTCAGTAAACGGAAAGCAGTAGAAACATCAAAAGTCATGATACAACGTAGAGTCCGTATAAAATGCGGTAGCGCTTAATTACAATTAATGATGGAATTCAGGCGTGTCGAAAATGTACAAATCGACTATTATGTAACCCGGGTTTGTTTTCTATTAATCTATTGATGACTTTTGAACAGTGGTAAACATAAAGGGAACAGTAGTGTACCGATGTTCAAAAGTATATACTACTTTTGCCTTTATTTACATCCAAAATCAAAGACATCATCAGAAACTTAACAGATCGGTAAAATTTAGATGGGCGGTAAATAAAATTTATAACTATTACGAACACCAGGCGTTACTTTCGAAATTATACATCTGATGCAATATAATTGGTACCGTCAATGTTATTATTAACATAAAAGGGACAAAGAAACACTTGAAACAAAACAAAAAATTTATCTAACAAAAATGATAGTCTCTATTTAATCAAAACTATTTTAATCAGTTGATCTTAACAAATACTGAAGGTGTGTTCTTCTTATTTTTTTGAGATGTCTAAAGTTAGAAATATCTTATAAGAAATTTATTTTATATTTAAGATGCATTTTACTTTTATACAGCCTATTGTAGATATTATACCGGTAGTTGCAATAAAGATATTTCATGTTTTATAATATACAGGACTATATATTGAGACTTTTAAACAATTGTCATAACTGCATTTGTGCAAATAAATATTGTAAATTTTGTTAATTCCTCTGCTGAAGGACTGTTTGTACCCGGGGATATATATAAATAATCCAATAGCCAGTACTTCGGATAAAATACGGATAAGATAGTATCTCTTTCATATCTATGTATGGCTCTGATTCATTGTCCGGGTTTGGATTTAGTCTTGATACTGTTTGGAGTTATCAGCACTTCAATGTATGTATTATGTTTCTCACTTTTAAATATTTTTTCTTCGGAGTCACTGAAGAGGCATATGATGACATGAGCATCTAGTGCAATAAACTTGTACTGTCAATGTAATTACATCCTTTGACAGTTCTCAAATTCGTGATAGCGACCTTAAAATCTGCAAGCACTCTTCCTCGTTGCTAAAACTATTCTTGGTCTCTCTTAATGACGGTCTGTGCGAATTTCAGTCCACAACCACACATAGAGGATCATAGAGTGTTTGTATCATAATAGAATACTCGACTCGAATACGGGAGGTGGTAAACTCACAGACGCTTTTCTGGATAGTATTATTTACATTTAATCAGTTTAAAGCTCATGATATGCACATTTCGAAACACATAAAGATATATAGGACCAAAAGGACCTTAAAGAAGAATTGTCCAATCCATAAAACGTATGACTGATTGAATTGGAACAGTAAAGTTTCTTTATAATTTCAAGATATATAAATGGAAAATTCAAGAAATATATGTTATATATAATGGCAGTACCGATTGACTGACTGACAACTGCGCTGATGAAAGACTTTTGGACTAATAGTCAACCAGCAGCAATATTTACCCTGTGCTTATATAATAAAACTAGGCTGAGAACATCTGAGGGATGTCATTTTAAAAATTAATGAGTTCTATATTGGAATTCATTTAACTAACTAGTTCGAATGGTACCCTTTTCTATATAGAAACAATTGAAAGAACCATAATAGTCGTGTTTAAAAGTACATAGTGTGATCTAAGTTATTTATACCTTCCAGGAGAATTGCTAACTTTCTGATCGATTGCTTTGTCTGTTGTCGACATTAACCTTTTCGCTGAATATTAGTTATGTTGTCACAGTCTAAATTATTTCATAGAGCTACAAACACCCATGTGATATCGTATAGTTCATTTTGAATTATGTATAACATGTAAATTTTATACTAAAAATAGATTTGAGATAAATAGTTATCAAGAGGAGTAAAACGACGAACATTGTTGACCAAAAATTAGGTTAGTACATTTAAATTCATTTTCTCTTTTGTTAGTAGCTTATATAAATGAAACATAGGAGCATTTTGTCTAAAGAATACATCGGCTGAGCAGTGAAACAAAAACAAGGTCATAAGTCCTCTATTGTATCTACTATTATAGAACTGTATTGTGAATCTCACCTAATGTGTACTGAATAATTGCAATGATGTAATAATTATAATAAATTATTAATGTCCTCGGTAGTTTTCACTAACCTGTGATATGTACAACAGTAAAATGCTCTTAAGCTATCAAAACAAGCCCCTCTCCTTCAGTAAGAATATCTAAACAT
The DNA here is from genome assembly GCF_036588685.1 of Mytilus trossulus. Taxonomy (NCBI): domain Eukaryota; kingdom Metazoa; phylum Mollusca; class Bivalvia; order Mytilida; family Mytilidae; genus Mytilus; species Mytilus trossulus. The sequence goes on along the minus strand of NC_086374.1, from coordinate 41,209,221 downwards.
AGTGATTTAACTATTCCACCTTGTTCATAAACAGTTTTTATTCTTAACTCTAGGAGAAATAAAAAAAAAGTAGTCTAGTTTGCAGTTATTGGAATGTTTTATGAAAATGGGAGGCCGGAAAGTACATATCTAGGTTTTTGAATGGAGAGACACAATCTTAATCTGATATCTACCACTCTGATATAAACAAAAGAAGGACGAAAGACACCAAAGGGACAGTTAAACTCGTAAATCCAAAACAAACTGACAACGCCATGGCTAAAAATGAAAAAGACAAACAGAAAAACAATAATACACATGACACAACATAGAAAACTAAAGAATAAACAACTGACATCTTTCAGATGAATTGTGTTGACAAAAACTTTGTTAACTGTTTTTGTGACGTATCTTTAACAAACCGTCGGTATTCCTATCAGAAACTTCTATCTCGTTTCTCATGGGGCAGACCTCATAATGAGCTTTTCAAGAATTAATCAGTTTGGTGGCTATTTTGATCACATCTCTGACATTATAAACAAAGAATAAAGGATATCACAAACTTTCCATTTTTATAATTTTCTCGGTACTTGTGCTGGAAATTTATCATACAAAAGAAGTGTTTCCTGTTTTCCTACGACTTATATTGTTTGCTTTCCTTTCTGTGGCTCTTTAGATGACATTTACAATAATACATTAAAATAAGAACAAAATTCATTTAACATGATATAAATATGTTATTTCATGGTATCATTGATGTGTCATTTCAAACTACTGTTTATAATTCTAAAGATTTAGGTTAATATGATTGAGTACACATAACCTAATGAATGGTTAGTTACAGACTGCTTATTGTTGAATTGATCAAGAATAAATATATTTTGCGAAGTGTGATCTATTGCCACTAACTGCTACGTCATTTGATCACTGACGGACATTTGTCTCACTGGCTATCATACCATATTCGTATATCTATATTGAAATTTTAAAAACTGCTAAAATAAGTCGATTTTTACAGGTATCTGAAGACTCGAGATGAATATTGGATCAGGTATGAATCTATGAATCTACTTGTCAACTTAAATGTTTTTAACATTCACAGAAAAAAAAACCAATACCAGCTACTAGATAAAACACACGACACGACCACCTTAACAATCTACATTATACATATGAAGTGAATGAGAATATAACGTACATGTAAAGAGTGCAATTGTTTCCCCTCTTTTATGAAATAGGATTATACACTTTAGATTTATATTTCATAGTACATATGGTACATATTCATATGCACTTTGAATAACATTGGAAAATGAAAATAACACTTTAACAAGAATGTGTACATAGTTCACTGAAGCCCCATCCTCACTATCATGTTCACTAGACCGTGAAAATGGGATAACAACTCTAATTTGGCATTCAAATTAGAACGATCATATCATAGGCAACATGTGTATAATGGGATGCATACACATTGGTGCGTTCAAAGTCCTTATAATTATATATATATATATATGTATTTACCTTTAACATGAACTATCAGAACCAATAATGTGCAATTACTAAAACAACTTTGAGCTTTATGACCGCAAGGACCATTTAATGGTAGACAAATTAGTCTACGAACAACTTGCTTGTGGGATTAGAACATTGGCCTCAAAATAAGTTCTCAACGCATTTATTTCTTTTATCAAAATTAAATTGTTGGACTTATGTATATCTCTTCTAGTTTACAGATTCACTGAGCCTTTTAAGCTTTCAGAACAAATGTACAATGACTATCATGAAAATGGATATCTTATCATACGGTTAGTATTAAGACAACATTTTTTTATTAAATAAATTTCAATCCTGGTATCTATGATTAGTTTATATACATGTTTTTGTCATTTTTATTATTGATTTTTGACATCGATCATGATTTTGATTTTCATGATTGTCAGTATATCAAATTCGATCATCTTGCAACGCTTTTCTATGCTAATATAGATCAGAAATACTTCAACGATAACTGCTCAGAGAGCCAAAGATGATATAAGTATAAGTAAAAGTAGGGAATCGTCACATATAGATACTCACGCACGTTTCAAAGTCCATAACACAATCATTGAGGCAAACATAACAAGATTCTAAGAAAGTTAAATTACATTCTGAATGAAATATGAAGTGTGGCGTAGTATACTTTTAAAATAAAGTCTATTCCCTGCCTGAGATAATCTAAGAAATGATTTGAAATTAATAACTAGAATTAGGGTGAACAAGAACAACTTGTGAGTAAGATTCTGTTATAATAGTGTCACAAACTGTTTTTTTCAAGTGGCTCATAAATAAACGTGGGGTTGATTGACCAACGGACATACGCACACATTGGATAGCTATTAACATAAATCCCATCTCTGCCTTAAAAAGCAAGATAAAGCAAAAGCGGGTGATGGTCAACTGTTTCTGAAAAAGAGAGAAATTTTGTTTTCGTTAATCTGAAACTGAAAAAGATCATAAAGAATTTTAATTTCAAGATTTATATCATAAATTATTACACCTTCTTATGATTGAATACCTGTAAATGGCGTCATTAGGTAATCTATGGAAAACAGATCCAAAATTTTCAGCAAAATAATCTAAGCTCTCAGTTGTGCTATATACTTTTGGTGACATTCCAATTACTATATTTATGGTCATATCCATATTTGTTCTGTTAGTATGTTAAGACTGACATTCGTAAACTCTCTGTATTGTTAACATTTATTGCTATGATCATATATTGTGTGAGTTTAACAACGAGAGTAATCTTGATACACAATGGAAAGATAAAGAGAGAAACTTTTGGTATGTTGTCCAAAATTTGTATCCCCTTTTATTAATATCAAACCTATATTTTAATAGGAATATGCTTGACAAAGTGGAGATTAACAAAATTGAGAAATGTGTGACCGGAGAGAAGTTTATGGAGAACAAATACTCGGTACGTTTAGGTTTAACATAGATGGTTTATGTCAGATGTCAATATAGGTGATTTTTTTTGTCTACATACATACAAATTATATGAAATAAAGCAAAACTGATCTGCATATGTTTATGGAATAGAGTCAAGATTGTGTAACTAATGCTCAAATAAATTGAAGAAAAGATGGAAATAAAATTTATAAAATAAATGAGTCCGAAGTACTTTTCTGGACTTACTTTCATTAGATACGTTAAAAGCCGAATATTTTGACAGCCAGTAAGAACCGAAAAGGATAAGAACTGTAATACAAAAAAAAGACATACAAATAAAAGCTGAAATACATCAAAGGTAAACTTTTACAGAGGGAGTTGAACCTTTTTAAGATTCTTAATAAATAGGCTGAGATAACAACTCGAGTGTAGACGAGTGTTTATATAAATGGTGTCTAACATACATTTGGTTGATGTTTCGTAAACGTTTACATAGCAATTTTAAAAAATGATTTTGTTTTATTATCTTTTATTTTTTATGTCACTATTGATGACAGATAACATAGAAACATCTTATCTTTTAAGCTAGAAGATAAGGATAATAAGATAATACGAGTGGTTTGGAGACATCCGGGTACTGACGTCACTGGAATTGTATCTAGATCAGAGAAGATTGTAAACAGTTGTGAAAAGGTCAGTGATTAGTTATTTAATATCGCCCCCATAATTATGAGACATCTCGTAAACCTCCTACGTCTTGAAAAGGCACGTTTATTTTTAGCTCACCTGGCCCGAAGGGCCAAGTGAGCTATTCCCATCACTTTGCGTCCGGCGTCCGTCGTCGTCGTCGTCGTCCGTCGTCCGTCGTCGTCCGTCGTCGTCCGTCGTCGTTAACTTTTACAAAAATCTTCTCCTCTGAAACTACTGGGCCAAATCAAACCAAACTTGGCCACAATCATCATTGGGGTATCTAGTTTAAAAAATGTGTGGCGTGACCCGGTCAACCAACCAAGATGGCCGCCACGGCTAAAAATAGAACATAGGGGTAAAATGCAGTTTTTGGCTTATAACTCAGAAACCAAAGCATTTAGAGCAAATCTGACATGGGGTAAAAATGTTTATCAGGTCAAGATCTATCTGCCCTGAAATTTTCAGATGAATCAGTCAATCGGTTGTTGGGTTGCTGCCCCTGAATTGGTAATTTTGAGGAAATTTTGCTGTTTTTGGTTATTATCTTGAATATTATTATAGATAGAGATAAACTGTAAACAGCAATAATGTTCAGCAAAGTAAGATCTACAAATAAGTCAACATGACCAAAATGGTCAGTTGACCCGTTTAGGAGTTATTGCCCTTTATAGTCAATTTTTAACCATTTTTCGTAAATTAAAGTAATCTTTTACAAAAATCTTCTCCTCTGAAACTACTGGGCCAAATTAATTCAAACTTGGCCACAATCATCTTTGGGGTATCTAGTTTAAAAAATGTGTGGCGTGACCTGGTCAACCAACCAAGATGGCCGCCACCGCTAAAAATAGAACATAGGGGTAAAATGCAGTTTTTGGCTTATAACTCAAAAACCAAAGCATTTTGAGGAAATCTGACATGGGATAAAAATGTTTATCAGGTCAAGATCTATCTGCCCTGAAATTTTCAGATGAATCGGTCAATCGGTTGTTGGGTTGCTGCCCCTGAATTGGTAATTTTGAGGAAATTTTGCTGTTTTTGGTTATTATCTTGAATATTATTATAGATAGAGATAAATTGTAAACAGCAATAATGTTCAGCAAAGTAAGATCTACAAATAAGTCAACATGACCAAAATGGTCAGTTGACCCCTTTAGGAGTTATTGCCCTTTATAGTCAATCTTTAACCATTTTTCATAAATCTAAGTAATCTTTTACAAAATCTCCACTGAAACTACTAGGCCACAATCATCTTTGGGGTATCTAGTTTGAAAAATGTGTCCGATGACCTGGCCATTCAACCAAGATGGCCGCCACGGCTAAAAATAGAACATAGGGGTAAAATGCAGTTTTTGGCTTATAACTATGAAACCAAAGCATCTAGAGCAAATCTGACAAGAAGTTAAATTGTTAATCAAGTCAATATCTATCTGCCCTGAATTTTTCAGATGAATTGGACAACTGGTTGTTGGGTTGCTGCCCTCCAATTGGTAATTTTTAAAGAAGTTTTGCCGTTTTTGGTTATCTTGAATACTATTATAGATAGCGATAAACTGTAAACAGCAATAATGTTCAGCAAAGTAAGATCTACAAATAAGTCAACATGACCTAAATGGTCAATTGACCCCTTAAGGAGTTATTGCCCTTTATAGTCAATTTTTAACAATTTTCATTAATTTGGTAAATTTATGTAAATTTTTACCAAATATAGTCTTCTGTTACTAATGGGCAAAGTTCATTATAGATATAATTGTAAGAAGCAAAATCGTTCAGTAAAGTAAGAACTTCAAACACATCACCATCACCAAAATACAATTTTGTCATGAATCCATTTGTGTCCTTTGTTTAATATGCACATAGACCAAGGTGAGCGACACAGGCTCTTTAGAGCCTCTAGTTTAGGATACCTATTCACCATAACAACCAGACTCAAAAGATTACATTAACATTATATTTTAACTAAAAATAATTAAAAGATTTTCCCTTTAACAGTTTGATATGAATACCCTAAAAACATTTCTGGAGGGGATGGATAAATCAAATTTTATCATAATTTCCACCAAGTCGTTTGATGGGCATGGGCTTTTGATTTTGCGATTTGATAAGGATTATTCTGATTCGAATTTTCCTTAAAGTTCGGTATTATTTTTATTTTCCTTTTTGTTCTGCATTTTTTGTCACTTTTATGTTTTTTTTTTTTATTACTTATGTTTAGTTGCTTGATGGTGAAGTGTATCACTACCATGCTAAGTTAATTATGAAGGAACCTGAAGTGTCTGGTCCTATATACTGGCATCAGGATTACGGGTAACTATTTTCGCAATTATTATCTATGTTTGAAATTTTATTATAATTATCCTATCAATTACGAGTACAAAAATTATTGCATATATCTCTTTATTCGTTCACTACCTTGTCTAATTAGAACTTTCATTACCTTAGCCGAATAAGAAATTTTCTACAAAATCAAACATGGCTATTCGTTTACATTGTCCTGAAGTATACTATAGAACAACGAACAAGCATCAGTTGCAAATATTATTGATTACTAGTAATTAAAGAAAGGTCATTTTGAAAAAAAAACTTATTCTTTGCTTATTTGTAACAATGAATATGTTTAATGCATTTGATATTTTAAAGCTATTGGTATCATTACGGTAACCTTTTTCCTGACTTGCTGACTGTTTGGGTTGCAGTTGATCCCAGCACAATAGAAAACGGATGTCTGGAGGTTTGTTATGGTATATCTTTGTGAGTTGAAACACTGAAAATAAAGAATATAGCCAGAAAGGAAAACGAACATTGTTTTGTTTAATTTCATAATTCATAAATACTAGAATACCGAATATCCACTAGCTGAATCTGAAAGTCTTCTAATGTTGTAATTCTGTTGTGTCGTAGTTCTCTTAAATTTGATGCGTTTCCTTCAGTTTTAGTTTGTAACTGGATTTGTTTTTTCTCTATCGATTTATGTATTTCGAACAGCGGTATACTACTGTTGCCTTTATTCTATACACTTTAAATAAATAGTAAGTAAGATGTGATTAAAGAATTGTAAAACAAAAAGCACCTATAGTAAAAGAGTCTGTGAGTTTTAATTTCATCAAGGCAGTTGACATAATCTTCAACTTTTTGTCGATTTTGTTTTCACCCAATAAAATTTTATATACTATTCTTTATAGGGTTTAGTCTTTTATCATATTGCATACTTGTATTCGTTATATGTTAAGCATTCAGTCAGTTAACATACTATTCATTATTTTGGGATACAGGTTTTAACATACTATTCATTTTTTTTGGGATACAGGTTTTAACATACTATTCATTATTTTGGGATACAGGTTTTAACATCTAGTCAGTTAACTTACTAAATATTCATCCTTTGTGATAAGGGCTTTATAGCATCAAATCAGTCAAATACTATTCATACTATATCATGTTTTTGTAATACAGGTTTTAGCAGGATCCAATAAATGTGGACGGTTAGATCACCACGTTGATGATGGACAAAATCAAGTTGCCGAACTGTCACGTTTAGAATCTATTAAGGAGAGATGCCCTCATGTGAAAGCTGAGATGGAGAAAGGTAATCATACAATTCAGAAAATAAAATTCATCTGGACCAATAGTTTACTATATCAGTATCACTTTATTCAAATTCTTACTTTAACCTTTTTAATTCCAGCGTCAGAGATGAGTCTTTTTGTAGACAAAACGGGCACTTAGATTACTCAATTATTACCCTTTAATCTTTGACTATTTTTCTTCTCTGTTACACTAATAAGAAGGAACAGTAGTAAACCGCTTTCAAATCTCATAAATTCAGAAGATACAAAATAAAATTTAAGAAGACCCAGGAATCATATTTAACCCAAAATGAACGAAACAGGAGGCGTGACATGGTAGGCATCGGTCTATACGCCGTATCGCAATTAAGACTTACCCGAGAATCTGCGACACTTGAACTATTAGCGTCAAGCAACAACCATTTTTTATTGTGGCGTCATATTCATTATTACGTAAAAAAAATGACGGGAATCTTTGTGATGTATGGCAAACAAATAACGATAAGGTGTATATTTCAACCTCATCAATAGGTCATTAATAGTAAATTTACATATAAGCTCTTTTTTTTTGGTATTGAAAGGATTAAGACCGCAAAAGCATATCGTTAGTGTATTTAGACTCATACGCATCATTTAGACACATACACATTGGGTATATATATCGGCCAATCAATTAATAATCGATCCTGACCGTATAACCGTGATATTGTTTCATTCTTGCTTCCTCATAACTATGATCTCGCAGTTTTGTGTATCCTGTTAATGAGGTCTGAAAAGAATGAACATGTATGTGCGTAACGTATTCGTTGGTATGTGTCATTTCAGTAGACTGGGACAGAGTGTAATTGTTCTATGATAATTTTTGTATTCTTGTCTTTTATTTTTGCTAATATGCTTTGATTGTATGCCTTTTTATGTTTCTTTGCTACCTATGACGTGGCTTTGTGTTTTTACATTCCGTCATTGTGTTATTGTGCCATGGTAAATATTTTTTTACGTATTTGTTTATTGTATAGTGATTAAGATGAAAACACAATGTTGACTTATATGACATTTTTACCTATTATGTATATTGTTTTTGTTCACACATCTTTTTGAATAAAATAGAATTTAGCTATAAGATAATGACAGTACCGAGTTAGGAATTTGTCAGTTGTTGTCCATTTGCTTGATATGGATGAGGTTTGTATTTTGCCATTTGAAAATGGACTTTCCGTTTTGAATATTCCTCGGAGTTCGTTTTTTTAGTAAAATTAGTTTTTGGATACTTCTGAGTAATGGCAAATTAACAATTTGAAAAATTGAAATCACGATAATTATAGATGTTTTGGTTCAAGTCATATACCTTTCTCAGTATAATATATAAGATCAATTTATGAATCAGATTACTTTTCCGATGATAACTTTAATACTAAGAAACACCTATCATTTTCTTGACAGGAGATGTTTTGTTCCTCCATTCCAATACACTACACTACAGCAGTCCGAATCGTAGTAAGATGAGAAGGATTGGATTCCTGATGTGTTACAACAAAGCCTCTAATGAATCCGTCATGGAACATCATCATGCTCAATATACCCCCATACAGAAGGTAGGTTTTATCATTTTGACTCTATGAAGCTTTAAAAACTCCGATGACTTATAGTTGGTTGCAGATGTCAATCATAATTGCCATTTGTGAGTAAACATTAACGCAAAAAAGGCAAGCAAAGCAGGCAAGCCAATCAAACTGTTAGTACTCTATATGCATTAGAAAAAATAACTCTAGTGATAAGCGAAACTCTAAAGATTTTTGTGTGTTTTACTGTAATGATAACTTTTTAGAGGTGCTGAATGCTAGTGGTTTGTGCGTTTTACCGCAAATAGAGGGAAGAAGATTCTGTTTTCAATTTCTACATGTAAAATGCACGTGTTCAGTGGTAAATTGATGCTAATCATTATTTCAGGTGCCAGATTCTGCAATCAAGGAATGTACCAATTTTACAGATATGTCGGGAAAGGAATTTCAACATCCAAATACAAATACAACAATGATTGGTAGGAAAGATCAATCTCACTAACATATACGATTCTTTTGGGATAACGTGTGTACGTTCATATAGTTGGATGCATAAGGAGATTTTTTTGCAAATCATTAGATGGAATACATATTGTCGATTAAAAAAAAATGAATACATGAATAAAAACGTTATTTCATTAATATGGATTCATCAATAGAACTAGTTACTAGTTTCATTGATCATAAAACATATATTTAGTAAACCATTTGTCATATTCGGCTACCACAATCTAAATGTAGTAGACAGACAAATGGCATTATAATATTTTCTTCCATTCGCTTTTGTTATGTGTCCAAATAACAAATTAGGATATTAAGGTTTCTAGAAACCTATTATATTAATATCTGTATGCTCATGTATCATGCTGCCAGCGACGAAGACAGTGTAAAGGAGAGCTTAAATTGTACAAGTATACTCTATTAATCTTAATGTAGATTAATTCTCGCAAATGTTTTATGATTTTTGATTTTTATACGACCGCAAATTTTGAAAAAAATTTCGTCGTATATTGTTATCACGTTGGCGTCGTCGTCTGCGTCGTCGTCGTCATCGTCGTCGTCGTCGGCGTCCGAATACTTTTAGTTTTCGCACTCTAACTTTAGTAAAAGTGAATAGAAATCTATGAAATTTTAACACAAGGTATATGACCATAAAAGGAAGGTTGGTATTGATTTTGGGAGTTTTGGTCCCAACATTTTAGGAATTAGGGGCCAAAAGGGCCCAAATAAGCATTTTCTTGGTTTTCGCACTATAACTTTAGTTTAAGTTAATAGAAATCTATGAAATTTTGACACAAGGTTTATGACCACAAAAGAAAGGTTGGGATTGATTTTGGGAGTTTTGGTTTCAACAGTTTAGGAATTAGGGGCCAAAAAAGGGCCCAAATAAGCATTATTCTTGGTTTTCGCACAATAACTTTGGTTTAAGTAAATAGAAATCAATGAAATTTAAACACAATGTTTATGACCACAAAAGGAAGGTTGGCGTCCAAAATTAAACTTTATTTGATTTCATCAAAAATTGAATAAATGGGGTTCGTTGATATGCCAAATCTAACTGTGTAGATTCTTCATTTTTGGTCCCGTTTTCAAATTGGCCTACATTAAGGTCCAAAGGGTCCATAATTAAACTAAGTTTGATTTTAACAAAAATTAAATTCTTGGGCCTCTTTGATATGCTGAATCTAAACATGTACTTAGATTTTTGATTATGGGCCCAGTTTTCAAGTTGGTCCAAATCAGGATCTAGAATTATTATATTAAGTATTGTGCAATAGCAAGTCTTTTCAATTGCACAGTATTGTGCAATGGCAAAAAATATCTAATTTCACAATATTGTGAAATAGCAAAAAAATTTTTAATTAGAGTTATCTTTCTTTGTCTAGAATAGTAAGCAAGAAATATCTTATTGCAAGAATTTTTTTAAATTGGAGTTATCTTTCTTTGTCCAGAATCAACTTGAATCTTTGTTATATACAATATACAATGTATATTCACTTTTTACTACCAACTAATAAATTTAAATGATCTTTACCATTCAGTGATAACAAGCAGTTTTTTTACATCTTAATATTTTATGATGTATTTAAATGAGTAGTTATTGTTGCAAACTCCATTAGAATATTTTAATTGAGATTAGTTTTGGAATAAGGGAAAGGGGGATGTGATTAAAAAATTGGGTTCAATTTTTCTCATTTGAAATTTCATAAATAAAAAGAAAATTTCTTCAAACATTTTTTTGAGAGGATTAATATTCAACAGCATAGTGAATTGCTCTAAGAGAAAACGAAAATTTTAAGTTCATTAGAACACATTCATTCTGTGTCAGAAACCTATGCTGTGTCAACTATTTAATCACAATCCAAATTTAGAGCTGAATCCAGCTTGAATGTTGTGTCCATACTTGCCCCAACCGTTCAGGGTTCAACCTCTGCGGTCGTATAAAGCTACGCCCTGCGGAGCATCTGGTTTGATTTTGGTGTTTTAACACCTCTTTTAAGTACCGCATTTGGGCTATTTCGTAGTGGTATTTCGTTTTGGTGGAGGAAGCCGGAGTGCCCAGAGAAAACCACCGACCTTCGATAGGAAAACTGACAGTCCTGGTCAATTTAGATTGGAGTCGAGTGCACCCGCATGAGCGGGGATCGAACTCAAAACCCAAGTGTTACTGATTAGTGATTACAGTAGTAACTACTTAGACCCTTAGACCACTCGGTCACCGAGGCCCCAATGTCTTTCATAATTATTGGTGTTTTCGTGCGTATCTATGTCAATGTTGCTGTGCGCCTTTAGATTATTATTTATAGTATGGTAGGAAGTACTAAATAATGGTGGTTTGGAACTTCTAATACTCATTCCGTTGCTTAAGCTTTCTCATTTAATTATTATCAATGTGAGGAACTATTTCTGAAAAAAAAAGACAAATAGTAAAAAAAAAATACTGTTGTAAAAAAGTTGAAGATCTTAATTAAGAAAATCGCATATTGTTACTTGATTTTGAGGAATATTTACTCGTCACTATCACGGATGATATATTTCAAATATAAGAGCAAAACATTTTGTATTATATGTCATTATAAGATCATAGTTTTACAGTAAATTGTAATGAATCTTATTCGCTAATTGATCCCTCTGTGACATTGAAATTAACAATATATACAGATTACCACCAACAAACAATTCTAAGATGTCCTTAAGGTGATTTGTGTGAATATTGAATAAAATAAATAACTATTATAAAATTATTATAATCTGTCCTCATTGTTAACTTAAAGAATCAATTCCAAATGAAATTATAAACAAAATGAAAGTAGATGTATGGAATAATTACAGAGCCACATGCAGATTGCTATAGTCAAGTAGATATGTTGCTCAAACTTTGCTTCAAAAAAAGGAATATCTATTGAGTATTATATTATCAATCATATGGAAAGTTTTCAATACAAAAAATTCTTCAAATTTCTCGTGGTGAAAAAAAAAATAGCAAACGTTGGTAACACAAGTTTGATAAAACCGGTTTCGGAAGAAAATTAAAAGAAAAATAAGCATACAAACATTGTTAAGCTAAAGACAAATTGTATACGATACATCGCAATGAACAAAAATGGGCGAGCAGGTTCTGTTATGTCAAATAGAGAAAGGCAAATGTCAGTGTTGAATCATTCCTGGTTGCAGCAGTATCCAACCTGGCTTTTCAATCAAGAGTATTCAGGAGTATTTGAGCCGCTACCAAATCATCTTGGAGCACGTCTTATGTTTTATCTACATTGTGTATATAGAGTGTTGGACATAAGAGATGCTGATAGTATCGAAGACTTAATAGACTATGAACATCATATCAAACTTTCATCACAGGACATTGACAAACTGATCATTTTAGCAATAGCCCTATCACCAGACCGATTAGTGAACAAGTGCTTTTTTGAAAATGATGAAAAATGCGGAGGATTGATAAATGAATTTTACCATAAACATGAACTTTCTAACGAAATAAAGATTCCAGATTTTGTGCAGATTGGAGTAGACCAGCGGTCTGTTTATAACACTATGTGTTTCAAACATCAGTTCCTCCAAGATAATTATTATGCTCCATTGAATTTTTACAAAACTAGAATACGACACATTTATGAGGCTATAAGCATGTGTAGGAGTAAAAATGATACATCTAAAAGTAGGCAAAAAAACGATGATATAAATGCCTGTTTCTGTAGTATTTTATAATTCTAATGTGATGACGTTCCATTCCATTCTGATTATTGTAGTTAACACAGTTTATGTATTCTGTTTCTTCACTCAATGATATGATACTGACAATCTAATTGAAGATTGTAGTTAATTTTAAAGCTTGTCGCATGTTGTGCAATTTTCCTTACTTCAAGAGCCATAGAATTTAGATCAACTGTATAGTATGTATTTATGTTGGTTTTTGATTTTATAATGTACCGGGTTTTTTTACCCTTTCGTTTCAAAATTGCTATAAAGAGATTGCCTCAGTCAGGTCAAGACAATCGATGAAATGTGTAGTGTTTTTTTTCATATTATAATTTCCTTTATTTTAACACTTCTTTGACGTCTTAATATTGCCGTCAATTTGGGTAGTGCGTCTGAACATTATTTGTTTTGGTTGTACGAAACACATGTAGAAAGTCATTTGAGAAACAAACGGGTTATAAAATAACGTATGAAGACTCTTTTGAGAGAGAAGAACAAAATACACTGGAACACACGTAGATTTAAGAAACAAAAGGAAGACAAAAGCACACATGTAGATAGTTATTTGCGAAACACAAGTGATACATTGGAACACATGAAAACAGTCATTATAGAATCAAAAGGAATACACTGAAGTTGACTTAACACACATTAGGACAGTTTAAGAGAAACATAAAAGAAACACGAGACTTATGAAGACAGCAAATTGAGAAATTTAAGAGGCACATAGGTTCACGCATCATTTAAGAAACAAAAAGAATGTACTCGAAAACATGTAGAGTCATTTTAAATCGTGCAACTACTTTTTAACTATTGGCTCGATGATCGATTGTATGTGTGTATAGAATCGATAATTTTAGATATGATTTCTATTTTTTTTTTTTAGATTATTCAAACACACATAGTCCGGGTTTTTTTTCGTATCTACAAATTCTTTTAAAAAAAGCAACATATCTTCATATAGAAGATCATTTAAAGCAGAACATTGATTTCGTTCTTATCAAACTAATTCAACAATTTTGCAATTAACGATACCACGCGTTTTATGGAAATATTCCAAACTTAGAACAAATCAATTTTATAACTAGAAATCAGTAACAAACAAATTAATAAAGATCTATTAATTATGACCTTAGGGAACAACATAAATTTATCGAATATATGTAATCCAAAGGGCTAAATATATATGTGACATTTGTGTACTCTGTGTCAAACTCGAGGACTATAAACGGAACATCATAACCTGTGTTTCATTTTAGTGTTTTGAATGGATTTCTTGAGGAACTATGTCGTTATTACCTTGACTGAAAGATTGATTTATATACTGAACATGTGTTCCAACAAAAAATACATGGGATTATGAGCAGATTAGATTTTACAGAGATTCTGAGTGAAGAATATAATTTACTTCCAGCTCAACTTAATAAACGATTGTTATGTTATCTAAACTGTGTGTTTAAATGTTTAATGGCAAACAATTATAATTTCGGACAAAAGGTGTCAGAATTGGACCAGCGTTCAGTTTTGACCGATTCAGATCTGGACGAGATTTTGATATTGTGCAAATTGTTTTCACCAGATAAGTTATTTAACAAATGCTTTTTTGAAGATGACTCAAAGTCAGACGCCAACTTTGAGAATAAAACACTTCCAGTTGATAACTTCCCGGATCTGAATATCTCTGACATTATATCAATTAGCGACGGATCCTGGCATGTGATAAGTGTATTATTTATCGGAAAGCGATTTCTTCGGGAAAATTACCACCAGCCAATGAATTTTTACAGAAATAGAATATTAAACATAGAAACAAGGAAACACCAGACAACAAACACCTGTTGTAGCATTTTGTAGTACATTTATATAAATACTAGAACACACCCGTCAAATCGCGGGTCCGTGACTGAATTAAAGTATATATAACCATGCGTAAGTCTTATTGTAGTATTGGTATTGTCATCAGATAAAGTCATGCCGATTATAATCAAATGAACGGTACCAATTTTCTTGCACCAGATGCGCATTTCGACAATACATGTCTCTACAGTGATGCTCGTGGCCAAAATATTTGAAACCCAAAGCTTATATAAATGATGTAGAGCTATAATCCAAAAGGTCCAAAAAGTATAGCCAAATCTGTGAAAGGAATCAGAGCTTTGCATGAGGGAGATAAGTTCCTTAATTTATAATAATTTCTAATATTTCGTAACAGTAAATTTAAATAACACAAAAAATCCGTATTTTAGTGCCAGTACCGAAGTGCACAGTCTTATCTGCTTTCAAAATCTTTCTGCTTGAACCTGTCGACCTGGAACTTATCAATTATTGGTAATATTAATTATTTGGAAATCAAAAGGTCCTTCAACGGAGTATTTTTTTAATCAACAGCATTGTCCTACATAAGTTATAAAATTAATACAGTTGAACTTTTTGATTCGCTGTTTTACGTCATGCCCGCTAACATATTGAAAACTACGCCTTACAGATTTTTAGTATTCGTATGGTCATCTTTGAAAGTCTTACTAATTAAAATACTACAAAAGGGAACAAATTTACAATGATTGAATTTAGTAGTGTTAACCCTGTGATTATGATCCGTCTAATATATGTAGCATCCTAAATATTACGTTTGGTGGTGCGCCTGTCAGATGCGGAACGTACAGATAAGGTAATAGGTAACAGGTGAATATATATTATAATATTGGTATCGGTATCGGATTCGACCCGGAACTTGATAATTATTGGCAATATTAATTATGTGGAAAACAAAAGGGTCTGGAGTGGTGTAATTTTTAATCAATACTATTGTCCGATATTGGTTATATATAAAGTTGAATTCTTGAATTTGTCGTTTTTACGTGATGACGGCTGAC
Organism: Mytilus trossulus; assembly: GCF_036588685.1. Lineage (NCBI taxonomy): Eukaryota > Metazoa > Mollusca > Bivalvia > Mytilida > Mytilidae > Mytilus > Mytilus trossulus. Next base: position 41,193,411 of record NC_086374.1, on the reverse strand, counting down.
AAATTGGACCTCGTAATTTTAGTATTATAGATTCTAATGAAATTAATCCCATGTGATCGGTATTTTGTCTCTAGTGAGTACATTGATAGTAACGTCATCATATCGAGGAGGATTTTGTTCAGTAATTAAATTTGTCATAGTTTGGTTAGGTCGGTCATGGATAAATTATGTTACTTCTCAGAGCGATTGTCTCTGTTCTTTTTAAATGAGGAAATAAAAAGCAAATAACTTGTTTGAATCTATATTGGGTGTTTTTTTGTGCTAAATTAACACAGGATGACGATAATACCGGGTGTCTACAAAACCGTTATGGTTGTTATCTAATACATGGTTTAGATCCAAATTAATATACATGGTATATGTGTTTCACCATTATATTGATAGTTTATTGGAAGGCGATTGTAAAATATGTTACACGATTTACCAGTTGACTAAGAAGGGAAAAAATATTTGTTTAACCAAATTTGTGGGCCGCGTAATCAGCAAACAGTACATTAATACAGTTTTACCTTTGGTGTTTTTCCAACATATAATTCATATAGCTGCTGTTCTTTTTAACTGGCGATCGATAAAATTAATTACAACAACAGAAAGCCGTTACTTTCACCTAGACTTTTTTCTCAATATGTCCATAGTGAATTCTGCTTTTTATCGATATGATGAGTCAAATCCTTTTCAACTGGTTATTAGCGTACATGTCCCAAAAGTGAGCTTTTCAAATCACTTGGTGTCCGTCGTCGTCCGTTAACTTTTACAAAAATCTTCTCTCCTGAAACTACTGTCCCAAATGAACCCAAACTCAGTCTTAATCATCCTGAGAATATTTAGTTTTAAAAAATGTATCCGATGAACCCACCAATCAACCAAGACGGCTTTAATGGCTAAAACTAGAACATGGGAGAAAATGTAGTTTTTGGCTTATAGCTCTGAACTAAAGCATTTAGGGCAAATCTGACATTGAGTAAAAATGTACATAAGGTCAAGATCTATCTGCCCCGAAATTTTCAGACGCAACAAACAACCCAACACCTGAATTGTTAATTTTAAGGAATTTTTGCAGTTTTTGGTTAATATCTTAAATATTATGATAGAAAGCGATAAACTGTCAAAAGAAAAATTGTTCAGAAAAGTTAAATCTACAAATAAGTCAACATGACAAAAAACGGTCAATTGACCCCATAAAGAGTTGTTGCCCTTTTAAGTCAACTTTACACAATTTTTTGTAAATTTTGATTTTTTTTTTACAAAAAAACTACTGGGGTAGATTGGAGCAATTTGGCTTCAATCGTCCTTGGGGTATTTAGTTTAAAAATTGTATCCGATGACCCGGCTTATCAACCAAGATTGCCACCATAAAAATAGATCATGGAGGTGAAATGCAGTTTTGGGCCTGAAACTAAAGCATTTAAAGCAAATCTGATATGAAATGAAAATATTCATGAGGTCGAGACTTATCGGAATTGAAATTTTTAGACACATCAGACAACCTGTTGATGGGTTGCTGCCTCAGAATTTGGAATTTAATGGAAATTCTACAATTTTTGGTTATTATTTTGTATATTAAAATAGGTAGAAATAAACTGTAAACCGCAAAATTGTTCAACAAAGAAACATCTACAAATAAGTCAACATGACCAAAATGGTCAATTGACCAATGTAGGAGTTTTTTTACTTCGAAGTCGATTTTGCACGTGATTGGCTACAACAAATGAAGCATATTCGTAGTTACATCTTGTTGCACTAAAGACCATGTTGGTCAAATTTCTACCTTAGGAATAAATTACTTCCGCTGTAATTGGCTAAACATTAAGAAAGATTTGGTCCCCAGTGCTCTTCATCATCGTACTTTTTTTATAACTTTTGAACATTTTTTTTATTCGAGCGTCACTGATGAGTCTTTTGAAGACGAAACGCGCGTCTGGTGCAAATATAAAATTTCAATTTTGTTATCTATGTTGAGTTTATTGATAAACAATACACCAAGTTGTGGTTTCACGTTTAATCAAAAGTACACTATCCATAGTGTTTGGTTCACTGTAAATTAGATACGCACTACTCCTAGTAGAGTTTCACGGTCGTATTGGTATAATATACCCCGTGTGAAGGTTTAAAGGTAAATGTGATATAAACACTAATCAAAGTCGTGTTTTATGAGAAATCACATTGTTTAGTGGCGTTTTTACTGTAAATCTGAAGTCAACTACCAAAAGTGTTGGTTTCAAAGTAAATCTTATCACTTGTCAAAACATCCAAAAACACACCTGGCATATCAGACCATGCAATAACAGACTGTGACACCAAACCTTATGACCGGCGTAGAAAACCCAGGAACAGCTATAGGTTCTCAAAGACAAACTGGAACACTATTAAAGGGGAGATTTCAATAACATCAACAAACATCCGAAACATGCAGTATCTTGGAACAAACGTACAAGAAATGAGTGACAACTTTTAGAAAGAACTCTTTCAAAGTATGGACAAACACATCTCATCTAAAGAAATCCGCTCCAAGAACAACTTACCCTGGATAAATCACAAAATTAGAAAACTCTTCAAAAAGCAACAACGGCTATAACAACAAGCTAAGAAAACTAAAAAGAGGACAAACAGTTTAACTACAGACAGTTTCAAAAAGAGTAAAGCGGCAATTCAGGAAAACATAATATTCATACATCAATGATACACCAGACACAAGTTGGTTCCTTTTTCCTTTTTCCTTTTTCGATATTCAAATTTTAAAAAATATTACAAGTCCAAACTAAAAAAAAAATTTCTTTTTTTTTCCTCAAATTTTTTTTTCCTCAAAATTTTTTTTCCTCAAAATTTTTTTTTCCTCAAATTTTTTTTTCCTCAAAAAGTTTTTTTCCTCAAATTTTTTTTTCCTAAAAATATTTTTTCCTCAAATTTTTTTTTCGTTTCCTTATTCGGTTTCTTTTTCCTTATTCGATTTTCATTTCCTTATACAGTTTCTATTTCCTTATTCGATTTCCATTTCCTTATTCGATTTTCATTTCCTTATTCAGTTTCTTTTTCCTTTTTCAATGTTCATTTCCTTTTTCGGTTTCTATTTCCTTATTCGGTTTCTATTTCCTTATTGGATTTTCATTTCCTTATTCGATTTCCATTTCCTTATTCGATTTCCATTTCCTTATTCGGTTTCTTTTTCCTTTTTCAATGTTCATTTCCTTTTTCGGTTTCTATTTCCTTATTGGGTTTCTATTTCCTTATTGGGTTTCTATTTCCTTAATGGGTTTCTATTTCCTTATTGGATTTTCGTTTCCTTATTCGATTTCCATTTCCTAATTCGGTTTCTTTTTCCTTTTTCAATATTCATTTCCTTTTTCGGTTTCTATTTCCTTATTCGGTTTCTATTTCCTTATTCAGTTTCCATTTCCTTATTGGATTTTCATTTCCTTATTGGATTTTCATTTCCTTATTCGGTTTCTTTTTCCTTATTCGATTTTCATTTCCTTATTCGGTTTCTTTTTCCTAATTGGATTTTCATTTCCTTATTCGGTTTCATTTCCTTATTCGGTTACTTTTTCCTTATTCGGTTTCTATTTCCTTATTCAGTTTCCATTTCCTTATTGGATTTTCATTTCCTTATTGGATTTTCATTTCCTTATTCGGTTTCCATTTCCTTTTTCGATATTCAAATTTTGAAAAATATTACAAGTCCAAACTGAAATTTTTTTTTCCTTCAAAATATTTTTTCCTCAATTTTTTTTTTCCTCAAAATATTTTTCCTCAAAATTTTTATTTCCTCAAATTTTTTTTCCTCAAATATTTTTTTCTCAAAATTTTTCTCCTCAAATTTTTTTTCTTCAAATTTTTTTTTCCTCAAAATTTTTTTTTCCTCAAAATTTTTTTCCTCAAAGTTTTTCTCCTCAATAAGTTTTTCAAATTTTTTTTCGTTTCCTCATTCGTTTTCTTTTTCCTTTTTTGATTATCATTTCCTTATTCGGTTTCTTTTCCTGATTCGATTTTCATTTCCTTATTCGATTTCTATTTCCTTATTCGATTTCCATTTCCTGATTCGATTTTCATTTCCTTATTCGGTTTCTTTTTCCTTTTTCAATATTCATTTCCTTTTTCGGTTTCTATTCCCTTATTCGGTTTCTATTTCCTTATTGGATTTTCATTTCCTTATTCGATTTCCATTTCCTTATTCGATTTCTGTTTCCTTATTCGGTTTCTATTTCCTTATTCGGTTTCTATTTCCTTATTCGGTTTCTTTTTCCTTATTCGGTTTCTGTTTCCTTATTTGATTTCTTTTTCCTTATTAAATTTTCATTTCCTTATTCGGTTACTATTTCCTTATATTTTCAACTATCAAACATCAACACACACCAAACTGGATGTAATTGAAAGATATCTAGAGGTCAATATACAGGCTTGAACAAAAGACAAAAAAGGAAAAATATAGCGAGCTTTTTTGGGATGAAGATGTAGTAAAGACCGAACGTCAGTTTTAGTCGGATATACTTTAATGTTAGTCTTACATGTTGTTCTGGAACTCATTCCTCATTTATTCGTCAAGTGATCATCATTTTATATTGTTAACGTTTCATTGCGTACATCGCTTAATGTGCGCCAGTTTTAGGAGTTTTATACAGGACAGTGTAGGAATCCATGATACTTTCCCCTTTCTCTGAGTAACGAAAACTGCGCAGCGTGTCATGTGCACAACTACAAGGAACATTCAGCGGACACGTTGTCCAAAGGAACAATTCATGGCTAACCACAGCGTGAGAGACATTACAAATTTTGTATTTACATCAGCCATGAACTGTTTTAATATCTTTTCTTATGTTATAAAGAAATTATGAACATTTTACCGTTCAAACTGTTCGTATCTGCGATGAGACAACTTAACTCCAGACAGAACCCGACGTGTGCAAGAATATTTATCTATTTATTATAATAAAGAACTTTAACGGCTTTATATATCTACGAACTGTTTATCCGTATATTTTATGGACTTAAATTATCATTGAACACATTGTAAAATTGTATTTATATTTGTATTTTCAGTTTTTCATCTTTTGGATTGGTAGTAAAATAAAAGTCAGCTCCTGATTGTTTTATCCTTACATTAACCCAGTCATCTTGGTTACACTCACTGGTCCGGCCAGTACACATGTATAGATGTGTATATATACATGGACAGGCCATATTAATTACTTATGTTCATCAATTTCATCTAGACTTTTTTTACTCTCTAAAATCAAGAAATTTCTAAATATTGATCTAAGAAAATTATTTTATAATGGTTATATTCTCCCACTGATAGATTATTGTTGTATTATTTGGAGTGGTTGTGCTAAAAATTAGCTAGTCAGAATAATAAAATTGCAGAAAAGGGCTGCAAGAATTTTTTTAGATGCTGATCCACTTTCATCATCAGCTCCACTGTTTAAACAGCTTGGATGGATGACAGTAGAGAACAGAATCTCATATCACAAATCAGTTTTGATGCAGAAATGCCTTAAAAATGAAGCCCCTGTATATCTCACCGAAAAATTTAAAGAAATGCCAGAAATAAAGCAATATTGTTTGAGAAATGCCTCTTGCAAAAATTTACAAATTCCAAAAGCCAAAAAAGAGCTTTATAAAAAATCTTTTATATATTCAGGATCTATTTTATGGAATAATTTACCAATATCCATGAAAAAATCAACATCAAGTACAAGCTCATTCAAAAAAGATTTAAAAAATTACTGGTTGGAACATTAAGAAGCTGTGTTTTTTATATGCATAATTATTTTCACACACTTACTCAAACTTGTTATTGTTGATGTTATTACTATAAATGTATGTCATATGTGAATTTGTAATTTTTACCTGTTGTGAATATGTATACTTCATTTTTTATTTCATTATTCATGTATGTGTGTCTGTTTGATATTTTGTAATTGTTTGTTATATTTCATTGTATTTCATGAGGGCCTCAGGGAAGATTAGCTTTATAGCTAACTGTGTAACCCTCTTTAAATAAAGAATTATTATTATATTATTATTATAATATATATCATTGATTCAGTGGCGATGGCAAATAGACACTGATAAGTCTTGAATGAAATTTTATAGTTTTGAATGTTTCTTCATTAGTTGACTAAAAATAAGTGGAGGTATGTTCTTATTGCCGACAAGAGAGGCACTCTACCTATATTAATTTGTGCATAAAGCGATTGAAAGTTGTTAGATACTGAATGCTTTTACCACAAATGCGCCTAAGTTTTAATCTGTGTATATATACTTAAAATACGATGATAAAATTCATGTCTTTTTCAGGTTTTCTGTCAGATCCAACCATGAAGTAAGTCATGTTTGTGAGATATGGTTTTAGTCGATGATGTTCATGAAGGATCTGTAGTACAAAGTATATCACTGGATTGAGCTCTCTGTCTAAGTGTATCATTAAAGTGCTTTGCTTTGAGCTGAGTTCATTGCGGTGCAATTCATTTTTTGTGAAATAAAGATTTGACAGACAACTCTCATGTACAAGGATTTGTCAAAGTAGTATTCATTCTATGTACAATGTAATCACTGTGCTTAAACGGCCGTGGGTAACTTAAGTTACCTGCAGCCCAAAATGGAGCCGCCTGGCTTCGGTTAGGAAGTTTGCTCCTATATGATTATAATACAATGAATACAAAAGAAATGTTCAGTAATTAAAAAGTTATATAAATCTTTTAAGAAAACTTTGCAATGTAAAACGTGGTTTATTACTACAAAATAATTGATTACAGCACGATTTTCCAAATCACTTATGATGTCTGTAACTTCAAAACAGCTCGTCCGTAACTTTTTTCCTTATACCAATAGGGCTGTCCGTAACTTTAGCATGATGTCAGTAATTTTCAAAGAATCTTTATTCGTAGATGTAATTATAAAAAAAAGAAATGATAAATAACAAAAATACCGAACTCCTAGGAATATTCAAACGGAAAGGCCTTTATGGAATTGCAAAGCCAAAAGCTCAATTTAACACACCAAACGAATAGAAAACAACGGCCATATTCCTGCCTTGGTACAGGCATTAAAAACTAAAATTACAAAAATACTAAACTCTGAAGAAAATTCAAAAAGGAAAGTCCCTTATCAAATGGAAAAATCCAAAACTCAACCGAATGGATAACAACTGCCATTTTCCTGACTAGGTACAGGCATTTTCTTATGTAGAAAATTGTACGGCAAAATTAATGTATAATCATACATTCTACTGACTTTATAGATTGTTTACTGCTTAAGTTTTAGATGATAAATCATGACATGCAGGTTATAAATCTCACCATTTCCAACTGTAGAAATTACATTAATAGTGAACACCCCAAAGGGTGACTGGGGAATAGAAATATGGTCACTTGGTCTTCTCCCGACCGGCAGTAAAACGCTTGCCGAAGTGAGGCGTCCGTTTGGCTGTGCGGGATGTATCAACTACGCAGTCACGTCCGGTCAGATTTGGGACGTTAAATCCGATGCCTCGTGTAAGGAGGGCACGTTAAGAACCCTTGCAACACTTCTTTGATGGGTCCGTAGGTGGCCTGTAGCTAGGCAAAATTTCTGTCCCTATCCGATATACCATTAATTTCCAGTGGCAGTCCATATTTCCCCGATCTTCATCCCAGATGGCTTCTATTATTTCAAGACCTACCTATAGTATTTATTGTGAACTTGTTACCGTCTGGATGTGCATGAAATATTTGCCACTGGACGTTAAGCAACCAAAAATCGATCAATCAATTAATAGTGAACATATGCAAATGACATTAGAAGAACAATTTCGGAGGACAATCCTTAGCAGAAATACATAGATATATCAGTCCAAACCTCTAAAGAAGATATGTATGATTTGATACCCGATCTTATTGAATCCCTGAGGTCAATGAAACTTTTAGAAGCTTTTAAATCTACTTTTATTGCTATAATAAACTAAATCCTGTTTAACAATATAGCCTTCCATCTATTCCTAGATATTGGCATTTTTTTCCTCTCGAAATCAACAACACATCACACTAGATATAGTGAAGAGACTAACAATTCAGAATATCATGATTTAAAGGAAAGGATATCAATTTTTCCGCGGCTACACCGACCAAGGACTCATCAGTGAACAATCTTTAAAGCTAGAAGAATGTTAGATCAATTTCGCCGTACCGTAAAATCCCGTTTTATCCCAGGAATTTATTTTTTTTAATTTAACGGAAAATCCGTGACACTCTTGTTTGCTTTTTGAAGCATATCGTTATTGTATAAATCTATGTAATAATTAAAGGGTTTGATAGTGTTTATTGTCCTTTAAGTGTTGAAATTGTTAATCTTACAGTTTTGAAAACAAAGTTACCCACATCCGAAAATAAAGTTGATTTATAAGTTACGGACATCTTATGCTTTTTTTAAAAGTTGGCCTTGCGCTAAAATGAAGTCAAAATTAACGCATATGTAGTGATGGCAAGTGATTTCTTGATTCAAAAGTCTTCTCAATATTTACATAGATCATGAAAAACGTTGCAAAAAGTAGATTTCGTATCAACTATCATCTCAACAAGTTTAGAGTCCGCCATCTTGGGCTGTGGGTAACTTAAGTTACCCACGGCCTTTTAAGCACATTGATTACATACATTGTACATAGAATGAATACTACTTTGACAAATCCTTGTACATGAGAGTTGTCTGTCAAATCTTTATTTCACAAAAAATGAATTGCACCGCAATGAACTCAGCTCAAAGCAAAGCACTTTAATGATACACTTAGACAGAGAGCTCAATCCAGTGATATACTTTGTACTACAGATCCTTCATGAACATCATCGACTAAAACCATATCTCACAAACATGACTTACTTCATGGTTGGATCTGACAGAAAACCTGAAAAAGACATGAATTTTATCATCGTATTTTAAGTATATATACACAGATTAAAACTTAGGCGCATTTGTGGTAAAAGCATTCAGTATCTAACAACTTTCAATCGATTTATGCACAAATTAATATAGGTAGAGTGCCTCTCTTGTCGGCAATAAGAACATACCTCCACTTATTTTTAGTCAACTAATGAAGAAACATTCAAAACTATAAAATTTTATTTAAGACTTATCAGTGTATATTTGCCATCGCCACTGAATCAATGATATATATGCACATCTATACATGTGTACTGGCCGGACCAGTGAGTGTAACCAAGATGACTGGGTTAATTTAAGGATAAAACAATCAGGAGCTGACTTTTATTTTACTACCAATCCAAAAGATGAAAAACTGAAAATAAAATATAAATACAATTTTACAATGTGTTCAATGATAATTTAAGTCCATAAAATATACGGATAAACAGTTCGTAGATATATAAAGCCGTTAAAGTTCTTTATAATAATAAATAGATAAATATTCTTGCACACGTCGGGTTCTGTCTGGAATTAAGTTGTAACATCTCAGATACGAACAGTTTGAACGGTAAAATGTTCATAATTTCTTTATAACATAAGAAAAGATATTAAAACAGTTCATGGCTGATGTAAATACAAAATTTGTAATGTTTTAAATGTAACTCACGCTGTGGTTAGCCATGAATTGTTCCTTTGGACAACCAGTTGACGGTGGCCGCTTACCGGAAGAAGAAGAAGAACGTGTCCGCTGAATGTTCCTTGTAGTTGTGCACATGACCCGCTGAGCAGTTTTCGTTATTCAGAGAAAGGGGAAAGTAACATGGATTCCTACACTGTCCTGTATAAAACTCCTAAAACTGGCGCACATTAAGCGATGTACGCAATGAAACGTTAACAATATAAAATGATGATCACTTGACGAATAAATGAGGAATGAGTTCCAGAACAACATGTAAGACTAACATTAAAGTATATCCGACTAAAACTGACGTTCGGTCTTAACTACATCTTCATCCCAAAAAAGCTCGCTATATTTTTCCTTTTTTGTCTTTTGTTCGAGCCTGTATATTGACCTCTAGATATCTTTCAATTACATCCAGTTTGGTGTGTGTTGATGTTTGATAGTTGTAAATATAAGGAAATAGTAACCGAATAAGGAAATGATAATTTAAAAAGGAAAAAGAAATCAAATAAGGAAACAGAAACCGAATAAGGAAAAAGAAACCGAATAAGGAAATAGAAACCGAATAAGGAAATAGAAACCGAATAAGGAAACAGAAATCAAATAAGGAAATGGAAATCCAATAAGGAAATGAAAATCCAATAAGGAAATAGAAACCGAATAAGGAAATAGAAACCGAAAAAGGAAATGAATATTGAAAAAGGAAAAAGAAACCGAATAAGGAAATGGAAATTGAATAAGGAAATGGAAATCGAATAAGGAAATGAAAATCCAATAAGGAAATAGAAATCGAATAAGGAAATAGAAACCGAAAAAGGAAATAAACATTGAAAAAGGAAAAAGAAACCGAATAAGGAAATGAAAATCGAATAAGGAAATGGAAATCGAATAAGGAAATAGGAACTGTATAAGGAAATGAAAATCGAATAAGGAAAAAGAAACCGAATAAGGAAACGGAAAAAAAAAATTGAAAAACTTTTTGAGGAAAAAAAATTTGAGGAAAAAAATTTTGAAGGAAAATTAAAAAATCAGTTTGGACTTGTAATATTTTTCAAAATTTGAATATAGAAAAAGGAAATGGAAACGTAATATTTTTCAATATTTGAATATCGAAAAAGGAAATGGAAACCGAATAAGGAAATGAAAATCCAATAAGGAAATGAAAATCCAATAAGGAAATGGAAACTGAATAAGGAAATAGAAACCGAATAAGGAAAAAGAAACCGAATAAGGAAATGAAAATCCAATAAGGAAATGAAAATCCAATAAGGAAATGGAAACTGAATAAGGAAATAGAAACCGAATAAGGAAATCGAAACCGAAAAAGGAAATGAAGATTGAAAAAGGAAAAAGAAACCGAATTAGGAAATGGAAATCGAATAAGGAAATGGAAATCGAATAAGGAAACGAAAATCCAATAAGGAAATAGAAACCCAATAAGGAAAAAGAAACCCAATAAGGAAATAGAAACCGAATAAGGAAATGGAAATCGAATAAGGAAATGGAAATCGAATAAGGAAATAGAAATCGAATAAGGAAATGAAAATCCAATTAGGAAATAGAAACCGAATAAGGAAATGAAAATCGAATAAGGAAATGGAAATCGAATAAGGAAATAGAAACTGTATAAGGAAATGAAAACCGAATAAGGAAACGAAAAAAAAATTTGAAAAACTTTTTGAGGAAAAAAAAATTTGAGGAAAAAAAAATTTGAGGAAAAAAAATTTGAGAAAAAAACAATTTTGAGGAAAAAAAAAATTTGAGGAAAAAAAAAAATTTGAGGAAAAAAAAATTTGAGGAAAAAAAAATTCTGAGGAAAAAAAATTTTGAAGGAAAATTTTTTTTTAGTTTGGACTTGTAATATTTTTCAAAATTTGAATATCAAAAAAGGAAAAAGGAAAAAGGAACCAACTTGTGTCTGGTCAATGATACTACCATCAAAGGTTTAGAAACAAACAATACAAAGCCATTCTGGAGGTACATCAAATTCAAGAAAACAGACAACATTGGTGTATCACCTTTTAAAAACAAGGGGAAAATAGTCAGCGTCAGCAAAGGAAAGGCAGAAATTTCAATCCAACAATTTAGATCTGTATTCACAATTGACAAATCAACATCAATTCCTAAAACAACAAAATACATACTGGAAACAATACCCGAACTATTTATAACCACAAAGGGCCTGGAAAAACTACTCAAAGATGTTAACCCGTAGAAAGCATCTGGACCAGTAGGTATCTCAAACAAAATGCTAAAAGAATGTGCATAAATAGTGCCAGGACTAATAGCCATCTTCCAAACATCGATAGACACTGGCATTCTACAAGAAGACTGGCTTAACGCAAATATCCCGTGTGTATTCAAAAAGGGATAAAAACACGCTGCAGAAAACTATAGATCATTCTCATTAACATCAGTACCTTACAAACTACTAGAACTTATCATATGCACGTCCTAAAAAATCTTGAAAAACACATTCTTAACATCGCTCAACCATGGATTTAGATCCGGCTACTCATATGCAACACAGTTACTAGTCTCCTTACAAGAAAGCATATGACGCCGGGCTACAAACAGACATCGCCATCCTGGACTTTTCAAAAGCCTTTGATACAGTACCATACAACAAATTATTATCAACAATGGGAGAATACGGAACTCGAGGACACCTAAACAACTGGCTGAATATGTTTCTGACACAGAGAAAGATGAAAGTAGTAGTAGTAGAGGGAGAACAGTCGGGAAAAGTTAAAGTGGACTCAGGAGTTCCATAGGGAACAGTTCTATGACCATTACTTTTCTTATATCATATAAATGACATCCCAGACAAATCATCAGAACGGCTTTTCGCCGATGACTGCTTATTAAACAGAACCATCAAAACAGAGAACGATCACAAACTGCTGCAAAAAGACCTAGTTAGCCTAGAAGATCGGGCAAACAAATGGGGTATATATAAACTCATCATAGATATCAGGACTAAATTTTATATATACGCCAGACGCGCGTTTCGTCTACAAAAGACTCATCAGTGACGCCCGAATCCAAAACAGTTTAAAATGCCAAATAAAGTACGAAGTTGAAGAGCATTTAGAATCAAAATTCCTAGTTTTGCCAAATACAGCTAAGTTAATCTATGCCTGAGGCAGAAACGCCTTAGTATTTCAAAAAATTCAAAAAATTTGTAAACAGTAAATTTATAAATATAACCATATATTCATTTTAGTAAAAAAAGTGCTGACAATTGGGCTATGCAATTTAACGCAAAAAGATGCTACATACTAAGACACATATAAACAAACGTTGCTAAAAAGGCAAATTCAACCCTAGGCTTCCTCCTAAACAAAATACGATACTGTCCACAGGAATGTAAAAAAAACTGTTTACATTTCTCTAGTTAGATCAACAATGGAATACGCAGCAACAGCATGGAAACCATATAGTATAGCAGACTCAAACAAGCTGAAACGAATACAAAGACAAGCAGCACGCTTTATAACAGGCGACTACAGAACTAGAGAAGATGACTGCATAACAAACATGCTTACAAAATTAGAGCTACAGGAATTACAATTGAGACGCATGAGCCAAAAACATTTATTTTTGTACAAGGTGGTTGAGGTGCTGGTACCTGCTATTGGTCCAGACCAGGTGTTTTGACATTCATACCAGTAAAACACCGCAACATTCAAATCTATTCTTTGTTTCCACAATAGTAAATTGGAACCATCTAGAAGACACTATTTTTCGCGCAACAAGTGTAGAGAGCTTTAAATCTGCTCTCGCGAAACGTCAGTAAAGCGATGGTGCCTTCACTCCCGTACCACTAGTGGAGCTTTCGCGATAAATCTTATGAAGAAACATTGCCCCCAGCGGAGGTATCACAACAAATCTGTTTTACACGCAATGACCTTAGTGGAGGTTTCAGAGTAAATCTGATGTGCACGCATTACCCCTAGTGGAGGTTTCAGAGTAAATCTGATGTATACGCCGCTGCGTTTCAACAGACACGGGCTTGTCTCAGAAACCAAATTTTCTCTATACATGGTAAAACTGAGTCACAATAAACCTGAAGTACACTACCAAGTTTGGATTACTGATTAAATTCATTGTATGCTAGTATGTGCGTTTTTGTCTTTATGCTGTCTGTGTGTTTTTTTTAAGTTTTTATTTTTCAAAGATTTCAAGTTTTATCATTTTTTTTTTTAATATTCTAACTTACTTATTCTCGTCTTTATACATGTAATAATTGGCCTTCATCTTTATATCAATCAAAGGTTACATAATGATATGCCCTTCTACTCTTGTTGGAAAAACAAATAAAAATCAGGAAAAATAAATTGAAATGTATAAATATATTCAAAAGTAAATAATCCTACAGTAATTCTAAAACATATATTCTAAGATCTTTTAAATTACCTAAACCAAATTCTATTTTTACCAAATAAGATATAAATAAGAAGGGATCTGAGGAAAGTATATATACAGACTAATTTGTTCCAAGTACTAGTGGTAGCACTTCAGGCGAATTTGTCCCCTCACATATATCTTTCTTTTGAAAAAAATGTAAATTATGCAATATATGTTCGCGTCCTGAATATGCATGAGATATTTGCCACCTGACGTTAAACAAGCATCATCCAATCACTCGCCAGTTGTCCAATGTCATGTGACAATACAATGTTGTTGTCATGTGATATCGGCGTTATAAATAGTTTACAGTTTAAAGAAGTAAGATCACGTATAAAAGGTAAACAAAAGATTGATTTTATGTTTTATTATCACACATCTGAACATGCAAATATAACCTATTTTTATATAAATGTCGCATATTGGTTTAATAGAGGATTCTATTATTCGATCATTCGTTTACATGTTACTTTTTATTGTGCAGTTATAATAAACTTGATCTCTTTTATACAATACATGTCATTACATTTATTTAAAATAAATATAGAAATGAACGTTGATGTCCTTGTCCGCACCATTGATTGTCAGTTTATCATTAAATAAACAGTCCGTGAAATCGAAGTTAGATTAATTGTTACATAATCTTGAGAGTTAAATATGTGTACGTTAAAAATGGAATTGAAATAAAATATCGGACACTGAATTATTAATCTATTGATTTGTTCTGTAGCGCCTTTTGAATTTTGTTTAATCAATCTTTTGTGTTTTTACCAGCGCAATTACCTGAAATTGGTTAATATACATAAACACAGTTTACAATCAAATTTCCATAGTATCTTCTTCGACCGACTGATATTTTACTGAATTTGATATGCCAGTATAGTATTTGGAAAGTATTTCTTTTTCATAGTACTTAATAAGTGTGCATAAATTCCATCAATTGAGATTTGTATTCACAATTGACAAATCAACATCAATTCCTAAAACAACAAAATACATACTGGAAACAATACCCGAACTATTTATAACCACAAAAGGCCTGGAAAAACTACTCAAAGATGTAAACCCATAGAAAGCATCTGGACCAGATGGTATCCCAAACAAAATACTAAACGAATGTGCTACATATATAGCGCCAGGACTAAATGTCATCTTCCAAACATCAATAGACACTGGCATATTACAAGAAGACTGGCTAATCGCAAATATCTCGTCTGTATTCAAAAAGGGAGAAAAAACACGCTGCAGAAAACTATAGACCAGTCTCATTAACATCAGTACCTTGCAAACTACTAGAACTTATCATATAAACATCCTCAAAAATCTTGAAAAACACAGAGTCTTAACATTGCTCAACCATGGATTTATATCTGGCTACTCATGTGAAACACAACTACTAGTCACCTTATATATATGACTTCATGAAAGCATTTGACGCCGGGCTACAAACTGACATCGCAATCCTGGACTTTTCAAAAGTCTTTGATACAGGACCACACAACAAATTATTATCAACAATGAGAGAATACGGAATTCGAGGACACCTACACAACTGGCTACATATGTTTTAACACAGAGAAAGATGAAAGTAGTAGTAGAGGGAGAAAAGTCGGAAGAAGTTAAAGTGGACGCAGGAGTTCCATAGGGAACAGTTCTGGGACCCTTACTTTTCTTTTATCATATAAATGACCTTCCAGACACTGTCAAATCATCAGAACGGCTGTTCGCCGATGACTGCTTACTATACAGAACCATCAAACCAGAGATAGATCACAATCTGCTGCAAAACGACTTAGCTAGCCTAGAAGATTGGGCAAACAAATGGGGTGTGCGATTTAACGCAAAAAGGTGCTACATACTAAGCATAAAGAACAAAAGCCAGAGATTATATACAATCAACGGCCACATACTCCAATAAGTTCAGAGCAACCCATACCTAGGACTGCAGATATCAGAAAAACTGAAGTGAAGCACGCACATAACAAACGTTGCTAAAAAGGCAAATTCAATCCTAGGCTTTCTCAGAAGAAATTTACGATACTGTCCACAGAAATGTTAGAAAACTGCTTACATTTCTCTTGTTAGATCAACAATGCAATACGCAGCAACAGTATGGAAACCCTATAGTATAGCAGACTCAAACAAGCTAGAACGAATACAAAGACAAGCAGCACGCTTTATAACAGGCAACTACAGAGCTAGAGAAGATGACGGCATAACAAACATGCTTACAAATTAGAGCTACAGGAATTACAATTGAGACGCATGAGTCAAAAAGTTTTCTTTTTGTACAAGGTGGTTGAGGTGCTGGTACATGCTATTGATCCAGACCAGGTGTTTTGACATTCCTACCAGCAAAATTCAAATTCATTCTTTGTGTCCACAATAGTAAATTGGAACCATCTAGAAGACACTTTTGTTCACACAACAAGTGTAGCGAGCTTTAAATCTGCTCTCGCGAAACGTCAGTAAATCGATGGCGTCTTCACTCCCGTACCACTTGTGGAAGTTTCGCAATAAATCTGATGAAGAAGCATTGCCCCCAGCGGAGGTATCACAACAAATCTGATTCCCATGCAATACCCTAGGTGGAGGTTTCAGAGTAAATCAGATGTGCACACATTAACCCTAGTGGAGGTTTCAGAGTAAATCTGATGTATACGCATTATCCCTACTGGAGGATTGACAGTAAATCTGATGTTCACGTATTACCCCTAGTGGAGGTTTTGCGGTAATTCTAATGTTCAGTATACCGGAACTAGTCAGTGGTGGTTTCAAACAGGCACTGGCTTGTCTCAGAAACTAAATTTCCTGGTATACTTGAATCACAATAAACCTGAAGTACACTACCAAATTTGGATTACTGATTAAATTCATTGTATATGTAGAATTTGTGTTTTTGATTTTGTGTTTTTGTTTGTTTGTGAAACCTCCACTAGTGATATTATAATGTAACCTTCGATTGATATAAAGTTGAAGGCCACTTTTAAGGGCGTTTTTCAATAAAAGCGTACTTTTCAGAACTAAAAAAAGTGGAAAATCAACTTGTCTAAAATTTAATTTCAAGAGTTAATTTGAATACCTCTATTATAGACCTGTTTGTAAACCAAAATTGCAATCTTGAATATTCTTTAAAATGATATAATTTTCATAATTTGTGTACTGTTTCGTAAGGGACTTGTGTCCCCTACGAAACTTCTTCTTAACACACATATTTTTTGCAATTTTAAATGTTTCCTATAGACATTCCAGTTTGTTTACTTTAAAAACATTTTTTTTTTAATTGGAAAACCGTTTTTATCGATAAAGAGTAAACAGTACTTCACATATGAAGGTACAATTCATGTTACGTAGTGGACATTTTGATGCGTTTCGTAGTGGACAAAACCGTTTCGTACTGGACAAAAAGTTTCCGACGGTAGTTGACATCAACCTTATGATATGTTAATAAAAACATAATAAAAATTACATGAAACTAACCCTTGTTATTTGTTTTGCACTAATATAATTGAAAAAAGATTAAAAAAAGACTGCATGGTAGTGGTAGTGTCCACTACGAAACGTTTTTCTCCCATACTTGTTTCGTAGGGGACGTATTCGTATGTTTTATTTTTTCACCACAATCCCTTTATTGCAATAGTATAAAGATTGACTGTATTCATCAAAGCATGTATTAAGCTGTACACTGATATTTTTTTCATAATTTTAAAACCAGATACTGAAGGAGATTTGACCCGTTTCGTAGTGGACATTTACAAAAATACGGTATCACTCTGGTGCATTTAATGTGCTCAATTTTTCTTACCAACAATTCAATTGCCGTTATAAAAGCATCACTTCTTTTGTAAGACCCTAATGTTTATATCTCTTGCAAACAAAAATTACACTGATTTTATAAAACTGTCTATTAGCAAATTTTAAGACTTCGTTTCGTAGTGGACATTTGGTTAGGGACAAACCTTCTGAAATTAAAAATCCAATGTTAAAAGCTGTTTATTAAAATATGTTGGCTCTAAACATACTTTTGAATTATTAAAGAACTTATATTAAGTAAAAATAATATTTATTTCTACACTTGTTTACGATATTTTTGAGTATGAATGTTGAACAGGCGGTCTAGGGACATGCCATTTTGGTTGTTTTGGACCATTCAGGATCAATATCTATCAATCCCTCTAGAAATAAACTGTCTTTTTGCTTTAAAATTTTCAAACTAATTCTATGAACTGACTGCACAAAAAATTACTTGCAAAGATCAAACACATGTTTTTTAAAGTGGCAAGAAAGAACGTTTTTATTGAAAAACGCCCATAACATGTATAAAGACAAGAATAAGTAGGTTAGAATATTAATGAAAATTTGATAAAACTTGAAATCTTTGAAAAATTGAAAAAAAGTTTAATATTCTAACTTAGTACTTATTCTTGTCTTTATACATGTAATAATTGGCCTTCAACTTTTTATTGTGCAGTTATAATAAACTTGATCTCTTTTATACAATACATGTCATTACATTTATTTAAAATAAATATAGAAATGAACGTTGATGTCCTTGTCCGCACCATTGATTGTCAGTTTATCATTGAATAAACAGTCCGTGAAATCGAAGTTAGTTTAATTGTTACATAATCTTGAGAGTTAAATATGTGTACGTTAAAAATGGAATTGAAATAAAATATCGGACACTGAATTATTAATTTATTGATTTGTTCTTTAGCGCCTTTTGAATTTTGTTTAATCAATCTTTTGTGTTTTTACCAGCGCAATTACCTGAAATTGGTTAATAGACATAAACACAGTTTACAGTCAAATTTCCATAGTATCTTCTTCGACCGACTGATATTTTACTGAATTTGATATGCCAGTATAGTATTTGAAAAGTATTTCTTTTTCATAGTACTTAATAAGTGTGCATAAATTTATTAGGGTATACTGAGTAATGCGCAATTTTTGTATTTTTTTTCAGGTCAAAATGAGCTACATTGCAGGTTAGTTATAATGCATTATAAAAAGACGTTGTTTCGCAATCCAAGATTCTATCTTCAGTTTAAAGATGTATACAGAAACTAGATCTCAGACGCTCCGGAAGGGTAACCAAATCCTGCTTCATTAGTAATGACAAAATCGTGTAACTCGATTCTTTAATTTTATGTTAAGGTATAACTAGGGAATTGGTAGTTGCCAGGGTCGTTTTCAATATCATAGCAGCTTCGTAGCTGCTATCAATATATATGTAGAAACTAGGCTAGCTACACGTTCAATAGTCATAAATCTACGAAGCACTATGTAGCCGCTACAATTTTACGATATTGAACGCAACCCTGTTATCTAACCCGTGAGTTCAACATCGTAGCAGCTAGTTTGGCCGCTATGTCTTAGATATGTATCTATTTTGAACGGTATGCTACGTATCTAGCCTAATCATTAGCAATAAATTTTCAGGCGCCGTTTTGAAAACTCTAAATAGCATGAACTTTTTGGGTTATCAAGATATATTTAGTGGCTATGCCAGCTATACGGTCAATAGCCAAAAATCTAGGAAGCGCTACGTAGCAGCTACGATATTGAAAGCAACCCCATACAATTCTCTAAATTCTTAAACTGAATCTGACGGAACATGAACATTCCATTTTTACGCTTAAGGATAGACAAAACCGGTAGAAGCTACATCGCAATTTTGAAACTGAAAAGCACAAAGTACAGCACTGAAAACGTAGGCAACAGCTACATGTACATCCTTTAAAGATTCTATGGGTGATGCCTGAATATAAAGTTGTTTTTAGACTAGCAAAATTGATTCAGTGACAACGACATGACGCAATGAAAGTTGACGGGGGAAAATACTTAATTCTTGTAAAATTATATAAAACCTATTTCCTTTATGACACCTGCAATTTCTTCTCACGTGAAACTCATCTCAAACGAGCTTATAAGTGAAAGATGTTGAAATTTCACATGAATGAGATTCACATGAATATCACATGACATTATGCACATGAGTTAAATATTGCATCTAATTATTCCTTAAAACTATTCTTTTCCATCAACGTAACACTGGATTATTTATAGTAAATAATTGATAGCAGATATAGCAGATGTCACTTAAAATATAAGATACTAAGGAGACAACATACAATCATAGTTTGAGAATGGAAGGCAACATTTTCATAAATACAAAAACAAGAGAAGAGAAATACAAAGTCCACTCAACACTTCACAGTAAACCTGAAAATTGAGAAACCGCAAGTATTCTGTTGTGAACTCTGGAAGTTACTGCCTCACTAGTGACACCCATTAAGATTCAACGAGACAGCAAGTGCACAAAACAGTCAGTGTTCAATTAATCGGATTCAGAAAGAAGATACAATATCAATTTAGACTTAACCATGCCGCATTTATATGCTCCATGTTCAAAGCCAGAAACCTTGGGCATTTTATGCTCTCTGACTGGGAAGTTGTCTCTTTGCCATATTCCCAGTTGCTATTCTCATTTCTATTAATGAGACAACACAATCAACGTTGACAAATACTGACGACGGAAGCTGACAAAACTGTTTATTATGCACCACGACTTTTTAATGACACTGAAAGTTCCACCATAATAAGATAACATACTATACGCGTAACATAATTAGTTTGTTTTTACAGAATATCAGTTTACAGATGAATTCGAAACAACTCCAAAAATGGTACAAGACTTTAAGGATTACGGCTATATATTAGTCAGGTATATTTGTTTATAATAGACCGAAATATTTCAAACATGAATTGTTCTTATAATAACTCTTTTAAACAGTTATAAAATAATTGTGATAAACATATTTGTATATCAAAGTTTGAGTAAGAAACCCATTAGATTTGCTGAAAGGAATTATTTCTCAAAACCTTAATAGGCAATAACATATATAGCCCAAATAAGGGATTGACAGACCATTTGGAAAATCAGAGAAAATGGACATATTTCTGATTGTATTTAATTTATGTCAAATAAAAATGCACGTTGATATACTGTAAAACTCTTTTCAAATATATCAAAATAAACTCATGATAGATACCATCATACTGTGCTAAAAATTGTGTAGACCAGACGAGTGTTTCGTCTACAAAGTGTCAGTGGTCGTGTGAACTTTGTGTCACAATGATGACAGTACAAAAAACAAAGTCATAAGGATGATATAGATATCAAATATATACTGACTACTCAAATAAATATTGATTTTTTTTTCAATTTGTTTGATTTTCAGAAACTTATATGACAAAGAAGAAGTAGAAATGCTTATAAAAGCAGTTAGTGAAACTGATGCCTTCCTTAAGAATTCTTATCAGGTAAATATAGCAAATGTAACCTTAAATTTTGTCCCCCTGTTTGTATATAATACAGTATTCCTTTCAATAGACAATTAATTTTCGATTACACATAATTATATAATATATATAACATATTATATAATCTGTGAAATGTATGCTTTATTTGAGTTTTGGTATGAATATGTCGTCATTTATCAAAATAAGCTTAGCTGTCGTTATTGTTGTTTCCGTTTGAATGCCGTTTCTATGATAATTGGTTTCTCCTCAAAGAACATTCAGGAATTTTTAAAAACAGCCTCATTGTTCTTGAAACTCATTGTATATATAGTTACTAGAACACACCCGCGAAATCGCGGGGAAATATAGCGTATGTAAACTTTAAAAATAAAAAAATTGCCTTTCCCCTTTTTTTCCCAAATACCGATTTTTATTCCTTCTGTTCTTCTGTACTCTATGAACATACATATATACTTTAATTACTATACACGGCACTGAAATCATATATATCAGTGAACGCCATGAATAGTAAAGAGCCCCCCCCCCCCCCCCCCCCAGTAAACCATTGGAATTAATAATAAATTATAACAAATACAATGTATTCATAGTAAATATATGTAAGTATACAGAAATATATACGCAGCGCCGTGGATAGTAAACTATTTGAATTGATAGTAAATAGCATATATAAAGCAAATATTATTTATTTTCGTTTTCCTCCCAAAATAACCCAAGCTGAAACGATTTAGGCAAGTATGATAAAAGCTAGAACTCAAATTGATAGCAGAGAGCAAATTTATACACTTTATTCGTTGTCCTTGTATGTTCAAAGTACACAAAAAAAACACAAACCGGAAGTCTAATCTGACTTAAAGTTTTGTCCAATATCGGGGAAATATCCGGACCCATTTTTTTAAAAAAAATTCCCAAAATAACCCAAACTGAATGATCATAAGAATGGATGACAAATGCGACTATACACGTTACCTATAGCATATAGAGGCATGATGATTTATTTATTGTGGAAGGAGGAGAAGCGACACAAAAAATGAGGTCTTCTCGTTTAATAGTATGGAAGATATAATTGAACTAGAAAATTCCATAGACGAAGGCCCGTTTGTTTGCATAGTAAAACTAAATTTGTAAATATTTTGCACTGTATAAATTAGATTTATATAAAATAAGATTCAAGGTCACGGAAATCGTTTGAGTTTCAACTGAACTGCTGAGAAACTACAAATTTTGCAACTTGAACTTCGTGAAAGATCAGACACCAACATAAGTCTGATCGATCAATTTTAAATATTTCTTTTACAACCAATATTGAACGTGTGTTTTCATCAAAAGAAAAGACAAAGTCAACGAGACAGTAATTCGGCTACATAAATGAACAAATCACATCAATACGCTTTATTGAGACGACAAAGTAAGATATTAGTTTGTGTACAGTTTTGAGTTGTAATGAGATACCGATTTCAGATTTGCTAGTTGTCAATTCTTGATGATTTTGCCTCGAATTATTATCATACCCACTGAACAATTTTTCGTTCATGAATACTATCAAGTCGGTAAATTTAACAGCGTGTGTGACAACTTGTTTTAAGTACCTAAATGAGTGTCTGTATTTGTTAGCAAGATCTACTAGTAGTAAAGTTTCCAGTAACATTGTAGATTATCGTTGTTTCTTCTTCTATCAAGGCATAATGATTATTTGTTTTCATTTCAAGGTTTTCTGGATAATTGTTATACATACCATTTTCATACATTTCTGTATTCTTTATCAGTCGCATTTATCTTTTCTTACTTTGTAGGTTGAGAAGGGGGCAAAAAAGGCACCAAGGATAATATGGAGTCACCCAGGAACTGACGTCACAGGTATGGCAGCTAGATGTGAAAAAGTTGTTAACACTTGTGAAAAGGTAGGAACAACATAATTTTAGTTTTATCATGTGTAAAAATGCTGAAAATTATTTCATTTTATTGTTATTATTTACCAACTGAAAAACAGAACGACATTATTTACCCATAACACTCTGTCTAAAATGCCAGTTGAAGCCAAATATTTTGAAAGATAACCTAAACATAATTGAAGTCTTTGCTTGACTTTATGTATATACATCAATCATATATATTGTCGATCTTTAATTTGATTTTGTACTTTGGAATGGAATTCTAAATGTTTTGTAATAATAGTTCTGTCGCATGTAAAATTAAGATAAGCAACAGAAATACTAGTTTTAGCGAGAAAATAAGGAGTTCGGAAATATAGTTAGTCTTGAATAGGACATTTCTGTGTCATTTGATAGTGACTAAAAGATGTAGTAATATTTTCATTTGTGGTATTCAAACCAGTCACATTTAAATTTCCGTATCACAACAATTATAAAAGAAAGCTTCCATTAAATCTATAATGTCTATAACATTTCATTGTCATCTGAGACATAATTGATGTAATAGGTCATACCTTTGTTTTGCACATGGAAAACATTTATGCTTAGACCAACCGATCACATGTTAAACAGATGAACTTTTGAAGATTTTAATTGTTACTGCTTCAAGTTAACTGAGGTCATCACACAGTTTAATAGACGTGGCTATTTGAAACACTGACTGGTCGCTTACTAACACCTGACCTAGCTCAAAATATTTGCGCGGCGCCCTGATATAACTTTCTACATAGTTGACATTGTCTGTAATATGAAGATAAATTGTGTTTATTCTATGTCTATAGATAGTTTGTTAAACATGTTCTAGATACAATTGGTTCTTTCATCATGTATAATTATTCCAAATTGAATTACAATTTTTCTTCAGTTACTTGGAGGTGAAGTCTATCATTATCATTCTAAGTATATGCTCAAAGATCCTAATATGGCGGCTCCTCATTACTGGCACCAAGATTATGGGTATGTTCTATTTTAAGAACACTTAGAAGGACAAGCTCTTTTCAATATCAGCTTAGCATCAATATTAACTGCAATTTCAAACAGGTCATCCAAGTGTTGGTTTGTAGCTGGTATTTGATTCGCCTGTTATACAATACTAGTGCACTCAATCATATGGTCATTGAACCTCAAAAGTTAGTTAGACAGCTGTAAAGATATATTTGATCCATAGACTTCTCCCAAACGGATTGTACCTCACACGCTTCATATAGATAAGCTGACGTAAGATTCAAACATTCAAAACTTACTTGGTGTTTTAGTTGAATTAATTATTTGCAATCTTATCGAGAGAAACACATATGGTCCGACTATGAGCTAGACTATGTACTACTATTGTGAAATAAATGACTCTTACTAATCATTGTGATGTTATGTAGATATAGGAAGATGTGGTGTGAGTGCCAATGAGACAACTCTCCATCCAAATAACAATTAAAAAAGTAAACCATTATAGGTTAAAGTACGGCCTTCAACACGGACCCTTGGCTCACACAGAACAACGAGCTATACAGGGCCCCAAAATTACTAGTGTAAAACCATTATGTACCCACTTACGTATGTCATTATTAATTTCTTCAGTTACTGGTACAAATGTGGCAATCTGTTTCCAGACATGATGACAGTATGGGTAGCACTGGATAAAGCAGTCAAACAGAATGGTTGCATGGAGGTACTAGCATGTTTGGATTTATTCATAGCGTGTTGTAGTCATCGTATTGATTAACGATTGATGAATGAATAAATAACAATTCCTTAAGATATGTGCATAACAAGTTTTCGTGTGATACACGCTTTCATGAAAATTCGACATAGAAAAATGAATTTGAAAGAATACCCGCTTTAAATAAACGGCTGATAAATATCCAGGTAGGGAAAATGTACCTCAAAATTGATAATACAAAGTAGAAAATTCCAATTCCAAATAAAAATCATAAGTCGAAAAAAGAAAAACAACATCATGAACTAAAAACAACATATCACTATAACTGAAACTAAACAACGAGCTACACGATTTACTACTGTTTCCACCAATTTGTGTCATTTTAAACCTATAACTGATATAATGGAACTTATCTGACACTACAAACAGATATTTTCAATTAAGTACATCGAGGTTTTTTTTCATGAAATGGACTTTGAAAACATCAAGCATACTATGAGAATCCACAAATCAAAAATAACATAAAATTCAATTCTCACCTATAAATGTTATAAAATTGAGAATGGAAATGGGGAATGTGTCAAAGAAAAAACAACCCGACCATACAACAGACAACAGCAGAAGGTCACCAACAGGTCTTCAATGTCAATAATAGCATGTCCAGCAACTGTACAACCGAACATTATAAGTCCCAAGTCGTAAGACCCTATCGAGACCTCATAGAACATATACTATCATTATAGATTCTAAGTGGATCTCATAAATGTGGAAGAATTGAACACCATCCATTTGATGGACAATACGTCGGTCTGAAATCACGTGTGGACCTGATAAGAGAGAGATGCCCACACCATTACATGGAAATGAATCCAGGTTAGTGAAATGTGTTTGTGTGGGGGGGGGGGGAGCGATCATCGAAACAGATACTAGCTAGTGCATGAATTCTATAATTCTTTTTTTTTTATAAATTAAAAAAAAGAAACAATCTTAAACATCTAGAATTAAATAGATTGTGTGGGTAGTTTACTATCAAATACTTTTTAATGTAATGCTGAACAAATAGAATTAAGAAAATGCATTTAAAGAAGTATTGTAACTGATAATTTTAACATGAGCAACGAAAACCTACATAAACGCTGGTTATCAGGCTCATAAGTAGAGTAAAAAAAAAACTGAGATTATGTGCACAAATCAAAGGTAAGACGACACGTTTAATTTGAAATGAAGTAACCCGTTTTGAAGTTAATTCTTCTTTCTGTAACGTTTTTGAAGGAGATGCTCTGTTCTTCCACTGCAATACAATTCACCACAGTAGTGCCAACAAAAGTGATTTGAGACGATGGGCCTACATAATGACCTACAACCGAGCTTCCAACAACCCAACAATGGTACATCATCATCCACAGTATACTCCTTTAGAAAAGGTATTTTACATTATTGAAATTGTTTTGGTAGTAATATTTTAGAATTAATAACAGACTGAAGCATGTCATATATGAACAATTTCCCATCAGTTTGTTGAGAACGAATTACTTTTCATTTTAGTGTGTCCGAAATATAAGGAGCTTAGAGTAAAATTTATTAAGACATATTACTGGTCTAGACTAGGTGTGTTTAAATATATTGAACTTTTAAGTTTAAAGAACATCAAACAGTTAACCAATTTAGGAAAATACATTTTTACTGCATTTAAAGTCATGGACAATATCATAACATTAACATTTTTTGTCTGTTTACTTGTTTACTTTGAAATTTTGTATTGACACAGATGAACTGTTAAGTTCAAGGTAATTAAGAATTTGAATTTGACTTTCGATTAGGCCGAAATGTTCTCGAAAACGTCATCATAAAATTGACTTATTGTTCATCTGCAGTTTGATTGTCCCTCTAGTATCTTTCGTCCCTCTTTTTTCACTAATTATCATATATGTTTCAAATTTAGGTTGCTAATTCTGCTATCAAAGAATGTACCAATTATACAGATTTGTCAGGAAAAGATTTTATTCACCCTCTAAAGAACACGACGTTAACAGAGTTATACCAGAGATAACCTACTCCCACAGACTGAAATCTAAACAAAATATCAGTTATAACAGAGATAATAATCTAATAATCAGTAATATTTAGTGTGAGATATGAGAAACAACTATATATAATTATTTAATGAGTTTATTTCCTTGTATATATAGAGGCATAGGTTCAAGATCCCGCCATGCGAAGAACACACATTTTATACTGCTAACTAGAAGTTCTAATATTTATATAACACAGTTGGGCTTGATTTGTATATTTATATGGTAGATAATTTATTAAATTTAAATATAAAATGTAAATGTGTTTGAAACGCATTAAACTCTATACTTATACTTTTTATGGTATGCGAATCAGGTATTTCATAACGCAATAGCATCAACAAAATGCATACTGATGTGATATTAAAATTGTGAACACTATCGTCCTGACTATCCTTCTTTATAATTTACAGTTGAGTGGAATGATGCACTTCACAATGAAGGTATTACCAATTCTAATAATTTTGAGTCCCAAATGTTTGATCTGGATTGAACTTTATAAACCTTTCGTAGTTACTGCTGCTGGTCAATATCCCATGCGGCGCTTTTGTATATTTGATGTTTTAATAACCAGTTCATAAATGATAAGTCAATCCTGTGTGCCACAACTTATTTGCGCATATGATAATTTAAATTCTGGAAATTGTGTTTTCTTTTTGATCCTAAGTATATATTATGTTCCAATAGAGAAACAATGATTTTTCATTCATATGGTTTCAAAATAATTTTATGACACTGTTGAGAGCGTTTAACTCTTTTAGAAAAATAAAATTGTGTACCTTTTTCGTTCTAGACGTTTTTTCGGCAGACACGCTTAATGTTTTTGTTTGGTTTTTTTCACACAAAGATTTCCATTATACCGATTCACGAACTGTGGCCGAACGCTTTTAAAAATTTTGAAATATTAGAAGTTGCGCCTCATTCGCATCATGTTTTAACAAATTGCCGCTTAAGTTTTGTCATATGACCTCATGACGATTAAGTTGCTTTAACATATGAACGAATGTTAAAAGCTAGAAATATTACCAGGTTTTCAATGACAAAAGAAAGACAAGACTGTTAGCGGTAAAATCTACACAAACATTGTAAAATTATAAAGCCTGAAAAATACCATTCTCAAAACTAAAACTAGAAAAAAAGTCAAGTCAGGTATGCCGGAATAAAGCAGTTCCTGATCGACTGATGGAACATGTCATTTTGCTCATGTCAAGCAAAAATGGATGGTAAGTATTTTTCGATGATGTCTGAATCGGAAAAAAAATTGACGGGATTGTGGGAAAGACACATGTAACATGTCCATGGTATGCGATTCATGTATTTCATAACGCAAAACAAAATAATGAAGGCCTCCTAAAAACTCTACCATACCTTGTTTCAATAGCTCCTTAGTAAGCAGCAACTCTCTGTGAACGAAACCGATGATAGGAAATATAATCCTTAGGATATTATATCAAATTATGTATATATACTGCATACGCGAAAAAAAGTAAAATCACAAAAATACTGAACTCAGAGTAAAATCTAATCGGAAAGTTCATAATCACATGGCAAATTCAAATGACAAAAAAAAAACATCAATAACGAAGTGCTACTGGAATACAATTAAAGATACTAGTAAATGGAAAGTGTACAATGTACAATATTTACTCCTCTCCCGTTAAGTTAGTCTTCTCCATCAAGTTCCCTCATTGTAAATTTCTAAACGTAATATGAAACTTACTTACCGTATCCGCTTGATAAAGTTTTGGTTGGGTTTGATGCTATGCCCATAACCTACAATCGTTTTAACTTTTCAATGAGAAGATATCATCTATTTACGTGAGGTTGACAGATAGTTGTATCTTCCTAATCAGAGGTTTTCCTTTGCAAAGTAGGATTTGTCCTTTAAAACAAGATATCTAATATCTACGTTATCCATACTTCTTAATGAAACAAAACCAAATTAATTTGTCAACATGCTCAATCAGTAAAAGTTGAGAAAGCCAAATGTCAACGCGTTTTCAAGAGGGGAGGACCCAGATTTTGTGATGAATTCACGAGGTTAACGTTTTTGGTACACGTAGGTTAAAGTTTTGGTTTTACGGAAGTTTTAAATTTTGGTTTAAGACAGTTCGAAATGTAAGTGGATTACCTGATATTCTTAAAGCTGTTTATGAAAACTTGTTCAAAACGGAAGCTACAACACAAATAATGCATTATAGAGGAGTTATAATAAGGAAAAGGTGAAATAACCGAACTCTAAGAAAAATTCAAAACAGAAAGTCATGTAGGCCAAACCAAACGCTCAAACACAGCGCCAGATTTGGTACAGGCATTTCTTAATGTAGGAAATGGTGGATTAAACCAGATTTTAATGCTTACTTAGCCTGTCACTTGTGTGATAACCGCATATAATTCTATTATATGGAAACTATTTTCGAGCAAACCAACCATACATAATAGGTAAACTTTTCAAAAGTTAGGGTGCATCAGACAACACTATAATACTGTCTTAATCACTACGAAACAAACAACTATGTAATCAATGAAAAACAAAATGATATAAGACATGCTATAGACAAAGGACATAATCAAAATGATAGACAAGTTTACCAAAAGCTGCCATTTCACAATAACACAATGGCGGGATGTTTAAAAGATATTTTCAAACACGGACTCGACAGTAAATGTTAAAAAGACGGACAAAAGGAACATTTTATCTATTGTGTTCTCCTATTTATTTATATAATATTGTAATCCTGTAATGTCATTTTAATGTTATATTTCACATGGCCATAAAATAGGGAGGTTTGGCATGCCACAAAACCAGTTTCAACCCACCATTTTTTCCTTTGAAAATGTCCTGTACCAAGTCAGGAATATGGCCATTGTTACTAGTATATTATAGTTCGTTTCTGTGTGTGTTACATTTTAACGTTGTGTTTCCGTTTGTGTTTCTTATTTTTTTAGTGAATTCACATTATTATAAGACGTGTCACGGTACTTATCTATTCCAAATTAATGTATTTGGTTTTGATGTTATATTTGTTATTCTCATAGGATTTTGTCTAATACTTAGTCCGTTTCTGTGTGTGTTACATTTTAATGTTGTGTCGTTCTCCTCTTATATTTAATGCGTTTCCCACAGTTTTAGTTTGTTACCCCGATTTTGGTTTTTGTCCACGGATTTATGAGTTTTGAACAGCGGTATACTACTGTTGCCTTTACTTAACACGTATTGAGTTAATAAACAACATCAGTATATAGATTCTATACTCACGACAAATTGTATTATATGCGAAAATAATACGGAATATCGATAAGAAGTCAAATAAGAATAAGACTCCGGGGAAAATTCAAAACGGAAAGACTCTGACAAACAACGTCTTGGTTTCTTCCAAAAGACACATTTTTTTTAGAAAAAGCACAAGACGATGCTTGATCTACCCCTAAAAGTATGTGGAACATTTCATTTTCTGCTAAGACACTGGTGACGTTTTCCTGAGTCTGAGTAGCAGCTGCAAACCAAATAAGTCGGGGAAACGTATATCCCATTTCCAGGTGAATAATGTGGATTGCTGCTAATGTGGGGAAAATTTATAATTTCAAAATTGAAATCGTTTCGTATGGCCTATATGGGGTTACTGAGATTACCACTTATTTCAAATTCTAGGTATATATCTAAAAATGAGGCAGAAGAAGCCGTATCTCTGATTTATTTTAACTCTACAAGAAAAGGCGCACAGTTTGTTCCCATAGGAATGTCGACAATTTAATTGCAGTTTATAATAAGATCTGCTAAACAGAGGATATTTGTATACATAGTTATATTTTCACATCTATTTCTAGGTGAAATTTGATATTTTTTGGTCTGATAATAAAATATTAAAATTTTAGGGTCAATGTTAACACATATTGAACCTTATCCATTGCCCTCATTAAAGCAGACGTAACATACTGAAAATACAACCATGAAAAAAGCAGTTAACTTGTCTCGGAGCTGGGGTATTATCTGTATTCATCTGGCGACCAATTCGTCATCAATTTACTTAATATCTATGTTTAATCACACTTACTGTCGAGTTATAGTTTATAAGTAAACAATTGGAGATAAATTCATGGTAAGTAGTATGAAGTCCAGATTTGAATTTAATGTTTATGTTGAGTTTTTGAATATTTATTATCTGATTTAAAATAAAATATCCGTAATTGCTTTACTTCATTAGTATTTGGGTTAAGATCGGAGCAGTGAAGTAATGAGTTTACCATATCTTGAAGTTCGAGCCTCCAAATAGCTTGATATATACATGTCGATTTTTTTGTTATAAATCACATGTTTTGTAAGGGATGTAAGCTAACTGATTGGTTTGTCTGTTCATTTATCATTCATTTGCACTTTATATCTAAATCAGTGTACACATATTTGCGTATGAAATAAATACAGCGAACTTGAAGACATTTAATTACAAAACAGTATTTGAAAAAAGTTTAAAGATATTTTTAACATCGTTTACAAAGCTAAACATTTATATGTATCAACGTATTCTTTACTACTGACTTGGTCTCTAGTTTATGATAAGCAAGACAGGAATAAAAATGAAAACATTCATATAATATTTTTGCAGACGTAACTAGAAAAGTAATATGAGTCTTTTAGGAGGTATGTAGTACGTTTGAAGTGAAACATTTTTGTTCTATTTAATGATAATAGTGTAAAAGAGGTACAAAATATACCAGAGGGACAGTCAAATCATAAACGATGATAAAAAGTGAGAGCAAAGTATGGGCTGTTCAAAATAAAATAAGTTTCTGGTAGTTATTGTACTTATTTATTATTAGAAAAGTAAAATAACAAAAATACCGAACTCTGAGGAAAACGTAAAGTCCATATAAGCAAATGTCAACATCAAAAGCTCACACACATCAAACGAATGGAAAACAAATGTCATATTCCTGACTTGGTACAGACATTTATCTATGTACAAGTTGTAACAATTGTTTAAAAATGTAACTGAGAAGCGAAAGATATCTTAAAGGTCGAAAACAAACTGACAATGAAATCACCAAAAAGACAAACTGTACACAAAACACAACATAGAAAGCTAAAGATTGAACAACACAAACCCTGCATAAAACTAGGATGTTACTGTTATTTTTCTTATGCGTTTTGGCCTAAGTTAAAAGAATATGTTTTTCAAGTCAATATGAATTTCAGAGTACACATTCGAAGATGATCTCAACGTGACAAACGATATGATTGCGGACTTTCAGCAGCATGGATTAGTTATTATCAGGTATGTTAGTCAAATATTTTTTTCTTCACATATATGTGCATGGTTACTTATTTCAAAAGCAAACGAAGTTAATAAGAAATAAAGAAACAGCAGTAACCTATACAAAAACCTATCCACATTTTGCCCGTTTTACTAGCAATATGTCCAAAGTTATGATTGTTTTTAATTTTTTAAGAGAGCTTAACTTGCGAGTAATTATTATCATGTTTTACCATATAGATATTTGCACTCACACCACATCTTCCTATATCTATATAAATATGTGGTATGCGTGCCAATAAGACAACTCTCCATCCAAGTCACAATTCATAAAAGTAAACCATAAAAGGTCTAAGTACGGTCTTCAACCGAGTCTTCAACACGTCATGTCGGGCTTTTTATAGCTACCTATCCACTTGAATTTTTGTCTATCTGATGAGTTAAGCCTTTTTCAACTGATGTTTATAGTTCGTTCTTATGTTGTACTGTTATACCACTGTCCCAGGTTAGGGGGAGGGTTCGGATCCCGCTAACATGTTTAACCCCGCCACATTATTTATGTATGTGCCTGTCCCAAGTCAGGAGCCTGTAATTCAGTGGTTGTCGTTTGTTTAGGTGTTACATATTTGTTTTTCGTTCATTTTTTTTTAATGAATAAGGCCGTTAGTTTTCTCGTTTGAATTGTTTTACATTGTCTTATCGGGGTCTTTTATAGCTGACTGTGCGGTATGGACTTTTCTCATTGTTGAAGGCTGTACAGTGACCTATAGTTGTAAATGTTTGTGTCATTTTGGTCTTTTGCGGATAGTTGTCTCATTGGCAATCATACCACATCTTTTTATATATACTAATTGATTCTTTTCTCATCGTTGAAAGCCCGAAAAATTTAAAAATTTGAAAATTACCTTATATGCTTTCATTCTCGACATTTAAACTCTGGTGGATATAGTTGATTTATTGATAGTTATATCACATCTTATTTTCCTATAACCGGAGTGAATAGTTTTTAAAATATGAAGAAACAAAAAAATGCTAAATCATCACACATGATAGCGGCAGTCTGAAATATCGACAAACAAAGAAAAAAAGAAATAGTAGGATACAATCTATTTTTGAAAATGCAACTGTATGTTCAAAAGTCTTTTTTAATTGGTATCTATAAGAGTAACTTACTACTCCCTCCAATATCTCAGCTGAAACATGTTTTGAATGTTACTGTGTTGTATTGCTTTATTTGTACAGATCTTTATTGGACCAAGAGGAAGTTAATATGATACTGAAGTGCATTACTGGAAATGACGGTTTTACTAAAGAATTGTTCACGGTAAGTATTAAGTAAATCATTCATATTTTAAACTTATTATTCTGTTTTAAATTTTAAAACAAAATGAGAAAAGTAAAAAAGGAATACATATTATATGCTTGCCTTGATGGCTGAGGATGAGATCTATTCAGGTTAGGGTCAAAATTGAAGAAGTACACGTTACTCTAGCTGCTTCATGAGCTTACGTTATTCTTAAACTCCACGTTCCACTATTTAGTTGATGTCCTTTCACTAAATGATTAAATGTTTGATGACTTAATTGAACGAATATAACCCATAAGACTTTGAATAAAGTCGGATACAGTTGAATCTGCTTATATCTTTACTTCAGTCAAGAAATTGACGATGAGAGTCGATTGGGATCAATACTTTACGACAAAAGGGATGATTTCACCTACAGAATAGTGAACTTTCTATTTCTATGTTAAATAGAGAATGGAAATGGAGAATTTGTCAAAGAGACAACAACCCGGCCAAAGATTGGAAATCACACTTTAAGTCCACCAATGGGTCTTAAGCACAGCGTAGAGCAAACGAATTATATACAATCGGAATCGTAAACAAACGAGATGATTTCTTTTTTGAAATTATAATTTTTCCTCACCTTAGAAGCAATATATCAACTTCTTCTGCATATGGAGAAAACATTTATCAACTCAAATGAAATGAAAGAGCTTTCGTTTCGTACGCATGCAATTTGTACAGTGTGTTTTGTTTGTTACAAGATATTAAACATTTTCATACTTTTTAATCGTGTGTCTGTTGATTTTACACAACGTTTCATTTCATAAATGCTTCTCTCCTTTATGAACTAAAGATTATTTTTATTAATTTACTTATAAGCATCATCAAATTTTTGCGAAACAGTTGAATCATAGTTAACTCTTTTTTTCAATAAATCCTTTCGTCAAATGCTGACATAATGTGTTGGTTGAAAATTTGAGTTTAAAAGATTTTTTTTCTTCGATTGTTAAAAGTACCACACAAAAAACTAATACCATATTACCATACGTAAAGAGATTAATAACATAATTACAGATCAGTATTGACTAAATATTGTGAAGAAGAGACGTGAAGTATACCCGAATAAGACAATGAGACCAGACAAATATCTAAGGAAAATAGACTACAATGAATTATATCAGATTTCAAGCTAAAACATTAAACAGAAACAACAAAAGATATGTCATCAAATCCGAATTCTTTATAAGAAAAAGTTGAAAACAAAGTCAGCCACCACTTTTTGAGGCTTTGAATGGTCAGACACACTGATGACATGCTGCGGATTGTCAAATTCTTTCCTTATTATGTATTTAATAAATATGAATAAATGACATGCGGGATACAAACTAATAACATAGCAACATAACAGAAACAATACGATTAAAAATTAAAAGTCAAAGTACAGTATTCATTTAAGAATTGAATGCTTCTTTTTGTAAATTTTTTGGGGTGTAAAAGCGTTGACCGAAGTACATTTTGTATGAAGCGCGGAAGCGCTTCATACTAAAAATGTGCGCACGGTCAACGCTTTTACAACCCTATAAAGTTACAAAAAGAAGCATTCAATACTTATAATTACATTTTTTAGCTATCGATCATGAAAACACGAATTTTATAAATTTTGTATATTATTCACCTGTGCACTTTATTGTGGGACCACGTGCTATCATGAATGAAAAGTTTTATTGAGTGATGCAATTGCTTACGGAATAACGAGTGATGTGACGTTAGCCAATCAAAATAAAGTATTATAATGAAACATACATCTAATGTAATTATTTAGATATGTAGAGAAATCATCAGATTTCAAAATAGATTTACTCCAAAACACAATCATTCTGTTTCATATATTAGTTAGAGAAAGGAGATATGAAAACCTTCCGCACTATATGGAACCAGCCAGGCACTGATGTCACTGGTATGGTTGCTAGGTCAGATAAGGTTGTTAATACTTGTGAAGCGGTAAGTTCTACTTTAATAACAAACTAACAAAACAAATTGACTATCATTTTAAGCTGTAATGATGTGAAAAACGTTTTAAAATCTTTAGATAACTATGTATAATCCTTGATCATATTTTAGATTTTATAACACATTATCGTCACAATTTTGAACAAGTCGGAATCAAATATCCTACAATATCGAAAAATACAATCTCCCATTTATGTGGAATCTTTCATTAATACAGGAACATTTCATAGTTGTTTCAATGAATAACCATCATATTAAAAGAATATCGAATATTGCCAAAGATGGTGTAGCTTATTTCCTTGCGAGCTTACCTAGGGTTATTTTTAGTTGAGTAATATTTATTCATTGATAGAAATAGAGATTGACGTTCCTGCACCAATAAAGTTAAGTCCCTTTGTAACTTCGAAAATTCGAAATGTTTTCGTTTCCGAATTGTATTCATGTACCTTTGATACCCATTTGAAATATGAATCATTTACCGTTTTACAGGTATATCCCTCCAAACTTGGAAAATTACAAAGTTTCAGCGGGGACAATCGTGTCCTCATATACATTTTTCTTTTATTCATTTTTAATTCAGCTATTAGGTGGTGATGTTTACCATTACCATTCTAAGTTTATGCTGAAAGATGCTAAAATTGCTGCTCCCCACTACTGGCATCAAGACTATGGGTAAGCCTTTTGTTACAAAAAAATGTCATATTTTGATTCAGAAATACGACTTCAGTTTGAGATATACCATGGAAAAACAACAATCGACAATACATTATGTGACACCAATCAATTTGAAATCAATTTAACATTATTTTCGAGCTAACAATAGTTGTACAATTATCTTTCTATGTTCATGAATTGATACACATATATGAATTTTTCGAGAAACTAAGGATTTTCTTATCCTAAGCACAGATAACCTTAGCCGTCTTTGACTCAACTGTTTGGAATTTTGGGTCCTCATTGTTCCTCAATTTTGTAATGCTTTGCCTTTATAGC
Source organism: Mytilus trossulus (assembly GCF_036588685.1). NCBI lineage: Eukaryota > Metazoa > Mollusca > Bivalvia > Mytilida > Mytilidae > Mytilus > Mytilus trossulus. Next base: position 41,156,904 of record NC_086374.1, on the reverse strand, counting down.
TATTTTAAACTGAGCTTCACTAATGAATCTTATGTAGACGATACGCGCTTTTTGCGTTATAAATTATAGGCCTAGTACTTTTGTTAACTATTGATAGCATTTTCTTTTTTCTACCCCTAATCTATGAGATTCCTTAGTATTGACTTAACTTAAAAATACAAGTATATTCTAAATGGAATTACGAGATTTGAACATGTTTAAACTACTGTTGCCTCTTATTGAAACTCGAACACTTATTCTCAAACAGATATTGGTATCATAATGGATGTCTTTATCCAGATATGATGACGGTGTTTGTTGCTTTAGACCCATGTACGAAAGAAAACGGCTGTTTAGAGGTATATTTTGTGTTCACCTGTACTGAGTGTTGCTGGAAAGCAATAACGTCTTTTAATAAGTTCATATCATGTTGCATTGGTTTCATTTTTACAAAATATGAACTCATAGAATGAAATTCAATACAGTGTAGCTGTGGCCATTTATTGACACATTGAATTCATCCATTGGCTGGGACAATTTACGTGAACGTTTGTCTGTAACGACCATTGTTCACGACGTAGCTACGGTAGACATTTAAACTGTGGGGTCACCAAAGGTTTTTTAACGCCTTTAATTATAAAATATTTCGAAAAATTAATCAGGAATAACTTTTATGTTTTGATTTATATAATTTAATATAATTAATATAATTCAAAACATCGTGTTATTTCTGATTAATTTTTCGAATTTCTTTATTCAGGTGTTGAGGACCTTCGGTGACCCCATAGTTTAAGTGTCTTTAAAAAAGTACATAGTGAGCAGTAGTCGTTACATACAAACGTTCACCTAAATTGTCCCAGTCAATGGATGTATTTAACGTGTCAATCAATGGCCACAGCTACACTGTTTTGAAGTTCTTTCTATATCAATGTCTGTGATATTTCTTAATTCCTGCATAAAGAGGGTTACAATGAGACCACCATAACTAATAAAAATGAAAAAAAATGAAACTGTTCTGAAAACAAAGGAGTTATTTGACATTAAGAGACCAACTTAATTATTTCAAAGCAACAATAAACAAGGAAAGCATGATGTTAACAACATGATCGTCATGTGATGAACTGCTTTTATGTCTTTTCTTCCGTTAAAAACGTCAAAAGCCAAATATTTGAATGCAAAGGATATTTAAGAACCGAAACAGTTGAAGTGTAATAAAACAAAAAGGACATAAAAAATAGCCAATAAGTTAAATGAAATTTCTTTATATTGATAGTACATAGTTTAAAGTTTAATGATTGTCTGACCTCTCCCCTTTGGCAGTTATTTGAATTGAATACTAGAATACAGTACGTTTTGTAATGTTTCCCTGGAACAATTAGTAAAGATTGCTTTTCTCAATCTTTTATACTATCTTAATTATAAAAACTGTACGTTATATACATTCTATATCATTATGATTGTCAACGTTATTTGGAAATAAATCCTGTATTCATGAAAATAACATGGCTCATGACGCAGTTATTTAGAAACATGTCTTTAAAAGGTTTTTTAATGTAAATATACGATGCATTTAAAGTCATAACTATAATTTATTATGTAAGAAAACATAAATAAGATTGGAAACGTTTTTTTAAGATTCTTCCTGGTTCTCACAAATGCGGAAGAATAGAGCACAATCCAATATAATGGTCAATTTGGTGCAGATAAAACACGTGTTGACGCAATTAAGGAAAAATGTCCATTAATGTATGCTGAGCTCAAACCGGGTTAGTAGTAATGTTTTAATGGTAAACCCTTAGTTTACAATTTTCTATGACTCAATATATATAATAAAAAAAGATAAAAAGGAATTGTATTCGACGATCGCATTCAGCGGGTTATTAACAAGAATTGAAATTATTGGCAAATCTGAATTAGTATTTAGAAATTCATTATGGAAAATGCATAATTTAATGTAAAGAAAGAAACTAATGATAGTTCAGAATACAAATTCGGGATATCCGTCAAATAAAAGTGAGACAACTGGTTTTCATTGTAAACTTTGCAGACGGAAGACAACGATTGTTTTACACTATCAAAACCCGCAGCACTTTTGCTTTATATTAACAAAGATGTTAGGCTTTTCTGTTTTTTCTTATAATATTTTTACAGTTTACTTATCTGAACATTGTGTACCTTCAGTTTGATTTTCTTCTCGTTCAAATTTTATAACAGTTTTCTTCTCTATCGAATCCGTGCTATTAAAATTGTACAATCAGTTTTGTATAAGAGTTATATAAGAGTCATTTAATCAAGTGAGATGATAGTGATATTTCCGGACATAATCATATGCACCGTCCTGTAAATGTGTGTATATTACAGGAGACGCCATATTTTTTCACTCGAATGTTCTACACCACAGTAGTGCTAATCGAAGTAACAAGAGACGATGGGCATATTTAATGGCGTATAACAAAATATCAAATAATCCAGTCATTGAACATCATCATCCAAGATACACTCCTCTACAGAAGGTACTAGTATATATAAACTTTGACAGTTAAATTATAATTTACAAATAAATGCTGCGACAAAGTGATTGCTAGAATTGAATACAAAAGTAAAGAAATGGTTGAACGCACAATCTTTCAAAAAGGTTCAACCTTGATTTTTTTTTATAAAACATGCCGTTAGTTTTCTCGTTTGAATCGTTTCTTAGTTTCATGTCGGGTCTTTTTAAAGCCGGTATGGTTGTTTCTTATTGCTGAAACCCGTACGTTAGCTAACATATCCAATTTTTCAATCTCTGGTGGATAGTTTTAGCATTGGCAATCATAGCACATATCCTTGTTTTATAAGAGTACTGTTGTTTTCCATATTCACTACTTGAGAAATTCATTTGTCATCGAAAAAGGCTTTGGCCGCCAAATTCTTCAACATTGAATTCACTCAAACTATTAAATCAAATTTATAATTTACTAACACATTTTCAAAATTGTAAACGTCATGTTGAAAGAAAAGACATAAGATGAGACTATTATTACGTATGTATTTGTTACAGGTGCCGAATTCAGCCATTAAAGAATGCACTAATTTCACAGATATGTCCGGTAAAGACTTTATCAACCCATGTAAAAATGAGAGTCTCGTGGATGGATACAAGGAAAAATAGAAACCTGAAAAACTGTAACAACTAAGAAACTATGACGATAAATGTTTGTTTTTTTAAAGCCTTTCATATGTTTTGGTATACTGTTGTATCTGACAATTATGTTTCACCACTACTATATTTAACCTCTGTGTAACTTATCAGATATTGGACTACAAAATCAAAATATATCGATGCTAATGTTTGTTTTCAATGGTATTTAATGGATAGTGTTCTCCTTTGATATCGACTGGAAGGTTGTTTCAACGAATGCTTACATAAACGTATAACACTATAATGGCAGATTAATTTTCTTATAAAGAAAAATCCTGTACCAAGTCAGGAATATGACAGTTGTTATCCATTCGTGTTTGAGCATTTGATTTTGTCATTTGTTAAGAAATTTCGGATTTCAGTACTTTTTGCTTCGCATCACGGTGCGGAGCTATTAGTTTCAGTCGAAATACATGCCATCTTGAATAAATAGTTAACAAAGGTATCAGGATCACAATTCAGTACGCCAGACGCGCGTTTCGTCTACATAAGACTCATTAGTGACGCTCATATCAAAATATTCATAAAGCCAAACAAGTACAAAATTGAAGAGCATTGAGAATTCAAAATTCCAAAAAGTTGTGCCAAATACGGCTAAGGTAATCTATGCCTTGGATGAGAAAATCCTTAGTTTTACGAAAAATTCAAAATTTTGTTAACTGGAAATATATATAAATAAAAAAAATTACCACATTATTAATATTGACCTCAAGAGTCGTGTCTATCTATAATTGTTTTATTTTCAGGGAGAAATTTAGATTTGAAAAGTATGGGTGTAAAAGAGGGACAAAAGATACCAGAGGGTCAGTCAAACTCATAAATCGAAAATAAACTGACAATGCCATGGCTAAAAATGAAAAGGACAATCAGACATACAATATAAAATTGAGAATGGAAATGGGGAATGTTTCAAAGAGACAACAACCCGACCAAATAAAAAACAACAGCAGAAGGTCACCAACAGAAATTCCCGCACCCGGAGGCGTCCTTCAGCTGACCCCTAAACAAATATATACTAGTTCAGTGATAATGAACGCCATACTAATTTCCAAATTGTACACAAGAAACTAAAATTAAAATAATACAAGACTAACAATGGCCAGAGGCTCCTGACTTGGGACAGGCGCAAAAATGCGGCGGGTTAAACATGTTTGTGAGATCTCAACCCTCTCCCTATACCTCTAACCAATGTAGAAAAGTAAACGCATAACAATACGCACATTAAAATTCAGTTCAAGAGAAGTCCGAGTCTGATGTCAGAAGATGTAACCAAAGAAAATAAACAAAATGACAATAATACATAAATAACAACAGACTACTAGCAGTTAACTGACATGCCAGCTCCAGACTTCAATTAAACTGACTGAAAGATTATGATTTCATCATATGAACATCAGGCACAATCCTTCCCGTTAGGGGTTTAGTATCATACCATCATAACATATATGAGAAGAACATAACCCGTGTCATGCCAACAACTGTTTTTAGAATAAATGTGTTTAGTTCCGACGCAAAGACCTTATCAGTGACTCAATAGTAACGCCAACATATGCAATCTTTAATTACTTGACAACAGTATCGTAATTATATCCCTTCTTAATAAGTCTATTCAAAGGTTTTGTAAGTTTCTGAGGTGAATACTGACACCTTTGTGCTTTATACAGAATATTTCCATAAAAAATTGGATGTGAAATACCTGAACGTATAAGAAGTCTGCATGTTGAGCTTTATTTACGAATGATGTCTTTATACCGATGATAAAATTTAGTAAATGTTTTGACTAGTTTGTGATATCGAAAACACTGGTGTAATAATTTATCAGTAATACATAAATTTCTCTCGTTAAAATCTAAAACATTATTACATACACGACCGAATCGTACAAGTTGAGATATATAAACACCGTAAGATGGTGACAAGGGAACGTCATAATCTAAAAACGGATAATTAACAATAGGAAATGAAAAATCATCCCTTTTATCATAAATTTTAGTATTCAGCTTTCCGTTAGTGATATAGAAACTTTTGTCAAACATTTGTGGTTCAACGTATATAGAACACATGACACATCATAGTAAACTAAAAAATAAACAACACGAACCCCACCAAAAACTAGGGGGATCTCAGGTGCTCCGGAAAGGTAAGCATATCCTGCTCCACATGTGGCATCCGTCGTGTATAAAGTAAAATCACAAAAATACTGAACTCAGAGGAAAATCAATTTGGAAAGTCCATAATCACATGGCAAAATCAAAAAACAAAACGCATCAAAAACGAATGGACAAGAACTGTCATATTCCTGACTTGGTACAGGCATTTTCAAATGTAGAAAATGGTGGATTAAACCTGGTTCTATAGCGCTAACCCTCTCACTTTAATAACAGTCTCGTCAAATTCCGCTACATTTACATGATGCGTTAAATAAACAGTCACAATTAATAAAATAGTCAAAATATGGGTACATCAGTCATCATCGTATAACAATTTTAAAAGGAACAATTTAACAGGACACAAAAACATCTACTATCTACAAACACATGGATTGATATGAGTGTCTGACGTCAGAAAAATTATATACGTCACATAAATTTGTCGTTCAATATGCATACAAACAATTTTAAAATTTACATAGGCAATGTACGCATACAGGGTTAAAAAATCAAAAGTATTTCAGAATAAATTACAGAAATAGACCGAGATTCAAACTAGTCCAAAAGTTATACATAGAATTTATGAGAATCCAAAAACTTTTAAAAGGGAACAATTTAACAGGACACAAAAACATCTACTATCTACGAACACATGGATTGATTTGAGTGTCTGACGTCAGAAAAATTACATACGTCACATAAATTTGTCGTTCAATGTGCATACAAACAATTTTAAAATTTACATAGGCAATGAACGCATACAGGGTTAAAAAATCAAAAGTATTTCAGAATAAATTACAGAAATAGACCGAGATTCAAACTAGTCCAAAAGTTATACATAGATTTTATGAGAATCCAAAAATTGTTAATTCCACTACGCCATTGATTGATTTTGACGTTTGTGGTTCAACGTATATAGTAATTCATAATAGAAATATATCATAATGACATATTATAGACAAATATCATACTGACGGGATCTTTTAAAGTACATAGTCACGTTATAAGCACAAAAGAAATACAAAGAGTCACATATACAAAACAAATCACCAAAAAATGAAAGCCAATACAAACACAAAGAACGAGATGTATAAGTACCGAGCCACGTCAAACGGATATCACATAAAACCATTCAACAGTAAAAGTAGTCTTAATAATAGAACAAAAACAAATAAAAGAACAATAAAACATGTTGTTAAGATGATACACAACACCAGTACGCAGAATCTATACATCAAGACCATCGTGTATTATTTGAGAAGTTGATACGGAATATTTATCAACAAGGTCTTGGTACCTTCCGATGAACTTTTTTAGAAAAAGGACGAGACGTTCTTTGACATACCCCTGGTTCATCAACTTTCTACTCAGACACTGATGACGTTTTACAAAGTCTAAGTAGGAGCTGCAAGCTCTTGAATATCGAATAAGTTGGGAAATATATATCCCATATGCAGGTGAAGTTGGTAAATTGCTACTAAGGTGGGGGAAATTTATAATTTCGAAATTAAAATCGTCTCGTTTGTCATAGATTCTGGTACTGAGATGACTGTGTAAGTCAAATTCGAGATATAAGTCTAAAAATGAGGCGGAGGAAGCCGTGTCTGTTGTTTCTTTGATCTCGAGTTCTGGGGGATATATTAATGGAACCCAATCAGAAAAGTTCGGATTGTTTAACGAAAGAACATCATCAATATATCTGAAAGTGAAATTAAATAATCTGGCTTCTTTGATCCTCTTGTTTATGACAAGTGTCTGGAGGAACTCCGATTCATATGAAAATAAGAAGAGGTCGGCAAGAAGAGGCGCACAGTTTGTTCCCATAAGAATGCCGACAATTTGTTGGAAAAGTCTACCTCCAAACTCAACAAATATGTTGTCGATAAGAAACTCCAGCATACTGACTACTTGTTCTTCTGTGTAGCATGATTTACCTTTTTGTTTGTCACTATTAACGAAATATGCTTGATGAAATCCCAAAGTAATAAATTTATAGCGTATGCTACCATTTTTATGTTGAAAGGCATTGTGGATAATTTCTTTTAGGCGATTTTTCAATTTTACATGGAGAATGGTGGTATACAGGGTTGAAAAAATATGATTTACATACAAAGACAATATTATTTGAAGCTTTGTCCGCAGGAACAACAACATACTTATCATGAAGAGTTGATAGACATTTCATGACCTCTTTGTCTCTGAAAACGGACTTTGGTCGATCGTTCACACAGTTTTTTAACTTGTGAATGCGACGTTTTATCAGAGACCTGATAGTTTTAACCCATTCTGATAAAGTGTCCAGTTCAACTTCTTCTCGCTTAGCCCATGCTCTGGCGTAGTTCTCAATAGAATCCATAATTATTTTGAAGTTATGGTTCCAATTGATGTGTTGGGGTTCTCTAAACTTAGGACCATGAGAAATAACCTTTCGTAGATTTTCATGTTGAATAATATTTAGATCCCTAGTTATAACATGACCAGATGGGCTGTAACTATAAGGCGAGTGGGAACAGTCACATGTCGGAGGGTTTTTAAGGTATTGTTCTAATCACCAGATAATATTATCACCAGCCCAGTAGTCAGCATTTCGGTGTTGACATGAATATCAATCATATGGTCATTTTTATAAATTTTCTGTTTACAAAACTTTGAATTTTTCGAAAAACTAAGGATTTTCTTACCCCAGGAGTAGATTACCTTAGCCGTATTTGGCACAACTTTTTGGAATTTTGGATCCTCAATGCTCTTCAACTTTGTATTTATTTGGCTTTTTAACTACATTTTTTGTATTTCGATATGAGCGTCACTGATGAGTCTTATGTAGACGAAACGCGCGTCTGGCGTATAAAATTATAATCCTGGTACTTTTGATAACTATTTACACCACTGGGTCGATGCCACTGCTGGTGGACGTTTCGTCCCCGAGGGTATCACCAGCCCAGTAGTCAGCATTTCGGTGTTGACATGAATATCAATCATATGGTCATTTTTATAAATTTTCTGTTTACAAAACTTTGAATTTTTCGAAATACTAAGGATGTTCTTACCCCAGGAGTAGATTACCTTAGCCGTATTTGGCACAACTTTTTGGAATTTTGGATCCTCAATGCTCTTCAACTTTGTATTTATTTGGCTTTTTAACTATTTCGATCTGAGCGTCACTGATGAGTCTTATGTAGACGAAACGCGCGTCTGGCGTATAAAATTATAATCCTGGTACTTTTGATAACTATCTAAGTCAAGGTCCTGCAATGCCTGTTTGTAGTTAGATATTTTAGGTGCAATGGTTTTGGTGTAACTGTAGGATACAATAGGAACAGACTGATTTTGAAAATAAATAGGGATTTTAGATGTTACCTCCTTGTGATGTAGAAAGTTGCAGATATTGATTGCATCGATTACTCTATTGGCAAAATCAACAGGAAGGAATCTCCTCTTTTCTTCATGTAAAGGTTCAGATCTTACTGGTTTGAAAAGACGGAAAAGAGCTACATCACAAATAATACTGACTAGTCTGTTTATTGCAGAAAATGTATTGGTGCCTCCTTTGTCAAGTGCATAATCTCTCAAACGTTTAAGAAAATTAACTGGCAGTGAAAAGAGAATAGTTCTTATGTAATGTAACCCTAGTTGATGATGAAGATGTGAAAGAAGTTCATCAAAGCTTCCAGATGGTGATATAGATTTGGAAGACTTTTTTACATTAGGCCGATGGTAATGTTATTGCCCATGACTACGTTGTTGTCGTAAGGTAGTATTAAATAAACCCATTACATTAACATCACTGCAGGCAGGACTTGACAAATTTCCTACTCCTTTAATATTGTCATTGCAACCATATGGCATTGCAGATCCTTACTCCCTTATCCAGAAATTTTCTCTATCTTTGCGGAAGGGAGTACTTAGTACAGGGCTATTGAGATAACAAATCCGGTAAATAGTCTAATTCGGTAGGTCACATTCATGAAAGGGAAGGGGATTATAGTTACGACGTAAAGAACATATCCGATATCATTTAAGAAACGGTTATTCCATAACGGTCAACCAACTCGTGATGGCGTCCGTAAAGTAAAACCCACACTCTTAAAGTACATCCATTTTTTATCAATCGATATTTAAAAATACCACATTTCCAATACTAATTAACAACCACATGCACACATATTACCTTAAATTAGGGCAGAGCGAAGCTGAAACTTGTGTGATATTACTTTTTCCTATTTGTTCGTGGGTTTGTTTACCGAAATAGATCAGTCAAAGATTTTCATGAAGACATTCGATCCGAGCTGAAAAGTTTCTTTGGTATTTAAATGCAACAACTGGCAGTCACTTAGAATAACACGCTGTAATTTAGTTGTGCATTTGATTTTAGAATTAAATTTTCAAAAGACCATTTAATAAGTATTACGATTATGATAATTTGAAATTTTCAATTAGAAGCACATGTTGCAGGATATTGATTTTGATGACAGCAAGTCTCGACCTGCTAATCGTACATGCATTATTTCCCCATTCTTTTTTTTCCTATTTGCCATGTTGAAGTGATAAGTGTTTATAACGCGAAATGTGTTATACAAGGACCCGAAATACAGTGAGCCTATATTCATTCATCGGAGGAAAAAAAATAACACAAATAGCAAACTCCAAGGAAATTCAAAACAGAAGTCCCTTAACAATGAACAATAAAAAACACAAACACATCAAACGATGTTATATAACATTTTGTTACAGTCAGGATTCTAATTCGTCAAAATTATCTCCCCATTACGCCAGTCACTTTTTACAATCGTAACAATGGAAGCCATTTAACGAATGACGAGTTTCCAATTTAGCTCTTGAAAACCGATAAATTTATCCACATAACATCATTTCGATCCTTATTGGTGGTTGTATTTTAAAAGACGAATGTATATACTAGCTACTATAGGCATCATTTTATGCAATTTCTTTCTATGTAACATCAGAAATAATGTCCTGTTTACTCTGTATGTCATTGGTTATTGGATTAATTAATACGTGAAAATAACTCTTTTAGATGTTCAAAAATTGAAGATAGCGGGACATCTAGATTATTAGTGTGGTTCTTTTTAAAAATTCTATAAACATTTAAGGGTTCCTTTTACGTAAATGCTCAAGCTTGCCGCCTTTTTGACGTGTAAACTGTCATTTTAAATTGTTTTTAAGCATCACAGATTTTTTGTTATGGCTTAGTAACATACTTTTCAAAATTAAGGACTCGTAACACTGCTCATTTAAGTCGTAATTTCGCCGGAAACTGTCAAATATACCAAAAGATACATCAATTTATTTTTCCATGCGCTTTGAGTTGTAGACGTAATGTAAAGCAACACGATCACTGTACGCAGTAAAGCTGTTACACAATGTGAAAAGTATGCCAGGCCAAGGGATGAACGCAAAAAGAAAGGCTTAGATGCTCCGAATCGACTACGACTTCAAGGTTGTTGTTGATACAAATTGGAATACAAATTATGCATATAAATGATACATGAATCTTTAAAGCCCCTTATGTTGCCAAACAACTAACCTATCTCCATGATAAATATGTTGTTGCCCTCGCAGATGAATGCCCAAACAACATAGTTTTTGTATATAAATCACATTGACTGGTAAAGTAAAATAAAACAAATGCCGTTATCTCTGCATAATTTATTTGTTCTCTATAGTCCATTATATTTTTCATACATGTAAATACCTTGTTTTTTTCATTCTAAAGCAATGTTGCCGATTTAAGGATCATTCATTCATTAAATTACACATTTTGTTTTTCGAACGGACATTATTTTGTTCAAAACACAGAGGAGATTATCCAAATTGTTATAACTATCTAATTCGTATAAAGTTTTTTAGTTTTTATCTTAATTTAGTAATGCAAAAACTAGTAAAAGTACAATATTAACTGGACGATTTCCATTATCAAATTTTAACAAAATTGGTATTTTATAATACATTGTAATATTAACAATAGATGTATGTAAATTACAAAAATATTGTATGTGTCTTTACTTTAGTTTTGTAGTTGTTTCCAACCGTCAATTATTAAATGATAAGATTTATAGCCTTGGCTTGATAATTTATCTTTCATATCAAAACCGGAAGTATAAAACTGCATGAATTCACTGTTATGTAAAACATTAATCTTAAGTAATTTGGCAAGTATTCCAATGAAACAGTCTTCCATTCTGATAATTTTTGTAAAAGGTAAAAGGTATGGCATAAGCAAGCTTTTTTACTACTTTCATATTCGTTAGTAAGGTTCCTCCATGTATATATGGCGGCCAAAAATCAAAAGGATATTCTTCTAAGGTCGTAAAATATTTCGAAGATTTTGTTCGATGCGGTTGTTTAAATCTTAATCTGTGGCCAACGATTTTATTTTCTGTAACACTAAGACTATCAACAGCAAATTGATGTAAACGTCTGGTATTAACTAAACGATCATCATCTAAAAAATGTACAAATTTTGTATTTATATTACGTTTCACTAACCAATCAATAGAAATAATCGTTTTATACACTAGATTATTATATATGTCAGCGAAACCAAACTGGAGAATATCGCCATATTCTTTATTTTCAAAATCAACCAGCGGTTGTAACCGATCTACATATCCTAAAACGAACATCGTTTTTATACTCAGATGTGTCTGTGCTCCCCAAGTGTTTCGAATAGCGATCCTCTGGTCAAAATTTCCAACAAATGACTTTACAATAAAAACCATATCAAAACTCTCACATACTCCCTCGCTACAAAACTTGATGGACGGATCTTTCTTTATGACATAATGTTGAGTGAAATTGTTCAAAGGCTTTTCTGTAGTCTGGCCAGTTGTCTCAATTTCGTGAACTACGTCGATAACATTGTTTAATGGGAACGAAAACTGGAAAACGTAAAATTTTTCTCCAGTCCAACATCTTCTCAACATCAAAATTGCAAGAAGTATGGCAAATATGCACAGCCATGTTTTACAACTGAAAAAAAAAACATGGCATTTCATTATATTTTATTCTTGCATGTAAAACAAATTTCGTAGTAGATGGCGCAAAATGCAGCACAAACAACATTTTCTATAAAAGTTGAAAAGAGTGAAAAGGTACATTTCAACAAAACGCTTTTGACTAACAGGTCAGACAACTGTTAAAAAAGGATACCGTTTTAAAGGGATAAAATACAGCACAAACAACATTTTCCAAAAGACCAAAAAAGTATATTTTAACATTTAGCAGGTCGAACAACTGATATTCTTAAGCTCTGTTGACTGTCACCTCAAAATTTTCTATGAGTACAGACATATATGTGCATCTGGAAAAGTTTAAGGCATATCATGCACTAGATAAATAAATTTCATATATATTTTATGTTTTAGAAAAATAAAAACTTAAAAGGATTTTGCAGTGCACTTTTTTCATTCCTTCAGAAGGTGCTAAAAGAAACTAAGTTCTGTAAAAGGTTTGAGAACTGCCCCACAGGTAATGATTGAAGTGATCAGAATTGATTGACATGAATAATAGATGGACATTAGATAACTGACAATAAATGGTGTTTTAAACTGTGTACCTGAGTGGACCATATCTAGCTTAACTCTAAAATTTTACCATCTTCTGCAGAAACGAAAAAACGTGCACTACAAATATACAAAAAGAAGATGTGGTATGATTGTCAATGAGACAACTATCCACAAAAGACCAAAATGACACAGACATTAAAAACTATAGGTCACCGTATAGCCTTTAACAATGAGCAAAGCCCATACCGAATAGTCAGCTATAAAAGGCCCCGATAAGACAATGTAAAACAATTCAAACAAGAAAACTAACGGCCTTATTTATGTAAAAAATATGAAAGAAAAAACAAATATGTAACACATAAACAAACGACAACCACTGAATTACAGGCTCCTGACTTGGGACAGGCACATACATAAATAATATGGCGGGGATAAACATGTTAGCGGGATCCAACTCTCCCCCTAACCTGGGACAGTGGTATAACAGTACAACAAAAGAACGAACTATAAAAAACAGTTGAAAAAGGCTTAACTCATCAGATTGACAAACATACAAGTGGACGTGGCCGGGTACTTATACATCCCGACACAAAACGACACAATGAACAGATCTGAGCAAAATCCATTTAAGCCATTAATTTTCTAAATCATACAATGTAATTGAAATCTATTTATCGAGGGCATATGCCATGAAAAAAAATCTAGATGCACAGTTTTGTCTGTACTCAGAGGTGATTTTGAGGTCAAAACGCAGCCATTTTAGCCAAAGGGTCTACATGACTTGCGGCAAAAAAAGTATACCACTAACATGAGGTGCAAAATGTGTACATCATATCCGGATTTCGACAATAATTAATGTCTCTTCAGTGCTGTTTGGGATTGAAATGGTATTTGAAAGGTCATATAATTAACCTAAATTTAGGAAAGACTCTTGAATTTTAAAGAGAGTCGAGATAGGATGAACGGATTATATAAACCGGAGGGAAAATATAATACAAGCCAAAACGAAAAAATAAATAAGCAAGCCTAAATTGAAAACATCGTTCAAGCCTATGAATGCGTTGGATAAAAGCCGCAGTTTTTATACGTGCGCGTTTAAAACCATTTCGTCATAGAGGGGTCTTTTAAAATACGGCAAAAACAACAATTTCAAAAAGACAAAAAAAAAGTGAAAAGTATATTTTAACAAAACGCATTTGACAAACAGGTCGAACAACTGATGTTCTTAAACCCTACTAACTGCCATTAACGATTGAAAAATAAATTGACCACAAAGATGTAAAATAAATGGATCTTTATATTAATTTATTACCAAACAGAAAACAGTATACTTGCAGCAAAAATATTACATTATACATCATTGTAATACCTTTTTCGTAAAAGTATTATACTCACCGCAGATTGTGTTTCTTTATAAGTGCACATACATTTATTTTACACATTATCCTTCTTCAAAATGTTTATAGTGTTAACTACAGTACTTGTCCTTTCTATGTCAATATTTCATTCATAATATATGATGACACCATCATCAACTTTGATAGCCGATTTAGCACTTACGATAAGGGCCTTTTCCTTCCTCAGAAAATAAAAGATTCAAGTGTGTGTTCATCCACTTTTGTACATGGGGTGAGGTGAAGAATGTTAAGCAGATTCTTAATAAGCTTTGATGTCCAATGAATATTCTGTGGCTTGGTGTCTGTGTCTTGCACATCAAGACTTTATTTGTTTTAAAGGAATTTCTTCAATATCATGAAATATTGATAAATAAAGAAGGCAAATATGAAAAGTTCCATAATCAGGTTGCAGCAAAAATTAAATTAATTTCATGAATTATAATTTATAATATAACATGTTATCTTATTTCTATTCAGTTGAAAATATGTCATTGTTTATATATATATATCCCGGCGAGGGAAGAACCAAAAATTTGCGAAAGCAAATTTACAGATCTAACATTGTTGGTTTGATGTTTAGACGAGTTGTATATACATTATGTACACAGCCATGTATCACCATCATTGATGGCGATCCAATGGATACATCTGTTGTAGAGTTGTCACTGACTCAGACGTACTTATAAATATAATAATTTTCTGTGACTGTATATTACATTAATTTGTAGGATCCTTTACTATAGATAATTTAGCTGATCTGTTACAATAACATCTTCATGCCTTATATATCATGTACTGTAGTACGCCGCTAGATTAAAACTGACGTGGAAAGGTAACATACGGCCAGCGAAAGCTCTTATTTAGAGAGCCCAGCTGGTCGTGTGGTCTAGCGGGACGGCTGCAGTGCAGGCAATTTGGTGTCACGATATCACAGTAGCATGGGTTCGAATCCCGGCGAGGGAAGAACCAAAAATTTGCGAAAGCAAATTTACAGATCTAACATTGTTGGGTTGATGTTTAGACGAGTTGTATATATGTCACGATATCACAGTAGCATGGGTTCGAATCCCGGAGAGGGAAGAACCAAAAATTTGCGAAAGCAAATTTACAGATCTAACATTGTTGGATCTGTAAATTTGCTTTCGCAAATTTTTAGATGTTTAGACGAGTTGTATATATATATATACAACTCGTCTAAACATCAACCCAACAATGTTAGATCTGTAAATTTGCTTTCGCAAATTTTTGGTTCTTCCCTCGCATTAGACGAGTTGTATATATATATATACAACTCGTCTAAACATCAACCCAACAATGTTAGATCTGTAAATTTGCTTTCGCAAATTTTTGGTTCTTCCCTCGCCGGGATTCGAACCCATGCTACTGTGATATCGTGACACCAAATCGCCTGCACTGCAGCCGTCCCGCTAGACCACACGACCACCTGGGCTATATATATATATAATGTCTAAAAATAGCAACAATCAACATTCAATCTAATTAAGCGTGGATCAGTTTGTGAAAATAAACTGATACAGTTACTGAATTAAAATTATATAAATGTCTAAGAATATAACTAAAACACACTAATTGATACATTAAAAAGTTCTATTAGATGTTAAATAGAAATACGCAATATTTCGCTAAACAAATTAGCTTCATTAGGCGTGTGCATCTCTCAAGGTGAAATCGGATGCATGACAGAAAAATATTTTTGTAGCTTAATCTATACAAGATTTGAGGGATGGGTGTAACATATTAATTCGGTCATAAAATATGTTTGTAGCTACAACTACATGAAGTTGGAATAAAAGTTTAACACATTTATAGATGTTCGATTAATTGTATGAATTTTTATAAATTAATTTGTATGATTTCAAGATAACTATGGTTTTGATTTGCTTTGAAAACTTTTTTCGTCTCTCTCATTGAGTCCATCAGGTTCAAGAGTTCGTAACTGGTGCATCCAAAATCTCTCTCTTTTTTGTCTTCCTTGTGTATCCCAATTTTGATTTTTCTCAATGATTTGAAATGTGATGTTTTCAAAATCATGTCCTGCTCTTAAAAGGTGTCTTGTAATTGGGCAGTTCCTTTCTTTTGTATAAAATGACCGATGGTTATTTAGTCGGATGTTAAATGGGGTTTCTGTTTCACCAACATATTGTAATTTGCAAGTTCCACACGTTAGAACATAAATGCAATTTTGCGTTTTGCAATTTGATGTTATAAATATGTTTTAATTTTTCTTTGTGACTGTGCTGATGAACTGGGTTTCTATATTGGCGACTTTGCAGCACTTACAATTGCCCCTTCCGCATTGTTTATAACCTCCGATTGTTGATATCTCCCGTTTAGATACTTTGGATGATACTAGAATATCTTTGAGGTTTTTTGGTCTGCGGTAAGCCATAACGGGAAGTGATGGAAAAATCTCGCTTAAGGAAGGATCATTTTCAATAAGACGCCAGTGTTTGTGGACAATTGATGAAATATTTGTCAGATGAGGATGAAAGCTAACAACAAACGGGATTTTATTTGTCTGGGCCGTCTTTTCTTTGTATTCAAGTAGGTTTGTTCGTTCTTTTTCGTTTGCTTTTCCGAAAGCTTCTGAAATACTTTTGTTCTTATAACCTCTTGATTTGAGTTGCTGTCTCGTTTGTTGCTGTCCCGTTTGTTGTTAGCTTTCATCCTCATCTGACAAATATTTCATCAATTGTCCACAAACACTGGCGTCTTATTGAAAATGATCCTTCCTTAAGCGAGATTTTTCCATCACCTCCCGTTATGGCTTACCGCAGACCAAAAAACCTCAAAGATATTCTAGTATCATCCAAAGTATCTAAACGGGAGATATCAACAATCGGAGGTTATAAACAATGCGGAAGGGGCAATTGTAAGTGCTGCAAAGTCGCCAATATAGAAACCCAGTTCATCAGCACAGTCACAAAGAAAAATTACAACATATTTATAACATCAAATTGCAAAACGCAAAATTGCATTTATGTTCTAACGTGTGGAACTTGCAAATTACAATATGTTGGTGAAACAGAAACCCCATTTAACATCCGACTAAATAACCATCGGTCATTTTATACAAAAGAAAGGAACTGCCCAATTACAAGACACCTTTTAAGAGCAGGACATGATTTTGAAAACATCACATTTCAAATCATTGAGAAAAATCAAAATTGGGATACACAAGGAAGACAAAAAAGAGAGAGATTTTGGATGCACCAGTTACGAACTCTTGAACCTGATGGACTCAATGAGAGAGACGAAAAAAGATTTCAAAGCAAATCAAAACCATAGTTATCTTGAAATCATACAAATTAATTTATAAAAATTCATACAATTAATCGAACATCTATAAATGTGTTAAACTTTTATTCCAACTTCATGTAGTTGTAGCTACAAACATATTTTATGACCGAATTAATATGTTACACCCATCCCTCAAATCTTGTATAGATTAAGCTACAAAAATATTTTCTGTCATGCATCCGATTTCACCTTGAGAGATGCACACGCCTGATGAAGCTAATTTGTTTAGCGAAATATTGCGTATTTCTATTTAACATCTAATAGAACTTTTTAATGTATCAATTAGTGTGTTTTAGTTATATTCTTAGACATTTATATATATATATATATATATATATAAGTGCCTATAAATAGCAGCACATGACATACAAATCTATGGGAGTGTGGATTAATCAGTACAGAGATTAATTCAATTACACAAATAAAATTGAGCTGCAAAATTTTCTTATTTTCAAGGCAGCTAAGTTCAACATATACATTGAGCTGCAAAAGTTTCTTATCATCTACATCCGATTTCACCTGGATAGATGCACGCTTGATAAAGCTAGTTGGTCTAGCGAAATATTGCGTTTATTTTCATCATTTTGTAAATATTTTAAACATTCTTATTCTTATATTTACATACTAAATAGTGTGTTAAAATTACATTGTTAGGCAATCTATATATATATATATACATATATCACTATAGCTAACAATTGTTTTTAAAATAAAGAGATCAACACAGATGAAGAATTTGACATCCAACAACGAACGATGATATCAAAAATCTTGTGTAAAAAGTTTGACATAAAAGCACAAAAAAAACCAGAGAAAGCATCAACAAATTAGTGCTTAAGGAGACAACCCAAAGCATGAAAGACTGGTTGTAATTCTAAAGCAATTCTAAGAGAATCAAGGTGTTCAACAAAAATCTTGATCCAAAGTGATGATGCATTTATACACTGAGAGCGAGATGTGGCCGTGCAATATGTGTTCTTGGTCGAGTTGCCTAAATAATGGCTTGACAACAGATGCAGCAGTGTCGTTTTAATTGAAAAACGCTCTCAGGTAAAATTTGTTTCTAATGTTCTTTGTGAAGTTTTATGTTTGCGTCAGTTTCTCAAAAACACAAGGAAATACTTCAAAGATAGTTTAGATATTTTAGATTTTCTAAAACATAGCTATCTATAGTTAATTGGGAAAAAAGAAATACAACTTATATTAATCCCTATCCACCTTGCTGGTGCGAGTGCTACCTTGTAGCGGCATTAGTCTGGTCTTTTCGAAAACTACATGAATGTCATTTACGTGCTAGAGATATTTCTCTTTCTTTACACGGGTCAGCCATTTATTGTCTCCTTCAGAAGGACTATCATCGTTTCTCAAGAACAAACTCGTAAATGGTGTCAATGGAGAGACGAAAATTTCTAACCACTACACCTCGGCTTTCCATAATATTTTAGATACTTTTCAATATTTGTCTGACGAAACACAATGCTTTGTTCACAATGACCTGCATATCATGGTGTTTGATTTTTTTATTTTCACGTGTGCGTCTATTTCAATTTCGCAGACAAAAATAGAAATAAATCTAAGATTTTACCTGATCACTTCGAAAATTCGTGTGCCTTATTTGCATCAGATCTTGTAAGACAAATGCTTATGAAGTGAAACCATTCTTAATCTTCGCAAGCAATAGTGTCTTGTCTGGCTGTTTTCAAGCAGATGAGACATACATACTCCACGGTAGTTCTGTTTTATCATTTAATTAATTACCCCGTATATGTTGTTTGGCTTAATAAATATTTTGATATGAGCGTCACTGGTGAGTCTAAAGTAGACGAAACGCGCGTCTGGCATACTTAATTATAATCCTGGTACCTTTGATAACTATTTACAACACTGGGTCGATGCTACTGCTGGTTGACGTTTCGTCCCCGATGGCATTACTAGCCCAGTATTCCACACTACGGTGTTGACATGAATATCAATAATGTGGTCATTTTACAAATTTACTGTTAACAAAACTTTGATTTTTTCGAAAAACTAAGGATTTTCTTATCCCAGGCATAGATTACCTTAGCCGTATTTGGCACAACTTTTTGGAATTTTGGATCATCAATGCTCTTCAACTTTTTGCTTGTTTGGCTTAATAAATATTTTGATATGAGCGTCACTGATGAGTCTTATGTAGACGAAACGCGCGTCTGGCGTCCTAAATTATAATCCTGGTACCTTTGAAATATTATACATTGCAGATTATTGAAAATCATATTTGGCTTCATCGGGTGTTTTAAAAGTTTTATGTTTGCATGATCTTGTTGATTGTTTATATATGATGTTTGTTGTTTTTTGTAGTTGAGCTTCAAGACTGTCATGATGGTTTTGTACCTCCTCTGAAATTTTTGAAAGTGAGTAATCATTAAAGGGATTCAGTTTTGTTCCATTCACTAATATTGACAGATGTACGTGAATGTGAAATTAAGGTAACAGTAGCAGACCGCTATTCAGTAGTCATAAATCGATTATGCGAAAAAAACAAATGTAAGAAAAGCTAAGAAAATCATTGTACACGATGGATAAAAACATATATTTAGATTAGTTTACAAACTATACAATAATTTCATTTTTTTACTGGATAAAACATTCCCTTACAACACTGTCTGAACTTTGGATTAAAAATGCTATAAATGATAGCGTTTGATGCGTTATTGATGCAGTAACTCTTAGCTGCCACCTCTATCATTTGATGTAACAGTATACTCTCGCTTTCCTCTTTAAGTTGGTTGGATTTAAGTAAGATTTGTAAGGTTAGGTAAGGTACGTAGCTCAAGATAAACGTAACTGTTACTGTTACACATATAAGAGTTGTTTTCACCATTCGAGTGTTCTTCCGATTTCTTGAAACTATCTTCATATTGACGGTCTGAGTCCGATTTACAGAAGTATTACACTTTTCTAAAAAACTGAAACGTAAGTAAGATCTTGTTGTGTTTTCACATTGTCTATTGTTATCATTATTCAACTGTAAATGTATATGATACTCTACTTTCCGACTGTATAATGCCGACAAAGTGTATGAGCTTAAACTTGAACTAGACGAATTACGATTAAGTCCAATTTCTGGTCTTGCATATTTCATCTTCAAAATATCCCGTTCTTTTTTCCACTTTAGTATTGAATAGAATATTCGCCCATAGAGTATTAATATTAAACTGAAACATACAATAAAAATAAGAAGAAGGTTGCAGAAAAACAAGGTAGGATATAATGTGGTTTTAAGGTTATCGTCTACCATACAGGATTTACCATAAATCTCAGGAAACGTCGTCTCTGTGGAATGTTCACCAAATACAAATACTGCCGGCCAACCAAATATCAGTCCTAGACAGACGATTATACTGAGATGAGAAGTTGATTTTGACATGTAGCTTACTTTTAATGGTCTGCAAACTTTGTAATATCTGTCAAAAGCGATGAATACAAGCATGAATCCTTCTGCAATATAAACAGCCATTCCAACTCCTCGAAAAAATTTGCAGGCTACAGTATTAAAATTTACATAATGGAAGCGTAACGTAAATATCTCGAAAGGAATGCTTAAAACACAACATGTTAGATCTATTACTCCTAACGAACATATGAAAAAGTTAGCTGAAGATTTCTTGAACTTCATTCCGTAGGCATATACAACTAGTGTGTTACCTATGATACCGACCAGCATTAGAAATCCAGACAAAATCATAGCTGGAAGACGTCTTTGAAGATGAGTTTCGTTGTAAATCCAAAGAACGATATCTTTATTTAAAAATGATGTGTTAAAGACGTTCATATCATCATTGTTCGCGTAACTTTTATTATTGCTCATGCTGTTCATGGCTGAAAACAAAATCAGACACTATGGTAATTAGACAAACAAATGTGTTATATTGATAGATTGTTATATTCAAAATCCCTTCAAAATTATTACGACCATCTTCACAAGTTGTTTGACCGTATTTGAATATTTGTATCATAGATGCCCATGAAAATGATTCAAATATCGTTACCCCAATCCCTTTCTCTCTGTACCTCAATTGTGACAGCACGGGTGAAATTTAACGTCCGAATGTGAAGTTACCAGGAGTAACTAGTGAGGTAGGATATGCTTAATTTTCATGAATTGACATGGCATTATCAGCTTCTCTTCGACTCGTAAGTTTTGAAGGTCTCCCTTGGACCCATTGCCTCTTTTCTACATTTATATTTTTGCGATAGTCTAAAACATGCTAGCATCTTATTTTGTCCATCACCAAAAGACTGTGAAGTCTTTTTATGTATCATATGCAAAACGGAGTAAATCAGGTAAACAGGAATGTTTACTTATACACAAATGATAATTAACTTAAATAAGTATATTCGACATTTAACCAATTCTACATATACTACTTTACCTCATGAAGATATTGAATTTAGATACGTATGGGTATATCCGATATTTAATCTATTCGTTCTACACATACTACCTTACCTCACGAAGATCATTAATTCAAATAAGTATAAAATTATCAGAAATTTAAACAATTATACACCATGATTGGAGAGAACTAGATAAGTATGTCCGACATTTAACAAATTCAACACATACTACCGGTCCTCATGATAAACACCACAGTTTTAACTCGAACACATTTTTTGAAAGCATCATTAACAGAACAAGGATATTGGCTGATAAACTAATTCTTAAAAAAAATCATTGTAAATGTCGTCATTGCTTCCTTTTACTCCAGATAAATGCTTAGAAAAATAGAGCAAAGTGGCTCATTGACCATTCATAACAGATAGTATGAATGAACGGAAAGCTATTTTAACACAATTACGCACAGGAAATTTGTTCTCCGGTTAATCTTTTATTCCAATAGTTTTATCTTAAGATGGCTACTTCATTTACATATTGTGCATTTGATAATACGTCTGGTTAAAATCTTGATTTTAGTTCTCACGTCTAATGGCATCATTGGAAACGTTACAATAGAGAGGATTGATAATGATTCAATGATTGGATGCCAATTCAAGCAAATATTCCTTCAAATGGAAGGCACAATCATTAAAACCAACACAACCAAAATTCGTTTTTACATCAACTACCGTTGCAATTAACTCTTCAAAATGAAATAGAATACAGAAACAGAAAAAAAACACAAAATTATTTCGTTCTATTTCCTTTCAAAGAAGAAAGTAATAGATTCGATTGAGTATAACAACTGTGGCATGATCGTATCGATTGAATACGATCGTGCATCTAGTAAATTGAAGCAATAGAATCGAATGAGTTGATCAATTGTGGCACGATCGTATTGATTCAAAATACGATCGCGCCCCTAGTTAATTGCAGTAATAGAATTGATAAAATCGATCCACTGAGACACTACTGTTTCGATTGAATACAATTGTTACCTTATAGAAATAATAGAATACATTGAGTGGAGTAACTGTGACACGATGGCCTCATTAGCATAGTTTCAATGCATTGAAATTGTTTTTCTTCTTAATAACTTGTTGTATAGTATTCTTTTATTTGTCTTTGTATATTATTACTTTTACTGTTTAGCCTGTTTTTGATGATATCCATTTGACTTGGCTCATTTCTTGTACATCCCTTAATTATGCTATGGTAAATTTTGTTTTTTTGTCTTTTGGTTTTGCTACGGTGCTTTGTCTATATATATGCCTTTTCTGTTTATCATTTACTTGTTTTATAATGGTTAAGATTACTGTATCCTTATTTTTATAATAGATGACTATAATATATGTGTTTGTTTTGGTCACACATCATTGTCAATAAATCAGATTTTATGAAACTGTCAAACATGTGATAGGTCTAGATAACTAAAAATAAGATTTAATCAAACATCTTTTACATAAGAAATTGCCTGTAGTAAATTGAAGAAGTGATAGAATTTATTGAGTTTTACACGATTTAACTATCAGCAAAGATTTGATTAGGTAGAAACATAGCGTTTAATGGAAGCAAATACCCAAACAATTGATGAATCCTACAACGTTGTTGTTGTTGTTGTTGTTGTTGTTGTTGTTGAACCTAGTTGTTGTTATTGCTTTTGTTCTTGTTCTTGTTGTTCTTGTTGTTCTTGTTGTTCTTGATTTTGTTCTTTTACTACTTCCAAGAACTGCCCATATTCACTATGATTTATATTCTGGTAAGTTACACATGATTAAAAACAGATTAATACAGGATAAATCAAATTGTTCTGTTGATTTAGTTTGTGATTTTGGTCACTTGAAACTTGAATATCTCAAGAGACTTTGTTGAGGTGGCATCTGGTGGTAGTTTGTTCCAATCCTGTGTTTAAGAAGGACAATGTCTTACATTCTCTGGCGGCTGGCTGTAATAAGCAAGTATATTGTCCTCTGCGGTTTGAACTTCTTGTTGGTTTTTGTAGATATCTGTTTTTGTCTATGGCTGCAAGATCGTTTGTTATTTTGTAACACATGATATGATGAGTCGAGCTAATTTTCGTCTTATTGTAAGCTTGTACATCGTAATGCAGTTATTATGTTGCTGCCTCTTGATTTATTTCTATGTCTGCTGGTTACATATCGTGCAGCTCGTATATGTAACTTTTACATTTTATATGTGTGGTTTTACTGGTATGGGTCCCATACTGTCATGACGTATTCCATTTGCGGTCTAACTTTTCTTATCCCAGGCATAGATTACCTTAGCCGTATTTGGCACAACTTTTTGAAATTTTGGATCCTCAATGATCTTCAACTTTGTACTTTTTTGACATTATAAATATCTTGATATGAGCGTCACTGATGAGTCTTGTGTAGACGAAACGCGTGTCTGGCGTACTAAATTATAATCCTGGTACCTTTGATAACTATTTACACCACTTGGTCGATGCCACTACTGGTTGACGTTTCATCCCCGATTGTATCGCCAGCCGAGTCGTGAACATTTCGGTGTTGACATGAATATCAAGGACGTGGTCATTTTTTATAAATTTCCTGTATACAAAACCTTGAAATTTTCGAAAAACTAAGGATTTTCTTATCCCTGGCATAGATGACATTAGCCGTAGTTGGCACACCTTTTTGAAATTTTGGATCCTCAATGCTCTTCAACTTTGCACTTGTTTGGCATTATAAATATTTTGATATGAGCGTCACTGGTGAGTCTAAAGTAGACGAAACGCGCGTCTGGCATACTTAATTATAATCCTGGTACCTTTGATAACTATTTACAACACTGGGTCGATGCTACTGCTGGTTGACGTTTCGTCCCCGATGGCATTACTAGCCCAGTATTCAACACTACGGTGTTGACATGAATATCAATAATGTGGTCATTTTACAAATTTACTGTTAACAAAACTTTGATTTTTTCGAAAAACTAAGGATTTTCTTATCCCAGGCATAGATTACCTTAGCCGTATTTGGCACAACTTTTTGAAATTTTGGATCCTCAATGATCTTCAACTTTGTACTTTTTTGACATTATAAATATCTTGATATGAGCGTCACTGATGAGTCTTGTGTAGACGAAACGCGTGTCTGGCGTACTAAATTATAGTCCTGGTACCTTTGATAACTATTTACACCACTTGGTCGATGCCACTACTGGTTGACGTTTCATCCCCGATTGTATCGCCAGCCGAGTCGTGAACATTTCGGTGTTGACATGAATATCAAGGACGTGGTCATTTTTTATAAATTTCCTGTATACAAAACCTTGAAATTTTCGAAAAACTAAGAATTTTCTTATCCCAGGCATAGATGACATTAGCCGTAGTTGGCACAACTTTTTGAAATTTTGGATCCTAAATGCTCTTCAACTTTGCACTTGTTTGGCATTATAAATATTTTGATATGAGCGTCACTGATGAGTCTTTTGTAGACGTACTAAATTATAATCCTGGTACCTTTGATAACTACTAATATCTTATAGGCATTCCCTTTAATGGAGTTGGGTTCTGTTCGTGGGAAGTTCCTTTATCCATTTGCTTGTCTTAATTCGGATGCCATTGTGGTGTAGTTTATGGAGGAGTAAGCTGTGTGACACCTCATTCCATCGTTTCTATAACAGTTCCAATTAACGAACATATATGTTACAGCACTATTAACCATCATCATCTTGCAACGCCTTTCCGTAGTCAAAAAGAAGACTACTGGATTAGACAATTGGGAACTGTGACACCATATGGTTGCAATGATAAAACTGATGGTATAGGTATTCTATCTAGTCCTTCGTGTAGCTCGGTGAATTTGATGAATATTTTCAACTCTACTCCTCGACGTAGATGCAGTCATGGTCATCGTCATTATAGATCACCTACTCTGCATAATGTATATATTGATGACTTGCTGCCAATTACTTAGTATACAAAAGCCGTTATGTATTCATCATATTCGCACGAAACTTAATTATTACGCATTCAAAACTTCGTTCTCTTTTCAATTTATGTTTGGAAAACACTGTTACAAACCCTCATGAAAACCAATACAAACTTACAGCTATCATTTCGGATATTGCAAGTCACAGACTTTTCAAACCAGTTCGCATTGGAAAATATAAAAGGAAAATATATTTTCTAAATCTTTCCTTTACCAACAAAGGTCTCGATGACGTCAACTCAGGCAATATCCTTCATCATAAATTAGTTCCGTCGAAAATACCTCCTTATTTCAAAGATTAGACAGCACCAATCATTTCTCATACCTATAACAAACCTATTGCAACTGAAATTTTCAATTACAAACACGTTTTGCAGGATCTCAATATTGACTACTTTAAGTCTAGACCTCCTGATTGCACTTGTGCTAGTTTCCAATTCACATAGAATCCGACTGGCCACGTTATTACCGGTGACCTCAATATTGTCAATAACACTTCCCTGCGAAATGGGTTATCGAATGGTCCGAAATATCGTGAGCCTTAATCCATCAATTGGAAATACAACTTTAAAATTTTGATGGATTCAGTCGAGGATTATGCCAGACAATGGGCTAGGCGCGAGAAGGAAGACGTGGAGACTCTTTCCGAATGGATTAAGACAGTGAGGTCGTTGATACAAATCAGAATTAAGAAACTGAATGGGTCTATCAATACCCATGCTACGTCAATCTTTAAAGACCAAAATGTTGCAAAACACTTATCCTACCTCGATGACAAATATGTTGTTTACTCCGCAGATAAAGCTCCAAACAACAACGTTTTTGTGTGTAAAACTCATTACATTAGCTGCTTGATAAACGAATTATAGGTATTGACAATTTTCTTGGAAGTTCAACATATACCCTCACGACACTTACCAAAGAGGAAATCCTGGATAATCATAGGTCTGTTCTACGTTCCT
Organism: Mytilus trossulus; assembly: GCF_036588685.1. Classification (NCBI taxonomy): domain Eukaryota; kingdom Metazoa; phylum Mollusca; class Bivalvia; order Mytilida; family Mytilidae; genus Mytilus; species Mytilus trossulus. The sequence continues at coordinate 41,130,009 of NC_086374.1, read as the reverse complement.
TATGGAATTTCATCCAAAGATGAAGAACCGGATCTTCCATTACTGTATTGGATACCTAATTAAACTACAAGTGTCCGTTACAAAAGGTATATTGCTGGGTCTTTCAAGTGCTCCACGAAACCTCTTTCTAAATTCTTATTATCTATTTTATCGTCAATCAAAGCCGGGCTTCAAAGTTATTGTGAAACTGCCTATTCTAGAGGTGGTGTGTATCAGATGCGAATACTAAAAAAATCCAAAGATCTTTTAGAGTACATACTATCTAACTCTCTTTCATCTTGCAATAGTATTAAAACATTTGACTTTTCTACACGTTACACAAGTATTCCACATTCCAAACTAATAGAAAATTTGAAATACTAGTAGTTGGTATATTGCTTTGTTTCATAAAAAAGAATGGCCAACGTAGATACAAGTATCTTGTCTTAGAGGGGTGGATAAATCCTACTCTGTAAAAGATCACTCTGATTCAAACAAAACATTCTCTGAATCAGACATTATCAAAATGCTGGATTCCTTGATTGACAACATATTTATTACTTTCGGAGGACGTGTTTTTCAACAGACTTTTCGGTTTTCCAATGGGAACCAATTGTGCTACTCTTCTTGTCGGCTTGTTTCTTTATTATTATGAGGCTGACTTCATACAGTAACTACTTATGAAGAAAGATAAGAAGTTAGCAATATCATTCCACTATAAGATGATGTTCTCTCACTAAATAATTCAAAATGTTGTGACTATGTTGAATGCATCTTCTAGTATTCTATCTAACTAGAGATACAGGATACAACAGGTACAGTTGAGTCGGCCTTATATCTTGACTTACACCTAGAAATTTACAACGAGGGTCGGTTGAAAACAAAACTTTACGACAGAAGAGATGATTTCAGCTTTCTATTTGTGAACTTTCCCTTCATTAGTAGCAACATTCCAGCAGCACCTGCATATGCGGTATATATCTCCCAATGGATACGATATTCTTGTGCTTGTATTTCCTATCATGATTGTATACAATTTATGTTTTCTGGTCTGTACGTCCGTTCGTCCGTCCGTCCGTTCTTCCGTTCGTCCCACTTCAGGTTAAAGTTTTTGGTCAAGGATGTTTTTGATGAAGTTGAAGTCCAATCAACTTGAAACTGAGTACACATGTCCCTAATATGACATGATCTTCAGTTCTAATTTCAATGCCAAATAATAGTTTTCCCCCCAATTTCACGGTCCACTGAACAAAGGGAATGATAGTGCGAGTGGGGCATCCGTGTACTGGGGACGCATTCTCGTTAAAATCTTTATTTGCAATATTACAGTTTCTACAAATCAAATATGCTGTTTTAGGAGCATGTTTATGTACAACGAATCTTGGTGAAATCAAGCAGCCATCACAAATGAATGATGTAGCAATATGCACGTCTGTTTTTCATACTGTATAATTTCGTTCTATACTTTTCCTTTTTTAAGTTAAAGCTGAATTAAATGTCCATCATACTTCAGCTGATTTTTTTTTTTTTTACACTTGCGATCAAGGATTTGTATATATAAAAATCCTTGTTGCGATGTTTATATCTTCGTCCAATTTTTTTGTTGGAAGCATATGTGAGGTTGTAATATGATTTCATTACTGTCCAATACTGCTAGTATATTCACCTCTATGGCAAGCCAAAGTGGACAAAAAGAGCATTTTTTAATATTAAAAAATGATTTTCTAATATCAAGAAATGATTTTTTAATATTAGAAAATAGCTCTTTTTGTCCACTTTGGCTTGCCATACACCTCTGATTTCCATATCCAACTTAGCATAGCTTAAAAAATAAACATAAAAATATTTGGACTAATAATTATATGATGACGTCTTGAAAGTAAGGCGTCAAAGAAAAAAATATAATAGCCTTTCAAGACGTCATAATTATTTTGACTAATGTAACCGTAGCCATTGCCATCAAAATAACCTAATATAATGAAACATAGATACATGCAATGTAATTATTACCAATCAGCTATATCAAAGTAGTGGACGGTTCTCCAAGATAGCGGAGGAATAATACCGTACAACAGAACAGAAAACACTATATTTGACTTCGTTTCTTTCCCCACATCATTTCATCCCAGTTTGAAACGTCAGAGAAAAAGAGTAATTTGTATTTTAATATTATAAGTCCGTGGTAAATCTTAGTTTAATTTTATACTTATAAATTAATTCATACAAGAGTTATAACTTCCAGAGTCACAATGTGTGTAGGTTTTGTATTTTCAAGTAGTTGGCCCCGTCTGAGACTACAGCTAGACCATGACATGAATGATAACATATGTGATATATGTTAAAGGGACGACATTAAATGTTCAATGAAGGATAAAAAACTTTATTCACATAGTTTTTTCACTGACCCCCACACCGTCCATTTGGGAACAATTGATTGACAAATAGGGATATATGTAAAATCGATTTTGGATTAACAAAACTTGTCCCAGTTGACTTCAAATCAGGAATCTTGACGCCAGTCCTAAAAAAGTAAAAAAATCCATCTCTGGTTAACATGGCATCACTGTGACTCCAGTACTCTCAAAACTACACGAATTCTGCATTCTTGGCAAACTCTTTATCAACTCGGGTACTGACTTACAATTTGGATTTACTGCAGGTCTTTGGCCACTCTTCGCAAGTCTAATAATCTCTGAGTGTAAATGTGAAATAAGCAGTGCATTATCCTTATATCTAGCAACTGTCGACGTCCAATCGGCTTTTGATGTCGTTCAACATACCATTCTTCTTGACAAGCTTCTCGACCGTGGAACACACCCTGATATATGGTTACTAATTAAAGACTTCTACAGCGGTCTCACCTCCAAAGTTAAATGGCAGGGAGAATTCAGTGATAGCTTTAACATCCAACAAGGAGTTAGACAAGGGGGTATTCTATCAACCCACTTATATAAAATATTTGTGGAAGATCTTCTTAAAGAACTGGAAGAAAACTCACTAGGCTTTTTATTAGGCACAATATACTGTGGCGCACCAACTTGTGCTGATGATGTAGCGCTACTGAGCTCAAATCCAGAAGAACTTCAGGTGATGCTTAATATTCTACAGAGATATGCGAACCAACACCAGTATACTATTCACCCGACTAAATCCAAAATTATCCACTATAATAAATCATCAAAAAATCCCGAGCCTTACTCCTGGAACATGTCGGGAAAGGAAATTTCTGCTTCTGAAGAAACGGTACATCTGGGTATAAAACGAACAACGAGAAAGGAATGTGATATCAACATAGAGGATCGCATCAAATCTGCAAGAAGAACCAAGTATGCTCTAATGAACTCAGGTCTGCACGGAACCAACGGCTTAAATCCCAAAATCTCCGTTACAATATACAAAAGCTATGTATTACCTAGACTCTTGTATGGCTTGGAAGTCCTCACTCTTACCAAAGCTCAAATGGAACTACTGGAAAAGTTTCACAAAGAAACTCTCAGATCAATCCAATCATTCTCTAAAAGAACGGCTATTCCTGCCATTTATTTACTACTGGGTGTCCTACCGGTAGAAGGAGAAATCCATAGAAAGAAACTGACACTCTTACATGCAATTCTGTCCTGTGACAACTCTAAATTAAAGGAAATTCTTAAAAGACAAATATCCGTCAACTCCGATAATCCTAAAAGCTTCTTTCATCAATCAATTTTACTACTACAACAATACAACCTGCCAAACATTCTTGACTCCAGTATAAAACTGCCTTCAAAAGTTGTATGGAAAAAAATCTTGAGATCCACAATCAACAAATACTGGACCTATGAACTACAAGAAAAGGCGAAGTCAAAATCATCACTGAGTTCACTTAACACAACCATCTTAGAGATAGGTACTGTCCACCCAGTCTGGGAATCTGCATCACAGAGCTTATTAGATGTACGGAAAAGCATGATCAAAGCTCGTATGCTCACTGGTACATACTTGGTACAGGCCGACAAATACAAATTTAGTCAATACAAGATAAATGCAACATGCCTTCTGTGTCCTTCTGGGAGGACGAAGATTTAACGCATGTCTTAACATTCTGTTCAGCTTTAAGGGAAACTCGTATGAAGTATTTCCTTCCTCTCAAAATCCTGGTCACAAATATCATAGGTTGCAAAGGATGGGAACAACTTTTTAACAATAACCAAAACATTGTAGCACTTTTGCTAGATTTCTCAGTTTTCCACAATCTGCAAAACCTCAGTAAAACCCAGAAGATGAATGTCGAGTCACTGACTAGAGACTTCTGTCACAAAATACATATCTGCCGCTTAAAGCTTCTAAAGAACTTAGAAAACCAGTGAAATTCAAATGGAAGTATGTGAATTCTAGGAATGATCAGTATAGACAATGTACTCTAGTAACTTTTGTACCTAATCAATTTTATTTTTTTTACTTATGATGGACAAGTTGAGTTTTAGATTTTATGCCTCCAAACATGTACATTTTTTTCTAATCCTGTGAATATTTTTCCATCCCCATTTTATTGTATTTTTATTTCTTAACTACATTAAACTCTCCACCATATGTACAGAGCACGTCTACTGGCCCTTTTTTACATTATTTATTTTATCGATTATTTTTACCTTTGTCTTTGGTCCTTTTTAACCCTATTGTAATTAACTTTTAAAAATATAAAATAAATCTTGATTTACCCACTACTGTAAATACTCCTCATTACCCATTGCGGGGTGTTCCTTAGATAGGAAGCTTATACAAAAGAAAGAACTTGCAGCAATGTTGAACCCCCACCCCCAGACTATTTGATTTAAGTTTTTTATCCTACATCGATCTTTTGATGTGGTCTCTTATACATTAGTTACAGCTATAGTTGTATCAGTGCATCACTTAAGAAACATGTATTGTCAAATCTGTATTAGGGCGACACTGAATTGACAGTTAAATTAGTAAACAAGAGGGGCCATTTGCCCTTATATCATCATGATCATGACTATATGATATTAGTACTGCCATTGACTGTCAGGCGTCAAACAGTAATTTTCGGCTACTTTTAGGGTAAAATTGGTTAAAATATTACTGTGATTTGCCAAAATATCCTATGGTGATTCAACAGATTTCTCAAATAACTATTGTTGCCGTTATTTTTGGAAAAAATGAACATGATTTTATTTACTTTGATAAAAGTATGCGGTATGATTGCCAATGAGGCAACTCTCCAAAAGAGACCAAATGATTTATATATTAACAATAATATGTCACCTTACAGCCTTCGGCAATGAGCAAAAACTATACCCCATGGTCAGAGCTCTTTAAAAGGCCCCGAAATGACATATGAAAAACAACTCTAATGAGAACACCATTAGCCTGATTTGTGTACAAAACAATGAACGAAAAACACAAATATATATATACACAACAATCACTAAATTACAGGCTCCTGACTTAAGACAGGAAAATACAGAATAGGGCGGGGTTGAACTGTAAACTAAGACAGTCAGTGGTATAACAGCAGGAACAGTACAACAATGAACATAAGTTCATTGAAACTGTAAACATGATAAAAATCAGATAAAGAGCTCAACTCATCAGATCAATATGAAGCACAAATACATCTTACATGTACAAAAACACACACCATAAGTGGCAGGGTACTTATAAATACTTATACATCCTGGTGCAGTATCAAAACATTTAATTCATAGATCCATGTATTTTACATATTTTAGGTTTACTGATTGACTGCTTAAATTAAGGTTATGAAATAGGAAGAAATAAAAGTAATTTTGTCTTTGCCATTACGTTCCTTGGATTTTTGTCATCATGGTCAGGATGTCTGATTATATCTTATTAAGTCAGATTTTATATTAAAAATTTAAATAAACAATCCCTAAAGCACACCTATTTTCCTACAACATTTGGAAAACAATTATGAGAAACCTCAGACACTGTATATCTTTATTAAAACAATTATTTATTCTATCACAGGTATATTAATGAAAGGAGTATGAAGACAATATCAATGGTATCCAGTGAAGTCTGGAAGAAAGTATTTATAGATGTTAACAAGGCTGTTGTATTTATAGACAATGCATGTGCAGAAGTCCTTCATTGGAATGGTGGGTTGTCTGCCCTTACTGAAGCAGGAGCTGTTGATGTTAAAGAATTTTCATCTTTTGAGGTAAACATGATTGAATATTTGATTATAATCATTAATGATTATACATTAATCAGCCATAAAACAAGGGCCAACATAAGTCCAACCTTCTAAAAGGGTCACCTCTATTAAACAAAAATCATGTCTTGTTGCAAGCTATACTTTATTGTACTGTGAAAATACTTTAATTTGTGGGTACCAATTTTTCGTGGTTTGAGCAAAAGTTACATGTTTGTGGGTTTTTAAATTCGTGGATTTAAATTTTTTTTTTTTTAATAGAGTCAAGAATTCAAGCCATTAGAAAACAAAAATTACAAATTTTCTTGAAGGGAGGAAATTGCAAATTGCATTTAAATTGTTGAACCTGTGTAAATCGTTGTGATGACACTATTTAAACCGAGTTTGAGTGATCAACAGATTAATGACCATCAAAGGTGTTAATAAGGCCATAAACATGTCACAGAAAACAGTAACATAAACACATGCTATAAATGTACTTTGTAAAAATAATTCTTATCAAAAGAAAGCCCAGCAATAATTCATTATTTCCTGTACAAGAATTATAAAGATATAAAATGAACACTTCATCATAGCAGATATTCATCAGAAATCTGACTTTTCATCGATCAAAAATATGTTTTTATGAGAATTTAACAATAAAAAATTGTACGGTTTAGGTTGTTATAGATTAAAAGGGTATACTATTGCCTGCAGTTGTAGTTCATAGCACATTTGAAATGAGACTACTATAATAATAGTAATAATAATAATAATACTATAATAGTAGTCTCATATTTGCCAATATTCAATAATTTTTAAAATATCACATCAGTAGTCAAACCTACATTCCATGTCTTGATTTGGACAAAAATTGTTATATTTCGTTGGACACTTAAATTCGTTGATAAAGTCATCCAAGAAAACCACAGAAATTAGTTCCACACGAATAAAGTACTTTCACAGTAGTTTTAACATGGTTAGGCATTATATTCATGATTATTTTTGCCTGAGGGATAGTGAGGGCTAAAATAACACAAAACAATGCCTATCCATGTTAAAACTACAATAAAGTATAGCTTGCATCAATTATTTGTATTTTGATGAGGGAACAATTAAGGTAATTTCTATGTCAGATGTGTATAAGTGTAGAGCATTTGTGTTGGCTCTTCCATGAACCTCCAATTTGTGTTTGTAAACAAGCAAACAACTGTCCATGTGATTTTTCAGAGGGAGGACTTTTGAGCAGCCAGCATGAACTGTTGTCGTATTTAGGTCAAATATGTCAATTTTGAATTGCAACACATTAATACATTCATAATAAATGAATTAGTAACAACATGTGCATCATTTAAGAGTTATGAAGTGTTTTCAGTTTATGAAATATATTTTATGCATGCCAATTTGATCAAATTCATTCTTCTGCAGTAGTCAATGGGCCATTCCAGTTAATTTCTGACAGGTGGGGATGGATGAGGAGATTTTTTTTTAAATACGTATCAGAAAAAAACATCATGAAAAACTACCTATCAGATCTTAAAATTAAGACCTATCAGATGTAGAGTTTCTGTTTATATTGGGTGGATGGGCTTTCATTGGGAAAAATTACCTATCAGAATTTTTTACTGCAAGGATTAGACCCATCTGAATTTTAAAAACCATACCAGATAATGCATGATACCAAACTGTAAACATTTCAAAGCACCAATAAGATCTGATTTGGCATTTTTGTTACCCCTCAGATGTAATTATTTTTAAGTATTTGCTGCTGCAATATCATCAGGAGTTTTTTGCATATAAGTGTATGTATCACCCCTAAGATATATAAACTTTACACCCCTCATAAAGGACCATCCATCCCCCTTTAGCAGATATTAACTGGAATGGCCCAATATACACATTAGCAAACAAATTTATTGGATTTAGAGCACAGGTTTATTCACAAAGCGAAAGGAGCACGTCATATTAGAATAAGTCATCTTATTCTAATGTAGTTATATGTTGTACCTATGCATTTTGAACCTTAATTCACAGGTTTTACTTATTCCATCTTCCATTTGTCTTCATGTGAAGATTATATATACACATGTACATTGTATAATTTTAAAATTCAATAATTTGTATTTTTAAAACAATACATATAAATTTATTCAGCATGTTAAACTAGGCTTCATTTATTATTTCACAGAGTGCCCAGAGTCATCAAAAGAAAGCTGTATTTATTACAAGTAGCTGCTTAGAAGAAGTGATAACAAGGGAAATAATCCAAGATATAATTCAGGCTAGTCATTTTCAGTATGTCATCATAATAACAGCAGTGACTCCTAGAATGCATCTCTTCAAAAAATCAGGAAGCTATGATGGTGATACACATTCCATTTTTGATGCACTGGAAGAAGATCTCTTAGAATGGATGGAAAATATGGTAAACAATTAATATAGATATTATTTCAAAAGCTGATAACTTTGTTTGATAGTTGGGAGAGTTGTAGAGTTAACTTACCCATTGGAAAGGATAAAGCACCAGCTATTGTCTATTGAAGGCCAAAAGTCATTGGGTTTCTTTTATACTGAAAAATAGAAACAGTCATTTGCCAAGTTTTTGTCTCAATATCAATCAAATAAATCTTTTACTCAAGTCATAGAGATAATAATCATATGGCAGTGATAGCAGCATAAAATTTTTATGTATAAAACTTTATATTTCAGAGCATAAAAGACATGGAAGTTTCATTTTTCTGTCTGTCATATTTCCTTTGTCCTAGACCTTATTTACATTAGTTTTTTTTTTTCTCGTGTGAAGTTCTCACTCAGTATCAGTATATGATAACTATATCAATCGACAATGTTTATATTTAGTTTAAAGATTCCTTGCAAGGTTACAATTTCCATTAGACAGGTTTTAATTGATCTCAACCTCATTTCATGGATCAGTAAACAAGGTTAAAGTTACATGATAAGGTCCATTTCTCAGATACTGTACATCAGCTATATTTGGTGAATGGAATGATTATAAGGTGTACATGTCTTTCTGATAGGTTTCATCTGACTGACCTTGACCCTATTTTCATGGCTCATTGATGATGTAAGTTTATGTGATCCTTGTAAAACTTAATATTGTGAGGAGTATCAAGCAGGAGAAATATGTTTTTCATATATTTCAAATATTGAATAACTTACAGGAGTAGTAACTAGTTTAATGGTATTTTGTTATTTTTTAGGACTTGTTGTTATTACATCAAATGTCATAAGTATGTTCCATTGTTAGCAAACGTGCAACTATACTGTTGTTTTTTACATTAAAATGTGCTTATTTTTTCAGAATTACACAGCTGAGATCAAGCATATACCTATTCTTATGTCTTGTATAAGCAATAACGTATTTATAACACCAGCATTTACAGAGTTATTCCCCTTGATAGAAACAGATGTCAAACAGCTCAGAATACAACATTCAAGTAAAAAGGTATTCTCATGATTAGCTATGAACTAAATTTCTGAGAATGTTTAGAAGCATTTTATAACAGTGTTTAGTATTTACATGTATGTATGGATTGAAAGCTTTTATTCCTAATTGTGGTACAACAATGTACTTGTTTGTAATTAATATGCTTGAAATGGGTACAGTTATTTGTTTTACCAGGATTAAGCAAATACATGCATAGTGCAGAAATAAGTTATATGTCTGATAAGTTAAAATATAAAATCAGTGCTTACAATAGAGTATGTGTTCTGCTTACTTGTTGAAGACCAAACAGTAACCTTAAATGAAGGGTACTTCTACAATGAATGTTTTTAGAATTTGATTTATTCAACATTATTCCTTATTTTAAAAAAATGTTTTACATTGTGCGTATTAGGAAATTTTATTGGAATTTTACTTATAAAGACCATAACTTATTACGTAACTCTGATATATTTTCAAGTTCATGTTTTACTTTAATATTCCGAATCTTGTGTTTTTAACTGTTACAATTACATTGGTTAAGCTTATGTATTTTTTTCTCTTGTACGTTCTTAAAGTATTTTTTAAATCTTATCTTATCTTTGAAATGGACATATGTGAAAACCCCTTTGGTGTTTGATAGCTCATCAAAATACCAGTATGTAATGTTTGATATGTATATGATGCTATTTTGGAATATCATTTCACTTTTACAGGTTGAGAAGAAACAATTTGAATGTTTAAATGACCTTGACATGACCTGTCTACCAGCTAATCTACAGATTTGGTTCAAAGTAAGTTAGTTTAAAGCTGTTGATTTCATTTCTATGATTATAAATTTCATGTTTTAGTTTCTTTTAGGTAAACATTGACCGTTATGTGCTTTTTGAATCACATGATTATGTTAACTAATGGATAAAATATATATAAATACAATTTATTTTGCCACTGATGTGAAGCTGTTTTGATTGCCATTGATTTGCATGTTTTGATTTCAGACATTTGTTTCTAGTATTGACAGTTTATTGTCAGAATTAGCTGTCAGTGAAGACTGCTACTCTATAGGACCAACTAGTAGGATCTTGGCTACTGAATTGGCTAACTATCCTCCAGCAAAGACGAGACGAAAGGTTTGTTACTTCACAATTACAATAACTGTTTTAGTTTTGATAATTTAACTCGTCTTACTTTTTTCATGGAAAATTTTAAGGTTAGCCAAATTAAGAATTATCATTATTCCTGGATTATCAAGCTAAAACGGTCTTGTGTGCATTTTTCTTACATTTAGAATAAAGTTATATAGAGAAAATTTAAGAAGGCTAGAATTTTTGGAAGCTGCACAATTGAAAATTTTCCCTGATGATTGGAAAATGCTGTCTAGTGTAACTTGAAATAATTGAATGCAGACAGATGCACCTATTTGTTTTATCTTCTCTTTTCTTTCAACACAACAAATTGTTTTTCAGATTTAAAAATAAAAACACGGACAAAGAATTGCTTAACTATTTACATTCAATCTGCAACATTGCTTTATTGGTTTTATATACATACATGTACTTCTTCTTACATTCTTCATGTTTATTGTTTGGCAGCATGCAAGACATTGGGATTCTAAATTGCAAAGAGTGCATTAATCTCTTCTATAAAGCTCCACCTTTTAGAAGGTTGAAGATGCCTTTTGGGCTTAGGTTTTTGTATGCATATGTCTTGTATCCTTGGCCCTCAACTCATGGTAAAATACCACTTTAACAGTGAAAGTGTTAATCTGAACTTGATCTCTTTTTCATGGTTCATTGTTCAATGTGATGCTTTCTGATTAGGTTAGTTTCTCAATCACTCTAGCTAAACTTCATATATAGAATGATTATAAGGTTTAAATGATAGTCTGAAATTTTTATCTTACCTTAAGTTTATTCTTCAATTAACTGGATCTTATTTACACTGTGTATTTATTTTTTTGCAGTCAACACAGAATAAGGCCTCCATTGTATTTGTTGATAGAACCTTAGACATAGGATCATCATGTACACACCAGACAGAAACTTTGTTTGATAGAATTGCTAGTGTATTTCCTAGATTACCAGGCCATAACAATGATGTGCTAATTGATATGTCATCACTATGTCATGTACACAAGTAAGTAACATGATAAATAAACACAGTCATGTACACAAGTAAGTTACATGATAAATAAACACAGGCATGTACACAAGTAATATGTTATTTTAGCCATGCAAACAAGTTGGTAAAGTGATATATATGTCATGTACATAAATAAGTTAAGTGATGGATAATAACTATGTCATGTACACAAATAAGTTAAGTGATGGATAATAACTATGTCATGTACATAAATAAGTTAAGTGATGGATAATTATGTCATGTACATAAATAAGTTAAGTGATGGATAATAACTATGTCATGTACATAAATAAGTTAAGTGATGGATAATAACTATGTCATGTACATAAATAAGTTAAGTGATATATCATCACTATCTCATGTACATAAATAAGTTAAGTGATGGATAACAAACATGTCATGTACATAAATAAGTTAAATGGTAGATCATCACTATATAATTTTCATACATAAGTTAAGTGATAGGTCATTATTATGTCATGTAAATAAATAAGTTAAGTAGTAGATAGAAGGATATTTGAATATTTCAGAGATGCCTCCTCAACTGTCTTGCCTGGGTGTTTAGCTTCATTTAATGGACACAGCCAACAACATTTACAACCACTTCTAACAAATAAAGTAAAGGTAAGTTTCCTCAGTGTACACTGTACAGACCTGTTTGTAGTCTGTCTGGCTAGATAAACATATTTTAAAAAAATGAGAGAAGTAACAGCTAGCATTCCTATTTTTAGATCTATAAAAACATCAACAACTAATTTTTTTGTTTTCCCCCTAGAAACATGCAGAAGAAACTCCTACAAAGTAAATCAAATTAATAGTATAAAAGACTTCCATGTTAGAAAATGATTAATTTATAATTAATGATAAATCAATTTGAACAGTCGTTGGTAGTTAACAGATCAGTACAATAGTCACAAAACTGCTCCCACAGATGTATTTTCAAAAGTTTATTCAAAAATTTATTTTATATAAAATAGAATTTTACTATTTGCAATTTTATGTATTTTATAAAGATATAGAGAAGGCTTTCTGAAATGACCATATGATTTAACTGTTAGTTACTGTAACCTTGACTAAATAGAAGTTCAAAAGGTTGAAACATGCCAGATAGCTAGCAAGTAGTCTGGATTGGCATGCACGCATTCCAGTCATAAATTGCAGCATGATACAAATCACTGGCATTTATTTTGTTGATGATTGAAAAGTAAACAGTCTTCATTTACCTCAAGTTGTGTATCTTTCAGTAGACTTATGTTCGTCCATAAACAGCATGATCATTTTCCATTTTTTATATACATTTATTTTCTGCTATTTGTGGATGACAGTTATTGGCACAAATAAAAAAACACTTGTAGACTTGGAATGCACTATTATATTCTTCGACAAGTGTATCCAAATAGATTATGAAAATACAAATATATACATTATTTTTTACAAAGGAAGGTTTGATGGAAGTAAACAGACAGTTGGTAGACACAGCTTCAAAAGAAAATTTACCATTAAAGCTTACAGGCAAACCTGGGCGAGTTACTGCAGATCAGTTGGAAAATACTCTTTCACTTTTCAAGTGAGTTTATAGCCATGTTAAATAACGTTGAATAATATAGTGTAATATTAAAATATTATGTTTAATTAACTTTTGTTTTTTTCTTAGTTCAAATCATTTTATCTGCCACTTACTATATCATTACGCGTTTTTTGATTGGCTAACACATGGAGCCAAAAAATGAATAGATGCATCACTTAGCTACCACGTTGATGAACAAATTTGATTTATTTGAGTTTCTCGTCTTATATTTGATTATTGCCTTAGGTAGAACTGTAAAAACCGTTAAATATTACAAATTTCCAAATTTCAGTAGACCTATTTTGACAGATTTAAAAAAAAACCAGCTTCTACGTTTAATACACTTTTTTGTCCCAAATTTTCTAAAATCGCCAGATTCAGACTTAGTGTAGATATGGGTATTTTAACACCCTAGAGTACCCTGTACACCATTTGCTTTTAGTTTACGTCTTGGGAAATAATCAAATCAATGAAAAAATTAATATAAATAAAAATTGATACAGATTTAATTCAGTTTTATACTAAATTTTGCATATTTCAGCAACACTGGTTCTACAGAACACAATTAAAATGGTTTAATTCTAAGAGCTGATTGATTTTATACTTTTAGGGGGAAATATGACATGATTCTTAAACACATCAATACGTTACAAGTTTCTATGGCAGTCTTCCAGCTGTTAAAAAGTCAGAGACAACAACAATTAGATAGTCTATCAGGGATTGAGAAACTGTTAATACAGGGTTACAGTGATGAGTCAGATCCTTTAGAGGAGATATACAGACTTATTATCACAGAGACAGAGAAGTCAACAACTGAAAGGTTATTTATTAACATTTGATTAATTTTGACAAGGACTGCCAGAGAAAACCAAAGCCAAAAGTTTCCCTTTGATATTTATAGATTATTGTTTGTTATCTCAACAAGATTGATATCCTCCCTTGAGACGGTTCAGCAAAAGTGAGAATAGTAACCAAGTTGAAATGAGCAATGATAATCTGTTTATCGCTATTTTACCAATGACAACGTTGTTAGTTCTTTGGCATGTGCACCCCTAGTTTCACGCAATAATTTTGTATATCACTTTACTGTGCTTAGAAAGAATATTATAAGTATGTAAGACCAAAGTAAAATTTCGTAAAATAGCGATAAATCAAATTATCAGATGCTTGTTTACTCAGAATGGTGGAAACAATATTGGTATATGTGTTCTTTTTAGTATACACAAATCCTGTGCCCAAGCTTTAATCTAACAACGGTCTGTTTTACTTCCTGTTCTGATAAGTATGTCAATCAATAAAATTTCTGCCTCCAAATTTTTGAAGGTGTTTAATTATCAAAAGAAGTCTAGGAGATCCTAAGGTCTTAATAGCAGAAAGTTAAACAGATTGGTGTTAGAATCTTATGAGTGAAATGTGGACAACAGATCAGGGGCCCTTTTCACTAAAAAATGTTACCAAAACTTAATGAAAATTTAGACCTTCTGTTGATTTATATGTACACAGGAAAAGTAGAGACTAATCATGTAATGTTCAAGAAAAATCTGAATTTTGTTAATTTACACGACATTAATTTTCAGAGAAAAAATGTGACTAAATATATATAAGTCCATTAAGGGCCTATTAGAACTACAAAATATATTAATATAATTTGAATGGTTTATTTACAGGTCCTGCACATTAGATGATATATTCTGTCTAATTATGTTTGTTTATTCTGTATATGGGACCAGGATTGGGGATGATAAAGAAGAACAAGTTAAGGTGAGAACTAACAGTTGTAGCAAAGGAAACGAACCTAAAGTCTTATGATATGATCAATTTCTATGGTGATAAGTATAGGCTATGAGTGATATAAATAACTACAGTTAAAGGTTTTACATTTTCAACATGTAGATATTATAAAATGTTATCATTGAATCATATTGACCAGGGTTAGTTTTTTTCAGTTACAATAATATGATATTTGTATAAAACAAGAATTACTAATAGTTGTATTCCTGTTTTAGGCTGTTTTGGTGAAGTTTGTTTTGAAAGAGAAGAATACATTGCCACCATTAACCCAGCAGATTGGTTTGTTAATTTAATGCTTTATGTCTTATATTTAATGTTGTGAACAAATTTCTAATAGTAAAATGAATGGATTTGAGAAATTATTGTACTCCCACTTAGCATGCACTCTATTACAGTTCCTTGTCTATTCTTTCATCCAGCACATTTTTAGCTCACCTGGCCCGAAGGGCCAAGTGAGCTTTTCCCATCACTTGGCGTCCGGCGTCCGTCGTCGGCGTCCGGCGTCGTCCGTCGTCGTTAACTTTTACAAAAATCTTCTCCTCTGAAACTACTGGGCCAAATCAAACCAAACTTGGCCACAATCATCATTGGGGTATCTAGTTTAAAAAATGTGTGGCGTGACCCGCCAAACCAAACAAGATGGCCGCCATGGCTAAAAATAGAACATAGGGGTAAAATGCAGTTTTTGGCTTATAACTCAAAAACCAAAGCATTTAGAGCAAATCTGACATGGGATAAAAATGTTTATCAGGTCGAGATCTATCTGCCCTGAAATTTTCAGATGAATCGGTCAATCGGTTGTTGGGTTGCTGCCCCTGAATTGGTAATTTTGAGGAAATTTTGCTGTTTTTGGTTATTATCTTGAATATTATTATAGATAGAGATAAACTGTAAACAGCAATAATGTTCAGCAAAGTAAGATCTACAAATAAGTCAACATGACCGAAATGGTCAGTTGACCCGTTTAGGAGTTATTGCCCTTTATAGTCAATTTTTAACCATTTTTAGTAAATTAAAGAAATCTTTTACAAAAATCTTCTCCTCTGAAACTACTGGGCCAAATTAAACCAAACTTGGCCACAATCATCTTTGGGGTATCTTGTTTAAAAAATGTGTGGCGTGACCTGGTGAACCAACCAAGATGGCTGCCATGGCTAAAAATAGAACATAGGGGTAAAATGCTGTTTTTGGCTTATAACTCAAAAACCAAAGCATTTTGAGGAAATCTGACATGGGATAAAAATGTTTATCAGGTCAAGATCTATCTGCTCTGAAATTTTCAGATGAATCAGTCAACCTGTTGTTGGGTTGCTGCCCCTGAATTGGTAATTTTGAGGAAATTTTGCTGTTTTTGGTTATTATCTTGAATATTATTATAGATAGAGATAAACTGTAAACATCAATAATGTTCAGCAAAGTTAGATTTACAAATAAGTCAACATGACCGAAATGGTCAGTTGACCCCTTTAGGAGTTATTCCCCTTTATAGTCAATTTTTAACCATTTTTTCATAAATCTAAGTAATCTTTTATAAAATCTCCACTGAAACTACTAGGCCACAATCATCTTAGGGGTATCTAGTTTGAAAAATGTGTCTGATGACCTGGCCATTTAACCAAGATGGCCGCCACGGCTAAAAATAGAACATAGGGGTAAAATGCAGTTTTTGGCTTATAACTATGAAACCAAAGCATTTAGAGCAAATCTGACAAGAAGTTAAATTGTTAATATTTTTCAGATGAATTGGACAACTGGTTGTTGGGTTGCTGCCCTCCAATTGGTAATTTTTAAAGAAATTTTGCCGTTTTTAGTTATCTTGAATACTATTATAGATAGCGATAAACTGTAAACAGCAAAAATGTTCAGCAAAGTAAGATCTACAAATAAGTCAAAATGACCTAAATGGTCAATTGACCCCTTAAGGAGTTGTTGCCCTTTATAGTCATTTTTTATCAATTTTCATTAATTTGGTAAATTTATGTAAATTTTTACCAAATATAGTTCTCTGTTACTAATGGGCAAAGTTCCTTATAAATATAATTGTAAGAAGCAGAATCGTTCAGTAAAGTAAGAACTTCAAACACATCACCATCACCAAAATACAATTTTGTCATGAATCCATTTGTGTCCTTTGTTTAATATGCACATAGACCAAGGACGTGAGCGACACAGGCTCTTTAGAGCCTCTAGTTTTTCTTCTCAAACATGTCTTAGAAACAACTCACCTAACACATGTTTTATCACTTGTGTCTTGAAAGAAACTTATTAGAATAACTACATATTTTGTCACTCAGCATTAACATTTATTTGTTTTGACTTTTGATTTTGTGTTTTACAGTTGGTGATACAATAAATGAAGAAGTTGTAACAGCCATTCTGGATGATGCTTGGCAGAAGTTTAAAGCTATATCATCTGCAAGAAACAACCTTAAACAATTCAGGTAAATGATTTGTTTAAGAATTGAATGCTTCTTTTTGTAAATTTATTGGGGTGTAAAAGCGTTGACCGAAGTACATTTTGTATGAAGCGCGGAAGCGCTTCATACTCAAAATGTGCGTACGGTCAACGCTTTTACAACCCTATAAAGTTACAAAAAGAAGCATATAATACTTATAATTACATTTTTAGCTCACCTGGCCCAAAGGGCCATTAAAGTGAGCTTTTCTCATCACTTGGCGTCCGTCGTCGTCGTTAACTTTTACAAAATCTTCTCCTCTGAAACTACTGGGCCAAATTAAACCAAACTTGGCCACAATCATCATTGGGGTATCTAGTTTAAAAATGTGTGGCGTGCGCTCCAAACCAACCAAGATGGCCGTCATGGCTAAAAATAGAACATAGGGGTAAAATGCAGTTTTTGGTTTATAACTCGAAAACCAAAGCATTTAAAGCAAATCTGACATGGGGGTAAAATTGTTTATCAGGTCAAGATCTATTTGCCCTGAAATTTTCAGATGAATTGGTCAACCCGTTGTTAGGTTGCTGCCCCTGAATTGGTAATTTTAGGGAAATTTTGCTGTTTTTGGTTATTATCTTGAATATTATTATAGATAGAGATAAACTGTAAACAGCAATAATGTTCAGCAAAGTAAGATTTACAAATAAGTCAACATGACCGAATGGTCAGTTGACCCCTTTAGGAGTTATTGCCCTTTAAAGTCAATTTTTAACCATTTTTCATGAATTTTATATATCTTTTACAAAAATCTTCTCCTCTAAAACTGCTGGGCCAAATTAATCCAAACTTGGCCACAATCATCTTTGGGGTATTTAGTTTAAAAATTGTGTGGCGTGACCTGCCAAACTAACCAAGATGGCCGCCATGGCTAAAAATAGAACATAGGGGTAAAATGCAGTTTTTGGTTTATAACTCAAAAACCAAAGCATTTAAAGCAAATCTGACATGGGGGTAAAATTGTTTATCAGGTCAAGATCTATCTGCCCTGAAATTTTCAGATGAATCAGAGAACCCGTTGTTGGGTTGCTGCCCCTGAATTGGTAATTTTAAGGAAATTTTGCTGTTTTTGGTTATTATCTTGAATACTATTATAGATAGAGATAAACTGTAAACAGCAATAATGTTCAACAAAGTAAGATTTACAAATAAGTCAACATGATCAAAATGGTCAGATGACCCCCTAAGGAGTTATTGTACTTTATAGTCAATTTTAAACAATTTTCATAAAATTTGTAAATTTTTACCACAGAAACTACTGGGCCAAGTTCATTTATATAATTAGTGATAATTGTAAGCAGCAAGAATGTTCAATAAAGTAAGATGTACAAATATATCACCATCACCAAAACACAATTTTGTCATGAAACCATTTGCTTCCTTTTTTTTAATATTCACATAGACCAAGGTGAGCGACACAGGCTCCTCTAGTTTAGCTATGATCATGAAAACACGAATTTTACAATTTTTGTATTTTATTCACCTGTGCACTTTATTGTGGGACCACATGTTATCATGAATGAAAAGTTTTATTGAGTGATGCAATTGCTTACGGAATAACATGTGATGTGCAGTTAGCCAATCAAAATAAAGTACTATAATGAAGCATACATTTAATGTAATTATTTGATGATAACAATGAAAACTATAAATCACTTTGCTCATTATTATACTATACATCAGCAATATTTTTAAATAAATTTCTTCAAATTAAATGATTAAATCATAGGAATCATTACTACCTTTTTATATAATCAGTGTGGAGTTATTCCATGTATGAACATTCCCAAATAATCAGCAATCCCGCTGCAAATGTTTGCATACACATGTGATACATGTTTCTCGTTTTTATATAGATTAGAATGTTGGTTTCCAATTTGAATGGTTTTACACTAGTCATTTTTGGTGCTCTTTATAGCTTGCTGTTAGGTGTGAGCCAAGACTCTGAGTTGAAGATCGTACCTTGTCTTATAATGGTTTACTTTTATAAATTGTTACTTGGATATAGAGCTGTCTTATTGGTACTCATAGCACATCGTCCTATATCTATAGAATTATATTTTGAACTTGGTTCCATCTTAGCAAGACAGTCCATCAGACTTGCTCATCATGGATTTTAACAAAATATTATTGCATGAGCCCTTAACAGTGCCCACAGGTTACCTCAAAATTTCTTTCAGCTCTAACATTGATGGTGTCACAATATAACTTTATGTCAACCTTTTCAACCACAACTTACCTACATGACTGCACAATAATGTATGGTTTACTTCAACTATTTCTTCATTTTAAGTTTTTAACCATAGCCATATAATGATTCTGCATAAAAATCTAGAAATTGAATGAAGGTTGGTCAGCAAATTGCTTTATAAATCATTGGTGATTTGTTTATGACTAAACACAAAATTTGTTATTTCCTTTCAATACTAAACGAAAGAAACAAGCAATATTGTGTGAGAAATTTACCATTTTAAGTCATTAAAATCATCTCAATTTTATACTTTTGACTTCCATAAACTGTTCCAAAAAATTTTAAGACAAAAGGTAAGGAAATTCATGAGGTAAATGAGATAAAATCACTAGCACAAGTTTGTTGATGCTATAAATCTAGTGTGATTTCGATAATTAGAAAAAAGGCTCTAACTTTGAAGTCATTTCAAAATGACAGAAATGTGTGAAAAATTTAAATCCTAGGTCTGTGGTCAGTTGTACTGTGTGGTATTTGGATGATTCCTGTAATATCTTGTATTAAGTAACTTTCTATAATACTGTAAATTAGCTGTGTATATTTTCATTTTAGTTCTGTATGTGAAGAAAGTGCTTTAGGACCTTCACAGCTGATGCCAATACTTAAACAGCTGATCAATGTAATGTTTGATCCCAGCAAACCAGAACTTCCTGATGTGGAGCTGAAATCATTAGGATTTGGGGATCTTTTGAAGTCTGGCTTTGGGTGAGGATTACTTTACATGCCATTATACCATACTATTTGAAACATGTAAGACTATTTCATTAAAAAGACAAAATGAAGTAAAATTAATCAGTTTCTATTGCAACACAAATATCAAAAGTTATTATGTTTACGGATTCTTTTAGATTTTGTTCTTTTTTCTTGTTTTATTAGAAAATTTGAACCTCCTCATGTGTTGTTCATTGTTGCTTGTCTTTGTTTGTATGTCAGTTTCTTGTCACAGTGTGTAAAGCCATTAATGTGACAGATTTTAATATTGTTTTTATTTCTTATGATAGGTTATTTAGGACAGTGAGTAAACCACGCCCTAGTGACCATCCATTACTGATTATGTTTGTTGTTGGAGGTGTATAGCCATTAATGATAGACTGATTTTAATATTGTTTTTATTTCTTATGATAGGTTATTTAGGACAGTGAGTAAACCACGCCCTAGTGACCATCCATTACTGATTATGTTTGTTGTTGACTGATTTTAATATTGTTTTTTATTTCTTATGATAGGTTATTTAGGACAGTGAGTAAACCACGCCCTAGTGACCATCCATTACTGATTATGTTTGTTGTTGGAGGTGTATAGCCATTAATGATAGACTGATTTTAATATTGTTTTTTATTTCTTATGATAGGTTATTTAGGACAGTGAGTAAACCACGCCCTAGTGACCATCCATTACTGATTATATTTGTTGTTGGAGGTGTAACTTCTACAGAACTCAAACAAATAAAGGACTTATGTGCATCACTTAAACTTTCATCACAGGTAATACTTTTGTGTGCCTCATCACTTGTATAGTAAGAACTGCTTATTATTAAGGAGTATCGATCTGAGTTCAACCTTTTTTTCGTGGGATTCTTGTTTGGTATGAAGCGGTGTGATATTGTTCTTTGTTTATTTGTTGAAATCTTTATGCCCATAGTGGACTTATCCATCTAAAATAGATTGGAAAGAGTGTCGTCAAGTCACCAAAGATGCTCTTTCCTCATTTTGTAAAAAATGGTGTAAACGGGAAAAATCTGATAAAAAATCTCTTGATTCTTATTTAAATAAATGTATGAATGTGGCAGATAAGAGAATATCACATTTGAAAATAATTTAGAAGTAAATAATAGAGTACATAATACACCTATTTCCAGAATAAGAAATAAACTTCAAATACTTTCAAAGCGGTTAGTGTTTGTACTGGCCGACAAAGCAGCCAACAATGTGGTTGTGGTATGCCGTAAATACTACACAGACGTTCTTAAGAATGAAATTTTAAATTCATCTACATTCAAGTCCATCTGCTTCACAGAGAGTTATATAGTAAACAAGCATATCACAACCACATCAAAGCTTAAGGCTTCTTCTGAACATTTGAAGGTTCCTACTATGTATTGGCTACCTAAACTACACAAAAAACATATCGTTTCATCTCGGCCTCTAGTAAGTGTTCTACAACTAAACTGTCAGTGCTCTTAACTAGTTCATTAACTACTATTAAAGAGCTTATCATAAACTATTGTAATAAAATATATGAACATAGTGGTATAAACCATTTTTGGAGTGCAAAATTTCTTTGGATATTTTAGATAAATTACGGGCTTTTGATGGTCCTTTTGATTATGTTAATAGCTTTGATTTTTCTACTCTTTACACTACACTTCCACATTTCTTATTAAACAAAAGTTTTCCTTTTAATTAAATGGTCGTTTGGTAAAGCTGAATGTAGATATATTTGCTGCAACTCATTTAAAGCCTTCTTCTCTAATGAGAAAGGTAAATATGCTAGATATACTTACTGGAGGTGTGATGAGATGATTGAAGCTGTTAATTTTCTCCTTGATAATATTTACGTACGTTTCGGCAACAAAGTTTATCGACAGGTTGTAGGTATCCCCATGGGCACTAATTGTGCCCCTTTAATAGCAGACTTGTTTTGTACTGTTACGAATCAGTTTATGACTAAACTCAGTAAAGACCTGTTGAAATTACATTTAATTGATAAATTCAACAACACTTACCGTTATCTTGATGATATTTTTTCGTTAAATAATCAAGAATTTTCCCAATATACTGCTGAAATTTACCCCAAGGAACTTACTTTAAATAAATCAAATGTATTCTGTAATAACTGTCCTTTCCTGGATTTAGATATATATCGGTTTTAAATGGGAAACTACACACCAAAATTTATGACAAAAGAGACGATTTTTTGTTCCCTATTGTTAATTTTCCCATTTTAGATGGAGATGTTCCTTTGGCACCATCTTATGGTGTTTATATTTCACAACTTGTTCGCTATGCCCGTGTCTGTTGTGACGTTTTTGATTTTAAAGAACGCAACCTATGTATTACTGGTAAATTATTAAACTAGAGATATCGTTACCATAAATTACTTAAAACCTTTACCAAGAGTGCACACAATGAAATGTCTTGCCTTCTTTACTAATCATTGATATTATGTTGAAAGTCTTAAATATAAAGCTTTATGACAACTGTCACATAAACCAAGACAACTAAACATTGACCTTTGAACCATGAAATTGAGGTCAAGGTCAGATGAACCATGCCATGCAGATATGTACAGCTAACAATTCTTCCAAATAACAAATACAGTTGACCTATTGCTTATAGTTTAAGAAAAACCTTTGAACCGTAAAATTGAGGTCAAGGTCAGATGAACCATGCCAGGCAGATATGTACAGCTAACAATTTTTCAAAACAACAAATACAGTTGACCTATTGCTTATAGTTTAAAAAAAAACAGACTAAAACACAAAAATTTAACACAGAGCAATGAACCGTGAAAGTGAGGTCAAAGTCAAATAAAACCTGCGTGACTGACATATAGATTATAAAATATTTCCATACACAAAATAAGGTTGACATATTGCATATAGTATTAGAAAAAAAAAATAACTCAAAAACTTAACTTTGACCATTCAACCATGAAAATGAGGTCAAGGTCAGATGACATCTGCCAGCTAGACATGTACACCTTACAATCATTTCATACACCAAATATAGTAGACCTATTGCATACAAAATAAGAAAAACAGACCAAAACACAAAAAATTAACTATAACCACTGAACCATGAAATGAGGTCAAGGTCAGATGACACCTGCCAGTTGGACATGTACACCTTACAATGCTTCCATACACCGAATATACTAGACCTACTGCTTATAGTATCTGAGATACGGACTTGACCACCAAAACTTATGTAACACTAACACTAGATAATTTGACAAACTTTATTACATTATTTTACAATGTATGTGAGAGACACCGTGCGTATAGTGGCATCGGAGAAGTCGCTCCCTGGTTAGAAAACAACACAGTTTATATATCTAAACATTCGGCTGACATCAGCAACATGTGTTGCGTTCTATTGTTTCTTAACACGATGTATTGGTCATTTGTAAGATCACGAGGTAAGTAGATAAATCATTGTTCCATTGTTCGACTGACATCCTCGATGTAAGTATAAGTCTATATGAATATATATTAATCACGGGACAGATTATAAATTTGCTGACGCATATATTGATGATCCAAGTAACTTTGTTACACTTAACCTTGTTCACTGATCCATGAAATGAGGTTGAGGTCAAGTGAAAACTGTCTGACGGGTATGAGGACCTTGCAAGGTAAGCACATATCAAATATAGTTATCCAGTTACTTAGAATTTAACATTACAAAAAATCTTAACTTTTTTTTTAAGTAGTCACTGAACCATGACAATGAGGTCAAGGACATTGGACATGTGACTGACGGAAACTTCGTAACATACAAAGTATGAAGCATCCAGGTCTTCCACCTTCTAAAATATAAAGCTTTTAAGAAGTGAGCTAACACCGCCGTAGCCGCCACTGCCGGATCACTATCCCTATGTCGAGCTTTCTGTGACAAAAGTCGCAGGGTTGACAAATCTAAATTTTTCCAGAGATATAAAGATTTGGTTTTGAAGTTTGGTTGTACCTGTAGAAAACTTATTTCAAACGGGATAGCACATCCTCATTTTTACGGAAACGTTGTTAACCGTGCCCGGGAATTTAGAAATTATCCATGTAAACTTGTTGTTCCTTTAAATAAACTTATTCTCAAAGGTTACCTATTCAACACTGTAATAAGATCATTGAATATTGTTTTTATTGGTATAAATATTGATTTTGTTCTCAGTAGATTAAAAGTTAACTAAATATTACTAGTATGTTATATACATATACATTTTCATGGATCTACAATCTGTCGATACCTGTAACTTGGCATTGCACAAGGTCATGTCTTTCTCTGGCTGTTTATGACGTCTTTACACTAAATCCATTGTATGTTGGATGTGTACGGATTGATTGTTTAGCCTTAGAGGCATGATTTTTTTATTAGTTCTTAGTGGCTTTCAACTAGCTGTCAGATAACTGTGAGTACTCTCAGATCTGTTAATTGTGTCTTTTTGTCGGGATGTATAAGTACCCAGCCACGTCCACTTGTATTTTTTGTCTATCTGATGAGTTAAGCCTTTTTCAACTGATTTTTATAGTTCATTCTTATGTTGTACTGTTATACCACTGTCCCAGGTAAGGGGAGGGTTGGGATCCAGCTAACATGTTTAACCCCGCCACATTATTTATGTATGTGCCTGTCCCAAGTCAGGAGCCTGTAATTCAGTGGTTGTCGTTTGTTTATGTGTTACGATATTTGTTTTTCCTTCATTTTTTTACATAAATAAGGCTGTTAGTTTTCTCATTTGAATTGCTTTACATTGTCTTATCGGGGCCTTTTATAGCTGACTATGCGGTATGGGCTTTGCTCATTGTTGAAGTCGGTACGGTGACCTATAGTTGTTAATGTTTGTGTCATTTTGGTCTTTTGTGGATAGTTGTCTCATTGGCAATCATACCACATCTTCTTTTTTATATTATGATTTTTAATTCGCCGTTTCAGAATCGAATGCATTCTGGTTAATATTTTCAAAAGCAAACACCAAAACGTTGTGATTGGTTGAAAACGTTCTAAAAGATTGAAATTCAGCCAATGATGTGATGTTATTTTCATTTTGGTTTAGAACAATGAGATCATGCACCCATAGTCGTTTAGATTTTGAAAAAGCAAATTGCCCGCTTTCTTTCCTTTTCTTTTTAAGCTTCTGGCCCTTGTTGATCTGTATGTCCCAAAATCAGTTTCTGTTCTCTAACTTTAGATTGCCTAAACTTTATGTTTTATACTTTATACTTGACACAAAACACAGATTAAGTTCGAATTTGGGTTGCATCACTTTTACTGTTCTTGAATTATGCATTCTACTTTTATTTAGTAGTGTGTCTGGTAGATATTTTCTGTAATTTAAAATTAAGTAAGGATGCTGAAGTATTGTGCTTAATGATATAATACAAATTCCTTTTTTATTTTCAGGTAATTGTTGGGAGTACAAGACTAGTTAAACCAGAAGACATTGTGACCTCAATATTATGTCAAGATAGAATCAACAGGGTCTGATTATTGTGCAATAAATGGTTAATTTAACTCTATAAATGTTTTATTTGAATTACCTCATTCTGATTGATGGATGGATTAGTATTTGACATCTAATACCACAAACATTATATGCACATCAGGACGTGAACATATTGATGTATTGTGAATCCTGCTTTGTACTAGACAGACATGCTTAGCCATTCTTGTTCACAAGGTTATGCTATTTCACCCTTTCCTGACATATTTTGAATTTGAATCAACCAATCTTTGTTCTTATTATATTCTGTGTGATTAGCAGAGAAGCATCAAGTATACTTTTTCAAGTCTTTGATTGGTTACAGCCTTATAAAAAAGAAGATGTGGTATGATTGCCTATGAGACAACTATCCACAAAAGACCAAAATGACACAGACATTAACAATTATAGGTCACCGTACGGCCTTCAACAATGAGCAAAGCCCATACCACATAGTCAGCTATAAAAGGCCCCGATAAGACAATGTAAAACATTTCAAACGAGAAAACTAACACTTAATAAGAGCATTCCGCGGCATTTCTGCCACCAGACCACTAAAGCTTCTTATTTGAGTCAACAGATATAAAGAAGTGTTGTCTATTAGAATTAGAATGAAAAAACACATAAACATCAGAAAGTCAAGTATTGTTTATGAAATATAAATAGAGGCTCCAAGGTACCTGTATTACTCTTTTGGAAAATTTACCCCTTTTATTGGCCAAGAGAAGACAACTTTTGATAAGTTAAATTAAATCCCTGAGATGTATATCCTGAGAGTTTTTGTCTCTTTGAACTGAAACTATGGCCCAGGAGTAAACCCACCTTGTCTGGGCAACTCCTTAAGTCGGATGAGGCTACTGTAAAAGTAGGACATTTGCATTCACCAAACTCTTAAGGTATATTCAATAAATGTCTGTATGTATTGGCTGCTCAAAGGAAAATCTTTTTTTTTAATATTAAAGAGAAATACTGTCATTAGTTTTTATTTGCAGCAGACACACTGCAAATGAAAGTGGTGGGTTGAACCATGTTTAACAGAGCACCAAATCACAATATCGATTTTCTAAGGGTTAAAATTTTAAATTAATACTGCTATTAAATCCTTACAACATACCAAAAGAAAATTCAAAATGTGGATGTTTTTACACACACACAAATCTTGTTAATCTGCTTACAAATGCCTTTGGAGACAACATGACTAAAACATATCTAGCTGTAACTCGTGAATTCAATTGTACAAATTTATTAATATTTTTAAATACAACAATAATTTCAAATTACATCATGTGCTTAGTAAACTATATTGTTCAACAATTATTATTTTTCTGTCTGTACTTCAGACTAATATAGTAAATATTTTATCAATTATACACACCTCAAGTCTTGGTATTTGTCATGTTAACAGACTTTTGATTTAAAATTATATAGAGAATACAAATATCACAATTACACTTTGTCCTTCATAATGAGACTAGACATGATTAACTTCTGACAGCATTGGTAATCCTGATACAGTGAGACTCTATACAAGCAGATCAATTTCAGATTAATATACAGATAAATTAACATGATCCTTTACATTATTACGACTGACACTACAAAAAATAGCTCTCTTTCAATTATCAGTGTACTTTGACAGTCTAAAAGAGTCTCGTAATGAATCTCTTTTTCGTAAATGTTTTGCTGCTCTCGTAGCCACATAGTCTTTCCTTACAGGACTTAGTCTTAATTCCAGAATGTTGTTAATTTTTGACACAATTTCATTACCCACTTCTGAATCGGCCTCAAAATCACTGTGTTTATAATCATGGCTTGTAAGATAAGTTATTCTGAACACAGATTTACCTGAAAGTATATTATAAATAGTGTTAGCAACTAAAGGCAACATTAGTATACTGCTGCAGTCATAAATCTATAAAATGAAAACAAATCTTGGTAACAAAAACTAAAGCAACAGGAAACACCAACTCTAAGAGGAAAAGAACAGAACAACAGAAAAACTGAACTGCAACAAAAAACAATGCCATTATACATAAGAAACTGCCATATTTCTGACTAGGTACAGGACATTTAAAGAAAAGAATATGGGTTGAATTTGTCTACAAAGCTATTTATATTTTATACATTTTCAAAATAGAGACTTTATCAATCTAGTTTTCAAAAAAAAAAAAAAATCTGAACACAATGGTTTTAATGTACAGTTTAATCCAAGCTTTAAGTGCGCAATTACTAAGAAATTGTAATTATTTTCAAATGAGCCATAAAACTAAAATAAAATGAATATTATCTTCTCAAAATGCCATTTAAAAGGAAAATAGTAATTTCAATAATACATTGTATAAGCATTGATTTAATTGTCAATATTTATGTCATATGCATTACGATTTTTTTGAAAAGTCTTTATCAAGTTATGTCCTTTTGTACAATGACTTTTCATAAGATTTTTAAACTGCTTCTTAACACTATTATTCTGTAATGTCAACATTGCATTTTAGACTTATTTTGTCTGATTATTTTCTGTGTAAGATGTAGATTTGATTACTTGAGCTGTTTATAACAGTTTCCCCAATAGACAGCTTACCTGTTGATTTCTCTTCTAAGATTTCACAAGATGCAATATTATCAGCATCATAAGTCATGGCCCTTTGTTTGAAAAATTTAGTCCCTTTTGAACCAACTGGATCTACTTCTACCTTCTCTCCACTAACACCTGAAAAATGTTATGATATACTGTGAATTCAGATATTATTTGGAGGTTTTAATTAATGCAAATAATGCCAATTGGTGAGTAATACAATAATAAGAACTTGCATTTTAATATCTGATACATATATATATTTATACAAATTTTCTAGAAATCCCAATAATTAATCACACATTTTTGTCCATTCATCCAAAATTACAATAATAAATACATGCTATTTGTGAATTTACAGCATATTGTTTCTACTTGACATAAATTAATTAGAATATTTTGATTTAGGATATCAATGAGGATTAACATCTTAGTATAATTTGCTATTCCAAATTGATTCTCTGTGTCAGAAATTGTTGATTGCACATTAAAAAATGCCACCATAATACATACTGCTTGAATTTTAAGAAAACTTTATATTTATCAGGAACACATCATGAATTGATTCCTAATAATTTACCCAGCTGAACATCTGTATTAGCTCTAAGTCGATGAACCATGCTGACAATATAACTTTTGTACTGATGACTTGTAAGAGAATCAGCCATTGTAGATACCTCATCTTCTGATCCCTCATTATTACGCCTTCTAGTACCTATAATAGAAACAAAACAGTTTGTAGTACAGCAGAGTATTTACCTGCACATCTTAAGATAATCTTTTGTGTGTTGAATAACTGGTCAATAAATAACATCTAAGAGCACCAAAAGCACAAAAGTATACAGAGATTGTTGTAAAGGTTAAATTTGCTTGACACCACTGCAAATTCAGTTTAGGCTAAAATAAAATAATTTTAGATTTTTATCAATGCTTGCCACTCTGAAATCATCCTGTGGATGGTAATCACTTCACATATTGGCTAGTAAGGCCTGTGGTGTTCCTAAAGCAATGCTTGATCATATAGGCATTAGCACAGAAAGCAAACAAGAATGTGTCCAAAGTACACGGATGCCCAACTTGCACTATCCTTTTCCATGTTCCATGGACCAGGAAATTGGGTAATAATCTAATTTGGCATTAAAATTAGAAAGATCATACTATAGGGAACATATGTACTAAGTTTCAAGTTGATTGGACTTCAGCTTCATCAAAAACTACCTTGACCAAAAACTTTAACCGGAAACTCCCACTTTCATTTTCTATGTTTAGTGGACCATGAAATTGGAGTCAAAAGTCTAATATGGCTTTAAAATTAGAAAGATCATATCATAAGCAACAAGTGAACTAAGTTTCAAGTTGATTGGACTTCAGCTTCATCAAAAACTACCTTGACCAAAAACTTTAACCTGAACGGACGCACAGACGGATGCACAGATGGACGAACGAACGGAGGCCCAGACCAGAAAACATAATGCCCCTCTACCATTGTAGGTGGGGCATAAAAACAAATAGAGAATGTACCTATGGGACACAGATTTTGCCCCCAGCTTGCATATCATATAAAGGGACATAACTGAAGAGCAGTAAAAGTGACGCTACCCAATTTGTACTTGATCTGTTTTGTTGTAATAAGCATTGTGTATAAGTTTAAATTAGAGATAGGAAAAATTCACCATTTTTTCCATTTGTAAAAGGGCATAGCTTTAGAACAGTTAAAATGACACCATCAAAATTCAATCTTGGGTCTATACATTGTGGTTATAAGCATTGTGTATAAGTTTCATAGCTTTTGGTTGAGGCAAACTGACTTAAGAGAAAGTAAACCAACTATTGGACGTAAGAAGGGACAAGGGTAAAACTTAATGCCCCCTCAGCTAGGGAGTGGGCAAAACATTTGATACAGTTAGTCTTCTAAGAGAAGATTTTCCAAATAATTCACATTTACTGAAATTAAGAACAGTTGATGCCAATCATAAATTTTATTTTCTAATTTGGAAATTATATAAAAGTACCATTGATGCATTATAATAACAAAAATCAACTTACTATTTTCTCTGACTAGACTGAACTCCATTGTATCCATACTGGCTAAGGTAGCATCTAAATCAATGGACACTCCAGGTTCTTCCTGTTTTTCTAAATTGTAATTTAAGCCTGAAATGATAATTAATATTTTCTGTTTATATTATTATATAATTTTACTAATAGTGCAACCTGATATAACATTTTTTTTAAATACATTACTGTCATTATCCCATCACCTTTGAGGTATTTAAATATCTATTGCCTGACCAGAATAAAAAATTGTCAACACAATTTGTCCATTTAAATTGTACAATAGGTATTGTGAGAGCTCATCAACAGGTGGTCATTTAACTACCCAGTAAAAAAATCTTCACTATTTCTAAAAGGTAAAATTTATATGACCGATAGCTAGCTTGCTTTCCTCATGCATCATGACCAATGTCCTGAATAGACTATTCTATTTAGATATGGGACATTTTAAGCCATTTCTTTTTGTGTCTAAATAGTCAAGATGGAAATTTCAATCAGTGGATTTAGTTTATAAAAAAGGAGATATATATAATGTTTACTTCATGGTGTTTTTAATGTGGGATGTATTTTAAGTTTTTGATTCCTGAATGGAATTAAAGTGTTTGTGAAATGGATTTTTTTGGATATAAGCCCATCTATTTGTGAATAATTCTACAAGATGAATTATGTGTGGCGAAGTGTTTTCTAATGGGATATATTTTCATGTTATATTAAGATTCCTGAAATAGAATAGTAGTGATGCTGAGTTTCATTTAATATTCAGGATCTACTTCAATTGGAATTACTGTTAAAAATTTATTTTCAATATATCAAAAAAAGTACAAATGGCTTAGTGAATAGAAATTTCAGTGCTTTATTCTTCATTATGAAAGTGGGATATACCAGCAATGATTTATTTGTGATTGTAAGCAAAATAAATAAATTTACAATAAATATCTTTATTAAAAAGAACAAATATTGTATTAAATGTAAAATGTCCCATACCTAAATAGAATAGTTCATTCAGGATATTAAACATGAGGAAAGCAAGCTAGCTACATGTATCATTCATTGAAATTAGCTCTGTCATAAACAAACCAGTTAAATAAATATACAGGTAGTTAAATGACCACCTGTTGATAATAGCTCTAACAATACCTATTGTACAATTTAAATGGAAAAATTGTATTGACAATTTTTTAAACTGGTCAGGCAATAGGTAATTCACTACCACAAAAGGTAATTCACTACCACAAAGCTTATTGGATAGGCACAGTAATACAAGTTCAAATCAGCCGTTCTTCAAAAGTTCATGAATCACTGTCAATTAATATCTATAATTAGTGCTAATATTGGTTATATTGTCTTACAGATTTATGAATGATGATTTTTTTTTAATATAATTTCTATATTGATATTTTGATGTGTTCACACTCCATACTCTCTGCAAAACTATTGTATAGTTGCCAATTTGTAGCAACAGTGATTGCATTTTGATAGTGCGCTTACCGAAAGTGAGGGAGGAGGTGGATTAGATTCCAATTAGGTGAATGAATGAATGATCTAGGTCAAACTATAGACTGCTGAAATTCAGAATTATGAGCCTGTGTATGGTGACATGGCATCATGAAGTCTGTTACCTTGTGAATTAACAATTAAGTTATTCTGTAAAATTTAAATTGTTTTTTTGAAGTCTTTAATTCAACTGATTATGAGCTTTAAGGATTTCTTCTCTGACACCCATTAGTAATTCTTATAGAGTTTTCTTATTTCAAGAACTTTATTTTACAGTTCTCAATATATATGCTTTTCCATTTTCATCTTTAGTGTTTACAAACATGTTTTTACCTGGCCTTGGCCTTATCTTTCTTCTCTTGAGAATTCTCTGTAGTATATCTCTCATTGGGATATTCATACTTTCCATCTGAAATTTGTTGAATCCTCTGTTTGGTACAAATCTAGAAAAAGAATTGCATACCATGGAATAATTATCACATATCTTTATTATATCATCTAATGATAAAAAACAATAAGATAAAGTAAATCTCAGTACTGTGAATCTTTCAGTGTTGGTAAGAATCCTTGTATCTAATCTTGTTAATTTTACTGAACAAATCGCAATCTATTGAATGGGGGGAAATTTACAATTATATCTGTATTGGTGATTTTTCCATATAACATTTAACCTAGTAAATATCTATGTTAAGTATTAAGTAAATCAACTTTATTTTCTCAACTATGTTGCATTTAAATTAACATATTCATGTTATTATTTGAAATATTCAATTTGTTTATAGTCCACATATACTATGGACATTGAATAAAGATAACACAACATCACAATTTTTTTAACATAAAAAAAATATTCAAGTTTGCTAAACTTACATTGTGACCACAAAGGAAGATTTTGGTGATTTTGCAGTCGGTAAGTCTTTTTCAACAAGAGCTAGTTTAGAGAATCCAAATTTAGAGACTGGTTCTTTAGGATCCAGACTGGGAAAATCCATATCAACTTCTCCATCATCCTCTGCTATATGTAGACAGTATCTTTCTATATTGTCACTAGAAATAAAGTATAAACATATCTCCTAAATACAGTTTTGCTTTCTCAATTACTGCATAGCTTAAAATTCAAATCTTCTTTGAAATATGAAAGCTTGAATTGCTCAAACAACTTTGTTTTTCTTTTAAATCCATCAATGCTTTTTGATCTCTGACAGTACAATAAATTAGTTTACTTTATCTCAGATTTTCCAAAGTATAAAGCTTTGTATTCATAAAGTACAGGCAATATACTTATAGGTTTGATTTCTGTGTATGCTGGTCAGTAATATTTAGTTAGTTGCAGCAATACACTTGATTCAAATTGTTATCTTTCCATCAGAGTATTTGGTTGTAGACAATAATACATTACATCATGGGCATAAAATCTCTGTCAGTATGTTGAGCAAAGGAATACTGCTTAGATAATGTGGTAAATGATATAATAAATATATTTCTGTGGGATACTGCTCAGATAATGTAGTAAATGATATAATAATTATATTTCTGTAGTTAGAGTTGAATAATGTACATAAGAAGACAAACAAATGAAAAATGTAAAGAAGGTGGTAAAGGGGGGTGCTTGCACAAAAAAAACGTGAAATAAGACATAATTTCACGTTGAACATGAAATAATTTCTGTAATGAAAGTTGCAAGAAAAATAAATATTTTTATGTGAACCTTTTGTGACTGAGTCACTGTCTTCTTGTATAAATTTAACTCTTTGTTTTACTTGATATTCCCGATTTAGTATACACATTTATGATATAATTGGTTTACCGTTTTTAAAAAAGTATTTCTTGACGATCCCTGCCAAGTGTTTGAATTTTATTTGAAATATACAGAGCATATATCTTATAAATAAGACTTTGAAAATCACGATGTGCGTAAAATTAAATAAGGGCTATTCCAGAAAAAAATGTAAGGGGGGGTTGGAAGGCAGTTTTTGTCAGCAACCGCCACCCAGACAATTGTAATTGAGAATTATAGTGCATTTTAGTGTGGAAAGTCGTCTGATACCCATCACCCATGTATTATTAATACAATGTGCCTTCCAACCCCCCCATACATTTTTTCTGGAATAGCCCTAAGCAGAACACGTTGAACAAGGCACCTGTCTTGCACTACTGAACATCAAATAAAAAAGTTAAATCATGTTGAACGTGAAATAAAAAACGGTGATCACTTTGCACGAAAAAAACCTTTACCACCCTCTGTAAAGAGGCACAATGACCTTCTCCATTGAAGGATGCAGGGATCCAGTTTGCAAAAAAACATTTAAATGTCATTAGAAATCAGCAAATAGTGAAAGATATATCTGATAATGGACCTACGTGAATCAGATATATTGCCAAAACATTTTGGTAAATGTTTTTTGTGTACTTCAAAGTTCTATGTCATTTCAGCTCTATATTCTCTTTTACATTTTTTGGTTTTGTAGATCAAAGTTTAATTTAATGTCAATGATCTTGTCATCTGCTTAAGACTATTATATACATGTATTTATTCTTTGACCTGGACAGAACTTACTGAAGCATAGGTTCTCTCCCTTCATTAGTATACTGCCAGCACACAAGTCCGATCAACTCCTGAATTTTTGCTGTTGCTATGACAACAACTGATATTGGATAACTTCTGTCTGCAGGTAAAGCCATTGTTAAAAATATATCCATCTTTTTTGTTGCCCCAACACTTGCCTGAAGAAAAAAATGTAAAACAAAATGAACTGAAATAAAGTGTATAAATATACTGAGAAATACATTAAAAAGAAAGCTTATGTCTAAAAAAAATCATAAATGATATTCAAAACCAAAAAACTTAATACTGTATCTACTGTAATTCAGTAATTAATAGTACTTGCTAGATTCAGGCTTTGTCATGTTTACATGCAGTTTTTGTTTGACTACTTGCATTTATTAATTGTGGACAATTATTTGCCAATCAATTAAAAAAAAATAAAAAATTGCTGTTTCTTCTGCTTTTCTTCAGTATTTTGAAGGGGCAGTTAATAAACTTTAAATTCTATTTATAGATTTTCTAAACTAAGTACCTTTCCATCAAATTTAGCATATTCCAGGAAAGGATTTGATCCTGTAATAGCAGCATTTTCTAACAACCATGATAAGGAAGACATTTTTGGTTTCTTTTTCTCTTCATTTTCTGAAGGTAATTGCTTCTTATCAAATAAATGTCCTTTCTCTTCCACTAAAAATAAAATGAACAAATTTATAGTACATTTGATTTTGTACAAGGTTACACATATGCTAGGTAGGGTCTGTTGTGGTAATCCATATTAATATTGAATAAACACTAAAATGTAAATGAATTGATGCCAGTACTCACACATAAGGTAGCACTCCACAGTAAGGTGTGTAGTTTCGCATGTTGGCCCCTGTGGATTTTTCAAATATGAGAGCTAGTGTGCAATAAAATTCATTTTTGGATAGCTGAGTATTAAAAAAGCCTTTGTATTGGGTTTACATGAACATCAAGGTTATGTTATGTATGTAATATAGGCTGTTTTCTGTATGACAGTCTGCATTTGCATGTCCCTACCATACATTGGTCCAGCAATTATTGTAATGTTTTTTTCCAACTTTTTATCGCACGAACTTTGTGATTGGATTTTACGAAAAAATAAGACACCCTTTTTTTATTTGATCATTAGGAAAATTTAGGAAAACAGTTTCTGAAAAGGTATCACTCAAAGGCATTGAAATTCTAGTTTGATACAAATTTTGGGGGTAAATGTGACATGTCCACCCCCCTTTTTGCAATATTTTATTGGAAATAAATGCAGAATGTTGCCATAAAAGGAATAAATTTTCACCCTTTTAACTTTTGAAAATCAAATCTATGGAAGATACTGATTACATACATATGCACATGTACAACACATAGAGTTAGGTTAATGTATTAGAAATCCAGGAATAGGAGATGATAAAACATTTGTGGCTCATTTTTAATTTTATTTTCTAACTGTGGAGTGCTACCTAAAGTATTAAGGTCTTACATCAGGTATCAAATTATATATTAAACATAATGACCCATGAAAATAAGGTCAATGTCCATTGTGAGCTGCAAGATGAACATGTAAATATTAAAATCATTCCATACACCAAATGTAGTTGACCTACTGATAACATTTTCTGAGAAACAGACCTAACCACTGTTACTTATAAACACTGATCCATGTGATCAATGAACAATGAAAATGAAGTCAAATTCAGAATACTTCTGCCAAACGGACATTTTCACTTAACAATCATTTTATACAGTCAATGTAGTGGTATTTTCTACTACTGTAAATTAAGAAATTATTGCATGTATTTATTATTGCGATTTTGTCATTTTAGACTTAAATGCGATTTTATTTTTTTACGATTTTGAGAAAAATCCTGTTAAATTCATATAAAATATTTCAAAATGTGTGTTTAAATTATTGTGTTTACAACTCAGTTGCATTTTTCGCAATAATAAAAACCTCGCATTAATTTCTGAATTTACATTAATAGTGTCTGAAACCTAGACCTAACAAACAAAATTTAACATTCACCAATGAATCATAAAATGTAGTCAATGTGAGATGAACCCTGCCAGACAAAACAATTCACCTGGCTAGCATACAGTACCCAAATGTAGTTTACCTATTTTATTTTTACAGTTTATCTGTCAAACACACTTAATTACAAAAAATAAACATTTATCCCTGATCCATGAAGTGAGGGTTCTTTCAGGTGAACCATGCCTGACTGACATGTAGCGATGCAATGGTTCTATATACCAAACAAAAATCTCCTATTCTTAATCATAATGAATCATGCTGAAAAAGTGGCTGTACTATGAAAATTCTAGACAAGGTCAACAGATACTGCCAGACAGAAACTTTTAAATAACTAATCTCAACTATATACAGCTAAGAAGTAGCAAGGTCTTTTTTTCATTTGAAGTTTGAAGCTTTATTCAGTTTATGCTGCCACCTGATAAGCATCCCTTTGCCTAAAAAATGTTTGTTTGTCAAAGCTAGAACCACTGAAAGTAACTAGTGAATAGAACAAAAAAAAATTGTAAGGGTTCCGCGGAACCCAGTGTCTCGCCTACTTTTGCTGTAAATTGCAGGCTCAACAAAAATGAGGCAAAAAATCAATAAAAATAAAAATATTCCTCTTGATACTATCCTATGATTATAAGAAGGTTCTGTCCAAGTTTGGTAAAAATCTAGGATAGTTAATGAATCTAATAAATGTTTTGAAAACTTTAACTGCAGACTGTATGTAATGTTAACTGGAAGAAAATCTAAGTCCATTTAAAAGTAAAATACAGAAAAATGGAATTTTATTTTTACAAAATTTACTTCTGGATACTATTTTATGATCATAAACAAGCTTCTGTCCAAGTTTGGTAGAAATCCAGTATAGTTTAAGAAAGTTATTAAAATTTCAAAAACTTTAACCACAGAGTGAATATTTGTTGACGACGACGCTGCCACCGCTGCCGACGGAATGTAGGATCGCTTAGTATCGCTTTTTCGACTAAAGTCGAAAGCTTGACAAAAATCATTCTTATAGTTATTACATAAAATTTCTTCATGAAAATGATGAGATTAAAAGTGGCCATTTAGTTGGGCTGCACCCTCTATCTGTTCCTAAAAAATGTGTGTGTTCTATTCTAAATTCTGAATCCTTATTATTTGTGTACCATTGTATTCACTAGATGAATCTCTCCATGGAACATTTTTTATTTTACGTTGACTTCTTCTTTCTTTCTTCATTCTCTCTAACTTTTGTGCTGTATTTGATCTTCTCCTATGACCTGAAAAATGAACAAAATGCATGTTTGCCTTTAAATACAACTACAGTTAAACCTCATTGTGTCTAAACTTGGCGTGTCAAAAACTTGATAGAGTCAAGGTTATTTCTCAGTCAAGGTTAAATTCATGTTTGATCAATGCATATTTACCTTTAATAAGTAGAATTCATCTGATTCTAATAATTGCTTAAGTCGAGTCAATTTTATAGTCCAATCAATGTAAAATTCTTGTTAATTTATCCCTATGTCTTGGGGTTAAAAGATGCAGACCTAATGATAAAAATTCAAATCATATGTATTTTTATGTTAACCTATCATATCCAAAAGAGTTTAGTATGTTTACCCGGGTACCTTCTTTCATCTGACATAAAAACAAAAACGCTTTTACATCACCTAATTTGAGATTTAATGAATAGTTAGAATTCAAATTCAGTCTTTACAATGAATAAAAGGATAAAGACAATTATATGTCAAATTTATAATTGAATGCAATGCAGACAAACTTGATCACATATTTCAGAACTTGATTTGTTTTGCAAGGGATTTCATAATTAAGAGTGACTGACCTTTGGAAATATTTGTGTTTGTGTATTGATTTTATTAGTGAATGGTTTGTATCTTTACTTGTGTTAAAAGATTATGAGGAACCATAAAGTATGGAGATTGAATACACAATCATAATGTGTCGTATTGCAACAACAAAAAAAGGGGCATTTTTGCGCCTGTCCCAAGTCAGGAGCATCTGGCCTTTGTTAGTCTTGTATTATTTAAATTTTAGTTTCTTGTGTACAATTTGGAAATTAGTATGGCGTTCATTATCACTGAACTAGTATATATTTGTTTAGGGGCCAGCTGAAGGACGCCTCCGGGTGCGTGAATTTCTCGCTACATTGAAGACCTGTTGGTGACCTTCTGCTGTTGTTTTTTTATTTGGTCGGGTTGTTGTCTCTTTGACACATTCCCCATTTCCATTCTCAATTTTATTGTTCAATATATCTAGTTTACACTTATCACATACTGTATTTCCTGAATTCAAAATTTATTACACCACACTTGAGTTCGCAAGTCAAACCAAAGATAAGTCAAATACTTTTGTCCTGTCTTTTGGACTTCCACATAACAAGGTTTAGCTGTATAAACTATTTCTACTACAAAACTGCTTAAAAATGCTGTGGCATATTCTAATTCATAAATTATCATACTTTATCTACATTTAGATTTTAAACTTTCATTTTCAAATGGATGCCAAGTTAAGAGAGACTTTGCAGCCTTGAGACTTTTAAAAGTGTGCAGACTCTTATGCTAATTTTGGACTAGAACTTTCCTGGCCAAACATGATAACAATCAGAAAACACCAGGCCATTCAGCTTATTTCCGTTGTCAATGAAAAAGGTGTTAGGTTGACCTAGGGTCATTTCATAAATCAGCTCCCATAATGCATTGCACCTTACTTTTTCTCATGGTCATGTGACAATCTGTCAAAGTGAATTTAAAATGTGTAAATCGATGGGTCACTGTGAAAACTGTCCAGAAAATAAAGGTTGGCAAGTTCATTTGTAGATGAAACTTACATAAATGAAGAGATAAAGGAAAAAAGGAAAAAAATTAAGCCTGATTATTATGGATCCATTGGTTAAGTCGTTGACAGGATAGGACAAAAGTATTTGACTTATCTGTGGTTTGATTCATTTACAGGTTTCTGTCAGAGTCCATTCCACTGACATTAATACTAACCATATCCCATATCAGGGAGGATATCATAGGAACTTGACAGATTGGTGTCAGAGTCCATTCCACTGTCACTAATACTTGAAGAATCATGTCTGGAAAAAAATATATCATTTCATTAATCATTCTCTTCTTCTTAGATTTAAGAAGATGTGGTATGGGTGCCAATGAGACAACTCTCCATCCAAGTCACAATTAATAAAAGTAAACCATTATTGGTCGTAGTTCGGTCTTCAACTCGGAGCCATGGCTTACACTGAATAGCAAGCTAACAATGATTAGTGTAAAACCATACAAAGGTGAACACAAACGCTCTAATCTACACAAATAAATGATTCAAGGAGCTTAGCCTGATACGACCACAGAGCTCAAACCCTGAAAAGTTGGGGCAAGTTTGACCAATATCTAAGCTTGATACTGTCTAAATTTGAATTATGACATGAGTAAATTTTGACATAATATGTTTCTGACACAATATAAATGTGGTCAAAGATCTAAATCAAAGTTCTTGTAAGCACTGAAGGGTAAAGATTGCTTTAGTTTATCACTGGGAAGTAAAATTAAATATTGCACTTCCAATAAAGCATTTGTTGTAGTTAACTCAACTACAATTCTGGACAATGGTAGATAACTCCAATTTTAAAGGTGATTTTAACAATGACATCATTTATATTTTTAGAACAGGTATAAGATTCCTGCACCTTGCAAAAGTTATAACATGGTTTTGTGATTTGAATACCTAAGCATATTTTTTTTGGTCCCTTATTCTTAAACTGTTGGTACCACAACCCAAAAATCAATCCCAACCTTTCTTTTGTGGTATTGAACCTTCTTGCATTTCATATTTTTATTCACTTAAGTTTAAGTCATTGTCTGGAAACAACACTTATGAACCACATCAACAAACAACAACTACTGAACTTCAGATTCCTGACTTAGGACAGGTGCAAACAATTGTAGCCAGTTTAAACGTTTATCTGAAACAATAGTGTTACATCACACCATAGAAAGACACACTATACAATATCAATTGAAATCGCTTAATGAACTCAATCATAAACATAAAAACACAAGTGAACTGACAACATACATGAACAATATTCATATTTTGCCTACCTCTTATTGACTCTTTTGCTTGAAATAAACAAGTTATATGATATAAGTTTTTAGTTGTTGTAAACCCTATGATATATATTGGACTGCTGAAATATTATACGATCAGTGACATGAAGCAATCCTTTTAAATGTTATTACAGGCATGACAGGGTATAGAGTCTGGTCAAAGTTAGATTGATGGTTCAGCAAAGAGTTTTGAAAAAATTTCTATCATGTATTTGTCATCACTCATCATGGTCATACATGGTCTGTATCTATAATCATTCTCTTTACTTTGAATGCTGAAATGAATAATACTAATAGGAAAAGGGATTGTAAACATTGTAAACTAGACCTACATTGTAGGACATGTACATCTTCATTGTAGTCATTGGTTAAACATGAGTCAGGACTAAGGACTCATACGTGATTTTAGCATGTACATGTACAGGATTGTATATATATACTATATAACAAATGGGGAATGTGTCCATGGGACCCAGATGATGCCCCAGCTTGCATATACATTGTAGTATAAAGTTATATAGGAACATAATAAATGCAGTTTATAACATTTTCCAAAAGACAGCTTTATGGCAATTAACACAAATTATGTGTTAAAATATTTCTCTAAAATGATTGCCTATACATATATATAGAGTATTAGACTGTTTACCTGCTTTTAGAATCATATTCATCATAGTCTTCACTCTCAATAATTAATTCACACATCCCTGTGTCATCACTGGTAATGAATGAGTTTCTCAAGTGAGAGATAAGAAATCTGGCATTATCTGTCATAGCCATGGTTGCAGCCTATTTGTTTAAGTAAATCTGAAAAAAACACACATAAAAGTACAAACCTCATACTAATACCAATATTCTAATTCTGTTTCTCTTATCTACAATGTAAGTGTTGTGACAATGTATTATAACTATTTGTTGTTCATTTGCAGGATTGAAATTGTCTTATGGTCAAGCTCTGTGAGACCAAGCTTGATTGAAAGTAATTAATTACCATAATACATGTAACGGTTACCACACCACTTTATGTATGCGCTAATGTCTCAAGTCAGGAGCCTGAAGTTTAGTGGTTGAATTGGTTCATGCCTGTAATATTATTTTTTGGGCAAATAGTTTAGTTATATATATTAGGTCAAAAGTTTTTTCAATAGATCACCTTTGAGATTGTTGCATTTCCATTAAAAACTTTTTGGTGAACATCATTCGTACATTAAGGGACAGTGACACTTTTAACTGATTCTGGTTAAGAGGTGCTTCCTTGAATTAGGGAATTCCTTATACATATATACTGGAAGGCAGAAAAGGCATGCATAATTGACAAACTATTCTAGTAAAGGCCTCAACAGCATGGCCCCTTTGAGCTCACATTATTTTGAAACAATGAAAAACACATCATAACAATACACTAACATGATGAAAAACACATCATAACAATACACTAACATGATGACTAACCAAAATGTGATTAAAATTTATTCAAGACAACACAAATATAATTAAATGTATCTTAAAATTACTTCTCGCAAGTACATGAAAGTTTATAATTAAACTTAATAAATAAATATTACAACATTCAAAAAGTATTTACTATGTCTGAATACCAACATTTAAATTCTACAACTGATTTGCTAAAAACGCTAAAATGGCCAAATGAAATAATCCATGACTAACTATCATT
The DNA here is from genome assembly GCF_036588685.1 of Mytilus trossulus. Classification (NCBI taxonomy): domain Eukaryota; kingdom Metazoa; phylum Mollusca; class Bivalvia; order Mytilida; family Mytilidae; genus Mytilus; species Mytilus trossulus. The sequence goes on along the minus strand of NC_086374.1, from coordinate 41,087,544 downwards.
TCTATAGTATAAAATAGTACAAAAACTACAAATTATGGGCTTACCATACACACATCACTTGTGGAGTGAGTTCTCCAGTAAATAAGAAACTTGGCACAAAGTAAATAATCTACATCAGAGTCCTAAAAACCACCAAAAAAAAAATAAGAATGGACTCTTCATAATCTGACATATAAAATACATCATTTCTATACGTTTTAGTTCGTTAATATATGAGAAATCTGTCCTCCATATATCAGTGTTTTCCTTTTTTCACTATTGTAAGGTGGGTCTTTTAAAAGAATCACTTGCAACCGGGTGTTATTTTTTAAATGTCCAATTTAATTATTTTTTATTTACTGTGGGTGCATGTGCACGTGGGGGTCACAAAATTAAAGACAAGTATAATATTCAAATTTAATGAAGTTCAACAAACATAAATAGAAGTAATCATATTATTTTCAAATATTCTTTGATTGGATTTTTTTTTACAGATGGCTCATGCAGGACTCCCTCCTCCTGCCAATGCAAGGCCTTTCGATTCCAGGTTTCTGTCCTGTTTATTGCTTTTGTGTCGTATTTTTGGCACACAGAACAGTAGTATTCTTCCTCTGTCATGTCTGTGACTATAAGCCATTTGAAGTCTTGCTCATATTTGTCTCACTTGCGTTTCTTTTCCGTTGTTTGGTTGATTTTTGTTCAATTTCCACAACTTCAACATTACTATCAATTTTATTTAACTTATTTGGTCTGGTACTTATTTTCTGTATCATCATTTTCATCTGCCTTTCTTTTGCCCGATTGATAAATGAAAACATTGAAATTTGTCAATCGGACACCATCTTTGTCAATGAAAACAAATCAGCAAGGCGCGATAAGTATTCAAATTTTAACGCTACGAAACCGAAAAAAGTCCTGAATTTGAAAAAAAAGCCGACCACCTCCTGAAATGGAAAGGTGGTCGGCTTTCAAAAGAAGGTGGTCGGCACTACCAGCTTAAATACTGAATGGAAAACACTGCATATATGTTACATGTAACTATACATGGGCAGACTTACTGGACAACCGCACTTATGTGAAAAACACAGGTGACCCATTTGTCTGATTGATTTTCTAATCATTTCAGATATATCTTATCCAAATTATCAAATCATGCAGTCAGAAAGCTGACCGTGAATTAAGGTTGTACATGTTGTCAGTGTAACGATAAGTGAACCCAACAGGGGTCAAGTTTAGAACAGACCCAGATTCCAACAGACATACATACTATTACTAGTCCAGGATTACTCTGATGTCCAACGCCTGTTTTGCCAGTCAAGCTGGACGTCAGAGTACTCTCAGACCAATATGCATGTAGATCTGTCAAAGTGTCAACAATAACAACATAGGCATAGCAGGATATCATAGACCAGTTTCAGACATTAATAAATAATATTGATCAATCAAATATCAACCAACACAGCTGTTTTACGTGAAAAATGTCTTACTTGTTTTTTATAATTGATGGAATGAATATCTTGAATACAAATGTTGGTGTAAGCTGTTAAACTTGAATGTAAAACCCAAAACAAAGTGGCCGCAGGCTAAGACAAGGGAGGTAATTACGATAAAAAATAAAACTCGGAACGTAATCGGAGAAGTTACGATAAAACGGAATTTGTTGATTGATGGTAATACTTCAGAAAAATAGTATTGTACTTCAAATCTACTATACTATGAAGCTAAGAATAACATATACATATATTTTTATCCTCTTCAAGTCGTTGGTTCTTCCTAATTTTAATGCTGTCTTGATTTACACTTCTATCCCTGAAGCTACACATGCATGCTACATTATACATGTGCTATATATAATTTAGACTAATTTAGACTGAGGTATATAGACTAGTATATTGGAAAATCAATAGAGACTAGAGCTAGCTATCATACAGTGAACGCCTTCAACTATCCTGATCCTAGCTTGGTACTATAATTTCTCTCAGACTTGTAAGTCTAACTGTAAGTGTTAGGTTGATTTGTATAGGTGCCGGTTAGACTTACATGAAAATAGGAGTGTCACACTGTAAGTGTTAGGTTACTATTATGACGTCTATGAGGGCTATTTTAATTTTTGCTTTGACGTCTTCCTGCGTTGATGTAAAGCATCAAAGGGAAAAAAAGGTGATAGCCTTTCAAGATGTCATCATTATTTTATTATCTTGTAAAATTAAAATGATTAATAAAATTGAGAATGGAAATGGGGAATGTGTCAAAGAGACAACAACCCGACCATAGAGCAGACAACAGCAGAAGGTCACCAACAGGTCTTCAATGCAGCAAGAAATTCCCACATCCAGAGGCGTCCTTCAGCATGTCAGCTGGCCCCTAAACAAATATATATACTAGTTCAGTGATAATGAACACCACACAAAACTCCAAATTGTACACAAGAAACTAAAATTTAAAATAATACAAGACTAACAAAGGCCAGAGGCTCCTGACTTGGGATAGTTGCAAAAATTTTGCGGGATTAAACATGTTTATGAGATCTTGACCCTCCCCCTATACCTCTAGCAAATGCAGAAAAGTAAATGCATAACAATACGCACATTAAATATCTATTTTGTATATTTTATAATTTTGAAAACTAACAATAACTAACAAATTTTCTAAATATACAATCTAATGTTTAAAGAGGCCAAGATATTAGGTACCGGTACTTTCTGTACCAAACTAACAAATGAAAAAGTTTTCAATAAATTATGTATAATTTGCTGAAGAAGGTTTAAGTCATTAAATCAATATAGAGCAGAAATATCACACAAAAAGACTCCCAATATGGTAGCTAGGGTGCATATGTATCAATCCCTCAACTCTAACAACAAAAAGTACAGATCTAAGAGTACTCTAAGTTACTGATACCTAGTTTAAAGCCGATAATAAATGTCAAATAACTTGGTAGGGAGTTACCTAAGATAAAATTGAGAATGGAAATGGGGAATGTGTCAAAGAGACAATAACCCGACCAAAATAAAAAAAAAACAACAAAAACAAAAAAAACACAACAGCAGAAGGTCACCAACAGGTCTTCAATGTTGTGAGAAATTCCCGCACCCGGAGGCGTCCTTCAGCTGGCCCCTAAACAAATATATACTAGTTCAGTGATAATGAACGCCATAATACCAATTTCCAAATTGTACACAAGAAACTAAAATTTAAATAATACAAGACTAACAAAGGCCAGAGGCTCCTGACTTGGGACAGGCGCAAAAATGCGGCAGGGTTAAACATGTTTGTGAGATCTCAACCCTCCCCCTATACCTCTAACCAGTGTAGAAAAGTAAAAGCATAACAATACGCACATTAAAATTCAGTTCAAGAGAAGTCCGAGTCTGATGTCAGAAGATGTATGGCAAACTATTTATTAGGTGTACTGCATACAAATTCAATAAACATACTGGCCAGAAGTGCAATGAAGTATGAGAATCATGAAAACAATGCAGTTCACATACTTTGTAAGAGAAGTCATCTCAAGAATAAATATTTTTTTTAAGCACATGTTGACGAGTACATACTAATTTATATGTAATTAGGTTTCGGTTTCATTGTTTTGTACACATCCCCTTCAGCCATGAATTGTACCATTTGATTATTTCAGTAAATCTTCAATCTTTCATATTCATGCTATCAGTATTGTATTGACAGAAGAAAGGAAGATAAACTTTATCAATCCAATAAGATGAATCTTCTGCCTCAAAGCCACACAGAATTTCATTCTCCAGAGTACTGGGACAACTTCTTCAAAAAAAGAGGAACAAAAGCTTTTGAATGGTAACTTAATTTATTACTGCTTCTTTTTCTTTTTTTAGAGAAGAAATGTACTTAAACTGAAGATATGCATGAACACATGATACACATTTACCATGTTTGCTTATACTCTATGTAAAGTTAATGATTAAGATAAATAATGAGTTTTTGATTTAAATAGTATTACCAATTGCGCATCTTATTTTGCAAGGAAATATTTTGTTCCCACTCACTCACTTATCATCTATTAAAATTTGACTTACAAAGAAGTAGATGCCTGTACTTTTAAGGTCCAAATCTACACAAGTGTAATGAATGCATACTACATATAATAGGTCTTCACTTTAGTCATACCACACGTGCATATATATATATGTTTCACAGACAAAGATTTATTTTGTACAAATAACAGAAGTTTTAGCTTTTTAGCTTTTTGTCAAATTTCTATATGTACTGACACAGCTGAGATGGGAAAGGGGGGAGGTTGTGCTATGAATTTAAATTTTAGAGGAATCTGTGTTATTTAAAATGTATGATTGATATTAACAGGTATGGAGAATATCCTGAATTGTGTGGAGTTTTACACAAATATATAAAGCCCAAAGATAAATTACTGGTTGTTGGCTGTGGAAATTCTGTCATTAGTGAAAATTTGTATGATGTTGGTTACCATAGTATTGTTAACATTGATATAAGTGATATCGTTATTCGTCAGATGATAGACAAAAACCAAAATAAAAGACCTGATATGAAATTTCTTAAAAAAGATGTGAAACAGGTTAGTAATTAAATATGAACAAGGATAAAGATTTGAACAGTAACAAGGAGATACAGTTGAATATGAACAAGTTAATAAAGTGAAGTTAAATATGAACAATTATATAACGCTGAATATTAACAAGTAGATAAAGTTAAATGTGTAATTTAAACAAGAAGATAAAGTTTAATATTATACATTTATTTCCAGTGCCTGAGGGAGATATGAAGATTTTTCACCCTAAAAAAATCATATTTCACGAGGGCATCGCTTGGAACGCACTTTTTCAAAGTCTCACCTTACCATACGGCCAAAGACATGACACCCTTCATTTATGGCTAAAATAACCCATTATACATGATTTACATGTATATGTAAATGTTTTAAAAATTTCCACCTTTTAATAGAACCGCCATGACTAGGTAATGGAATATACAGTCTACACAAGACTGTCTAACGATTTACAGAAAAGGGCCGAAAAGAACATACACATATATATATAATATTTATTTTATAATCAATGAATATATACACGAAATTTTAATTTTGTTAAAATTTCCTCCTAATAAACATGTAAATCAACCATATACTGTTCAATTACAGGGATATGTGGACACCAAAAAAGGAGACAAAATAACTTCAGTGTTTTTTTTCAAAGATTTGTATATCTTACTATACACATCCTTGGTTTATACTAATATTTTTTTTATGTGTTTGATGCAAAATGAAAAATTCATTAACTTACTGGTAAAATATTTTTGCAGATGGATTTTGAAGATGGTGAATTCGGTGCTGTGTTTGATAAGGGTACTCTTGATGCCTTGATGGTTGATGAAACAGAATCTGTTGTTGCAGATATTGATGCCATGTTTAAAGAAATAGGACGAGTCCTTAAACAAGGTGGAAGATACATCATAATTACACTGCTACAAGATCAGATACTGAAAAAAGTGTTTTCTTATTTTCCTGAACTGTAAGTATCTCAGTCAGTTTTATATGTGCAGTAATCTCTTTCATATTTTTATTGATTTTCAAAAGGAAAATGTATTTGTTGTGTGCAAAAATTAACTACATTATCATCTACATAATATTTTTAATTTATCAATGTTCACTCCCCTCATCTGCCCATTAATACAAATATTTTCTTATATAGAAAAGTCAGTAGATGTGTTCAGAATTTCCTGCTTTTTCTTCTATGAGCTTGTTTTGGAAAAATTAAGGCAATGATGAAAGCAACTTTTCATTTAGCCAATCAATATTTAAAATTTTAATTATTCATGTTATTGTAGTCTCAATTTTTATGGCAAATTCTTAGAATTATTACCATGATTTACTTAACCTAAAATAATACAATAATGATCATGTTTTCAGTGGGTGGCCAATTAGAATCCATCTTATTAGTACAGATAGTTCAGAAAACAAAGATTTCCACATGCCAGTGTTTGCAGTAGTGCTGACAAAGTTCAAAAAGTTACCAAACATGAAACAGGTTGGTTAATCTATTGGCTATTGTTAAGGGTATTGCAACTGATTTTACAGTATGTTCTTATGTTGTGCTGTTACACCACTATCCCTGGTTAGGGAAGGATTGAGGACTGGGAAATGTATTTGACATGTGTCTCTGCAGCGTCTGAAGCCTGTTATATAGTTGTTGTCTTTGGTTAATGTCTGTCATATTTCTTTTCTGAACAAATTTTTTATGAAGTAGACCGATAGTTTTCTCGTTTTTGTATTTTACATTTTTAATGTCTAGACCTTTACAGCTAACTATACAGTATGATGTTTTCTCATTGTTGAAGGATGTATGGTGGCATATGATTGCTTATTTCCACTTTTTTTGTTTCAATGTAAACACATTGTAATACCACATCACAATTGTGTACTGTAAATTCAGAAATAATGTGATGTTTTCATTATTGTGAAAAATGGGACAGTGTTATAATGGCAATAATCTAAGCTTGCATTTTGAAATAATTATACCCCCGCTTTACCCCCGCTTTAAAAAAGGGGGGTATACTGTTTTACCTCTGTCTGTCCGTCAATCCGTCAGTCAGTCCGTCCCATGAATATTTTCGTTGCATTTTTCTCAGGAACTACAATAGAAAGATTTCTGAAATTTGGATTCAGGGTTTATCTAAGTCACCTATACCGTGTGATGCGTTTTCAGATTGATCACTTAAAAACTTCCTGTTTACCAAACACTTGTATGATTTTACACATGATAGCCAAGTTGAAAATTTTCGTCACACTTTTCTCAGGAACTACAATACAAGGATTTCTGAAATTTGGTTTCAGGATTTATATAAGTCAGCTATACCGTGTGATGCGTTTTCAGATTCATCACTCGACAACTTCCTGTTTACCGAACACTTGCATATTTTTACACTATTTATTTTTTCGTCGCATTTTTCTCAGGAACTACAATACAAGGATTTCTGAAATTTGGTTTCAGGGTTTATCTTAGTCAGCTATACCGTGTGATGCGTTTTCAGATTCATCACTCGACAACTTCCTGTTTACTGAAAACTTGCATATTTTTACACTATTTATATTATCCACTTGCGGCGGGGGTATCATCAGTGAGCAGTAGCTCGCAGTTGCACTTGTTTTATCTGAATTAAACAGGATTTTTCTCAACTTTGCAAAAAATTAAATTGCTTTTTAGTCTTGAATGACAAAATCGCAATAATAAATGCAAGCAATAATTTCTGCATTTACAGTGTTTGAATATTTGACAGGTTAGTTTATCTATTGACTATTGTTCTGTAGTTTAATAGGTAGACGTGAAACATGAACAAATAAAGTTCCACATTTATAGTTAACAGGTAACCTTCATTATATTCACAAGTTCTTTAGTTGCAATACATGAATGCACGTAGGGGAAGTATGATTGCCAGTGAAGTTATTACGAGTAAAATTGAAATGTGATGTTGTATATATCTTACGTGTTGCAAAATTCTAATACACAACTTAAATTCACAAGGTTGCTGGACCATGGACATATATTCTCCTGTATTTACACATATACAGCAATCAAGTCTAATACAAATTTCTTTTACAGTTAAACACAACCAATTCTTGAATTATTTTTTATTTATAGATCCTTGAAGTATCAACTGTAGAAGATAAAGTGGAGAGATTTGATGATGTTGATAAAGTGAAGGGAGTACTCAAGGAGATGCAGTATTATGCATTAATTAGACAGCAGATTAGTAAAAGGTTAGGACATGGAAAACTACATTGCTTTAAATGTTGTTTAATGCAAGAAATAGAAAAAATACTGTTACCTTATTTTTTATCCATAGAAAATGAGCTGTAAATGTAAATTACCTGATGAGTGAATGTTGATAGCATTTTTGTCATGTGGCTAGTTCAAAGTGGCAAAATATCAGAAAAGTGAAATATATAATAAGGAGGGAAAAAAAATGTAAGGAACAATAGTGTACACAAATATATTTAATTGTATTGCAGCATCATTCTAATAATTTTTATAAGCCTTGAACTATGTTTTATTTTGTGCTAGTAAGAATTGTTGAATTATTAATTGCTGGTATATTTATTTCAGAAATATGAGTAAAGAGCATGTGTCTCTCTGTCTGTACAGTGATATATCCACCTCACCTAGATATACTTTACATATAGTTGACAGTACACAGAATCTCAAACAGAAGTTTGCCATTTTTATTGTGCCACAAGGGAGGTAATAACACTTTACATATAGTTGAGAGTACACAGAATCTCAAACAGAAGTTTGCTATTTTTATTGTGCCACAAGGGAGGTAATAACACTTTACATATTGTTCACAGTACACAGAATCTCAAACAGAAGTTTGCAATTTTCATTGTGCCACAAGGGAGGTAATAACACTTTACATATTGTTCACAGTACACAGAATCTCAAACAGAAGTTTGCTATTTTCATTGTGCCACAAGGGAGATAATTACACTTTACATATAGTTAACAGTACACAGAATCTCAGACAGAAGTTAGCAATTTTTATTGTGCCACAAGGGAGGTAATTACACCTTACATATAGTTGACAGTATACAGAATCTCTAAATTTTATATTTTTCTAACTAAAAGTCATGATGTTGCGAACATCAGTAAGGTTTGTTTGTTAAGAAGGAATAATAGGACTGATAAGAAATGCCATATTATCATTATAAGGAAATATCATCATACAAAAAATACTTTGATATGACATTTTTGGTGTTTTGTAGAGAAACAGATTGGCTGTTTGCAACAGAAGCTGGTAGGATGCAGCTTTCTGATTCTGCAGGATTTGAAAGACTGATAGTTGTATGTTTACATCGGGATCATACATACACAGATTTGGATAGTATAAAAACAGAACTTTCTGCCAAAGTTATGGAGTTGACACCCCCAAATTTCAAGAGAGGAGTACAGGTAAAAGATTGAATAATATATTTTTTCACTATACATACCTGTATCCATTGAAGTGATGCTTTAAATATTAGAGTTATCTTTCTTGTACCAGAACTAAACCTTCATTTGTTGCATGCTATTTGTGACAGTCAGTATTTGTATATTACTCTTTAAAAACAGTTATCTGAATAACATTAATTCTTTATATGTACATGTGTTTGTTGAACGCATAATTTACCTTTTCAAAATCATCAAAGAGGTCAAGTGTTCTATTGTAAGTAATGAAAACCTGACTTATAATTTATTTTAAACTTTAGGTACCTTTCTTGTCCCTGGGACAGGATATTGGTAAGAGACAGATTAAGTGTAAAGGCCACAGTGATATGAGTGGAGAGTATGTTATAGAAGATGTGGAGGTGGATGGGGATGTGTACAGAAGACTGGTGTTCTCCTCTAATCCTAACATTGTACAGTCAGAGGCCAAACTAAAATCAGGTTTCTATTTGATATCCTAACATTGTACAGTCAGAGGCCACACTTAAATCAGGTTTCTATTTGTTATCCTAACATTGTACAGTCAGAGGCCAAACTAAAATCAGGTTTCTATTTGATATCCTAACATTGTACAGTCAGAGGCCACACTTAAATCAGGTTTCTATTTGATATCCTAACATTGTACAGTCAGAGGCCACACTTAAATCAGGTTTCTATTTGTTATCCTAACATTGTACAGTCAGAGGCCAAACTTAAATCAGGTTTCTATTTGATATCCTAACATTGTACAGTCAGAGGCCACACTTAAATCAGGTTTCTATTTGTTATCCTAACATTGTACAGTCAGAGGCCAAACTAAAATCAGGTTTCTATTTGATATCCTAACATTGTACAGTCAGAGGCCAAGCTTAAATCAGGTTTCTATTTGATATCCTAACATTGTACAGTCAGAGGCCAAACTAAAATCAGGTTTCTATTTGATATATCCTAACATTGTACAGTCAGAGGCCAAACTAAAATCAGGTTTTAATTTGATATCCTAACATTGTACAGTCAGAGGCCAAGCTTAAATCAGGTTTCTATTTGATATATCCTACATTGTACAGTCAGAGGCCAAGCTTAAATCCGGTTTCTATTTGATATATCCTACATTGTACAGTCAGAGGCCAAACTAAAATCAGGTTTCTATTTGATATATCCTACATTGTACAGTCAGAGGCCAAACTAAAATCAGGTTTTAATTTGATATCCTAACATTGTACAGTCAGAGGCCAAACTTAAATCAGGTTTCTATTTGATATATCCTACATTGTACAGTCAGAGGCCAAGCTTAAATCAGGTTTCTATTTGTTATCCTAACATTGTACAGTCAGAGGCCACACTTAAATCAGGTTTCTATTTGTTATCCTAACATTGTACAGTCAGAGGCCAAACTAAAATCAGGTTTTAATTTGATATCCTAACATTGTACAGTCAGAGGCCAAGCTTAAATCAGGTTTCTATTTGATATTCTTACATTGTACAGTCACAGGCCAAGCTTAAATCAGGTTTCTATTTGATATCCTAACATTGTACAGTCAGAGGTCAAACTTAAATCAGGTTTCTATTTGATATCCTAACATTGTACAGTCAGAGGCCAAGCTTAAATCAGGTTTCTATTTGTTATCCTAACATTGTACAGTCAGAGGCCAAGCTTAAATCAGGTTTCTATTTGATATATCCCAACATTGTACAGTCAGAGGCCAAACTAAAATCAGGTTTCTATTTGATATCCTAACATTGTACAGTCAGAGGCCAAACTAAAATCAGGTTTCTATTTGATATCCTAACATTGTACAGTCAGAGGCCAAACTAAAATCAGGTTTTAATTTGATATCCTAACATTGTACAGTCAGAGGCCAAACTTAAATCAGGTTTCTAATTGACATACTTTTAGGTTATACCAATTTCAAATCCATATGTTTTTGTTGCCGAAGGAATCAAATCGAATGGTGAATTCCTTATTTTATCATAAGTAAAGAGGGGTAATGTTTTTTCTTTTTCAGATTATGAGTAAATTGAAATTCTATGTTGTCCCCCAATGAGACACTTACTCAACATCTTATCTAATCAAAAACATAAACTTAGTATTCAATTACTCCTTAAGACTTGTTGATTGAACACATTGTGCACAATGTTAGGCTCCAGGAACTCTAGCTTCCTATTGGTTTTTATTCATGCAAAAATATGTTTATAAAATCTACGTGCAATGTCCATTCTCACTGAGTTGTGGACAGTTGAATCATGTCACCATTGTTTATTGCAGCTATATTTATATATTTTATAAACTATAAAAACACCAGTGACGATGTGGGATGAATCATTTTGATAAAAATATTTTCTTTTTGGCAGTAGGAAAGAAAAAAGGGAAGAAATCTGTGAAGCTAATTATAGATCCTGATTATTTGGCTTGTCAACATCATATATCTATGATAGCTGGTCTTGGATTTGTCCCAGATATTCATCAGATGAAAGGTAATTTAACCAGTTAAAAGTTATGATTACTGATGACGTCTTAAATAAACGCCACATGGATATGCTATTCTGACAAAGTTAACATTGTAATTGAAAAGTTAAAAAAAAATACAAAATGAGTAAGTTAGTAAGTAAAAAGATGGTTTATTATAGTGACATGTTGGTAAATTATCAAAAATATATGTATTTGTACAAAATATAATACGACATACAGAATGCACCACCCCAATGTACAAATAAGTCACATTTTACTTTCAATTCCTTATATAATTTATTATTATTATTTAATCCTTATAAATGTATTTGTAACAACAAAATATCCCATCTTCCTGATATTTGAAAGGGAAATAAAGTACAGTTTATCAGGTTTTCTAAATATTGATATTTTTAAGATATCAGTTGTAAGCCACAGTGTTAACCTGTTTTGGCAAGTAAGCATGTCAAATGAGCAAAATAGCGTGACATTGTACTGAGCAGCTGCTATTATACAATTACAGTCTTTTGTTTTGATAAGTATGTGGTTTTATTGACTTTTGACAAACTGCTATTCACTGAGGAAATGACCAAGGTGAATATCAGTTTTTCAAAAGTTAATTAAACAAATATTTACCGTAAACAAATGACAATAATTGTTTTTTATATATTCCAAGACAAATGTATGTAATTTCCATTATTGACCAAAACCAATTGTACATCAAACAGGAAGGACGTTACAATTAGTTATAAATTACTCACAGTACCGATAGATTTTACTGTAAACGTTTTCTGCATGCCTCTTAAAGTAAAAGAAGTATTTAGTATTCACAATTCACAATGTCTCAGTGTTCATTTTTCAATAGTTTCATATAATTGTGGTTTAAGAATATATTTTGCAGAATTTAATCTTTGCAGTTTCTGAACTTGAATTTAAATTTGTTGATTGTTCAACTTATTGCTTGCATTATTCTTATATTCAATTATATCATTACTACAAGGACATTTATGTTTCTATTATCAGATGGAAAACTAAGTGCTTTGTTGATAGGTCTTGGAGGAGGAGGTCTAGCTACATTCTTACATCAACACTTTAAACAGGTTGGTAATATTACGCCTTAATGCATATTATATTTCACTCAATGGAGGAAAATGCATATGTAGTAGAAATTTGAAAGTTAAGATATGTCTGTCCATTTCAGGTCTTTTATGAAACCTCTAACTCACAATGAAGGTGGTACATTGCATTCTAACATGTCTGTCTGTTTGTCTCTTCTTCACTTTTCAAGTTTTGCTACATATTACTCAGCTTTATTACCAAGCAATTGTTTGATATTCAGTATGGTCACATTATATGTTTTTGTACGTCATATGAATTCATACTATGCATGCTTTTTAAATGGAAATTGTGATTTCACAAAGCATTCTTTTAAAATAGCAAGAAAACTCTTAAGACCAGTATAACTTTATTATGATGAGTTTTACTATGTAAACAATCATCAAATCTGTTGGGCAGTCAATTTCTATTTGACAATTCTTTAACTTCTCATTGGGTACACATTTTGATATATTTTTTTGTCAATTGAGTTCTCATTCAGTGTTGTCTAAAAATGGACACCCTTGATTGTTATATTTGATGTCCATAGGATAATTTCATTGAGCATTATGAAATCAGCAGTTACTAGTAATCAAACATATACTCCATGAACAAAATACTGACAGTGTTATTACAACGGCCTTTTAAGTTACAAGCCAAAAGTATTGCAACCTGGCCTTTTGAGTATTTCATCCTTTGTTTTTCTATTTCAGATAAATCTGAGTGTTGTTGATATAGACGAGGCTATGGTCAAAATAGCAACAGATTGGTTTGGTTTTATTCAGGATGAACTCCTCACAGTACATGTTAGTGATGGAATAGAATTGGTAAAGAAGGAAGTTGAAAATGGTAAACATTTGTTTAAATGATATTTCATATAATAACCCAATCTTCATAATCAACAAAATGTAAAATAACAAAAATACTGAACTCCCATGAAAATTCAAAAATTACTGTAACAAACAGTTCAAACAAGTTCAAGTTAAAATATGAAGTACATCTACTCAGCATGTGAATCTGAGAGAGTTTTCAGGGTTGAAATCATATAATATACAAACAACAAACATGTTATATATAAGGTGTTACATGAATTTACTAAAACAATATTATGTCATATGTTATCAACAGCACACGTCTTTATACTTTCATTAACAAATTGGTTAAAAGGATGAATCTTCCAACTATCATTATAAAATGTCAATGATATGATTATAAAGAGATGTTGGGTATATATCCATGAGGCAGAATTCTTATTGCAACAGTAAACAAGAATTTGATAATAGTATTGCATAAAAAAAGTCCTGCAATAGTAGATCAACAAAAAAGAATTTTTTGTCAATTCTGGTGAATTTTAATATAGTCTACAATGTTAGAGAGTGGTCAATGTTGAAGATGGACTTAGATCTAGGTAAGCAGCACAGGCTTTTTAAAGCCTCCATTTTATTTTTTATTTGATATAATTTTTTACTATTGACCAAAGCAAAAAATAGACCTAACTTTATCTGTGAAAATTGGCCATTGAGGTAACTAGGTGTGACCTTTTCTCTCAATTGTTTTGACTCTATTCTTTATAAACTAAAGGTTTGAAACGTCATGTGATAATGTTGGATGTTGACAGTAAAGATACCTCTGTAGGTATGAGCTGTCCACCACAGGCATTTGTAGAAGAGGAATTCCTACTCAACATAAAGAAACTACTTGACAAAAATGGTATGTATAGAGTGGGAAAAGTTACATTGCAGTTAGGCTATAAATTCTTAAGAAGACAGATATACATATTACATAAAGTTTTTTACACCTTTTAAAAAAGTATTTGTATTTGTAACAAAATGGTAAAAAAAATAAGACCTAGCATCATCAACTGGTGCACACACCTTTCCCAGAACTTCCTTGTCTTAAATCATCTGAAAGGGTATACTTTGAAAATGTTAGTCAATTGGCTTTGTTTGTAGTATGGGAATAAATGACTTGATAGTTTAATAATAAAACAGTAATTAAGGGATGATAAGCATAAATGACTTTTTTTTTTTAGAAATTAAATAAATTATTTTGACACTAATGTAAAAGGTTTTAAACCTGATGACAGCTGGCATTAATTAAAAATGAAAATATTTTTTATAAAAATCTTGAAACATAGATAATTTGACTTGTTGATGCCAGTAAGGATATCATGTAGTTAAAAAAATATTTGTTTGCAGTTTTGTCAAATTCAATGTTCATCTGAATTGGGTAGTTTTATTTTTTTCAGGGGTTTTGATTTTAAATCTGGTTTGCCGTGATGACGATATGAAAAAGACTGTGATTAAGCGTCTTACAGGAACTTTTCATCAGGTTGTAGTAAAAGATATAGAGGAGGAAGTCAACCAAATAGTTTATGCACAAAATAGTACGGAACAGACTAACAGTGAAACAGGTTTGACTAATGACACATGTGATAACTGTGCTATGAAGAATCCACAAACTTTACTAAGTCCTGAAACATCAAAATATTTGAATTCTTGTGTAAAAGGAACTGATATAGATCTTTCAGATCAGTTCAAAAATATGGTTATTGTAGACAGATAAAAATAAATATTTTTTAAATGGTGATTTTCTACCTATGTTGCCAGAGATTAAAGATGGTCTAGTAATTGTGGAACACATAGAGGAACACATGGAGGGTACGGTACATACATTTTGATACTCCCAACAGCAGTATTGTTGCTATACAATAATTGCAGATAGAAACTGTCTATTCTCCTATGTTGGTTGGAATTAAATTATTTCTCCAGTTTTCCATGTTTGATATAAAAGAAGAAGATGTGGTATGATTGCCATTGAGACAACTCTCCACAAGAGACCAAAATGACACAGAAATTAACAACTATAGGTCACCATACAGCCTTCAACAATGAGCAAAGTCTATACCGTCTAGTCAGCAATAAAAGGCCCTGAAATGACTATTTAAAACAATGCAAACGAGAAAACCAATGGCCTTATTATGTTAAAAAAATGAACGAAAAAACAAATATGTAACACATGAAGAAACGAAAACAACTGAATTACAGGCTCCTGAATTGGGACAGGCACATACATACATAATGTGGCAGGGATAAACATGTTAGCCGGATCATAACCCTCCCCTTACTTGGGACAGTGGTATAACAGTACAACATAAGAATGAACTATAAAAATCAGTTGAAAAAGGCTTAAACCTGTTTTTTAGCTCACCTTTCCTTAAAGGAAATGTGAGCTTTTTTCATCAGGCGTCTGTCCTCGTCGTCATCTGTCGTTGTTAACAATTTTTCAAACATCTTCTCCTCTGAAACTACTGAATGGATTTGGATGACACTTAGCATGATTGTTCCTTAGATTATCCTGCACAAAGTGTGTGCTTCGATTTTTGATCCGTCAAAAAACATGGCCGCCGTTACTTAAAATAGAACATAGGGGTCAAATGCAGTTTTTGGCTTATATGTCAAAAACAAAAGCATTTAGAGCAAATCTGACATGGGGTAAAAATGTTCATTAGGTCAAGATCTATCAGCCCTGAAATTTTCAGATGAATCAAACAACCGATTGTTGGGTTGCTGCCACTTAATTGGTAATTTTAAGGAAATTTTGCAGTTTTTGGTCATTATCTTGAATATTATTATAGATAAAGATAAACTGTTAACAGCAAAAATGAACAGCAAAGTAAGATCTACAAATAAGTTAATATGATCAAAATTGTCAATTGACCCCTTAAGGGGTTATTGTCCTTTAATGACAATTTTCACAATTTGTTCATCATATTTGCTAACTTTTAAAAATCTTCTCCTCTAAAACTACTCAACCAAATTCAACCAAACTTCAACTGAATGATCAGTAGGGTGTATAAAATAAAGTTTGTGTTTTATTTTCTATTTTGTCAAAAAACATGGCCGTCATGGCTAAAAATAGAACTCAGGGTAAAATGCAGTTTTTGGCTTATATCTCAAAAACTCCAGCTTTTTGAGCAAATAAGACAAGAAGTTAAAGTATTTATTAGGTCAAGGTCTACCTGTCCTGAAATTTTCAGCCGAATTGGGTAACTGGTTTTTCAGGTATAATGCCCCAGAATTGATGATTTTAAAGAAATTTTGCAGTTTTTGGTTATCTTGAGTATTATTATAGATACAGATAAACTGTTAATAGGAAAAATGTTAAGCAAAGTAAGATCTACAAATAAGTCAATTTGACCAAAATTGTCAATTGACCCCTTAAGGAGTTATTGCCCTTCAAAGACTTTTTTCTCAATTTGTTCATCATGTTGACTTACTTTAAAAAATCTTCTCCTTTGAAACTGCTGTATCAATTTCAGCCAAACTTAGGCTAAATGAGTTTCAGAGTATCTAGTATAAATTTTATATTTTATTTCCTTGTAAGTCAAGAAACATAGCTCCTATGGCTAAAATAGAACATAGGAGAAAATGAGATATTTTTTTTTTGCTTTTGAAGAAAATAGGACGATTCAAAGAACATTTAAATAAATTGAAAAGCCAAAAAAATCATTGATGAGAGATTTAAACAAAAAAATTAAGGTGAGCGATTCAGGCTCTTGAGAGCCTCTTGTTTACAAATGGAAAAATTGCTTAATTTATGTTCCAACCTCTGCCTTTGGTTGGCCTCAACCAAAGGTTATGAAACTAATAAACAATACTTATAACCACAAAACACAGATCAAGTTTGAATTTAAGTAGCCCCACTTAAACTGTTCATGCCACTTGACAAATGAGAAAATTGTTGATTTTTTTTCGTTTCTGTTCTTTAATTTTAATTTGCCTCAACCAAAAAAAAAATTAAAAAATTCTGAAACTTATACATAATACTAATTACCTCAAAACTCAGATCAAGTACACATTTGGGTAGCCTCTCTTTTACAGTTCTTCAGTTATGTTTCTTTATAAATTCATATAAAATTGAAATGGGGGCTTCATCTTTGTCCCATGGACAGTCCCTATTTATTTTTTGTCCAGTTTCCTCTGTATCTTGTTATGGTGTTAGTAATGAATGGTGTTGCATAAAGTCACTTTATAGATTACAATCTTGCAACTGTGTAAACAAATTGTATAAAGCTTAAAATTGTATATGATAGAAGACTTGCATGCTTCATACAATGTATACAAATAACTCATATAACAAAATTTCCTTCTGTAATATGCCCATTGTTCTTGACCTCATTTTCATAGTTTAGTTACTTTTTGAAGAAAAGAAAAAAACATGTATTATGCTAAGGTGCATTTTTTTTTATGCCCCATTTATTATCCCCCATTTTCTGGTCTGTGCTTCCGTCTGTCTGTTCGTCCTTCCGTTTGTCCCGTTTCAGGTTAAAGTTTTGGTTTAAGTTTTTGGTTAAGGTAGTTTTTGATGAATTTGAAGTCGGATCAACTTGAAACTTTGTAAAAATGTTCTCTATGATATGATCTTTCTGATTTTAATGCCAAATTAGAGATTTTATCCCATTTTCACAGTCCACTGAACATAGAAAATGATAGTGTGGATGGAGCATCCATGTACTTGGGACACATTCTTGTTTAGTCAGTGCATCCATTGGTTGGTTCCACCTGTCAGTCTGTCCCTCACCAGGTTAAAGTTTCTGGTTAATCTTATTAATTTTTTTATGAAGTTGAATTCCAGTCATTTTGAAACTTAGTACACATGTGACCTATGACAAGTGCCTTCTGATCTTCATGCCAAAGAAGAGTTTTTACCCCACTTTCACTGCACATGGAAAATGATAGTGTGAATGGGGCATCAGTGTACTATGAGGGGGGGGGGGGGGGTCGGAGGGGTCATGATCACGAAATCCAGGGCTAAAAAACACAAAATTCTAAGGTCCTGTATTTAATTAAATGTAAATCCAGACATCCTGAAATTAGAAAAAAGAATTCCTAGATCCCGAAAGAATCAATCCTGAAATCATGTGGTTAAAAACACCTGATCCTGATGTCCCGAAAAAGGTCCTGCCTCCCCTCTACTATAGACACATTCTTGTTGTCAAATGAAATACTCACTTATTATGAGTACAATGTAATAGGATGACTAAATTTGGTTTGTATGTCACTTGCAATGTCTGCATCAGGTAGGTTTCACCTGACCTAGACCTCATTTAGTGGATCAGTGATCAAGGTTATAGTTATGTGGTGAAGTCCGTACCTAAGTTGCTATATTAAAGCTCTAGGCCAACTATATTTGGTGTATGGAATGATGATATGTTGTACATGTCTGACTGGCAGGTTTCATCTGACATTCACCTTGATTGAATGATTCATTAGTAAATGTTTAGTTTTTGTGGTTTGGTCAAAAACCAAAAGGTCAATTGTATTTTGTATATGCAACAACTGTAAGGTGTGCATGTCTGTCTGGCAGGGTTGATATGAAAATGACCTAATTTTCATGGTTCAATGGTTAATGATAAGTTTTTGTAATCAGGTAATCATGTCTGGTAATTACTATATTTGGTGTATGGAATGATTGTAAGATGTCCGACAGGGTTCTTATTACCTTGACCTCATAATCATAATTCATAGGTCAGTGTTTAGATTATGTGGTTTGATCTGCTTCTCAGGTACTATTAGCAGTTGTACCACTTTATTTGCTGTATGGAAAGATTGTAGGGCGTACATATTTTTAGACATAGTTGATCTGAATGTGACCTCATTTTCACAGCACATTGTGAAATGTTAAGTTTATGTTATACTTGTATTAAAACCTTTATATTACTACCTTTCAACATAAGTTCAATGATAATTAAAACAGGAGAAATTTCAGCCTGTGCAATTTAGTTAAGCAATTGGTCCTCAATTTTTTTTCAAATAGTTATTTTGTCAAATTTTAGAGATGACTATGTTGAAGATGGTTCAAGTCAACAACCACTTTCTTCATAAATGATTTTATTTGAACTACTTTACTTAAGAATTCCATATTTTTTTCTCTCATTTTCTAATACTATTGGTCATGTTATTTGATTTGCATGAGCATTTGATTAATTTTTGAAACAAAACAGCCTTGAGATCATTGTGACCAGTATTATTTTAAATTGACAACTGACACAGGGCTTAGTGAGAAAATGTTTTTATAGATTAAAGTCAAAGTTCAACTGTACATTTGATCAAATAAAAAGGAAAAATGTATGACATACATTGTAATAATTGTGTCAAGATGAAACAACAAATGATAACCTGACTGATCTGTCAATAATGGTTAACCATACAAGATTAATATGCCAGGTAAAAAGGTAAAATTATTGATGAAATTCATAAATTATCTTCGAAACTAATATCTTAATCCAAGCTGTTGATATTTAATGATTTGAAATGACACTATGATTAGAATAAAAATTGGCAAACAGAAAATCCAAACAATTAAGAAATGAAGAGAAGTAAAAACATGTTTATGTGAATGTTTGCACAACACTTTTGGCAATGGTATTTTGGTATCTTATTGTTTCTCTTATACAGAAATATACAACTGGTATTGACATAAACAACCTTCTTACATAAATCTTGTTTCTCTTATTCAGTATTTATGTCTAACTCTTAGATTAATACCTTATTGCTATTTGAAAATCTGTCCCACTTGAACTTTTGACGTCATACAACAATCACTTTTCCATTGTGGCTTCAGATATTTTCTATTATGAAGTCAAATTTGAAGAGAACTTTGTGATGTCCAGTAATGGCGGACAAATAGCGATAAGGTGTATTGGGTTTTTTGTGCAGATAACAAGTTCATGTGCCTATTACAAAATGCAAGTCTGTAACTTTGAATGTGAAAAGATTTGTTGATAAACTTGCGAGTTACAAAAGATACCTCAGTTGTACATCTATGACTCAACGTTAATTCAATAATCCTCAATTATAATAAAGCCCATATAAACAGATGGGAGTATAAATTATTCTATCTTTAGAATTTTCAGATAATGAGACTTTAGTATAGGGAATAGCAGCATAAAACTTTACTGATTGATCAAATATTTATGAAATATGCATGTCTTTTAGAAATTAATTTGAGAACATAACTGTTAAAAGGCATCGTACAAATATGTCTGTTAAATAAAAATGACAAGGAAATGAAGACAAATCAATGCCACTTCAAAATTGTGTGAAATGTAGATTTACAAAAAAGTAAGGTTGAAATCTTGGAACTCATAGAGGTTAAAATGAATTTGCTGTGTATACCACTTATTGCATTACCTCATGGTCAATGCCATAAATATGTCAAATTATGCTGGAGGTTGAGTTACTGTTCATTCCTCAAAAGTCACAATAATCCCACCCTTGAGAATAATCTAAATAAGATTTTGAACTAATACTTTTTGTATCAATTTTGAAGTGATGATAATATCCCACACAATAAGTTATAACATCACACTGTGTGACACACAACAAAGTATTATGAGTTTGTTCCATCTTCACATTTTGTTGACATGCTAGCATTTTTATTTTTTATTACCTTATTGTTGACATGCTAGCACTTTCAGTTTTTGTCCTTTTTTTCTTGACATGCTAACACTTTTATTTTTTGTCACTTTGTTGTTGACATGCTAGCAGTTTGTTGTTGACATACTAGCACTTAGTTGTTGACATGTTAGCACTTTGTTGTTGACATGCTAGCACTTTGTTTGTGACATGTTAGCACTTCATTTTTGTCACTTTGTTGTTTACATGCTAGCACTTTGTTGTTGACATGCTAACACTTCATTTTTGTCACTTTGTTGTTGACATGCTAACACTTATATTTTTTGTCACTTTTCTGTTGACATGCTAGTGCTTGCATTTTTTGTCACTTTGTTGTTGACATGCTAACATTTTTATTTTTTATTACCTAATTGTTGACATGCTAGCACTTTCAGTTTTTGTCACTTTTTTCTTGACATGCTAACACTTTTATTTTTTGTCACTTTGTTGTTGACATGCTAGCAGTTTGTTGTTGACATACTAGCACTTAGTTGTTGACATACTAGTACTTTGTTGTTGACATGCTAGCACTTTGTTGTTGACATGCTAGCACTTTGTTGTTGACATGCTAGCACTTCATTTTTGTCACGTTGTTGTTTACATGCTAGCACTTTGTTGCTGACATGCTAGCACTTCATTTTTGTCACTTTGTTGTTGACATGCTAACACTTATATTTTTTGTCACTTTCCTGTTGACATGCTAGCGCTTGCATTTTTTGTCACTATTTGTTGACATGCTAGCATTTTCATTTTTTGTTACTTTGTTGTTGACATGCTAGCACTTTCATTTTTTGTCACTTTGTTGTTGACATGCTAACATTTTTTTATTTTTTGTCACTTTACTGTTGACATGCTAGGGCATTTTTGACACTTTTTGTTGACATGCTAGCATTTTCATTTTTTGTTACTTTGTTGTTGACATGCTATCACTTTGTTGTTGACATACTAGCACTTTGTTGTTGACATACTAGTACTTTGTTGTTGACATACTAGTACTTTGTTGTTGACATGTTAGCACTTTGTCGTTGACATGCTATCCCTTTGTTGTTGACATGTTAGCACTTTGTCGTTGACATGCTATCACTTTGTTGTTGACATGCTATCACTTTGTTGTTGACATACTAGTACTTTGTTGTTGACATACTAGTACTTTGTTGTTGACATACTAGTACTTTGTTGTTGACATACTAGTACTTTGTTGTTGATATACTAGTACTTTGTTGTTGACATGCTATCACTTTGTTGTTGACATGCTAACATTTTGTTGTTTACATGCTAGCACTTTCAATTTTTGTCACTTTGTGTTGATATGCTAGCACTTACATTTTTGTCAGCTCCTTTTCAAATTTTAAATGAAGGTTTCAATTTAAAGCAAACATCATTCAATCAATCAAAGTATCACCACAGATAAGTATTATCAGAAAAATCTGTGTGTGTAAAAAATATTTTGTTTTTGTTTCCTGGATAGCACTTTTATTTTTTTATGAGATTGCCATTTAATTATATTGATGTTTCAACTCATCAAAATTTCAGATTTGTTTAGACAATCAGAAAAATTTGAATAATTCTGAAATATTTTATTGAAGGACTATTTTTAGCTCACCTTGCATAAGGGCCATGTGAGTTATTCCCATTATGTTGTCATCTGTAACTTTTAATAAGACATTGCCTCTCAATCTACTAAGCCAAATTCAACCAAAATTGGCCACAATCATCAATAGGGTATCTTATTTCAAAACAAGAATGTGTCCATAGTACACGGATGCCCCACTCGCACACTCTAATTTTCCATGTTCAGGGGACCGTGAAATTGGATTAAAAACTTTAATTTGGAATTAAAATTAGAAAGAACATATCATAGGGAATATGTGTACAAAGTTTCAAGTAGATGTGACTTTAACTTCATCAAAAACTACCTTGACCAAAAACTTTAACCTGAACTTTGCACTTTCATTTTCTATGTTCAGTGGACCATGAAATTGGGGTCAAAACTATAATTTGGCACTAATAAAATTAGAAAGATCATATCATGGGGAACATGTGTACTAAGTTTCAAGTGGATTGGACCTCAACTTCATCAAAAAGTACCTTGACCAAAAACTTTAACCTGAAGTGGGACGAACGGAGGCACAGACCAGAAAACATAATGCCCCTCTACTAGGTGGGGAATAAAATGTGTATGGTGACCCTGTCTGCTGACAAACCTGGCCAACATTCCAAAAAATAGAACAACTGAGGAAACTGCATGTTTTTGTCTTTTATCTTGGAAACCTCTATAGATAGAGCAAATCTAACATGTGAAAAAGTCAAGAATGATGCGATCTGTCTCACAACTGAAATCAAAACACGGGCGAATGATAGGAGTTATTGCCCTTAAATGACATATTTAAGAATTTTATTTTCATTTTTGTCTATTATCTCAAAAAATATTAAAATAGATGGACAGAAACTTTGAACTGCAAAATGATCAGCAAGGCAAGATCTACAACTTAGTCCAAAAGATTGAAATCGTCAGTCTTTACTTTATTGCAGTTATTTCCCTTTAATGTTATGTTTACCATTTTTTCTGTGTTTTTTTGCATGTTATCTTGAAAACTAATGGATAAATAAATATATTTAAGAAGGAAAATGATCAGTAGGTTATATGATCTATCAATATGTCAACATGACTGAAATTGTCAGCTTACTCTTAATAGAGTAATTCCCCTTTAATGCTGATTTTTTTTTATTAAAAAGTGGCAATTGTTAAAGATGTAGGTTAGTGACACAGGCTCTGAAGACCCTCTTGTCCATTTTGAAATGTTTCATATACCACTAGGATTTGAATGGACTAAAGATGTTGACTAAAAACAATTTATTACAAAACTATGTTTATTTCTCAAACAAATGACATAATAAATAATGATGGATGTAATCATACAACTTTCACAATTTCTACTCATAAAATTAATTTACTGTTTTCTTGAAAAATATATGTATTTAATAAGTACAAATAGTATATATTTTTTGTACAATAACAATCATTTCTTTTTAAATAAACATTCTTCAAGATCAATCACAGTTTTTCTAAATGGATTTTTTAATCATTAAAAATCATAATAAAATCAAATCAAAAGACATCAGAAAACAAAGTAAGTGCAACAGTTTTACTAACTACTTACAGTTCAAATAGAATTAGAAAACTCCTTCTTTGAACAACATGAAAACAAAGTAAATAGAAATGAAATTCATAAGATTCTAACCACAAGTTACTACTTTGGTGCCAATTCAGCATCCAAATATGTTTTTTAGCATAGGCATTTACCAAGAAACAATCAGAAATACATACAACAATGTTCTCAAGATTGATTAAATAATGGAGACTTATATTTAGCACTTGTGTAGCACTTGTGTATCTCTTGGGGTTGCTACTGGTGTTGATACTTTGGGGATAATGGAGGTACCAAGGTGGCCAGAAATTATAGACTAATTTTGGACTGAAAGGAGATATAAATATTCAGCTGAATCTTAATGTCATAACAATGTTATTTTGTTATCAAGGACCTACTAAAATGGCTGCCATTACAGTGGGACACGAACTTTAAACTACATGACCAATACTAACCTAAAACATTAAAGCTTCTATACTCTTTATACTTTCACTCAGACAAACACACTTATTATGCACTTCATTTATTCTTATGTACTACAAAGGTCATTTTGAAATAAACAAAAAAATATTACATCATTTTACTATGCAGTAATTTTTTTATTAAACAGTGTATTGTTATATATGATTTTTGCAAGCATGACATAGCAAAAACTGAAGCATTTCAAAACAATTTGATCCTACATTTCTACAGTCAAGTATTGAACTGATTGTCTTTTAGTGTGAAGGTCTTTATTGGTTTGTTTTAAAACTTCCTAAAGCATAATGCATTAGAGGTTACATAATATTGGTGTAAATTGTAGATCTATGGTTACAAAAACTAAAACTATGTGACTAGTAAATAACTATTTTGAGTTGACATATGATATAGAAAACATAACCATAGTTAATATACAAAACATGGAAGTATTTTGTTACATTTTGATAGACGTTGGCGTAGTAGTTTGTACTTTAAAACGTATTTAGTATAACTGAAAATTTTTGCAGAAGTCTTTTGAGTTTTAATTAATCAGGTACCATGTTCCATTTAACACCATTCATTTAAAAACAGAAAATCATGAGTTTTGGCAGTTCTGCAAAAGACTTTTTAAAACATTTGAAGTGTTTTTCAGCAGTGCAAGCAAACATCTACTAGGCCTACTAGGCCATCTAGACAGAATTTAGATTCTATAGGGTTTTATAACAATTTGGAGTCTATAAATTGCACAAAAAGTTTATTTCAAAGCCGAATTATTATTTATTTATTTATAATATGTGTTAAGGCTGTATTTGTGGATCAAAAAAATGAAAATTTATATCCAGGTTTAGCTAGATAGTTCCTGTCATTTGACACATTGGATATTTATTTCTTACAAACAACTATCATACATTAATTAGATAGTTGACTTGATACTAACAATGATTGTCCTTATTTTGGTGGTTTAACAACAAATGAATTATATAGTAGTCTTTCTATACAAATCCCTTGCTAAGTGTGTTAATGTGTCCATAAATGTATAAACCCATAGTTATGTTTATTTATACATCTATGATGTGCATCTTTTGCTTTGTACATTTTTATCACAAAATACATATACAAAGTTTTGTGTAAGAAAACATGAAAAATATAACTTCCTTGATATATATTTAATCCTTGTGTACAATTTTGTAAAATTATCCTATAGCTTGATCTGTGATTAAAACAATGGCTTCCTTAAAGTTTGATAATGTTTCGGAAATAAATTTGGAAACAAAAACAAAAAATTGTAAATTTAAGAGCTTTTTTTATGGTTTAATAATTGATTGAAGGTAGATAAAAATTGAACTGTAGTAACACTTCCCCAAATTATTAAATATAATTATTAAAATGCACATAAATTGACAACTATACCACAAGAAAATTTATTCAATTTCCTAGTTTATATTGACACAGTTTTAAAACTAGATGTATGATTTTGATATATTCATTAATTGTATTACTTAGTCATTAAAAGTGCTAAGATTGTAACCTTGCATTATCATTTAAATTATTGGTCCAGTTAATTATATATCAGCTAAAAATTAAAAGGCTTTTAATGTCAAAATGTTCTATATTGAATGATTGACATTAACATTTAGACATCTAAAACATATATACCAGAATTATAACTTCATTTGTTACATTAGTGAGTTTTCGTACATGCAATCATGGTTTGATTGCGATTAATTGCCATTTACCCTCTAAACCTTGTAAAAAATGGTTTTACAACTGAATTTTTTTTCAATATGTGGTGCATGGTGTGACTTAACTATTCATTGACAGTTAAATTACTTGAATTGTATATGTACCCAGAGAATTTATAGAACCTGATTCATAGGTTCTCAAAATCAAACAAACTAAATTTCTTGTCAATCTGGAAAATAAGTGCTTCAAATTTCTGAGACATGATTCAAAATTTGTAAAATTTTTATGCATTTTTGATAAAGTTCTACACAACAAGGCTATAAATTGACAACAATTTGATATGCGTTAAATAGAATGGGGCTCATAGAAATACATTCCATTGAGGTAAATCAGATGTTTTCAGCATGTGCATTTCCTTGTTTTAATTTCATTTAAATGGTAAAAAAACAAAGTGGCTACCTAATTTAACGTCAAATAATGTAAATTTTACTTGATATAGGTGGTTTTGTTTCAAATATATGTATACAAGGCAATTTAAGCCTGTAAAAATTCATTACTATGACGGAAACTGTCTACAAAATTTTGCTTTTGATAAAGTGCTGTAATAGTAATCTATAGATGTCTACTTTTAAAAAAAAATGATAACTGTTGTGTAGTTTGTCAGTCATTGCAAACTTAGGTAAAAAATTGAAGTTATAGTGAAAATAAAATAATACTAGTAGTTCTATTTACTGAACATAAGTTTTCTCAAGGATTCTCGCTATACATGTACAAATCATTGGTTTTGACCATTTGCTCATAAATTTCATAGGGATTCAATAGATTGATTTTTTGTTGTTGTGAAACATGACATATATATAATATAGAATTCAGAAAAACTTAATACTGTAAATACAACAGACTCTCAGTTAAAATACAGGTGACATTTGAAATAAATGGCGAAGTTTTAACACTATACTTCCTGGAGGAACACTATACACGGTTTTATTCTTTACACGTCTATTATACAAATTTCCTCACTGATAATAAGGTTTTTGTAATTGATACTCACGCAGGAGTCAATATTTCAGATTTGTCTAGGATGAATTATACTTTTTGATATAAGTCATAATAATCAGTTGAATAATTTTGGACATTAATTAATTTATAAAAATACTTGAATAAACCAGAGACAGAATATTTGTTAAACAAACATCTCTATTTAGACTGGCACTACAATTGTGAAAAATAATATGGAACAGTTTCATCTGACATATATGTATATGTAATTATTGCGTTCCTTTTGTTACATGTATATAATGTGTCTGAGTGATCAAATAAAGTGTTGCCTTACACTTCACATAATATTGATTGCTGTAGCTGGGCCTTGATATCGTTGTTTACTGAATATGTATTTAAATTGTAAATAAAAAGTCATTCATTTACATTATTAAAGATGATTTGTAATATTACACAATTGAGCTTAATAATCTTTAACAGTAACAATTCTATCTAATTTTTTAAAAATTATGTTTGTTTTACATCATTAAACTGAAAATGTAAATAGTAACACAACATTTTGTGACATCTTAATATAAATTTGTTAGTATTTAATTCTTCTAACTATTTTCTACCATTCTAATGTGTCCTTTTGAAACTTTAATCTTGGACTATGTTCTGAGTAGAATTGTGAATACCATCTACGGTGTTTGCTTAGCAGACTATCCTCAGCTGACTTAACAAACAAAGGTTTGTTCAAATATCTTTTATTATTCCATATCATTATATCTCTCTCAACCTGAAAAAGGCAAAAGTTAGTTATTAATGTATACCAAACCTTTTATATAAATTAAGGATATGTGGTATGATTGCCAATGAGACAATTAATATTCTGAGTTCATCTATTGATTCAACTATGCATGCTGTCAACAATTTGTTTTTTAACCATCACATTTTTGATAGCAGTTTCATTATTTTAGTGATCATAATAATTTACTTTTAGCCAATTAAATTTCATATATAATCTGATGATGCTGTAATGTAATTTTTTTCTATCAAATATACAATATTTGTACTTCACATAAAATAGTACAGTAGCCATATTAGGATCATGTGGCCAATAATTAATTAAATGGAAGTAAGATGACACATGGTCAGTAAATCTTAGTGCTATTTTTATTTAGTTTGTGAAATTTCATACTTGAAAAAAAACTAGGTGTGTAATGGGACCAAGAAATAATTATATGAAAATGATGGAAAGACTGTCAGTTTAAGTAATTAAGCACAGTCATACATGAAGGAGGTTCAAGAGGAAGTATTGTCCCCTGGGTACACTTTTAAGGAGTGTCTGTTGAAACTCATTTTGTATACTTTACCGAAGCCAGAACAGTAGGCCAAAATGTTTTTTCTGATATCTACATAGGAAAAGAACCTGATTCTATTGGAACCAGTCATAATATATAGGTCTATTTCATACAATTTTTCTTCAACCCATAGAGGTCCAAGTGGTTCAAAATGGTAATATAGATTTTCCTACAACTTGTGCACTTTTGATAATAGGTTTAACCCATGGTCAGATTTCTCAGAGATTTACAAATGTTTTATATAGTATTGGCATTCTATAATTGACACAGCTTGACATGTTTTAACATTTCTCTTCATTGTCTTTTAATTCTCACTGAGTTTCAACTTAGTTATATATTACATGGGAATTGTTGTCTGAGGTGGAACTTAATAAATAGTTAATCCACTCTTCAAACAGTTAAAAAGGCAAAACCCAATAATCAATATTTCCCTGCAAATAAATTTGAAATTATATATCTATCTGTTTATCAAAGCAATTTAGTTATAAATTGATAGATACTTTTTCACATTTTGTTATCTTAAAGTATTTTTGACTTTTGTACACTTGAAGTTATGTAATAGGGTTCATGCATGCTTAAGTATTTAAGTTTTGTGATTGTATTATTTCACACAAATGTATGGAGGTTTTAAAAAAATAGTTTTAGCTGACTAACACTATTTTTTTTATGTGTTCCAACATAGGTTGATCAGGTCTGAAGTTCTGTACATCACAGCAATGTTTCATTATAAAAAACACTCACCAAAGATAAAGCCATAAATTAGAACTTTGCATAAAAAGTGTTTAATAATACTCACTTAACAGATTTAGATTAGGAAATATGAATACAACAATTTTAACCATTTTTACTGCCGTGATGCCTCTTAAATAAGGATAAAAAATAGGAGACATTTGGTGGCTTTATCACTGTATATAGGCATCAGAACACCAACTACCCACTCCAATTTAGAAAAAATGTAAAAGTGGCCCTT
The DNA here is from genome assembly GCF_036588685.1 of Mytilus trossulus. Classification (NCBI taxonomy): domain Eukaryota; kingdom Metazoa; phylum Mollusca; class Bivalvia; order Mytilida; family Mytilidae; genus Mytilus; species Mytilus trossulus. The sequence goes on along the minus strand of NC_086374.1, from coordinate 41,057,996 downwards.
CCCTGGTATAAAATAGATCTTCTGATGTCATTGTTTACCTAAACTAACAAACTAATTTGACAAAATGAAACTTTTGGTAATAGAGAATTATATTTAAATTATTTTGCTAAAATTGACTTGTTCATTGGTTTGCATTAAAGATTGAGGATAAATATGCTTGATGGTATACTTATTTAAGATTTCCTGAAAACCAGGTTTATATTGTATACTTATTTAAGATTTCCTGAAAACCAGGTTTATATTGTATACTTATTTAAGATTTCCTGAAAACCAGGTTTATTTTGTATACTTATTTAAGATTTCCTGAAAACCAGGTTTATTTTTATTGGTAGTTGTAATCTTCAGAAAGTCCCATTTCAAGACTTAAACATTGGAATGTAGAAGGGAGTTACGTGTAAAATTCATAATATACCTGGTTTCTATGAAGTTAAACTATTTAGTTATAAGCTATGCAAATTTACCAAAGTACCAAAATTTAAAACAGAATAAATTCAAATACTATATTAAAAATAGAATAAATAATTGTTCCTGGAATACCAATTTTTGTGGATATTGAAGGTGAAGGAAGGTAAACCAAGATTTTAAATGTTCAACCAAATTTTAAAATTTCTATATGCTTGTATGCAGAATTTGGCAAAAAATTTGAATTCAAATGTTCACAAAAATGCAAGATTTACTCAATCCAAAAAAAAATGGTATCCCCAAAATGTAAAAGCGACGCAACTTGCAATCTTGTAACATCCCACCAACACTCCTAGTTAGGGTCTATAAGTAGGGCAGTTCATAAAATGCTTTCAATTATGATAAAAAAAAATCACCATATACTGTAGGAAAGTTCAAGGTTATATTCAAGTTATCTAATCCACTCATAAGTTAATATTTTACGACTGTACATGCAATTTTCTTTAACTCAGAGATTACAAAGTCCTGCAATTTCAAATTTGTGTTGTAAATGAATATAATCGTGCATCATAGGTATATTTAACCGTGCAACACAAAAGGTGTAAAGATATCGATATTCTGCTCATCTAATTGAATATTGTGCAAACTTTAAATATAAAAGAAGAGGTTTTCTTATTGTAGACTGTTTTTTTGGAAACATTTCAAAGCCATTCACTCACCCACCTAACAAAACAAAACATACACATTCACATACATTTGTTTCATGAGGTAAATTAAGGGGTAGGGTACCCTTACATACTGAAATATTTTTAAACAATTTATAAAAAAACAATAATTTTAAAGTAAACAAGTTTTGAAAAAAATAATTACATAAGTATATGGTTTATTTCATGAAGTTACATGCTGTCACAGAGAGCTGTGTCAAATGACTTCATTTTGAATTTATTTAAAGAATAATGTTTTCAATTAAGTGGGATAAGACTAAGAGATCTTTAAAAGCCTATCAAAATTAAATATTATACAATTCATAGTGTAGCAAGTATGAAATAAGTGTCATTAAAAATACTTCAGCAGTTTTGTGCATTTTGAAACAAGCTTCTGCAGTAGTTCAATTGTAGCCAAGCTCAGTTTATACACCCATATTTAGATTCTTTCCTTGTTTAATAGGGACTATTGATACACACAATATCAATATATATATATACTAATTTGAAAAGAGAAGGCTATTTGCTACATACCTGTATTGCTTCAGATACCATAAAGAATTTAGATAGTATAGTTGGAAGCCTCCTGTCTATATACACATTATGTACAACCTTCTGTACAAGAGGTTCAACAGGAGTAACTGATTGTATATAAACTCCACGCCCAAAAAAGGAAGAAAATTCTAAATATACAATGCCTGGGCCAATCTGTAAAAAAAATGAAGGCAAAAGCTGTTAGGTATAAGTTTAGCAGAAGCTGTTTCTGTTTTGCATAATGGGAAGTTCATACCTGATATATGTGATGCAAAAGCTGTGTGTTTTAGCATATAGGGTAGGTCATTCCTTTTATAGATTTAGCAAAAGCAGTTTGTTTTTAGCATTATGGGTAGTTCATACCTGAATAGCTTCAGCAGCCATAAGGCACTTAGCTATTATAGTTGGAACTTTCCAATCAAGGTACACATTATGCACAACCTTCTGTACCAGAGGTTCAACAGGAGTGATTGAATGTGTGAATATACCTCTACCAAAAATAGAATTTAATTCTAAATATACTATTGCAGGACCAATCTGAAAAAACAAGATTCCTTGTTGCATATCTGAGAATTTTTTTAAATGCAGATAGAACCATGTGCAGTTATTTTGAAATATGAAATACAGAATTTTCTACAGTATCCATTAATGACCAGTTTACAATCTTAATTATTTCTTACCAAGGAATTTTGTACTATACAAATCCTAGTTCTAAGAAGATGGATGCTATGCTTTCAGTAATGAATTTATGTTTTTTGAACGAATTTTCTTGCTACTCATAAAAAATGGTTAAAGCAATAGTATAATATTTTTTATAAAATTAAATTATATGAGTTATCTCCCCTCATAATTTATTTCAATATATGTGTAATACTGAGTTAAATTTGTATGCTTACAATTATTTAATGTCTTCATCTAATTGAAAATCCTCTAAATAAATTGCAAATCTATGTTAAATTTAGTTTCTGCTGCAGACTTCATGTCACCATGCAAGGGGTTGGGGGATCTGGAATTGCAAACCAAATTTTCTTTTTTTTATTTTAAGGACGAACTAGGTGCATTTCTGATAAATTTCAGTTGCAGACTTGGCAATATCTCTTTTGTAAATTGCCAGAATTACAAACACATTTTTACTTCCAAAGAGAACCTTAATGTCTATATAAGTGCAGTTATGAGATTGAAGGTTTTTTTAGCATGACATGACAGGTCCTAATGTTTTTTTGGTACTTAGATTTGGCCTGATTTAAGTTTAAATGTCCCTCTGGTATCTTTTGTCCCTGTTTGTGGTTTTTCCATTTTGAAAGAGGTGAAAGTTCAGGAAAAAGTTAAAATTTGAAGGAAATTCATTAAGGTTAGACATGTTAGAGTAGGGATTTTTTTTTATGTTGGCTATACCAAATCAATTGGCTATTACAGTAGCAAAGAAATAATGTTCAGGAAAATTTGTAAATAATGTTGAAACATTTCAAATATAACTACTGGTATATACAATTTGATAAGGAAAACCATGTTAACACCACAAATCAGATGTAAGAACATGTAAGAACATGATAGTGGTTATCTTTTTTCAGTTACAACAATGGAATTTATATTAAGTGAGTTGAATAATTGATATACAATTTGAATATATTAGCTTACTATTTGATTGATTTCATCATCAAAACCTGGGGGGAATTTAATTTGAAGTTATTTTGATGAAGCCTTTTAAGAACATGGGTAAATGTATTTTTAAAACACACAACATGAAGTACATGGGTAAGCAACTAAACTAGTTTAAACAAAACTTTGACTGTATTTCTCTAACTAACATGCTTATCTATATATGTATTGGGTATTATGCATTATAGACACCATATTAGCAGTACAGTTGTTAAATGTTTGTATGTCAATGGTATTTGACTATTATATTCATACTAAATCGTTAAACATCTTTATTTACTACATTTCTTTCCTAAGTAACTTTGTTCAATTTAGCATTAAGTTTGTAGTTTTTCATATACTTTGATGGATGGTTCTCCATGTCTTGGTGACAAATTATGAAATCTAACAGGTCTATATAGTTCCCTAAGGTAATACTCATATAAATTCTAAAATTCAACTGTATGCAATGCAAGGATTCATTTTCTTGCCAAATGAATTTTTAAAGAGTAAGTCAAAAGAATGCTTATTCATGTTCATGCACACTTTTTAAATTTAACATTGTGAGAATATTTTGCCCTGATTATATAATAGATATTAAAAATAAACACCAAAATTCTTACCTGGTTGGCTTGGACATCAAGATTAATTGGTGTGATAGTTTTGCCAAACATCCGTAGCTTGTGTGTGAGATTCAATACTCCTATATGTTCATTTGGGGCTTTTTGTGCTTCCCACTTTGCACTCCAGACATGGGAAGCAAAAGACCATACTGTGGACCACATATGTCTTAGGTCTATCCCAGCTGTCATGAATGGAGTATGGACATTGTATAAATGTTGAACATCAGCACCATTTTCTGGAACTTCCTATCAACAACAAAACAAGACCAATTTACTCTGGTGAAAATCTAATAATAGAGTTAAAAATTATACAACACTCTGTTGAATTTTACATCTTAAGATTGTTGGGTTCAGACAACTTTCATATTTTTCACTTAAATTTAATCTGTAAATAATCACCTGCTAAAAGCACATAATGAGCCATTATTGTACAAATTTGAGTTGTTAAAAGCACATGATGATGATAAGCCATTGTTGTACAAATTTGAGTTGTTTGCAAGAATGAAATAGGTAATGAATGTAAAGCCTGCTTCATTTTGGAATTTTTAGCCAACTAAAACTTATATTCCATGAAAGTATAGTTATATTATTTACTCTAGTGTTGTTTGAATCACAAGATACACAGTTAGATGCATGACACAGCAAAAACATTTGAAATGACCATGTTAATGAAATAACTGTTAAAATATATTAGAGATAAAGAGACAATGTTGATGAAGCTTTACATCAGTAATTACCCATACCTGTTACTAACTAAACTAACCTCAATGTGAGCATTAACATAATGTTCAGATCTGCCACCATAAGCCCATTTGCCACTTTGGATTTCTTCTATTTCTGGTGGCATCCAGTAGGGTTCTGTTCCTTCTTCGGCATGGTGCCATATATAGATCCAACCATTCATTTCTTTTGTAATATAAGATTTAACTTTTGCCATTTCTGGAACTGAAAATATATATTAAATGATAAAACATTGAAGTCTAAGGAATAATTCAAAAATAATCAAAATAGGTTGGTATTTTGGCAAAACTAGGAAAAAATAGTGTCTAATATTTTTTAATCTTCATTTTTATTAGCTCACCTGGCCCGAAGGGCCAAGTGAGCTTTTCTCATCACTTGGCGTCCGGCGTCCGGCGTCCGGCGTCGTTAACTTTTACAAAAATCTTCTCCTCTGAAACTACTGGGCCAAATTAATCCAAACTTGGCCACAATCATCTCTGGGATATCTAGTTTAAAAAATGTGTGGCGTGACCCGCCAAACCAACCAAGATGGCCGCCATGGCTAAAAATAGAACAATGGGGTGAAATGCAGCTTTTTGCTTATAACTCAAAAACCAAAGCATTTAGAGCAAATCTGACATGAGGTAAAATTGTTTAACAGGTGAAGATCTATCTGCCCTGAAATTTTTAGATGAATCAGAGAACCTGTTGTTGGGTTGCTGTCCCTGAATTGGTAATTTTAAGGAAATTTTGCTGTTTTTGGTTATTATCTTGAATATTATTATAGATAGAGATAAACTGCAAACAGCAATAATGTTCAGCAAAGTAAGATTTACAAATAAGTCAACATGACCAAAATGGTCAATTGGGTCCCTAAGGAGTTATTGTGCTTTATAGTCAATTTTAAACAATTTTCATAAATTTGTAAATTTTTACTACCGGTAACATTTTCCACAGAATATACTGGGCCAAGTTCACTATTGATAGTGATAATTGTAAGCAGCAAGAATGTTCAGTAAAGTAAGATGTACAAACATATCACCATCACCAAAACACAATTTTTTCATGAATCCATCTGATTCCTTTGTTTAATATTCACATAGACCAAGGTGAGCGACACAGGCTCTTTAGAGCCTCTAGTTTGTAATGCTGAAACTTTTCAGATTTGTATGGATTTATTTTTGGAAAGTAATCATGCAATTTGATGTGTTTAATATGACATTCACAGTTCTAGAAATAAAACTGACATACAGTTTCTTGATTAAAAGTATTAATAAGTCTGGTTGGATTTTGATTTGGTAGGCTTATATGGTATAAAATTTTATTTTGATTGTTCAAGGATTTTAACAGTTAACAATATAAATCCTTGATTTTTTTGTAGCGTTATATATACCTTATTCCTATATTTAGACATTATAAAGTTATATTTAAATAACCACAAATTGTTAAGTCACATGTGCATATATTTGGGTTTTAAATTATTGAGGAAATAGGTTACCTATATTGATATATTACTGATAGTCTTATGAACTTTTGTAAATTAAAATAAAGAATAAATTTAAATAGAACTGAGATTGTATTTGTTTGTATAGATACAACATGTTTACTGGATTGCACAATATTTGGAAACAATAGGTTTGTTCAAAAGAACTGGCACTATTATTAGTTTTGTCTGATGATAGGGGTACTAAACTAGGACTATTTTAAAATCCTATCTTACAACATGTTGTTTAATGAAAACATTATAATATATAATAAAACATATGTAAGAAATTTAAGAGGCTGCAATTGTAGTTCTAAGGTATCAAACATGATTTAATACACATTTCAAACATTTCTTTGGTTTTACCACTTGCTCAAATGACTACAGAGGAAATAACATAAAGTAGGTTTAATGTACAGGAATTATTTTTACAAATTTGTAGTGTGTAAATAGGAAACAATCTAACTAGCTGACATCTTGAACTTGAATTGTTTAACAGTTACACCACACAATTGGATATGATACTTAAAATATTAATTGAAAAAAAATTATAACGTAAATTTATATAGTATTTTTTTTATTATAAAAAAATGTAATTTAGGTATCTGTTAATTGTTAAAGTTGAAAAGTCTTTAAGAGTTATATAATTATGGCATATTAGTTTTCATTTATCTAGTTCTAATTTCTTGAAAATGAATCTTTCTGAAAGATGCATGAAATATTTTCCACTTCATGGATGTTAGTGAATTGTTGAAGGATGTCTCATACAGATGATTTAGCTATGGACATCATCAATGACATCTGTTACTATTTGTATCACCTATCCCCCAAACATATATATATATATATATGCAAATTACGTGCACTGTTAGTCGTTGTAGGATTTTAAAAAGGTAAACACATGTACTTAAAGTATAAATTATGATGACAGATATAAAAGGGCCACTGTTTTGAAACCCTGAACTAGAAAATCAATAAATATTATAAATCCACCAAAGAACATACTGCAGGGCCCAGTTAAATTATTAAACCAATGGTTACATAACAAAGAGTTAAACCTTCTGTTGAGTAACTGGTAGTAAAATATTCATTGAATGTTGTAATTTTTATCATATTTTTTTATCCAAAAAAAAATTATCAACGCTTTTTCTCAGTCCTAGGATGAGTGTTTGATCAATAGTCTAGATAAGATAACTTAATGATATGATATGCAGCATCTAGGTTCATACAATAGTACAATATCAATGCAGACGTGAAATAAGGCACATTGTGTTTGAAAAGGAAGTGTTTATTCTTGAACTGCTGAATGAAGAAAAAAGGGAGGGACTGTAAGCTTGATCAGTTTCGGGGTAACTAAATAATGGTTGTTCAAAACAAATAATATGTTTTACCAGACTTTGAGTGACCTTTCCGATCATATAGCAGTTTACCATGATTATTCTGTTTGTTGCCTTATTTTATGCCTTATTTTATTTATTTTTATCTCAAAGGGAAGTTTTCCCAATTGTTTTTTGGGGGGTTTTGTTTGTCATAAACTCCATACGTACTATTTTCTGAGTAAGGAATTTTGGTACATTTGCCATCTGAACCCCGGAATTGCCAGCCATGGAATGGGCATTCTATACAGTCTCCAACAACACGGCCTCCAGCAGCAAAATTGGCTCCTAAATGTGGACAGTAAGTGTCGACTGCATGTGCTTCTCCAAATTCGTCTCGAAATAAGGCTAATTGTAAACCTGTTTAAAAAATTACATAAAAACATTTTTAGAAGTAATAAAGAAGTAGCATTTGTGTTATTAAATATTATCTAATATTGCGCCCTTTTCCTACACTGCAGCTTATTCATCTTCCTGAAAATTCAATCACCCAATAAGCCTATTCCTTCAAGGGACATCAAGTTTGCTTCCTTAGTACAGGGTCTTCCTGGGTACAGGGTCTTTGACGTGGATTGGTTGACAACGCGAGTGAGAACAAACAACTGACTTAAAATATATGTTGGTCTTTTACTAAACAACTGGGACTATATAGAAACATCATAGAGGATAACGTTATATCTGCCGAGATTGCTTTTACGATACAGAGAAGATGGACAACATAAGATTGCCAATCTTGTTGAAATACCACACAACTTTTGATATCACTTATATATATGTTTTAGTATTTAAGCTAATGATATTTTACTGTTAGTTTTACAGCACATTTCAGTCAGTATGTAGCTAATGGTAATATCTTTGGTTAGCTTGCTTGTTAGCTGAACCGTGCAGTCATTGTTAGGTAAGGTAAACTTCCCTCCTTTAATAGTAGACTAGCCCAACAGATAAAAAATCTATCTCTCTGTAGGACTAAGCCACTTTAAAGGAGGGAAGTTTACCTTACCTAACAATGACTGCACGGTTCAGCTAACAAGCAAGCTAACCAAAGATATTACCATTAGCTACATACTGACTGAAATGTGCTGTAATATACAATATTTTTTATAAATGTTATCCAATATTTCATGTTATACGCACTGTTTTATATGTTTATTGGAATGTATATAATGTTATACAAGTGGTGAGACTTTAATAAAATATTGAATCTTAGTATCATATTTCTGATTAATCTAGCATTAAAGTTGTTCCCAAAATAACCCGTATTGGCTTTACATAGACCCTAAAGTAATTTTATAAACTTCGATGTATTCAGACTTTATCATTTTTTAGAAAAATTAATTTTTGAAATATTTTTATTACAGCCTTTTCTTTAAAATTTATATTTCATTGATTGTATTAAGAATTAGATAGTTTATATCATTTGATAATTACGAGCCCTTCCTATGTCGGAATTATTGGGGTCAAGATAATTACGAGCCCTTCCTATGTCGGAATTATTGGGGTCAACATAATTTTGAAGGACTTTCTCAAGATTGCAGATTAATGTTCTATTTGTATGAAGTTCAAGGTTTTGTTTAGTTAGTCGTCTAGTGTATGATATGTATATGTAGCGAGCAATTTAGATCTTTGCATTTAGTAAAATTGAGAACGTGTCAAAGTACGTATCTTGTTGAAACCCATAATATATTATATGACCTTTGTTTTGGTTATTCGTCGATCATGAGACAGCAACACTGAGTGCCCCGAACAGCAGCCCAATGACTTTAAAGAGCCATAAATCCCCCACCCCCCCCCGCCCCCCCCCCCCCCCCCCGAAAATGCAAACAGTATGTGCATGGTAAATAAAGTTGAATCTAAAAAGGGTTTATAGCCTTTGTGTTAGTTATTCAAGATGGGTAAATGTCATATACGTTTATTATCTATTAAGGGTGAACTAATTATCATTAATAGGAATAATTCTTTAGACGTTTTCGCTATAGAATGGTTAAAAATTGAATGTTTAACAAATTCTTTAGCTCAAACGAATGGGTATCCTTAAAACATAGTTAGAATGTATAATACATATGGAGTACATATTTGATTCATATTGGCTTTTCCGTTTTAACGCCGTTTAATTGTCGGGCACTCAACCAAGTACTTTGACAACTAATATGAGGACAAAATATTATGAAATCACCACTAGCTACCTAACATTTAATATTGCTTTATAGGCCAACTTGTAAAGAATCTCCAGGTCAATTTACATAATACGGAAAAAAATTAAATACATTTTGAATATATTTCAATTAATTGTAGGTGGTATCTTAGGTAGAATTTACATTTGGTATTAAGTAAAAAGGTTATAGTATATAAAAAGGGTCATTCAAGTGTCATTCTGGAACTTCGAGTATTAAATACTAGTACATGTATGTAAAAAGGGGGGATGACCATATATCAAGGAGGATATAAAAAGAAAACAGAAGAAGACAACACAAAAGTTAAACGAAAAAAAAAACCAGTTGCAACATAAACTCAATAGAAATGTCACATAATATTACACGGTCGTGAACTTACATTTGCCATGTCGGGGCCTTTCATATCTGACAAATATTAAACGGTATGGGTTCTTCTCATTGATGAAAAAGGCCTTATGGTTAACTATAGTTGCATTCATTCACTTTCTTTTGATTCAGGTGTATAGTTGTCTCATTTCCTGTTACAATATTTACTATATCCCTTACGTAATATTGTATATAAGTTCTAGGTCTGTGATTTTGCTCCATGAAAAAAAATTGTAAAGTAACCATAACACAGGATTTGATTTAAACGATTGCTGTTTGAATAATTTACTTTTAGTATTGATAGATTTTTTATTTAATCTAAAGTCGATGAAGACAAAATGTTAACCTTCTCAATTGCATACTAACTTCTATTATAGTTGTGAGAAATGTAGCACAATCAATGGTGCTCCTTCCCTTACGGAAACAATTTTCATATCTGATAGGAAATCTTTGTCATACCCGGTTCTTAAAGTCAATAACTGATAAATCTCAATCTGCAATATTACTAATACTGGCATAAATGTAAGAAGATGTGGTATGAGTGCCAATGATACAACCCTCTTATCCAAGTCACAATTTGTAAAAGTAAACCATTAAAGGTGAAAGTAAGGTCTTCAACACAGAGCCTTAAAGTGTCTTATACACCGAACAGCAAGCTATAAAGGGCCCAAAAAATGACATGTGTAATACCTTTCAAACGAGAATATCTACAGAAGCAAAAGATGTGCTTAGACAAGATAGTCATCTAACATATTTGGTAGTTTAGAATTTCCTGTCTTTAGCAGTATATGCGATAACGTTCCTGTGATTTTCTAGAGATTCATAGAAGATAGGATACTAACTGGGTATCAGTTGTGCACTAGAACGTGTAATTGATGGAGGCTCTTAACAGCTTCTAGTTATATGAATATCTCATAATGATAGGTTTTCATTCAAATAACTAAGAGACAAAAATGACAGAAGAACAACAATTTACATGGTTTCGCTGTAAGGCCTTCTGTAAAAGCTTGGCCATTTTTGTTCTTGAGTCATTTTGAAAAATGGTTTTTGATGAACCTAAAAACCAGAATTTAGTCGTAGAATTGAGAAACATGTTCTTTTTTAAAAGTTATGCCTAGAAATCGAGCCTATTGCTCTCTTTTAGCTGACACATCTATAGTTTCATTAGTAAATATCTTATTTCGCCGGAAGTCTGAAGAGCAATTCCAAAGATAATTACTTTTTCAAAGATCACAATGGATAGCTTTTGTTCGTTATCTGTATAAATTTCTTTGACTTGCTAGTTGACAAATTAATAGATTTTATTTGATATTGAAGCTTTGCCAGGAAACAAGCAAGTCATGTTTATTTAGTAATTTAACTACGTGTTAATAGAGTCAGTGATCAAATGACAGTTTAATCCTTACACAGAACAACATAAATAAATCATGTACAGATAAATACATGAAGTCATGAATGGAACGGTACAACACACACACACACACACACACACACAAAAAACACCAAATAGTTTACAAATACCATATAGTTTATTCACAAACATATGAACCATACACAGCTTCGGTTTCTTATTGTTTACGCATCATTTTAGTTACTGTAAGATGCTTCCTGTCCCACTTACGCATACCCACATCTTGTTTGACAATGAAAAATGCTTCCTGTCCCACTTCCGCATATCCACATATTGTTTGACAATGAAAAATGCTTCCTGTCCCACTTACGCATACCAACATCTTATTTGGCAATGAAAAATGCTTCCTGTCCCACATACGCATACCAACATCTCGTTTAGCAATGAAAGTTGCTTCCGGTCCCACTTGCGCATACCCACATCTTGTTTGGCAATGACAGATGCTTCCTGTCCCACTTACCCATACCCACATCATAATCGCGATGAAAGGTGATGCCTGTCCCACTTACGCATACCCACATCATAATGGCGATGAAAGATGATGCCTGTCCCACTTACGCATACCCACATCATAATGGCGTTGACAGGTAATGCCTGTCCCACTTACGCATACCCACATCATAATTGCGATGAAAGGTGATGCCTGCCCCACTTACGCATACCTACATCTTGTTTGACAATGAAAGATGCATGTTTCCTGTTCCAATTACGTATACACACATCTTATTTGTAACATACAGAAGCTTCTTATTATACTTACGCATACCCACATCTATTTGGCGCTGCATGTGACTAGTACTTAATCTTGTTTTATCATTCTTGTGTATAAATGGATTATGTGTGATATAAAATAAGAAAGAGATGTTGTATGACTAAAGACCAAATGACACAGAAATAAACAGCTATAGGTCACCGTACGGCCTTCAACAACGAGCAAAGCCCATACCGCATAGTTAGCTATTGTTTCATTTCTGTATAGAGCTGTGCTAAGTGTGATATCGATTGTAACATTTCTGTGTAAAACTGGGCCAAGTGTGATATATAATTATATTTCTGTGTAAAACTGGGCCAAGTGTGATATATTGTTACATTTCTGTGTAAAACTGGGCCAAGTGTAATATATTGTTACATGTCTGTGTAAAAATGAGGCAAGTGTGATATATTGTTACATTTCTGTATAGAGATGTGCTAAGTGTGATATATTGTTACATTTCTGTGTAAAACTGGGCCAAGTGTGATGTACTGCTACATGTCTGCGTATGATTGGGGTGTGTGTGTTATTCTGTAATATTGTTGTATAGAACTGTGTCAAGATATACTGTTACATTTCTGTATAAAACTGTCTTGCGAGATGTACTTGTTTTGCTCTATGATCAATACCCATGAATACCCAGACTGTGTTGTTTTTTGTATAATTCATTGCTCTGGATTTTTTTTTGTACAATGTATTTCTCTGTTTACATGATTTAATGCTGTATTAGTCTATGTTTAATATCTGATATTTATATAATTTATTGCTCTGTTTACATTGGTGTAAGATTAAGTGCTGGTGTACCGTGTCGTTTTCTTATTTCATGTGACGTGAAATATATATATATTATCCTTTTCAAATGAAATTAAAATTAAAGATATAGGATTTTATTTCATCAAAACAATCAAGATTTATGTTGTTGGTAGGTATATAGTTTCATGTATTATATTCTGTCAGTTATAAAATAACACATTAATATATTTTTTACCTCTAAAAATGAGACAATCAGGAAATAACTTTCACCTGACATGCGTCATTATATATTCAATACAAGAATGTATTTATTCGTAATTAAAAGGATTAATCTATCGTAGATGTCCTAATTAAATTAACATGCACCTGTCGTAACTTGTACCATAGATGCTTGTACATTAGACTGAACACCTTAATTGATTGAAAATATTAAGGTCAAATATTAAAGGTGTTTGAAAGTGCTTGTATACTTACTTTAAATACGTGTGAACTATTTATTTTATACTTCAGATTATGTTTGACTACGAACAGGACACCGTGAGGTTAATCTTTCGGGCAGCATGAACAATTTGATTGCCGGTATATAATCATATTAAAGTCTTAACGCCATAACTTTTATAAGTTCCTTTAAGAGGCGGAAAATACAAATTAGAACCCTTTAAATAAAATAAAAGAAACAGTGCAATGTACCAAGATTTTGTTAAGTATTGTGCAAACCATGCAAATACTCTCACACATACACCTTTTCTTCCGACTTTGTGCTCTGTTTTTAACCTGTGGATGAACATTGGACTTGATAGATATACGAAGATGTGGTATGCGTGCCAATGAGACAACTCTCCATCCAAGTCACAACTTATAAAAATAAACCATTATAGGTCAAAGTGCGGTCTTCAACACGGACCCTTGACTCACACCGAAAAGCAAGCTATAAAGGGCCCCCAAAAAATAGCGGAAAAACTAAGGATCTAACCAGGTACTTTCTATACTAATATAGTAAGTCCCTGGTCTAATCTATAAAAAAAAAACCAACAACCAAGAAACGATAAACACTTATGAACCACATCAACAAACTACAACTACTAAACATGAGGATATCAGATTCCTGGTGTACATATAATTTATAGGTAATACATCATATTGTCTGATCAATTATATGTTTATTACCTTGTCCTGGTAATATTACTATAATTGTTAATGTTAATTATTAACGTATAAATCAATAAGTAACTAATACTTTATTGGCCTAGACATCAAATTTATAGCCAGATGTTATACAGACAAAATATAAATGTGTTCCTTTTCTCTAACAACTCTTTCCTATGATCAAAATTCGCAAATTGTTCAACTAAGAATTCATTTTGAATAAAAAGATCAAAACCATTCCTCGAAGAATAATATCGACATAGGTAAAAAGCACTTTCATCATCCTCATATAGTCTTGTCGTTCTTTCTTTACCCTTACCCTTTTTCTGTATAGTTAAGTAATATTTATGTTGATTATATTATAAACGCGTTCTCAAATGCAATTTGTATAGTTATATAAATTGCATTGTGGAGAAGATATTGTAAGTAAGACATAAGACATAAGACATATTTAGCTTTATTTAAAGTTGGTATATGCATACAAATACAAAGCACGTCGGATTCTTTGAGCTTTGAGTAAATAAAATAATTTTATGTTTAAACTAAAATTTTCTAAAACAAGTAACCATCTTTGTGAAGGAAGGCTGAATGTGAGAAGTTTTAAAACTATTTGAGTGTACAATGCACAATGATTGAAACCTTTTCTGTCAATTGAAATGCCATGGTTTGTGAAGCGAATACAAGTTTTACGAATCACTCGATTATGTCGCTTCATGAATTCACATAAATCAATTTAAATTATTTTATTACATTTGCACCCATTTTTATATACATGTATCTCATTACTATTTTTAATACTGAGTGATTTTACCCACGTTTTACAGAAATAACACAAATACTATTTACCACTAACTTTTTAATACTATAAAAACAAAACCGACGAGTATTATACTTGCAAAACAAAAATATTTCAAAAAGCAATGAAACCTTGTGGGAATCCCAGATTTTGAAATGTAGGGGAGGCCGGGTCCCTGGCAAGTCACCGTTTGGAGAGTTTTGTAAAAAGGGTATGTAATTATTATATATATAGCCCGTATAAGGGGAACCTGCACCAATAACCCTCTAATCTGCCTATAGTCTCGTTCCACATGTATAGGAATAGGTATGTTTTCTTTCGTTAGTATGCTGAGTGAACGACTTTGAAATGTTTCAAAAAAGAAGTCAACAAGAAGAAAATATGTTTGAAGTTTGTATAATATTCAATTATATATGCGCAAAATACCCGCATCTTTAAATCTTTTGTGTTGCACAATTGAATGTAATTGCGTTGCACGATTATATTTATTTACAATACAGATTTTAAAATACAGGACTTTGTATTCTGCAAGTTAAAAAAAACTGCACGTAAAGTCGTTAAGTATATACAACTTTAAGACTTGTAAATAACCTTGAACTTTCCTACTCACGGTATATGGTGATATTTTTTTTATCACAACTGAAAGCATTTTATGAACTGCCCTACTTATAGACATAAACTAGGAGTGTCGAGGGGATGTCACAAGATTGCAGTAGTTAAACAAAACTGTCGTGTACCTTTATCATAGTATATAGCCGTCTTAGTAGGAAAAGACTTCCTCCTAGAGCCCTCTTTTTGACAGAATATGCATAGACATATATGCTCAGCATGTATGCAGGGTAGTTCAAAAGGAAGTATTGACAAATATATTAAAGGAAGTTTATAGTAAACTGTATCAGATGAATGAACATAAAATAAAACAATGATCATATAATTTAGATTTAAAGGATTGGCAAAGACACACTGTATAACCTTACGGCTACATGAGGTGTTCATTACTTTAAATTGTTTTATATTAGTTGTAATTGATGCAGTAAATTGCTTTACTCTTCGTGGATACAACACAAATAAATAAACAAACAAAACTGTTAAAATTCTTACCTAAAACCTGAATATTTTTTGTCTCTGACTTTTTGAGTTGAAAACTTTCAGTAAGACCGAACCATCCGTTGGGGTATACCGGTGGCACTTCTCCGACCATTCGAGATTTCTGTACAATATTTGCCATGTCTTTCATTGAAAACTTTCCTTCTGTGACATATCCAATGTCTCCTAATATCCTGATTCTGTTCAATGGCACACAGAATAACTGGTATAGGTAATACATCGCAACACATACTGCCGTTAGACAAATGTAGGTATAAATTGAATAAAAATCTAAAAACGTTGAAAAGAATGAAATAATCGAACTCGTAGAAAATGACTTATACCACAAGTTTCCAACTTCCAGTAATGGCACTTCTAACACCTTTTGCGACACACATTTAGTTACTGCAAAAGTTAATATACACAACAAAAATCCAATAACTGATTTTTTCCAATAGGCATATAAGGCCATAGTAGAAAGACGGCGTGCAAATCACAATTATGATCGATGTACTTGTAAAACAGTCTTTTTATAGCCCCACTCACTTTCTGCGATTATATTTTAAACCTCCAACGGATATACAACCACAAACTTTAATAGTATTGGTTTTCCAAATTTTTAATTATATACTGAATGCATGAGTTGAGTTTAAACATGACTTTATACATGTTTTGTTGTTGTATACCGTTAACAACGGTACAACACACGATAACTTGCTCAAGATCAATAACTAGGTTTATACCCGTATATTTCAAAATCTGGCCAGGTAGAAATGCAAAACTTTGTAAAATGATCCCATTATTTGTTTTGTTTACATGCGTTCCTTTGGTTCGTAGTAAAATTCTTGACCTGATTCTGTTTCATTCAGGTATTAAAAGCTCAAATGCAAGTATTTAAAATAGTTTCCCAGGAGTGACATTCAATATTATACTGTTACAGTCACAAAGAATGCACGTAATAATATTATTTCACAAAGGACTTTTTTTTTATTTTTAATTAAAATCCGTGTTTTCATAAGTGATTTTAACGAGGAAATAAACTATGCTATTGTCATTTGGATGCGCATGTACTGTACAATCACGATCAATCATCATACATGTACATTATGTGAGATTTATACCTATGCGTCTGTGTGAAAGTCCTCAACAATTTTGCCTAAAATGGGGATATACATACAAACTTAAATTCGCGACCATCTTAACTTGAATATAAAAATAAGGAAATTAAGACTATTTGCCCCTTAAAAATGTAATTTGCGATTATCAGAAAATGTAAATTAAAAACGATGAAGTTGACAAATACCTGTGTGTTGAATTTTTGTATGATTATCTTACTGAAGGCTACTTGTTTTTTGTTCATAATGACTTACATCAAGGATTGTTTCATCATGCGTCACATTTTCTGGATCGTCGGGTCTATCTTCATGCGTCTATCATGCAACCGTCCTGCACATCATCACAATTGTCGACAAAATACATGCAGACATTCAGTTTTCACAAATAACAATAAAGCTAAACTTTTATAGAAGCTGTCAACAGTTGGTTTGAAGGTATTTCAGAATAACAGGCACCCATACTGTAATAATAATAAAAAACAGTTTATAAGGAAGAAGGTTACTTTGGCCGAAATATTATTGACTTTTTTAATAGTGCATTTTATATACAATATCTGTTTGACAAAGGTAATATAAGATATTTGGGACTTTTTTTTAGCAAATTGAAAAGTGTCATTTTTCATTGTTATTGTTCGCTTTTAAAAAACGTTAACAAATAGTTGAAATTCTTAGACATTATATGTTTTCTTTAAAACCCGTCACCACACATGATATTTACCAAGCCTTACACAAGATCTACAGATATAGAAAACCTGTTAAAAAAATAACAAGAAAAAGCATCCTTCTAGAATCTATAATCTCCCTATACAAATTCTTCCGACAAGTTTTTCCTTGAGGGTACTATCCATTGTTGGATACTCTGTAGTACGAGTGCACGAAAAATGACAACAGATAAAACAGTGCGCCAATTTGGACCACATGGTGTATTTTTTAGATCCAAGTCCATCGTATTAATTCTCTATATAGCCATACTATTTCTTAAATGTTCTATATAAGTAGCTATTATTTGTGTTGCAGGATAATGCCATTCTCCTTCATGTAGAAAGTATTTACAAGTTCACGTAAAAAAATATCTTACGTCATATGACATAAAAGTAAGAATGGAAATGGGGAATACAGGGGCGGATCTAGCCAAAAATTGGGAGTTCCCAACCCTGGATAGAAGGGGGTTCAAATCACATTTCCCCATGCATTCAAAAGCATTGATCTTCCGATAAAAGAGGAGTTTCAACCCCCGGAACCACCCCTTGGATCCGCCACTGGAATATGTCAAAGAAATCAACCCGATCAAAGAAAAAAAAAAAACCGAAGGCAACCAAAGCCACGTTATGCTTATTTCAACTGGTTTTGCTTCTTTCAATATCGATTAATATATATTTAACCCAAAAGGGCGATTATTTAAAAAAAATAACCTTATCAATGATCCATTTAAATAGGATAAAGTTCAGACCAACCATGTAAAGTCACTAGGAAAACTTAGTATTGACCAAATGGACAATGAAAATGAGTCCAATGTCAGATGAAACATGTATACAAGACAGATGTACACCAAACAATAATTCGTTTCATACGCCATATATAGTTGACCTAATGAAAATTATATCAAGAACAAATGTACTCTACCGAAAAGAAATGAACAGCTTACAATCTGTCCATAAACCAAACATAGTTGACCTAAAGTTTATTGACCTTTATAGTATCTGAAAAACAAATTTAAACACAAAAACTTAACCTTGATAACTATATTTCGGACCTGATTTTTTTGTATACCTTTGTAAGCATTCCATAAAACACATAGATTAGACCGTTGGTTTTACCGTTTGAATGGTTTTACACTAGTAATTTTGGGGCCCTTTATAGCTTTTCGTTCGGTGTTAGTCAAGGCTCTGTGTTGAATGCCGTACAATGACCTATAATGGTTTACTTTTATAATTTGATATTTGGATGGAGAGTTGTCTCATTGGCACTCACACCATATCTTCCTATATCTATAATAAGTGAAATTGTTACTGTGTACGGGGCGCCGAATGGGACTCTTGTGGTTTTGTACAAAATTCAATTCTGTCATAAGGTCCGAGACCACAATTATTTCGTAGTGCATTTCTTTTAGAACATAAATGGAAATATAAAAAATCCCACCTGCACTTTCTCAAAGAAACTTTTACAGTGTGTTGTACTACTTTTGGGACAAATTATATAAAAAATATAGAAAACTTCATCGGCTCTAACTCAAAATATGGACAATTTTTATGTTAAGGGCGTCTTGAAATCTTTTGACAGCATCCGAAGAACTAATTTTAAACCTTTTTCAGCTGGACCAAATCACTACTTTCCTTTAAAATTCTGGACCCAAATTTTTTTACAGTGTAATTTCACCCCCCTACTTGCAATTTGAGGCATTAAACATGGAGAAATAAATTTGGAAGGGGTATAAAAATTAATGGCAAGTAACCCACTGGCAACACTAGGAACTATATTTGTTTGAAAATCAAGGAACGACAATTGTGGTCTCGGACCAAAACAAAATCATTTTTGTCTTACAAAACTATGTGATACAGACTTGTTTTATGAGAACTTCAATTTTGTGATGACAAAATTTTTTTAGTCATGACAAAAGTCAATTTTGTCAAAAAGGTATGCAAATATAAACTTATTTGCATACAAAATTGACTTTTGTTACCTGGTATGGAAATTAAAACACAAAAGTCAATTGTGTGAGACAAGATTAAAATTCAATTTTGGCTATTTTGGCTCACAAAAGCCAATTGTGTGAGACAAGTTTAATTTTGTGAGACAAAAGTGACTTTTGTTTTGTTGGACAAAAGTCACTTTTGTGAGACAAAAGACACGTTTGTGAGACAAAAGTCACTTTTGTTAGACAAAAGTCAATTTTATGAGACAAAATTCAATTTTGTCAATTTTTATGCTACAAATTTTGTTAAACTGAACTCATTTTTGTTGGACAAAACTCACTTTTGTCCGTACAAAATTGAATTTCGAGTACAAAACCACAAGAGTCCCATTCGGCGCCCCGACTGTGAGCATGAATTATACATCACAACGAAGTCTGTTTCCTTATTGTGTCTTTTTTATCAATAAGACAGAAATTTATGTAGCATTTACATCTTTTAGTAAAAATAATATGGATTAGTTAAAGATACTAATATATAATGAATTTTAAAAACAATTTGAAGAAGTCACAGTTTTACGACTTTCTTTACAAATATTTATACATCTTGAAAGAATCCATTTATAACACTTAAGAAAAAAAAATAGGTAAATGCTTTTTTTTTTTTTTCGAATTTATATTTAGTTTTGCATACTTATTGTATGCAAGAACTTTTGAAATATGTGACACGACCCATATACTGTAACTTGACCCATAGATGTAATACATTACATCTATGCTTGACCTGAAAGAGATCATTTAAATACCTAACAAATATATAAACACATAGTATAACAAACTACTCATGCACAAATAAATATAAATAAATATGTAAATAGTAGAACAATCTTATTAAAAGATAGATTTCTGATTTCGTTATATGTAGTATAACGAAATCAGGGATATATAGTTTTAAAATGTATGTAGTATAACAAATTCATGGAAATCAGAGATCTATATTTTAATTAGATTGAAAGTAAAATGGCTACATATTACATAATACGTTAGCCAAGAAGAAATAGACAGTATATTTTAATATGTTATCTTCTGGGACTGCATTGTGAATTTACTGCATTTGTGTATATAGCTACCCAATATTTGGTACACATATTTACCATCTCCCCCCCCCTAAAAAACCGGACCCCCTTCCCATTGAAACATTGCAAAATACAATAACCCTTGTTATAATAATTTGTGATGGGAGATTGAAGAGTTTAAGCGGTATAGTGAGCTGTTTAAATTTTCATTTGTTCTTTTGCTGATTGTAATAAAGTTATCATGATATATACCGATTTATACATAGGGGTTACAAAACAGTTGACTGGTAAGACGGAAACTAATCCCCATCGGGAAGGATATGGAGAACGAAACTAATGGAAGGATGGATAGTTATATTGTATACAGTTTTGAAACTACATCGGAGGAACACTAAGAGATCAGAGAGAAAGAATGTCTGGCTGTGTAAAGTTAGGAACCATTATAAAAAGAAATGAATAATGTGTGCCAATTGAACCCTGCTGTTAACGAGTTAGCTAACTGTCCACCAGTGAAACAGAACCCAAGGATACATAAACTATAGTGTGTTCGGATAAGATAACCTTCTATGACACATCTCGCGGGTCTAAATCATGTTTTTTAATTTAATGTAGGATTTCGTTATATTTTTCTATAAATGAACTTTATCTTATACTTAATAGAAAAATGAATTAAAAAAATGGGGTCACCGTTAACAATCTGTCTTCGAAAGAAGCATACGTTTTTGTTAATGTCCTTTTTTTCCGTTGAACTAATAGGAGAAATAGCGGTAATATCGAAACAAAAAAAGAACTAAATTACAGAAATCGCATAAGTTTTACAATTATTTAGTTTATGTACGGCTTATTCGAAAACAACAATAAAGATTAAACGGTCACCATGAGTTAAAAAAGATATTTCAAATTAATGCCAAAAAACGGCATTTTTGCACCAAAGGGAGATAATTTGGAGCTTTTTCAATGATATTTACATTTGAAGAGTCACCTGGAGCCAACACGAATTGATATTTTGGAATGATTTTGTACCATATGATGGAGTAACAACTACTAAAGGTAATTAATTAATTTTGTAATGAAAAATAAATGTTCAATTGTTTTCTGAAAATCTTATACCCGCGAGTTCCTTAACACAGAATTTAACAACTTTAGGCCATCGTACGTGACCTTCGACAATGATCAAAGCCCATACCGCATAGTCAGCTATCAAACTCCCCGAAATGACAAATGTAAAACAATATTCAAACGAGTGCTTTAAAATGTAAGTGCACGTAGAAGTCATATATTTACATTTATCGCTTTATATATATTGGTTCTTAGTAAACAATATTTTTTTTTTCAAAAGTGCACAAATTGGTCATAAGTACTGTATGTATAGTATATATATCTTGTTAGATGTCATGTTTTATAATCAATTTCTTGATTATCTTTAACAACGAAGAATTGATAATAAGTGTGATAATAAGTAATCTGTTTGGACTTGAAGTCATTCTATTGCATATCATGTAGCATTGCATGTTTATGTTTGTAATTATGTCTCTTAAGGAACCGTAACCAAAACAATATTAAGTGTAAATGACGTTTCAGATTTTTAGTACCAGTCTGTCATGATCAATTTGCTCTGACACAACCACTGTTGTTATGAAAAATATTGACAATGAGGGTCTGTTGAAAACAAAACTTTTCGACAATAGAGATGATTCCAACTTCCCAATTGTGAACTTTCCATTTTTCTATGTAGCGACATTCCAGTAGCGCCTACGTACGGATTATATATCTCCCTTGTTGATGCGATATTTCAGGTCTTGAATTTTCTATCCTAATTTTCTTGATAGAGGGTTACTACTCACAAGGAAGCTTTTAAACCAAGAGTTCCAAGTTGTGAAGTTGAGATAATCCATTTGTAAGTTAAACGGACGCCATCACGAACTGCATGGTTGATCGTTGAAGATGTTCCTAATGTCGTTATCGAAATCCCGTCCACTTCTCCCAAATTTGACCCAACGAGTAAGTCTTATTACCGGGTTTGTACTAACATGAGCAATACGACGGGTGCCTAATGTGGTGCAGGGTCTGCTTTCCCTTCCGGAACATCTTGGTTCATCCCAGTTTTTGTTGTGGTTCGTGTTGCTAAGTATTTATTTTCTATATGTGTTTTGTGTACTTTTGTTTGTCTGGCAGTCTTTTTTTTTAGTCATGGCGTTGTTGTTTATTTTAGACTTATGAGTTTGGATGTCCCTATGGTATCTGGTGTCCCTCTTTTTCAGTATAAGTTTTTCACGGTCATCGTGCTCTGGCACAACCACTATTCTTATATTGAACTCCACTGCTTCATCATCAAAGTTTATATCGCTGAATGCATTGAGTTTGGCCTAGTCCAGCTGCTGCAACAATAAAGGGTTGAAGTGTACTCAAATGTAAGTAGAATTTACTCAGACAAATAAAGGCAGACAATCCCCTTGTCACATTTCAATCTAGCATTCCCATTAAATGCGTTTTATCCAATAAAAAATATGATTTTAAAAGCGCAAAACTAATTGTTTCAAATGAACGTGAAATATCCTTATTTATGATACATAAAATCTTGATTTTCTCATTTTTATTCACGAGGTTTGTCATACGTTGTTTCCATGCCTTTTTGAAAACTTGCGCTTTCATATACACCATTCATTATTAAAACATAACTTATTACAACCTGAATGTTCTTTTTTACCTTACCCCGCAACAAAGACAAAAGATGATGTATTTATTAAAGACACATTATTGTTTTACCAATATTATGCATCACGTTAATCTGTTTTGTAACATCCTCAATATTTCCTATCTAGTTCATACTCTTTTCAATGATTCCATTCACACAAGTGTTATTTTTTCATATTGATCTGATTTAAGAACTACTGAAGGCGAATTGTCAACAGAAATTATGATTTTGGAAATGAAAAATCAGAGAACATGGAATTGAATTCAATAATACCTCAAAATCAAATATACCATAAAATAAAATTTGAAGAAAACAACGAAGTTTGCAGGTGAAACCTTAAAAGCAAAATGCATACAGTACGATTGTAGCGAATCTGAGAACTTGTAGTTCAGTTAATTCCAATGTGACAATGGCTCCAACCCGTTCTTTCTGTGTGGAGATTTAGATGAAATTGGCCGACCAGTTTAATGAGACGAACGACTATGGACATATGACTGAAACTTCGAACCATAACTGAAGGCATCTATGTACAAGATATTAGGCACTCGGTTCTTCTACAATCTGAAATATTAGGCTTTATACAAACAGTTTAACATGACGCTCTATATCTCTCAATCTGCAACGAAAGCGAGAGAAAAATTAACAAAAAGTCATCTATATTAAAACAGGAGGATTTTTCGTGATCTAAATTTTCCTGTTCACGTTTGTAAAAAATGCGCTTATATTTCCTTCGAAATATACATAGATTATACCTCTGGATGCGGAATTTCTAGTGTATTTCAATATAAGGGGCATTAATTTCTGTGTTAAGAGGTCAGCAAATCAATTTCTTTAAACCGCTCGTAAACTAGTCTTTTAGAATTAACCATCTGCTACAGAAACGTTGATTATAATACGTGAATTTTTATATTGGCAGCCGTACCTTCGAGTAGTTTTCATACACCACATAGGCAGACAGGATCTTATGACTTGGTGAAAGTGAATTTGATGTACAGTAGTTGTCGTTTGTTTATGTAATATATACGTGTTTCTCGTTTCTCGTTTTGTTTATATAGATTAGACCGTGGGTTTCCCGTTTGAATGGTTTTACACTTTTTATTTTGGGGCCCTTTATAGCTTGTTGTTCGGTGTGAGCCAAGGCTCCGTGTTGAAGGCCGTACTTTAACCTATAATGGTTTAATTTTTGAATTGTTGTTTGGATGGAGAGTTGTCTCATTGGCACTCACACCACATCTTCCTATATCTATTGATAGAATCTTAATACAGAATAAAGTTTAAAACTTTTCACTTATGGATTTAAATTAAGAGCAATCGTATTATGGTTTGCACCTTTTGTTAATTTGAAAGGTAAAGATCGGATATCAATTGCCTTGACATATTGGTCGGATAAAACAAATAATATATACTTTCAAATGATTAAATCAACGTATTATGTAATACCAAATAATATTAATAACCATGACATTTCTCTATGGACATGATAGGAAATGCAACGTGTTTTAGGTAGTGATATCGTTATGTATTTAAAAATACGTTAAAGTTAAAAAAAAACAAAAAACAAATGCACGATCATAAATTCCCGAGAAATTATATAGATATAAAACGGTTTCAGTGATTCCAGTTTCTGGTATTGTATAAAAATAAGTAGATGCATGTTGTATGTAATCCTTGTTATTTTGATTTTTCTTTATTGTTATTTCAACTCTGCTTGAACAGGTGCTTTCATAAGCATAATTTCTTAACCACACAGCATAACAAGATATTCATCAGCATGCAAAAGGATGGTTTAACTTTCAGAAGGGTTTAAGACGAAATGATGCTGACTTTTATCTTTTTACCAGCAGGATAAATGTTTCATGCATCTGCGGTCTGTGTGATTATCAGAATAGTTTCGGTTATTTATTAAGAACCACTGCGAGAGCCTACAATGCCGATTGTGGTTTTCATATTGTGCATGTGTGTTCGTATTTATGTAAACTTCCGTTTATTGGACAATTAAAGTTAAGAAAAAATGTGTCTTCATATTCATTAAAAAAGAGGTATTGCCATTCTTTCCTGCATTTGTTACAAAATCTTAATCATGCGAAAACTTAATAAAATATATCATAGGATTTGAAAGTTAAAAACACTAAATGGTATACATTTAAGATTTTCCAACAGCTTTACATAATATTGATGAAATGTCAAGAAAAATTATCGGGAACTATACATAACTGTTGAAAAGATTGTGACATGTGTTGTCTTGATCAGAGGAATTTTGCTTTTAAACACTAAGTTCGGCTTCAGATTTTGGACTTAATGGTTTAATGTACGTTGAATATGTTTATACATTAGAATTACAGTTTAGAGCCATCTTTGATTCGGATTCACGTTAGAATAACGACATATTGTTAGAGCCTTAAGATCTGCATGATCTAATTCAAACTTTTAATCAAAATAAATAACTATTTTATATATGAGAATCCTGTGTTTGTTGCTTCTCCAAACAGCAGATTACAATTAACAATGTGAGTTTCAATTTACTCCATATGGAGTATAGCGATACCAGAGTCCTATTTTTTAATTAGATTGTATATATGAGTCTGTGTCCTAACGCTTTAATGTGCAATATTTTTTTGTAATCTTTTTTTTTTTCATTACTGGTATGATGGAAAAGGAAATAATTTCTGTAGTTTTTCGCGACCTCAGATTTGAATCGTTGTCGGTGGTAGTGTGCTCGATTCGATTTTCTCTCTCGATCACACGCAAAGTCAAACGTCCACTCTGTGTACTACTAAGTATTTGTATTTGTATTCATCTGATGAGTTCAGCCTTTTTCAAAGTTCTGATTTCTATAGATCAACAACAAATGGAAGTGTTTAACTACCATGACTGGCTATACAGCCCTTGCACGGTCGTTCTTATGTTGTACTGTATAACTACTGCATGGCAAAGATAAGGGTGTTGGGATCCCGCTAACACATTTAACCCCGCCTCCTTCTGTATGTATGTGTCTGTCCCAAGTCCATCTGCGCTAGCGAAGATGTCTCAAGTCAGGAGCAAGGTCCATGTAAATAAGAATCTGACCAATATAAAAAACGCAAAACACAAAGTCGAAAACGCGAAAAGACAAAGATGAAATTGTGAAAACGCAAAATCGAACTTTCAACTTCGCGCTTTCGACTTCGAGATTTCGCGTTTTCGACTTATATAATATGAAGGGCGAAACCAAGGAATTGCATTAACCGGCTACCATAGAAAAGGGTTAAATTTGAAACGATGACAGTCATGTTACTGGACACATGGATATAATATACATGTCATGACAAACATCCGGTTTTGTCTTAACGATTGTATTACATCTTGATGGTTTATTGCTATCTTAAGTTATATAAGTATCATATCGTTGCACAAATCTTTATTCTCTGATATAATATGTAAAAACTAGCAGACGAAATCATGAAACAAAAGCAAATATAGACTTACTTAAATCACATACATGTATTATACGTCTCTGCTTATATGTTCCTCGCAAAAGTCTTTAGTTTTTTTCACAAATGTGTGAAATGTCAATTTCTAAGGATAATCAAGGTAAAAATAAAATGATTTTGTGGTCTCGACTTTAAAAGTAGCTTTTAAACTGATTATGATTAATTAATATTTGTACACATAATTCTCTTGACCAGATTTTTATCAATATTACTTCATTCATTTTGTAAAAGTCAGAGAAAAACCACCAACTGTTTGGTAGCCGCAATTGCATGGTCATCGATCGTAGCATCCCTCAAGTACATTTTGTAAATACATATACAGTGCAAGACAGATGACACTTCCGGACGCAGCCGATGGAATCAAACAACACTTCATACTTTGCAAATAAAGTCTTTGAAATTGTTCAACATAATCAATTAAAAGTTACGCCATTGAATACATAAGAGCTGGTAATCTGGCTCTTTGTAATGAGTTTGTAGTTTTATAATTTGTATCGCACGTCGCTTGTGATAACTTCCGCATGCCATATGAACATAGTGATCAAAACTGAGGATCAAAATCGGATAACAAAGCGCTTAATATATAGTTTAACTTTGATTCATTACAATGCTGTATCTCATAAGTTCTAAACATTTCACGCGTCCTTGTTATTGCTTTAATTGAACACGTTCTCTATCTATAAGTGCAATCCTTCCTTTTCTACATTTTTCTTTTATCATATTTTAATAAAAAAAAACTAAGATTCTTAACATTTTCTTATGAAATGACCTTCGTGAATGCAGGACTTGGAGTAGGTTTTTTTTCTTTATGTTCATGCGATTTGTATTTCTAGAATTATTATTTTCTAGAATTTGATCGCCCTTTCCGTGTGTTTTCTGTGCCTTTTTCGGCAACAGTTTCCATAACAATTCTGAAAGATTAAGTCCATAACTGAATTTGACATTAGTCAGTTTTAATCTATTGACGAAAATATTTCTTCACTCAGAATCCCCAAATGTACAATGCATTTAATTGTGAAGTTACATCGAAATATACCAATTGAAAATGTATAATTTACTTCAAATTTTAGTTTTAGCAGAAAATGCAGAGCCATTATCAATTTTCTGGATGGTTAGGTTACGTGCTTATACCAGAAGATATACGATTGAGTTTGTCCTGATTGTGATAGCTGGTAGCATGCTTCCAGTGACAGAGTGACATACGGTATACAAAATAAATCAGTATATTTAATAAAACACATATTAATGGTTAGGGAGACATATATATAAATGTTAATAAAAAGAGGCTCTCGTGAAAAAAAAAAAAGTGAATTCTACTTCTAGACTGTTTATTATGCATATACAATACCAGGCAGTTGTTTTGCTAGGTAGGTCTATCGTCGTTACTACAAGTTACACCTTAAATTAGTTCGTCGAGTATTTGAGAAAACAAAATAAAACAAAAAAAGCTGCAAAAAAAAGCAAAAACAATTTACAGGCAATAACCCCAAAACAGTTTGTCAAAAATATCTCTAATTTGAAAACTATTATCAAAGAAATAGGATTCGGACTCCTCAGGTATAAACCAGGGACACTTAAATAAAACTAGAGGCTCTCAAGAGCCGGTGTCGCTCACCTGCATTTACCAATGCTTTGTAAATCATGTAAAGTTAGGTTAAAACATAATTAATAGTATACGATATTATCAGATACTATAATGATATCTAAGATAATAACCAACCAGATGCTCTGCAGGGCGCAGCTTTATACGACCGCAGAGGTTGAACCCTGAACGGTTGGGGAAAGTATGGACACAACATTCAAGTTGGATTCAGCTCTAAATTTGGATTGTGATTAAATAGGTTTCTGACACAGAATGAATGTGGTCTAATGAACTTAAATATCTTTTTGCCTTTGAGCAATTCACTATGCTATTGAATATTGATCCTCTCAAAAAAATTTTGAAGAAATTTTCTTTTTATTTATGAAATCTGAAATGAGAAAAAATGACCCCCCCCCCCCCCAATTTTGTTTTTATATCCCCCTTTCCCTTAATCCAAAACTGATCTGAATTCAAATTTCTAATGGAGTTTGCAACAATTACTGCTCATTTAAATACATCATAAAATATTAAAATGTAAAAAAAAGTGCTTGTTATCACTGAATGGTAAAGATTGTTTTAATTTATCAGTTGGTAGTAAAAGTGAAAATACATTGTATATTGTATAAAACAATGATTTAAGTACAGCTCTTTGTAAGAACCAGGCAGAGTGCGATACATGAAGGTTTCAGATTTTTTGTATAATTGGTCTAGTAGAAGCAATAAATGAAAAATGCTCAAAAAATAATTTTGAGTGGCATAATTTGAGTGGTTGTCATGGTAACAGACACTCTATTTTTTGGTTGTTAAGCGTGGTAAAATCTTTCAAAAATCAGCTAAATCACCACAATTCAGAGCCTGATTATGAATCAAATCGTGCATTTTTCATTAATTTTCATATGTAACATTGATAGAACTTGGTTTAAGCTTCATTTAAGTGAAGATTGCATGTCAACCAAATTTGTGATTTTTTTGTAAAATTTTGTGAAAAAATGCATATTTTCAACTTTTCTGAAAATGGGATTTTTGCTGAATAACCACATTTTTCTGGAGTTTTTCAGAAAAGTGCAAATGTGTACAGAATAGTTAGCACTGTAGTTATGAAGTTTGGATACTGCTTTACCAAGTTCAATAGAAAAATGTGTGGGATTTTTTTTAGTTTTATCATCATAGCAACCGATTTTTTCCTTGGAAACGGAATTTTCATTTGCAGAATATTGCAGTTTAAGAGCTTAAATGTCCTGAATTTTTCATAACTGATAAGAAAATACATAAAAGCTAACGCAAACTTTAAATTACAATCGTCAAGTGTTGTTGACTTCAATTGTTACCACGGAAACACATATTATCCTTAGCAACATCCACTTTGAAATTGCATGAATAGAAACTTATGTAAAAAAATACATAAATAGAGGGTGTTTATTTTCTAATCCGAATATGACTGCTTTGCTTCACTTACAGTCTATTTTATTAATTTCATAAGGTTCAACAAATGTAATATATAATGTAATATTATGGTTGGAAGGTTAGAAAAAAAGGGGGGTGGTAGGTTTATTTTTGAAAGATATCATACATGTAGATTCTTGAAAAGATTATGATTTGGTTGGAGAGCCTTATTAGCATAATTTTTTTTTCAATTTTTTTTATATAAGATCGATAATCTATAACTTGGGTTTAGCTTCAGAGGTTAGTTAAGGTACATTGCAGTTCTCTTGCCATGTTTTTAAGTTTTTGTCAGATTTTCGGAAACCTAAGGTTTTATTCATTTGAATACCTTAAAAAAATGACATTGACCCCCTTTATCTTTTTATAAATCTTTTACACGTATAATGATAAACAATCTGTAAAAGTTTAGAAAATTCAAATTATTTATTGATAGTTTTGAGAATGTAAACTTGTCAATGAAATAGCTATGAAAAGTCAAGAGAGACTATTTTCCCGCCAAAACTTCAATGGACAATATCTCGAAATCAAGCATATTGATCTGTATATTTTATTATTCTTTTGATTCCTTTATTAATCCCCTATCGATATCCACTTATATTTAAATTGAAAGATCCCAAATAATTTCATACAATTGTGAAACTCCAAGTCGAATGGACAAATTTATCTTTCTGCTTTAAAATGAAATTTTAATACGGAAACATATTTTTTTAAATCTCAGAATAATCTGAATATGATCAAGATTCTTTGATAGAAAGTAATTGAATTTTCATTTCGATATAATGAAGTATTTTTAAGATGCTTGGATAGCAATTTAAATAGCATGAATACACGGCCGACACTCGGCTAACCGAGAGATGGGTCGGTTAATCTGTATTGAGTATGCGGCTATATCGGCAGTGGGTCTGTTAATCGGGTTGGTTATACGTCTGTTAAGAGTAAAACTCACAATTTAATGTTAAACTCTGTTAAATATACTGATTTTTTGGCACATTATGAGAATCACATCAAAAAAAGAAAAGTGTCTGACAAAATGATATCTATCATAGAACATTTTCCACCATTAAAAATATGCAAAGCCTGCGCAATTTTAAGTAAAACGAAAAGGCGTCGCACAAGTATGTGTTTTTTATGCTTGTACGCATAGCAATATTTTAGACAAAAGGCCAAAAACCATTTTTATATATGATTTAAAGGATACAACGTAGTACTTCGGTTCTAAAAAAATAATTGTCTATGATAAATATTTCATAATTGTTATATAAGTTGAGTAATACCACATTTTAATGAATATTAGGGGAATACAGTCTGTTAATGGGTTGGACAATTTAAATCGTGTCAGTTAAGAGTTATTTAGCCACGACAATAGTCTTACTACCTTGAGTTTATATTTTCACATTGAAAAAAAATGAGATGTACTTATGACGGAAAAATTACAATACGGTGCAACAGTACCCTTATAGAAAGAGCACTTATATTTTAAATTTTTTCTCTGCATTTCATTAAAAGGGTGTGTCACTTCAAATTAGCGTTATATGGACTGATTGGCCGCTTGAATTCGCATGAATTTATTATTTACGCCAAGTTATCAATCAGCCTTATTTTTTTGTCTGTTCAAAGTCTGTAACATCAATGAATCTGTCATATGTTGCAATTCAGCTGGTTAAATTCCATGCGTTTTCTTTGGAATACTAAGGCTTTTCTACCTCAGGAATAGATTACCTTATGCCGGCGTCACACATTTGCGGATAGACCAGCGTGCACCAAACGTACAGAGAAAACTGACAAAGTCGGTATATGCACAGGCACTTGTCTTAATTACGGTATATATGAAAAAAAAATTTTGAGACAAGTGCCTGTTGGTATATGTTAGTTGCACGCCATAGGAACGATAAGCAATTGTTCAAAGCGCGTATCATAAGGCAGCAACCATTTGATTTTCGAGGGGGGGGGGGGGGGGCTATGGGTTTTTTTACTGGACAATTTTTTTTAAAAACAATCTAATTTTTTTCGCGACAAGTCGAAAACAATTTATTTATTTCAATTTTAGCATTACATATAGTGGCAGTTGAAACAAACATTTTTTTTTTCTCAGAATCAAAAAAAAAATTTTTTCTCCAAAAACTGGAAACAAGCTACCCCCCCCCCCCCCCCCCCCCCCCACACACACACACACTGAAAATCAAATGGTTGTTACCTAAGTTTGGAGTACGTCGATCGAAATACAAAGGTAAAATTGAGAAAGGAAATGGGGAATGTGTCAAAGCGACAACAACCCGACCATAGAACAGGCAACAGACAAAGGCTACCAATGAGTCTTCAATGTAGAGAGAAACTCCCGCACCCGTAGGCGTCCTTCAGCTAGCCCCTTAAAAAATATGCATACTGGTACAGTGATAATGGACTTCATAATAAACTCCGAATTATACACAAGAAACTAAAATTAAAAATCATATAAGACTAACAAAGGCCAGAGGCTCCTGACTTGGGACAGGCGCAAAATTGCGGAGGGGATAAACATGTTTATGAGATATCAACCCTCCCCCTATACCTCTAGCCACTAAAGGAAAGTCAATACGCTTTATGAACGCTACAACCCGAAGAAATTTTTATGCAGCATTAAAAACATACAACATACGCCAACATACGTTTCTTGAACGCCGGATAAACGTTTAGCCTTAGGTACGCTTCTAGTACGCCCAAGCATATTGGCAGCGTAAATGATTTTTAACACGCCGGAGCTATACGCTGATGTGTGACGCCGGTATTAGTTGTATTTCCTCAATGCTTTTCAACTTTGTTTTTGGCCTTTTAAACATTTTTTTCGAGCGTCACTGATGAGTTTTTCGTAGACGAAACGCGTGTCTGGCGTAAATATAAGGCAAATATCAAATTTCAATCCTGTTATCTATGAGGAGTTTATTTCCGGTATGTATTTTCCTTTATACCGAGCCATCATTATCATTTTCTGCCGCCTAAGGAAATGTCTGTACCAAGTTCTAAACCGTGGTTCTAAACAAGAAATAGACATTAGTAAGGTTTTTTTTATATAGTGTTGGATGCTGATTTAATGCGTAACTATAAGACAATTTTATATTCCGGTAAATCACAAGAAATGCATAATATTAAATTTTTTTTTCGGGTAATGATGTATTCCTATGATATCGCAAGTCATTTAGCCGACTCGCAGTCCGCAAAAGTGCTTGTTTTTCTATCGAGTCAGCTTCAAGGTGGTGTAGAGAAAGGTTGATGTTGAAAGGTTTGTCTATATTTGTTTGCATTATAAACATATTTCAGTTCATTTGATAAAAAAATCAAAACATTACGAAGTTAATCTCTGATTTATGTACTTGTTAACTCTATAAATGACAAATTGGTGCAATTCATATCAATGAAACCGAATCCACATGATATATGCGGGCCTATCTCTTTATTCAGATAACACCCCATATAGCAATTATATTATACTTGTAATGTCA
Organism: Mytilus trossulus; assembly: GCF_036588685.1. NCBI lineage: Eukaryota > Metazoa > Mollusca > Bivalvia > Mytilida > Mytilidae > Mytilus > Mytilus trossulus. The sequence continues at coordinate 41,024,550 of NC_086374.1, read as the reverse complement.
TACATTAACAGACCAATTAACAGACCGAGTTTTATACATCCGACCCATTAACAGACCATATTTTTATCAAAAATTGATTTATGTCACCAAAATACAGTTTTTCGTGTATATTTTTCACATAATGATGTTAATATGGTAAACAAACATAATGCCAGTCTTTTTTCGATGTTCAAAAGATTGCATGCAAGTAAACTCAACCAACTTGTCATTTTTGTGTACATTTTGTGTGTGTAAAATGTGTATAAATTTACTGATGAGTAACTCGCCTTTTCATTTTGTAGATCGTTTATTGAAGCTAGAAAAAAAATAATTACACCACTGGATTCAGTACTCCAAATCATTTTGTCAGACATGAATAGTTTTTATGATTTAAATATAATTAAAAAGTTATACAAAGAAACATGCTGACATTGCACTGATTTTCACGATAACACCTGATTAACAGACTTTAGCCAACCCGATTAACAGACCCACCGCCGATATAGCCGCATACTCAATATAGATTAACAGACCTACCTCTCGGTTAGCCGAGTGTCGGCCGTGGAATAGAGAGAACATAATTTTATTAATAAAACATCTTCATTCTATATATATTTCTTGCCTGTAAGAATTAAGAATTGAAAAATCGTAATGTACAGCTGATAGAGTTGAGGATGAGTGTCATTTTTCAATCGAATGCTTACTTCATACCAATTTGAGGGAGGAACTCTTTCAGTACATTTCTAACACATCTCGATGTTAACACAAGAATACTTGACTATTATGGGGGATACTGACGATTGTATTGTTAAAAAAAATAGTTCTTTTGAATTATGTAGTACATATCTTGATACTGACTGTTATTTGATAAATATAGTTTGTTTTTTTCTACTTTGTTTTGGCTCCGATTGTGACTGAGGCTTATGGTGCTATAAAGATATTTATATCATATTTATATTGTTGTAAAGTCTTTATGTTGTTCCAATCATTATACCGCCGCTTCAAAAAAGTGGGGTATACTGTTTTGCCTCTGTCTGTCTGTCCGTCCTTCCAACCGTTCAGTTCATCCCTCCGTCCCATGAATATTTTCGTTGATTTTTTTCATTAATAAGTTTTCATATTCATCACTCAACAACTTCCTGTTTACCGAACACGTTGCACATGACAGCCAAGTTAAAAAAATATCGTCATATTTTTCTGAAGAACTACAACAAAGTACAATGATTTCTGAAAATTGGTTTCAGGGTTTATATTAGTCAGCTATACTGTGTGATGCTTTTTCCAGATTCAAAACTCAACAACGAAACATTTGGGCGAGGTATCATCAGTAGTTTGCACCATCACTGGTTGTTTATGTGCTCTTTATAGACCCTTTAATTTGGAAAAATGAAATATTCTGTTCTGTTTTATTCTATATACAAATTGAGTATATAGCAAGTATTCGAACTACCTAAACCTGATGTTATATATACGGAATTATTTCTTTAAAAACATGTTTTTATATCTAAACGTAATAATACAGACAGACAATTTTTTTATCCTGTTACCCTCAGGCTTGACTTGATAAATGTTGGACTTCTGGATTGTCGGAGTATTGGGCTGTCGGAGCAATGGATTGTCGGACTATTGGTTTGTTGTTCTAATGGGTTGTCAGACAAATTGGCTGTCGGACTAATGTGCTGTCGGACCAATATGTTTTCGGACTAATGGGTTGTCCGACCAAAGGGCTGTCCGACCAAAGGGCTGTCGGGCTAATGGATTGTCGGACCAATGGGCTGTCGGACCAATGGGCATGTCGCAATAATAGCATGTAACCTATATGGTCTGGTTAACTAAAGAAATTTCTTAAAGTTACCATTTGATCTTAGGAGAACCTTTCTGGAGCCCTCTTTTCGTCATACATACACTACTATATTTTTCGACTTTCATGTAGATTTTTTTATCTTTTCTGTTAATTTAAAAAAGAAGATGTGGTATAATTGTTAATGAGACGGTTACATGCCATTATTCCGTAAAGATAAAAGAAATCTATATGAAAGTCGAAAAATATAGTAGTATATTGATGACGAAAAGAGGGCTCCAGAAAGGTTTTCCTAAGATTAAATGGTAACTTTTAGAAATTTCTTTAGGTAACCAGGCCATATAAGGCAAATTATACAGTGAACAGTGACACCAATAAAATTCAAACTTGATCTCTGTGTATAAATGTATCATAAGATTTGATTGAGGCAAACAAAAATTATAAAATAGAAACCAACTTAGTGACAACTAATGTACTGACGAACATGGGTTAAACCTACTACAATCCCCCCGCCCCCCAAAAAAATAAAAATTGCGGCACGAAAGTGTTTATTTTAGTTTTGCCCTTGTTCCTTGAATCAAGCAAATGTGTTTACAAAGAGTGGGACACTGGATATTTACTTTTTTATTTCACATGGGACACTTAAGTCTTGTATTCATGAATGTTTACAACTTGTTGGGACTAGAAAACATTGATAATTACAAAGAAAAATAAGATTAGTATGTACTGCGCTGTGTCTAGTGTTGCAGTTTAATTGAATCTGTGGAATTTGTATTCAAATTATTATTGTTATTAATATTGTATTAATGCAGACATTCTCAGCTTAGTGGTTCCATTCCAAATCTCGGGATTAATGCAGTCTTTTGTAAAGGTTACAGAGACAGATACAGAAAATAAGGGCGTAATTCATGTATAATTAAAGGTTAAAAAAAAACCTTTGAGAATAACAAAACATTTTTTTTGAAGATTCATCCTAAAAAATTGATACCTCTATCTACCGGTTTACTATCTTAAAGGATAGGAGGGAGATTTCAGAAGGATAAGAAGTGTGCTTCAGCTGAATTCCCCTTCCCAACACACACACATACACACACACCACAAGATATTATGTTATCGATATCAAGAACTTGTGAGATATATGTAGAAAGACGCATAGTAAGGAATGATTCCTTATTGATACAATTATATTGCTTGATAATTCTGATTTGATAGTTTTGCCGGTAATAGCGTAATTATTTTACCGGGATTAGCACAATTCCAACTTAGCAGATGTATTCTATTTGGCTATCTCGGAGATCCTGAATTTCATTTGCGGGATAGTAGTACAACAAAACAGTCATAAATGATATGTTAATAGCTACATGTATATATTAAGAGGATTCCATTATACTGGACTTCCGATATTAGCTATCACCCATTGCCTATTATTATTTTTAAAATCACCACCAACTTAAAATGTGTTCAATTTGCCTGTCCGTCTATATCCACCCGTCCATCACACTTCAGTTTCAGTTTAGAAATGCTTTGACCAAATGATTTTATTATTGGTTTGTTAATATTATGTTATGGGTCAATTTTGTCACTTATGCTGGTGGAATAACACCTCAGACGGATGTGTGCCATAAGAAACTAAGAATTTTCTTACATTTGTTAGGGCCATATATATCTTGCCTTTACATAAGCCAGGTTGGCCCGGCTATTGTAATCCCATGAAGTTCATCATCTGTCAACCTTATACCAGATGCTCCACAGGGCACAGCTTTATACGACCGCAGAGTTCGAACCCTGAACAGTTGGGGCAAGTATGGACACAACATTCAAGCTTGATACAGCTCTGAATTTGGATTGCGATTAAATAGTTGACACAACATAGTTTTCTGACACAGAATGAATGTGGTCTAAGAACTTGAACTTCAAAACTTAAAAATTGGACATTTATCTATTATGGTCCCATTTAAGTATTGTCTAGTCGTTATTTATGATCTGTTATTTACTTTTTATCAAAACTTACATCAGATTTTAGTTATAACACACCTTTCAAAGGATAAACGCAGTATTGTCAATTTGTAATGACGTCATTTTCAAAATGAGTGGTGGCCATCTTGAAAAAAATGAGGTTTTTTTTATGGCCAGCAGCGGATTTTTTTTAGTATCATTTAGTCGTCATTTATACCAAATTTCATGCTTGTATCACGATTTGCACAATTATGTCCATAATATCTCCCACTACCATATCCAAAATCTAAATACATGGTTAGATTTGGCATATCAAAGAACCCCCAAGAATTTTTTTTTGGTTAATATCAAACTAAGTTTAGTTTTGGACCCTTTGGACCTTAATGTAGACTAATTTGAAAACGGGACCTTAAATTAAGAATCTACATTCACAGTTAAGATTCTGCATATTAAAGAACCCCAATTATTCAATTTTTGATGAAATCAAACAAAGTTAAATTTGACCCATTTGGTCCCTAATTACTAAACTGTTGGGACCAAAATCCCAAAACCTTGTGTTAAAAATTTTCAGATTTTTATTTACTTATACTAAAGTTATGGTGCGAAAACCAAGAAAAATGCTTAATTGGGCCCCTTTTTGGTCCCTAATTCCTAAATTTTTGGGACCAAAACTCCCGAAATCAATCCCAACCTTTCTTTAGTGTTCCTAAACATTGTGTTTGAATTTTATAGATTTCTATTTACTTAAACTGAGGTTATTATGTGAAAACCAAGAAAAATGTCTAAATGGACCCTTTGTTGGCCCCTAATTCCTAAACTATAGGTACCAAAACTCTAAAAACAATCCGAACCTTCTTTTTGTGCTAAATAACCGTGTGTTTGAATTTCATAGATTTCTTTTTACTTACACTAAAGTTAAAGTGCAAAAACCAATGTTTCTTCCGACGACGAAACGCAATTATCTTTTCAAGTATCTACTTGTATGAAACATTTTAAAAAATCAACTTATCCCCTTCCCCTTTTCCTAAGCCCCCCCCCCCCCCCCCCCCCCCAAACCCTTATTTTTCATTACATATTACATTTATTGAACAATCTGAAGGAAAAATCCCAGACAAGACTGCGAGTGAAGCAAAGAATGAATTCATATTCATATTCCAACTTGAACCCTTTTTTTATATATTTTTTTTACATAAATTTCTATTTATGCAGGTTTAAGTGGATGTTGCTATGGATAATATGTCTTTCCGTGGTAACAATTGAAGTCAACAACACTTGACGATTGTAATTTAAAGTTTGCGTTAGCTTTTATGTATTTTTCTTATCGGTTATGAAAAATTCAGGACATTTAAGCTCTTAAACTGCAATATTCTGCAAATGAAAACTCCGTTTCCAAGGTAAAAATCGGTTGCTATGGTGATAAAACTAAAAAAAATCCCACACATTTTTCTATTAAATTTGGTAAAGTAGTATCCAAACTTCATAACTACAGTGCTAACTATTCTGTACACATTTGCACTTTTCTGAAAAACACCGGAGAAAATGTGGTAATTCAGCAAAAATCCCAATTTCAGAAAAGTTGAAAATATGCATTTTTTCACAAAATTTTACAAAAAAAATAAAAGTTTGGTTGACATGCAACCTTCACTAAAATGAAGCTTAAACCATGATCTATCAATGTTACATATGAAAATTAATGAAAAATGCATGACTCTATTCATAATCAGGCTCTGAAATGTGGTGATTTAGCTGATTTTTGAAAGATTTTACAACGCTTTACAGCCAAAAAATTGTGTGTCCGTTACCATGGCAACCACTCATATTTTGCCACTCAAAATTATTTTTTGAGCAGAATTCATTTGTTGCTTCTACTAGGCCAAATATAGATAAAATCTGAAACCCCCCATATATCACATGTATATGGCACACTGCCTGGTTCTTATAAAGAGCTGTACTTAAGTTGATTCAACTACTATTCTGGACAAAGAAAGATAACTCAAATGTTCAAAGAATATTGAAAATATCTTGCTATTGCACAAATATCTATTCTGGACAAAGAAAGATAACTCCAATTGAAAATTGATTGCTATTGCACAATATTGTGCAATTAGATATTTCTTGCTATTGCACAATACTGTCAATTGAAGATTTCTTGCTATTGAACAATACTGTGCAATTGAAAATTTCTTGCTATTGCACAATACTGTGCAATTGAAAATTTCTTGCTATTGCACAATACTTAATATAATAATTTTGAATCCTGATTTGGACCAACTTGAAAATTTTACCCATAATCAAAAATCTAAGTACATGTTTAGATTCAGCATATCAAAGAAGCCCAAGAAAATATTTTTTGTTAAAATCAAACTTAGTTTAATTTTGGACCTTAATGAAGATCAATTTGAAAAACAGGACCAAAAATTAAGAATCTACATACACAGTTAAATTTGGCATATCAAAGAACCCCAATTACTGTAAATTCAGAAATTAATGCGAGATTTTTATTATTGCGAAAAATGCGACTGAGTTGTAAACGCAATAATTTAAACTCGCATTTCGAAATATTTCATATGAATTTAATAGGATTTTTCTCAAAATCGTAAAAATTAAAATCGCATTTAAGTCAAATATGACAAAATTGCAATAATAAATGCACGCAATAATTTCTGAATTTACAGTATTCAATTTTTGATGAAAGTTTGATTTTGGACCCTGATTTGGACCAACTTGAAAACTGGGCCAATAATCAACCAGATGCTCCGCAGGGCGTAGCTTTATACGACCGCAGAGGTTGAACCCTGAACGGTTGGGGCAAGTATGGACACAACATTCAAGCTGGATTCAGCTCTTAATTTGGATTGTTATTAAATAGTTGACACAGCATAGGTTTCTGACACAGAATAATTGTGTTCTAATGAACTTAAAATTTTTGTTTTCTCTTAGAGCAATTCACTATGCTGTTGAATATTAATCCTCTCAAAAAAATGTTTGAAGAAATTTTCTTTTTATTTATGAAATTTCAAATGAGAAAAATTGAACCCAATTTTTTTAATCACATCCCCCTTTCCCTTATTCCAAATCTAATCTCAATTAAAATTTCAAATGGAGTTTGCAACAATAACTACTCATTTAAATACATCATAAAATATTAAGATGTAAAAAAAATGCTTGTTATCACTGATTGGTAAAGATTATTTTAATTTAACAGTTGGTAGTAAAAAGTGAACATACATTGTATATTGTATATAACAAAGATTTAAGTTGATTCTGGACAAAGAAAGATAACTCCAATTAAAAAAAAATCTTGCTATTGCACAATATTTTGCAATTAGATATTTTTTGCTTACTATTCTGGACAAAGAAATTCTTGCCATTGTGCAATACTTTGCAATTGAAAAGACTTGCTATTGCACAATACTTAATATAATAATTTTAGATCCTGATTTGGACCAACTTGAAAACTGGGCCCATAATCAAAAATCTAAGTACATGTTTGGATTCAGCATATCAAAGAACCCCAAGATTTCAATTTTTGTTAAAATCAAACTAAGTTTAATTTTGAACCCTTTGGACTTTAATGTAGACCAATTTGAAAACATGACCAAAAATGAAGAATCTACATACACAGTTAGATTTGGCATATCAAAGAACCCCATTTATTCAATTTTTGATGAAATCAAACAAAGTTTAATTTTGGACCCCGATTTGGACCAACTTGAAAACTGGGCCAATAATCAAGAATCTAAGCACATTTTTAGATTCAGCATATCAAAGAACCCAACCAATTCATTTTTTGTCAAAATCAAACTAAGTTAAATTTTGGACCCTTTGGACCTTAATGTAGACCAATAAGAAAACAGGACCAAAAGTTAAGAATCTACATACACAGTTAGCATTTGGCATATCAAAGAACCCCTATTATTCAATTTTGATGAAATCAAACAAAGTTTAATTTTGGACCCTTTTGGCCCCTTATTCCTAAACTGTTGGGACCAAAACTCCCAAAATCAATACCAACCTTCCTTTTATGGTCATAAACCTTGTGTTTAAATTTCAAAGATTTCTATTTACTTATACTGACGTTATGGTGCAAAAACCAAGAAAAATGCTTATTTGGGTCCCTTTTTGGCCTCTAATTCCTAAACTGTTGGGACCTAAACTCCCAAAATCAATACCAACCTTTCTTTTGTGGTCATAAACATTGTGTTTAAATTTCATTGATTTCTATTTACTTAAACTAAAGTAATTGTGCGAAAATCAAGAATAATGCTTATTTGGGCCCTTTTTTGGCCCCTAATTCCTAAACTGTTGAAACCAAAACTCCCAAAATCAATCCCAACCTTTCTTTTGTGGTCATAAACCTTGTGTTAAAATTTCATAGATTTCTATTCACTTTTACTAAAGTTAGAGTGTGAAAACTAAAAGTATTCGGACAACGACGACGACGACGCCAACGTGATAGCAATATACGACGAAATTTTTTTCAAATTTTGCAGTCGTATAAAAATCTAAGTACATTTTAAGATTCAGCATATCAAAGAACCCCAAGGATTCATTTTTTGTCAAAATCAAACTAAGTTTAATTTTGGACCCTTTGGACCTTAATGTAGACCAATTTGAAAACGGGAACAAAAATTAAGAATCTACATACACAGTTAGATTCGGCATATCAAAGAACCCCAATTATTCAATTTTTGATGAAATCAAACAAAGTTTTAATTTCGGACCTTTTGGGTCCCTTATTCCTAAACCTTTTTTTTGTGGTCATAAACCTTGTGTTTAAATTTCATAGATTTCTATTTACTTATACTAAAGTTATGGTGCGAAAACCAAGAAAAATGCTTATTTGGACCCCTTTTTGGCCCCTTATTTCTAAACTGTTAGAACCAAAACTCCCAAAATCAATCCCAACCTTCCTTTTGTGGTCATAAACCTTGTGTCAAAATTTCATAGATTTCTATTTACTTTTACGAAAGTTACTGTGCGAAAATCAAGAAAATGCTTATTTTGGCCCTTTTTGGCCCCTAATTCCTCAAATGCTGGGATAAAAACTCCCAAAATCAATCCTGACCTTCCTTTTGTGGTCATAAACCTTGTGTTAAAATTTCATAGATTTCTATTCACTTTTACTTAAGTTAGAGTTCAAAACTAAAAGTATTCGGAAGACGACGCCGAAGACGCAGACAACAACGCCAACATGATAGCAATATATGACGAAATTTTTCAAATTTTGCTGTCGTATAAAAACTGCAAAATTTCCTTAAAATAACCAATTCAGGGACAGAAACCCAACAGCAGGTTGTTGAATTTGTCTGAAGATTTGTGGGCAGATAGAACTTTGATGAACATTTTTAACCCTGTCAGATTTGCTCAAAATGCTTTGGTTTCAAAGATACACACCAAAACTTACATTTTACCCCAGTCCTTTTTTTCAAGCCATGGCGGCCATCTTGCTTGGTTGGTCAAGTCAGCGGACACATTTATTAAACAAGATACCAAAATGATGAATGTGGCCAAATTTGGTTAAATTTGGCCCAGTAGTTTCAGAGAAGATTTTTGTAAAAGATAACATATAATATAAAAATTGTTAAAAATTGACTGTAAAGGGCAATAACTCCTTACAGGCTCGACTGACAATTTTGGTCATGTTGACTTATTTGCAAATCTTACTTTGCTGAACATTATTGTTGTATACAGTTTATCTCTATAAATTGTAATATTCAAGACAATAACCCAAAACTGCAAAATTTCTTTAAAATTACCAATTCAAGGGCAGCAATCCAACAACAGGTTGTTGGATTTGTCTGAAAATTTGTAGGCAGATAGATCTTCCTCTGATTAACAATTTTACTCCCATCCATATTTGCTCTAAATGCTTTAGTTTCAGAGATGTAAGTCAAAAACTGCATGTTACCATATGTTCTATTTTTAGCAATGTCAGCCATCTTGGTTAACAGGCTGCAGGGTCATCGAACACATTTTTTTAACTAGATACCCTAGTGATGATTGTGGCCAAGATTAATGAAGTTTGGTCCAGCAGTTTCAGAGGAAAAAAATTTGTTAAAAATTGACTTTTCAGGGCAATAACTCCTTAAGGGGTCGACTGACAATTTTGATTATGTTTCATGAATTGTAGATCTGACTGTGCTGAACATTTTTGTTGTTTACAGTTTATCTCTATCTATAATAATATTCAAGATAATGACCAAAATTTCCTTAAAAATACCAATTCTGGGGCAGCAACCCAACAACGGGTTGTCCGATTAATCTGAAAATTAAACGGCAGATATATCTTGACCTGATTAACAATTTAATCCCATGTCAGAATTTCTCTAAATGCTTTGGATTCAGAATGTAATAAAATTTGATAAAAAGAGGATTTTTAGGTGCAACATGCGAGTTTTTTGGCTTATTATTGTAGAAATTACATGTCAATACATTCAGAAACTCAAAATGTCGGCTTCCTTAGTTACAGACTAGCTGTCATCCAATCAGAACCATTAATACAAAATAATTGCATTAGAATAATGTGTGGTAAAACAAGAGTGCACACACTGAAATGTCTCGCCTTCTTTACTAATCCTTGATACTATCTTGATAGACCTAAATATAAAACTTTATTACAACTGTCACATAAACTCAACATTTACTAAGAAAATGTAACATTGATCAATGAACCATGAAAATGAGGTCAAGGTCAGATGAACCATGCCAGGCAGACATGTACAGCTAACAATTCTTCAATACAACAGATATAGTTGACTTATTGCTTATAAATAAAGAAAAACAGACCAAAACACAAACACTTAAAACTTAGCAATGGACCGTGAAATTGAGGTCAAGGTCAAATAAAATGCGTAACCGACATAGATCATAAAATATTTCCATACACCAAATATAGTTGACCTAATGCATAAAGTATTAGAAAAATAGACCAAAACTAAAAAACTAAACTTTGACCACTGAATCATGAAAATGAGGTCAAGGTCAGATGACACCTGTCAGCTAGACATGTACACCTTACAATCATTCCATACACCAATTATAGTAGACCTATTGCATAAAGTTTAAGAAAAACAGACCAAAACACAAAAACTTAACTATAACCACTGAACCATGAAAATGAGGTCAAGGTCAGATGACACCTGCCAGTTGGACATGTACACCTTACAGTCCTTCCATACACCGAATATACTAGACCTATTGCTTATAGTATCTGAGATATGGACTTGACCACCAAAACTTAACCTTGTTCACTGATCCATGAAACGAGGTCGAGGTCAAGTGAAAACGGTCTGACAGGCATGAGGACCTTGCAAGGTACGCACATACCAAATATAGTTATCCAATTGCTTATTATAAGAGAGAATTTAACATTACAAAAAATCTGAACTTTTTTTTCAAGTAGTCACTGAACCATGAAAATGAGGTCAAGGACATCTGACATGTGACTGACGGAAAGTTTGTAACATGAGGCATCTATATACAAAGTATGAAGCATCCAGGTATTCTACCTTTTAAAATATAAAGCTTTTAAGAAGTGAGCTAACACTGCCGCCGCCGCTGCCGCCGGATCACTATCACTATGTCGAGCTTTCTGCAACAAAAGGTGCAGGCTCGACAAAAAAATGAGCATACTTGATCATCTCCATATTCTATTTGAAGTGCAACAAAACATTGTCTTTAAGATGCAAATTAATTAATTTTTGTAAGAGGCGATGTTTGATGTGAAACTTTACAAAAACATTTAAAACACAATGGGTAGCACATGTGGCATGCTCATCAGTTTAACTATCAGCAACCTTTTTTTATCTTTTGCCTGTCTTGTACAAAATGAAAACAAAGATAACAAAAGTGTATTTGAAGAAAAAAATTGAAATAAGTAAAACAAAACTAAGAGACAGAACAATAAGAGTTAAAAAAGGAATATGAAGGAGCAAACAGTTGTTTTAGTGTTTTTAGGATTGAAATCACACAATTCTGGAATGGACAAAACAGCCGTAAAGGGTTGTGTGGGACCCTGTGTATCAACTGTGATTGCTGCTATCAGTGTAAAAGTGTTATGTTGAATGCCAACAATAGATAAATAAAAACTGTCAATCAGTATACATTTTTTTTAAATTGTTTTTTTTTTCTTTAGATCTACTTTAGGTGTGACCTGCAATGAAACAACAAAAGTGAGATGTCACTCCTGCTTTACTTATGATTGTATTGATGTTGAAAGTCTAAAATATGGAGGTTAAGCTACAAATATCACATAAAGTTAAAACTGACGATCCCGAAAACAAGGTCAAGGTCATATGATATATGCCAGCCTGACAGATATGTATACCTTGCAATTATTCAATACACCAAATAAAGTCGCCCTTTTGCTCATAGTACATGTATCTAAGAAACTGACCAAATTGCAAAATCTTATTGACCATAGAGATATTGAATGAGGCAAAGGTAAACCTGCCAGTTAGACACAGAGGAGAATCCGAGATTATTATTTTTAAAGGATCTTTATTAAAATTATGTGAAATTGTGAAGATAAAACCCTGAGAGAAGGAAAATCTTTTTGTTTGAAATTGCAAGCTAAAAAGTTATATAGATAAAAAGAAACATGATATTTAGTTTTTTAAGGCGATTACAAAAGGGGAGGGGGGGCATTGGATTCGCCACTGAAAATAAACACCTCATTCAAAACACAAAATAAAGCAGCTCTATTGCTTGAAGTATTTGAAAAATAGACCAAACCATAAAAACAAAACAGTGTCCAATGAAACATGAGAATAAGGTCAAGGTCAGATGAAACCTGCAGTCAGACATGTAGACCTTACAATCATCCCATACCCAAAATATAGTTGATCCATTGCTTCTAGTATCTGAGATGCACACTTGTTTAAATTAACTAAATCATGTTCACTGATTTGAGAAATGAGGTCATGGCTAGGTGAACTCTGTCTGATAAAAATATAGACCTTGCAAGGAACCCATATAATAAACATAGTTATCATATTGCACATAGATAACTGAGAATTTCAAAAATAACAACAAAATAACAGTAATCTTTTTTTGAAGCAGTCACTGAAATATGAACATGAAGTCAAGGACAATAGACATAAGACAAATGACAATCCAATAACAAAATTCTTTGACTTTTGTGGCAGACAAGACTCACAAAATCTCTGCTATGTCAGGGGTGTAAAAAAATAAACTATCTTCTAAAGATGAGACATTGTATTAAATGTTTCTTTGAACATGATATTTAAAGAAATGCAGCTCTCTGAATTTTACGTTTACTAATGTTTTACACAATATTTTTCTTTCTTTTCCCTATGTTTGCTTTTTTTTCATAAGTCACTTCCCATCTTTTCACTTTGTCACTTGTCAGAAAGTAATATATATTCTTTATGCATCCTTCATCAAAAGGATTAAAATCATAGTCGAAATATTTGAGGTATGTAATTCTCTCCCTTGATACCATTTCCCATGTAGTCAATCCTTTTATCATTAAGTAACTATGGAAACAGAATAAACCAATCACACTCATTCCTCCAAACACTAGCACAAACATGTCTATCAACAATACTATATTAGAATTAAACCATTCTTTCCATGTTAACTGGTACTTAAACGATGACCTACAAACAACAATACTATATTAGAATTAAACCATTCTTTCCATGTTAACTGGTACTTATACGATGACCTGCAAGATAGAAAACAATATGTAAAACCTTTGTCTAGAAGTCTGCAGAACATTTAAACATTTTGAAGTACCCTAAGTGATATAGTGATATAGTGATGAAATCTCTTTTCTAGTGCTTACTAGAGTTAGTGCATCATGCATGTGCATAACAGTTATAAAAAGTCTTTTATTTTTCTGATGGTCAAAGTCCCATGACATTGGAAAGACATACATTTAGCATTTTTTTTTTTAATAAGGACCAATACAGAAAACAGAAAATAAAAAAATAAGAGAGGTTCTTCTGTCAATCCAGACAACAATTTTTAAAAGTTTTAAGGAAATTAATCTAGGCATATCCTGGATGCAAGATATGTGAAAAATGCTTTGAACTTTAGTGGGTAGTTGTCTTATTGGAAATCATACCACATCTCCTTATTTCTATATTAATTCAAACTGTTAAAGTTCCGTAACTCTATAACGACAAAGCATATTGACTATCTGGTTGTGTACTATAGACTATAAGCCATTTGCTATCTGGTTGTGTACTATAGACTATAAGCCATTTGCTATCTGGTTGTGTACTATAGACTATAAGCCATTTGCTATCTGGTTGTGTACTATAGACTATAAGTCATTTGCTATCTGGTTGTGTACTATAGACTATAAGCCATTTGCTATCTGGTTGTGTACTTTAGACTATAAGCCATTTGCTATCTGGTTGTGTACTATAGACTATAAGCCATTTGCTATCTGGTTGTGTACTATAGACTATAAGCCATTTGCTATCTGGTTGTGTACTATAGACTATAAGCCATTTGCTATCTGGTTGTGTACTATAGACTATAAGCCATTTGCTATCTGGTTGTGTACTATAGACTATAAGCCATTTGCTATCTGGTTGTGTACTATAGACTATAAGCCATTTGCTATCTGGTTGTGTACTATAGACTATAAGCCATTTGCTATCTGGTTGTGTACTGTAGACTATAAGCCATTTGCTATCTGGTTGTGTACTATAGACTATAAGCCATTTGCTATCTGGTTGTGTACTATAGACTATAAGCCATTTGCTATCTGGTTGTGTACTATAGACTATAAGCCATTTGCTATCTGGTTGTGTACTATAGACTATAAGCCATTTGCTATCTGGTTGTGTACTATAGACTATAAGCCATTTGCTATCTGGTTGTGTACTATAGACTATAAGCCATTTGCTATCTGGTTGTGTACTATAGACTATAAGCCATTTGCTATCTGGTTGTAGTTGTGATATGGTTGACTAACAAAAGTCTTAAAAATATCAATATTAACAATAGGCTATAAATAAAACATATATAAACATTAATAATTTACTTCTGCTTCTGGCACAAGCAACTAGAGATATTAAAAAAAATCCATTATTTGTAAATTGGTAGACCTGTCATGATGTTCCTATGATAAGTTTAGCTGAATATGTTAAAAATCAGTAAAATAAAAAACACAAAAAATTGTGAGCAAATTGTACCTTTATGCATCTCTTATGAGACATTTTACCTTTACCTTAAATGGCATTTTAAACACATTTACATACCATGTAATCAGAAATGTCCAAAGGATAAGTATACAAGTAACTGCTAGAAATAACCAGAAATATTTATGATTCCTTTCTCCAACACAAGTCTCTAACCACGGACAGTGATGATCATACCGTCTCACACATTTCTTACAGTCTTCACAATGCTTACTCCTCATTGGTTGCTAAAATCACAAATAGAAACAATCAGTTTGTAAGATATCTAAATGAGAGGATGTGGTATGATTGCCAATGTGACAACTTTCACAGTTCTAGGTAAGGGGTGGGTCAAGCACTCACGAACATGTTTAAAACTGCCACATTCTATATGTGACTGTCACAAGACATGACCCTTAAATTCAGTGGGCCTCTTTGCTTGCTGTCTGACATATTTGTTTTTTGTCTATTGTTTTGTCATAAATCATACATTTGTATTTTTAATTTGATGTGTTTTGACATTTTGTTATGCCAGTGCCTTTAATAACTGATTATAGAGTCATTATAGAGTATGGGTTTTTCTAATTGCTGAAGATAGTATGGTGGCTAATAGTTGCCTTAATCCATGCTATTTGAACTCTGTTGGATAGTTGTCCCACCGACCATCATACGGTTACCACATCTCCTTATTTTAAATTGTTAATTCTGGTTTATCATTTTCCCCCAAAATCATAAATTTAACAAATGTCTTCAGTCTTGTTTCAAAAATTTGTTATCAAAAAGAAATAATATTTCCCAAAACTGTACTAAAATAACTATAAAATCTTCAGTTTATACATGTACAAACATTTACTTTTAAATACCCAGAACATCATTATAAAGCACAAGTATGGTTACTTGGAATTTTAACATCATAAAACATGCAATCACATGAAAATCCCCTTCATAGCATAATACAAAAAAACTAATCTTTAAAGTTATAAGATATGAATCACAGCAAAGAAATGATACACATGAAATAACGATTTTAGAATCTTTATACGTTGATTTAAAATGTTTTACCTCCATTTCACAAAAATCACAGTATCTGTAAAGGCTTTCTTTATCTTTATTCATCATCTGTGCTTCTTCATCCTCTGATGAACTGTCTTCATATGCAATGTTGTTATTTCCTGATTTCTGGAGAAAAACAAATGTTTGGTACTTTTATCTGAAGTTTCAGGTTATTCATACTTAGATGTTTATTTTAGTAGTTGTTCGGTTAATGTATTTTCATCTGGAAGATGAGGATTCATGAATCCGGCAAAGTAAATTATTATAACAAGCACTTTTAGGCTATCTGGCAAAAGGGATCAGGACCATTTGGGTATGGTTTCTATTAAATAAATATGCATGTGCCTATCCATAATCAGAAACCTCAGACTACTCTGAGGTTGTCGCCACAATAGCCTTTTGTGCAGATGCAGAGTAAAACAATCAACAATCAATCCAGCCACTGAGGTCTTTCAAATTTGGAAAATACTGGCAGATTTTTTTTATTATAGTTGCTGTTTATTTATTCTCAACCTTTCTGACTGGAAAAATTTGAATTTGCAATATTGCATAGACAATACCTATCTGGTGTTAAAGACTGTATTACAACCAATAGATGGCACTTGTTGTTTGTTTGTTTGCTGTCACAATGACATAAACCCCATAACTGTTTTACTCATCTTACATAACTAAGGTCTAGCTATGGACACATCATTTAAGAACATAATAGTTGTTTGGGACTACAAATTACTAGTGAAATTTATTTTTGATGTTTTCCATGCAAAAGCTTGAGGGTAAAGATCAAACATTATTATTTTATATCCTTAATAGAAAGAATGTATGCTATATAGTGATTGTTTTTGTAATATCTTCATGTTTTATCACTTGGGGGAATGTAACTATTAATCAATCTTTGATACTCTATGCTCAATTCATTCAGTACATTTTACACTGAAAGTGATTTTGTATTTTGCAATATTGTTACTTAATTGATTGAAGAAATCTATCTATTGTTAAAAAAGACAAGATACTTGTATCTTGATTTCTATTTTGATGTGTTTTTGTGTATGGTTGGGTTGCTGTGTCATTGAAGCATTAGACTACATAAATTTGTATTCATATATACCCTTTAGGGTCAAAAAAGGCCTTTGCAAAAAGGTGGAAAAATTTATGTTTAAAAACAAGTATACAAAATTTTCATATAAATAGACCATTTTCATATTATCAACTTAAAAGGCGACTTTTGACTCAGGAATTTAAATTTTTTCGATAGGATATCTTCTCTGTGGTTGGACATTCTGGTACTGATCAGGCAAGCATGAGCAACGTAAATAAGTCAATATTTTAATTGGTACAATTTTGAGGAAGGTTTACTCTGTTTACTGCTTTCTATACATAACTTAATCATCAGAAAGTAGTAAACTTTCCCCCAAAATTGCACCTATTAGGGAATTGTTTTTACTTAATTAGGTCACTCATAATTGATGGAGTACCAGAAGGTCTTACCATAGATCTGGTAATCTGTTAAAAAAATATAAATTCTGGAGTCACAGTCGGTAATATGAAAATATACTATTGACTTTAAAGTCATAAGAAACGAGTGACCGGTGACAATGTTAATTCAATTCTTGAACCAATGCATACATATATTATAAACATAGTCTTCTGTGCACAATGTTATTATTTTTAAGGCATCCATTTCATTTAATCATAAAAAAAAAAAATTTAATTGGTCAGTGCTGTTGTGAAAGTACAGCTGCTAATTAATGGTTGTGTTTTTGAAGTCAAAGTTTGCCAATTGCCACCTTTGTAAACAATCAACAAAGATTTGATTTGATTTTTGGTGTTTTAACGCCACTTTTAAGCACCCCTTTTTGGCTATTTTGTGGTGGCTAGTTTTTATTGGTGGATAACGCAGGAGTGCCAGAAAAAAACCACTGACCTTGAAGAAAGAACTTTAAAAAAAAAATCAATTACAGAATTTTCTTCAGAAAAAAAGTATATGTACATAAGTTTTATAATAAATGCTAGCCATTTGGTTATAAAAACATATGCATCATTTTTTTTAGTTTGAAATTTCATACGATTTTAAGTAAAATATAGTATCCAGAAAAGTGGGGTAAAATTTCCCACTTATACTTCCTCCTTCTTTATACATAATTATCACCACTTTCTTATTTTACATTAATGATATCACATATATAAATCTATTAGATTTGATATACTGTAATCTTTTAATACATTTGTAGCAATAAGTCAATACCTTTTGTTTCTGTACATAACAAGGTTCTACAAAGCATGCTAGATAGTATAATACCAGGGAAAGTGTCAGAATCAAAACATAGCCAATACCATAAACTGGATCTTTAAATTCTACCAATGCTTCCTTCAGTGCTACAAAATAATTTTATATAAATTATTAAAATATTGCAGGACTCTAAATATTCAATTTACAAATAAAGAGAAGTTGAGTGCTATGGAATAAAGGCCATAGAAAGTTTAGAAATTACATGTATTCCAATCTTCAAATTCTGCAGTCAAGGCAGTCAGCATGTTACAAAACAAACATATACTGAACATAAAATCTGAGAACTTTTACCATGTTTACAGTTCATAGTCCAAGTCTGCTTGTAATCTAATTGCTTGATGTACAAATTCAATGTAAGAATGTCTTCATTTTTCAATCATGTGTTATCAAAATGTAACTACTTAAGGTTTCTTGACATGTTACTCAAATGTACATGTTGTAGTCATCTGTGGTCTTTTACACAGAAAACAGATATGGATTGCAGGATTATGTTATACTTTGCTGTACCCCGCTAGTTCTTAAAAATATCATACAAACCAGAATCTATAAAAAGCAATGATATTGGTACACCAAGAACTAATGCTGAGTGGAAAATCCTCACCACACATCCTACACCACAAGAACATCTGCAAGTCATCCTACATACTTTGAAACTGTCCTCTCAAATCTAGAAACAATAATTTGTTTACATACAGCCTCAATGGGGAATCCTAGAAATTATAATAAAAATTATATAGAGAAAAGTGTTATTATAACTCCATACTCGTATGAATATGTGCTTGACAGCAACAGAACAATGGTTGTTGTCTACATGCAATTAGTTTCCTTATGTTACAATATGGTGGCCACATTCTTGTATATTGGAATTTAATAAAAAGACAAATCTTTCCATTCTGTGTTTTTTCCGACGTAGTCAGTATAGTTTCGGTTTGTGCACTTTGAACTTAAGGACGCTTCACTATGGCAACAGACTACGTATGCTGGAAAATCCTTTCTGTGATTGGACAAAATGCTGTCATAGTGGGTGATTTGGTTGTGTTTGAAAAAACGTCTCGAAAATTATATCGTGATGGAAAGCAAGTGAAAAACAACACAGATTTATATTTTTATTAAAATAATTGTTTCTCCAATAACTCTTTGCATCCATGACAGCTGTTTATTCGGGACAATTATATAATTTTTAATGATAACTTTGTTGTACGAACGTAAACAGTAGTGAATGTATATTTGTTTCTTTTTATTTGCACTAGACTTTTTGACAAATAAAATTTTTAGGTGTCACCACAATATTCTTATATATAATTCTGCAAATATATTTTAGGCGTTAATAGGAAGAGTACAAACTTTGCAGTTTTGTCTGAATTAGGCCGTTTTCAACTTCACTATGATATAGTCAAACATGTTTTAGGATATTGGCATCGTTTAGAAAATATTGGCTCATCATTTCCCTTGTTAAAAGCTGCATATAATTGTTCTAAAAAGCTATTTGAAACAAAAAAAACTCTTGGTATGGATCAATTTATATTTTAAGGGAAAAAATGTCAGGCATAGAAAAACATATTCTTGAAAAATATTCAACATTTAAACTACACTGTGGCCAGATAGTTAAGGGATACTATACTGCATTGTGGAAAAAACAGCTAGATATACATAAAGATGGTAAACTACGAACTTATGTAACATTCAAGTGCAACTTCGGTTTTGAAAATTATTTGTCAATAATTCGACATTTTGAGCAAAGGAAATGTATTACTATATTAAGAATATCTGCTCACAAATTGCAAATTGAATCTGGTAGATACCAGGGTACTCTTCGACAAAACCGAATTTGTCTCAGGTGCACCTCAGGTGAGGTTGAGGATGAAGTTCATTTTTTATTTAAATGTGATACTCATTTATTAAAAAGAGAGGAATTGATGCAAAATATATTAAAATCATGTTCAAAATTTAAATATTGATAACAAATTAATTTGGATAATGAATAATGAGGATCCCAATGTACTATTTGCATTTTACAAATATATAGAAGATACTAAGAATTAAAGTACAACTTAATCTGCAATAACTAATTCACTATAACTCTTTAATATGAATTTGGATACCCTGTTAAGCCTGCACAGATCATAAGAAGAATTTCAAATTCTTTGGCACCGTCCCTTGATGATCTTTGCTGGCTGGACACAGAATCTATAATCTTAAAAATATGCTTTAAAAATATATTTTCAATAATTAAGGAGCTTGACTCATCTGCATAAAGTACAAGTAGGGACTCCCTTTAAGCACCGACTCTTGGTGCTTTCTGCAGATAAGTCATATTAAATATCCTTTATTAAATATACTTTGTTTTTTGCAGTATACCTCATAGTCAAATGTGGGAGTGCTTAATTGCTTTGTTTTTTATTGGGTTCTTTTTGTATTGTATTTTTTTTTATATTGACATTTCTCCGCACAAACTACTAATGCCTCATGTTTGTCTTTTTAAAGTGAAGATACACTTACCGGGTGCACTTGAGTCAATTTCAACATAGTATTCATTGAATAATAATACATTGCTACTATTTTGTTGAGTGTATTTTCTGTGGTATATTATTTTATTTTATTATTTTTATAACACTGTTATATATCTTTTATTATGTGTGTATTGCATATGTTAATGTTTATAATAATATTGTCTGTATCATATGCCCTCCTGGGTCCCTAATTTGGAAAATAAAAATATTCTTTTCTATTCTATTCTATATATTATTGCCTTAATATTACCAGACTTAGTAAAAAAATTCTTGTAGTTACATTCAGATGGAGATTTCATTAAAGAGGTCCTGCATCATTAAGCCATTATGCTTCTGAAGGGTTATCGAAATGATAGTTTTAAACATATACTCAAATTTAAATACGTCGGATATCTTTTTTAAAGATCGTTCTTGTTTTATAGATCTGTACAATGTATTCTCATCTTTTATAGGTCCTCTAATTTTATTTCCAGTTAAATACTTAAAAAAAAAGGTTAAAACTAAACCTCCACTTTGGACCCAAGATTCTGCAATACATGTATAGATTACTTAAACTTCCCACATGCTATAATTTTGATTCATATATTTAAATAACTATTAACACAGAGATACATGTATGTCATGTCTTGCCTGTTTGTTATTTTGCCAATGCAAATGTTAAAATTAAATAAGCAATCCTTCAATATGTAAATTATGCACAAAAAAAATAGAATAACCATGACTGAATTTGAAGGTACATAGCTAAACAATCTCCATGGCCATGAGATGTGCCAATGCTAATACAACTTCATACCAAATACCACTGAAATCTCATAAGCATGATAAGTTGTTCCCGTTAAACAAACTTAAACACAAACATTAACTTGTAAACTATGAAAAAGTCAATAAACCATAATGACTAAATGAGGGTCTGGGGTTGAACCCGTTACATTATCTTGATGGAAAATGCCAAAACATGTACATTTGCATCCCATTTATATCATTGATTTAACATTAGTGGTTAATCTTAAACTGACCTTGATCACAAAAATTATTTATGCAAACTAAGCAAAAGTTTCAAAGTCAATAGACCATGACAGAGGGGTGCAGGCCAAATAATCTCCATGAAAATGTGATATGTGGGTTTATGGCCTAGTAGTTCAGATCATTTACTACAGTGCTGAAGTCCCAGGTTTGATCCTGCCTCGGGGTGCTGGAATTTCAGTACTTTAAGTAGGGTGAATTTCAGCCTCCCACACACATCTCTGGTACCTAGACAGTAAAACAGAGATTAAACTAGAATGGGTACTTTGGGAGCCTCAGTTGACTTTGACATGTAGATCAATCTATAGATATCTGTTTGGTTTCTCTTTTCCTGCCATGAACATGATGAAACCCAGTGGTTCTCTGAGTTTTTAGGCTTACTCCACAATAATATTATAAACAGATTTCCATGTGTATCTTTTTACACTGCCTCTGTGTTGGGTTAGGGATTGTCCTGGTGGTGGGTTGTATAATATGATATGTAAGTTAGTGACACATCTCCGTTGACCCTGATAGGAAGTGTACACAGATTCCACTGTACCCTCGCAAGCAATCGAGGGTTTCTCCATTCACAGAGGAATCTTTGACTTTGTACATACATACAATGTACATATATACACTGATATGTACATGCCATTGCTTAATTTTACAATGTTACAGTAGAAAAATCAATAAAAAAAAAATCAGGAAAATTTCCCCAAAAATTTTCAGTGTACTAATCATGCTAATGAACTCAATCATTCAAAAAATGTTGTCGCTTTTTTTTATTCCTGCATATTCCCAGAACACAGAAATCTACTTCCTTCTTCCGGTCATGTTATCTTTAGACTTTGAGTAGTCTAGTAAAATATAGGAACTCAAGGAACACAGTACCAATATTTCATTTTTAATAATTCTTTGTCTTTGACAATGTTTGATAGGAATTAACGTTATCTGATGCATTGCCTTTCTTTGTTTACATTGAACATGACGTCATAACTTAAATTACTTCATAAGTAAAATCCCTAACAACAGAACCAAAATCGGAAACGTTATATGATCTTATATGGTATTTCCCTTTCTTTTTTAATTTTTTTAACAAATACAATGTTTTTCAGTTAAAAAAAAAAAATCATACAGATTTCGTCCCCATTCACAGGTAATGTCTGCCTCATATTATGTGTTTTAACCACTAGACTACCAACACACATTGATTGGCAGATACTAAAGGTAAGAAGTATTATGCTGTTATGTAGATTTTCAAAATTTATAAATTATGAAGCTGAAAGTCGATGTCCAAATTTGAAGTATAAACAGAGGTCTACAAAGGATTCATTGAATAAATAAAAAATATTCGATGTTCTGACCTTACCGATTTATTGTATACTCTTAAAAAGGTAAATAATTATGTTTTTGTCAGTTTTGAGTTGATCAACATTTTCGATCCGGAAGTAACAATTGTGGTGCCGCTAGTGTGTGTAGGAAGAACCAGTCCACATTCTACTGCATGCTACCCTCTGCAGCTGAGTGACGTCACAGGGAGACTTCCCTTCTACTTCCGCTTACTAGATTGAACACATGTATTATTATATTATTGCTGTCTGCTGACTTATATATTCATCAGATTACAGCGATCTACAGATATTAAAGGTATTCTGTTTATTACACATACACTTTACTTATTTGTACCATATCGGCACAACATTGGCGTCGTACGACAAAGAACGAATTATTTTTTGCAAGTGAGGCGGACTCCACGAGGGCGCCTTTACAGATTTGAAAACTTTTGATGCTTCATTTTTTGTAAATTTATTACGTAAGCATTACCATAAATTTACTACAGATTGATAGTAGATTAAATTGCATCAAATTTTTACAGTTTATCACGTATGAAATCTTCATATTTGATATTTTTCATCAGATAAGGTTAGGAACTTCCGGTTATCGCCATTAGGTCCTTCTTCACGGAAGTCATTTGTCTGCAATACTCCATTGCGCAGACGCAAACCGGAAACAGTCTCGATTTCAGTAACTTAGTTTCGTACATTATTTTTATACTGAATTTAGACTGATATTTTATATTAAAGAGGGTATATACTCATAAATATTTTATGAGTAACATATTATACACCGTATAATAAAGTACAGTGTGTCAACTGAGTCTCTGTTCCAGTTCTATCCTATTTTGTTGCCTGCATTTTTGAAATTGTAAAAGTAGTAGCTTTTATAAAAAAGCTGCATTGTTTATGTCTTGAGTCACACATAAAAGTTGTGATTTTGAGATTTATTTGCCTTGAGTAATTACTCAGTGCAAATTATAATATTGTTTTGAGTTGCATAATATTGTAATTTGAAATATTTAAGAATATTGTAATTTGAAATAAAGACAACATGGCAGGAATTGGGGATGAGAATGAACTGAAGGAAAACATTGAAACAGAGGAGTTGATACAAGATGACATATTCACAAAAGAAAATATAGCTGATACTACTTTGACAGAACCAGCTGAAAATACCAAAATGTCATTGGAACAGCTATACCAAGAGTTTCAGGCGGATAGAAAAGCAAATGCAATAAGAGCTGTTGAGACTGAAAGCAGAGTGAAACAAAGTGAGGATCGCATTGAACAGATTTTCCATGGTTTGTTAAATATTCAATCTGAACAAAAAGAAGCAACAAAAATCAGTACAGAAAACATCGTGGCAATATCCCAACAAGTGCAACGGTCAGAACAGAGAATTGACAAGAAGATTGATGCTAACGGAAAACGTTTAGAAGAGTTAACATCGGATAAGTTTAATGCCTTGGGAAGGCGGCTAGACAAAATGGCTGCTGCTAATGATGAGGCAAGTACCGTGCAATTCAAGAGTGCATTTGAACACCCAGGTTCATTTCAGCAGATGGCATCAAGTGTTAGCGATTTGATTAACAAGAGAAATAAGGAAGTCAAGCTCCCTTCTATGGATACTCCTGTTAAACAGAAATCTGAAGCTAGTCCATATATTGCCAGTACTCCATTACTGCAAAATAAGCCTCCAGCATTTAGTCTCTCGCCAATTATGTCAATTGATGAGACTACACAGCCTGAATCTAAGGCAGGCACAACTCCAGTATCGAGTGACAAAGGTAATGTGTTAGGGCCCCCGGCTCTGCACAATACATTGTTGTTTCAACAGATTCAGGGCAAAGGCATGCCAGAAAGTGTTGGTAGTGACCAGGAGATCTATCATATGCAAGGTTCGTTGCCACTACTGAGTGACAAGGGAAGCGTGCCAGGGCCCTCGGCTCTGCACGGGACAAACTCAGGTATGGGAACACAGCATCCATTCAAAGGCATAGAGGGAGTATCCACTGAATACAAACCCCAACATAACACAACTCCAGCAACGGCTACTTTTGCACCGTCCTATGTTGGTACACCATATGTATCACAGGGTATCAATGTTAGTACACCTTTACACGTTGCACCAGCTACAAGTAGCGAATCATATGCAGCGTCCTTAGTACAGAGTAGACCAGCTCTGTACCCTCATATAGGATCAATGATACAACAGCCTCCGCCTGCGTTTATGACCCCTGTGATGACAACAGTAGCATCCACAGGCCCGTCACCAATGCAAATTGACACTAGCAGGTCTTCAAGATCACGCACTAAAAAGAAAAAGGAAAGAAGCCACAGCTCTTCGTCAGACTCCTCTCTTGATAGGGAGTGCTCTAGGTGGCAGGAAAACTCTGGGGCGAGAGACAGGAGTAGAAGTCCCCAGCTTCCTAAAATGCAAGTTTTCACAGGAAGAGGTTTTCTTACGTGGGAAGCCTTTATCTATCAGTTTGAAAGAACAGCAGGAAGGAGACAATGGGAAAATAGGAAGAAAGTTTGCCGACTATTGGACTGTCTAGCTGATGTGGCTTTAGAATATGCAAGAAAGGTCAACATCGATGATGACTATAAGACTTTAAGGAAAGCACTGAAACAGCGTTTCAGCAAAAAGGACGAACCTGTATCAGCAAGACGCCAGTTGCAGTATGTGAGGCAGCAAGACAGTGAAACACTGGAGGAGTTTGCTGAACGGGTCCATTTTGTTGCAATGGATGGGTATGATAAATGTGACAATTCTGTCATTGATCAAATTGGCACAGAGGCATTCCTCAGAGGTTGCAAGGACAAAGAGGCTGCCCGTCACGTGATTGAAAGGAACCCAGAGTCCATCAATAAGGCGTTGAAAATCATGAAAACGTCCATAGCGAATCAGAAGGCTATTTATGGATCTAGAAGTCCAAATTTTGCTCACAGACAGGTCTCATTTGCTGATAGCTCTGGTAAATCACAGGGTACAGAAAGTGCTAGTACTGTTAATAGTCCATTGGAAAAGGAAGTGAGGAACTTGACTCAACTTGTGACCAAATTGACAGAGGTGATGCTTTCTTCTGATCAACATACACGTGGTAGGTCTCCCGAAAGATATACACCACCTAAGTACAATGCGTATCGATCACCTACACCACCTCCTAATCAAAGTTCATATAGTCCTCAACAAAGGTCATATAGTCCCCAACAGAGGTCATTTAGTCCTCAACGTCAACGTTCGCCATCACCACGACCAAATTCTAGAAATCAAGGCTACTTTAAACAACGGTCCCCTTCACCTGGCGACAGAGCTTATCCAAACTCTACTCCAACAACTGAGTCTTTAAATGCCAACGGGTCGAGCCGGTAGGCCAACACTCGACTCTAAAATCACATGGCCAAGGGAAAATACCACCCGACAAATCAGAACCGAGGCCCACGGCTTCGTCTGATATTGTTATAAGACGTACAATTGGAAAAAGTTTGGCAGTACGGGGAACAGTATTTCAACAAAATGCAAGTATGATTGTTGATACAGCAGCTATGATTACACTCGTCAACGAGAAATTAATACCGGAGAATATAGAATGTTCCGAAACAGTGACGCTACGTGGTTTGGGCGAGCAACTGGTCATTGGCAAGATTATTAGGAACACACTCCTGAATATAGATGGATTAGAAATAAGGTGGGACGTGTGTAGGGCACCACTTACAGATGATGTCATTCTAGGTCTAGATATTCTGGATACGCTTGGTGCAGTCATCAACCTCAGCACTCCATCACTTACAGTTAACAACAGAGTTATACCTGCCTCATTCGTTACTGGATCTGATGATAGTGCTTCTCAACAAGTCTGCATTAAACGTACAATTACAGTCCCGCCAAATTCAACGATGATCTTCAGCATAGATACACACAGAGGATCCGAACAAGAGTTTATTTTGGAACCATGCTCTCTTGCCAGTGGAGTTTTAGTTTCGCATGTTGTCGGAAAAGGCAAATCTTGCCCTGTAACTATTTTGAATGATGGGAATCGTTACATACGTATTAAAAAGGGAACACCGATAGGTCATTTAGAAGAGATTGACAGTATAATGGAGGAGATTTCGGAAGAAAGTGAAAATCGAACTCCAGATGTCCGTCGTGGCATCGTAGAAACACAAACCCAGGTGCCCACGGCACCAGGTTTAAGCCAAGAAGAATTGTTTACGTTGCCATCCCATTTAACAGACCTGTATGAACGTTCTATAAAGCATGTAATTAGTCAAGATGATAAGTTAAAACTCAAGAAGTTATTAATCGAATACCAGGATGTATTTGCACAGCACGACCTAGATCTCGGATGCCTTACAGCTGTCCGGCATAAAATAGATACCAAAGACCACGCTCCAGTTAAACACCGGATGCGAAGAACACCTCTTGGATTCCAAGATCTCGAACAGCAGCACCTTGACAAGATGTTACAAGCAGGTGTCATTGAGCCATCATCTTCTGAATGGGCCTCAGCTCCAGTGCTGGTAAGAAAGAAAGATGGAACCGTGCGCTGGTGCATTGACTACAGAGCTTTAAATGACAGAACAATAAAAGATTGCTTCCCTATTCCTATTATTGAGGATTGCTTGGACTCACTCCAAGGCACCACCACGTTCTGTACATTGGACCTTGCCAGTGGCTATTATCAGATTGAGCTTGAGCCAGAAGACCGAAAGAAAACGGCGTTCATTACAAGATATGGGTTGTTCGAGCACACCAGAATGGGAATGGGCCTTTGTAACGCCCCAGCAACATTTCAGCGGGCCATGCAACTCGTTTTGAGAGGACTTACTTGGACACAGGTGTTAGTTTATCTTGATGATGTCGTGGTTCTCGGTCGCAACTTCGAGGATGGTCTCGTTAATTTGAGGGCTGCATTTGAAAGATTTAGACAGTATACCCTGAAGCTGAAACCAAAGAAGTGTCAACTGTTTCAGCCTGAAGTTGAGTTTTTAGGAAAACTGGTGAGTGCTAATGGCATCTCCGTTTCTCCATCTAAGATAGAAGCAGTGAAAAAGTGGCCAACTCCCAAGTCAAAGAAAGAACTCATGTCATACCTAGGGTTTGTCAATTACCACCGGGATCACCTGCACAACTATGCAGAAATGACTGCATGTCTATACGACCTTGCTCACCAGACAGGAGAAGCTGAATGGCAACAGTGTCACGAAAAGGCGTTCCAACAGTCAAAAACGGCGTTAATAAGTGCACCTTGCTTGACGTATCCTAATCCCAATGACCAGTTCATATTAGACACCGATGCGTCCGATACAACTATAGGCGCGGTGTTATCGCAAATACAAGATGGTAAAGAACGGGTTATATGTTATGCCAGCCATGTTCTGATGAAGCCTCAGCGTCGTTACTGCACCACCAGGAAAGAGTTATTAGCTGTGGTAAAATTTTGTCGGCATTTCCGCCATTATTTGCTTGGTAGGCGCTTCATTCTCCGCACGGATCACAATAGTTTAGTATGGTTGATGCGGTTCAAGCACATTGAAGGGCAGCTTGCACGATGGCTAGAAGAGCTGTCATCTTTTGATATGGAGATAATACATCGACCAGGAAAGAAACATCTAAACGCTGATGGCCTAAGCCGCATCCGAGACGATGTTACTGAATGTGATTGCTATCAGGCAGGACTTGATCCTACAACACTGCCATGCCACGGCTGCCGATATTGCATGCGAGCTCATGACCAATGGAGCAGGTTTGGTAACGATGTAGATGATGTGATTCCACTGGCAACAAAGTCTCTTATGGCAGCAGTACGTACTGTTTCTGTTGTCCCTGAAAATGAAAAGGACAAATCCCCTGACCAAGAGCCCCCGGCTCTGGCAGTGGATTGCGAAGCGCACCCATCATCAAGTCTAGACGACACTTTACCGTATGCTGATGGAAATCCGTGTAGTAATTGGGCACCTGAGTACCCCCCGGAACAGTTAAAGATATTTCAGCAAGAAGATCCCGATTTAGCTCCAATATTGACTTGGATGCAACAAGATGCTGATCCTACACAAGCTGAACTCCGTTTGCGAGGAAAGGCTACCAGATCTCTATGGTTATGTAGACTTTGTTTCCTTATGTTTAACGATGTACTCTACTACCAATTTATAGGTTGTCCAGAGCGCCAAGGACTTTGTTTAGTTGTACCAACAGCATTGAAAGAAGAGGTGCTGCGAAACTGTCATGACACTAAAGTTTCGGGACACTTGGGTCAGAAAAAAACACTTGAAAAATTAAAACAGTCATTCTTGTGGTACAATATGCGAAAGGATTGTGAGGACTATGTTAGTACTTGTGCCATGTGTACCCAGAATAAAAAGGCTCATGTTAACCCAAGAGCTCCGCTGGGACAGTTCCATGCTGGCTATCCGATGGAGAGAGTCCATATTGACATACTTGGACCATTTAACACCAGTAAGAGCGGTAACAACTATGTTCTAATGATGGTGGACCAGTTTACTAAATGGGTCGAAATGGCGTCTTTACCTGAGCAAACAGCCAAGACGGTCGCTGAGAAGTTTATTGTACATTTTATTGTCACGTTTGGGTGTCCATTAGAGGTCCACACAGACCAAGGACGGAATTTCGACAGTGATCTGTTTAAGACGTTATGCGAGGCATTGGAAATTGCAAAAACGAGGACAACCCCGTATCACCCTTCATCGAATGGGCAAGTGGAAAGGTACAACACAATTGTTTTAGCAATGATAAGGTGTTTTATCGAGAAAAAATGTCGACACTGGGATAGAGATTTGCCCTTTCTGGCGATGGCAATGCACTCGATGGTCAATAGACAAACTGGATTTACCCCGAATCAGATGATGTTAGGGAGAGAGACCATTCAACCAATTCAACTTCTCCTCGGAATACCTCAATATGGCCAGAACAAGATGACTCCTAGCACCTATGTACAAAAGTTAGTAAGTCGGATGCAGAAAACACATGAATTTGCAAGACATAATCTCCGTGCTTCGCAGCTGCGGCAAAAGAGGGATTATGACCTCAGAGTAGTCGAACATAAATACAACCCCGGTGATTTAGTCTATAAGGCAGACTCCACCACTAAAGTCGGACAGAGTCGAAAGCTGAAATCGCCATGGTGTGGACCTTTTCTGGTCATATCAAGCAGACCTCCATTGTATACTATCAGGGGACGTAAACGAGATTCGACGGTACATCATGACAAACTGAAGCGTTGCAATGATAGGGATATTCCCACCTGGATCAAGAGACTAAGACATGCAATGTTCAGGGAAGAAGGCGATTTCGATGAGAGCTGGGATAATCTTGACGATACCATTCCCTATGGTGTGGACTTTAATGTCCAAAGCATGTTTGAATCGGATACCCAATTGATTGACAATGATACAGCACTTCAGTCTTTAGGTGACCCTTCCTTTGCCCATATCCCAATCACACCAGAACTGGAACCGGGGCCCGATTTAGGCCTTGGGGAAAATTCAAGTCTGGGTAACGATGCCAATGAGGACAATGTTGATACTGGAGTCAGTGGCACAGATGGCGAGACGAGGCCCTCGGCCTCTCTGTCCTCAGTGCAAACATCCAGATACGGTAGACCAATCAGATGCCCAACACGGTACCAAACAAAATAGGTATTGTGTGGGAGCTTCACGACTGTATATATGTATATATCTCTTGTATATTTCAATTAGTGCTGATAACATTATTTCTAAAATATATGTATGTTTTTAATAATCATGATATGTTTTCATTTCTTCTTGTTCCAGAATGGAAGAAGGGTCTCGTTCAGACCAAGATGTTTTATCGCTTAGTCCGCACAGTGAGTGGCATGATACCCGGTCCGACTGTACAGATCTTGATGTGGCGGACTTGATGGTAATTGATGAAGTGGGTCCTGATGACAGTGATGCAGGTGCTGGTACTTCTCCTGGGGCCCTAGGCCATGTTGAAGCACACAGTAGCATGACAGGTATGTCACAGATGAGTTTTTCTAGTCAGCCTTGTCAGGAGGGAGAATCAGGTGAGACAAATGAAAGCCAATCAGAAGGAAGAGTAGTAGTGCCTTCCAAAAATAGACTACGGAAGTGCCCTGTCTGTGGAATAATGTCCAGGGAAAAGACACGTCGTCACATGATGAAGACACACCTGCCATGGTTTTGGTCTGGGTCCACTGCCTGTTGGGAGTGTAGTCGACAAGAGGTACAGGCGTCCTCCTTAGCGCTACGGCACACAGAAGAGCACAGACTTGGATGTTTCTTTGATGAGGAACATCTTCACCTATGGTGTCAACTGGTGACCGGCTGCCTCCATCGTATAAAATCTTGGTTCGGTTGTGCCAATCTCGAAGATCTACTGCAGTACGTCATTGACAGACAGTTGTATGAAGGTGTTAATAGCGGTTTCAATGATCAGGAACAGCAACTCTTGGTGTACTATGCACAGAACTATAGTCCTGACTGTCTGGTACATATCACCGCCAACCCTCCAAATCACGTCATTAGCCTTACAAATTGGGAGATCATGGCAAGCTTACTACGACGAGTGGGCTCAGCGCAACAGCAGTCTCTGATGTCACCTGTGGAGATTCTCACATACGAGGGCAGCCCCATATTGGACATTGTGCCATCACTGCCAGAGCCGTTCGTTTTTGTGGATAGCCATTTTCACTTGGATTTGGTTCTGAAACGACTTCATTTTAGGACTTTCCTGCATATGAAGTCAGCAATATCTCCAAAGGAACACAACAACTCATTTTACTATGGGATTGCCAATTATGTGTTCCCTGACCATTGGAATGATTGGGCTCTACAGGTAGGACCTGCCCAAGCTGTATATGTTTCATTTGGGATTCATCCACATGTTGCAGCAAAGGGGGTCACCCAAAAGCAGCTGGAAGAACTAGAGTTCCTGCTTGGTAATCACAAATGTGTTGCTGTTGGTGAGATTGGCCTAGATTTCACAACACGCTGTGACTGCAAGAGGTGCAGAACTCCACAACAGTGCAGGCAGCGGATGAGGGAATGCCAGGAGCAGGCATTCATGCAGATGCTGGAGATGGCACAACGGATGAAACTGCCTGTCATATTACACTGCCGTGATGAGGGCACTGGAGAAGCAGCAGCCCGTGTGCTGAAATTGATAACTGAAAATTTCCCTGACCTATGTTACCATCGCCATTGTTTTGCTGGGAATGTGGAGGAGTTGAGGCAGTGGCAAAGCCTGCCTCGCGTAGTATTTGGCATCACTGGCAAGTTTATTAAAGATGCAAGCAATGCTTGCAACACAGATGCCATATCCAGAATCTTGCCACACCAGCTGGTCCTTGAGACAGACTCCCCATTTCTGACGCCATGGTCGTGCTGTGCTGTCAACCATCCATGGAACTTACGGGAAGTGGCGGTAGCTGTTAGTGAGAGACGCAACGTCCCACTTACTATCCTAAACTGGACGACAAATGACAATGCCCTAAAATTCTATGGCATCCCAAAGCTGCGACAAGATTCAGCTAGCTGGGGCCCTAGGCCCCGTTAGCTCGTGAAACTTAACATTGTTTATTGAATTAGTAATGTAAATATTTGTTATCACCAAGGATGTGTTGATAACTGCATAAGTGTATATATATATGTATAGTTTTATTAATGTTTTGTATTACCCTTATTTTATCTTGCATTTGAGTTTCTTTTATAGTTTGAGAATGTGCCTGGTTCTACAAGAATGGGGCGGATGTGGTGCCGCTAGTGTGTGTAGGAAGAACCAGTCCACATTCTACTGCATGCTACCCTCTGCAGCTGAGTGACGTCACAGGGAGACTTCCCTTCTACTTCCGCTTACTAGATTGAACACATGTATTATTATATTATTGCTGTCTGCTGACTTATATATTCATCAGATTACAGCGATCTACAGATATTAAAGGTATTCTGTTTATTACACATACACTTTACTTATTTGTACCATATCGGCACAACACAATCAATAAATTTTTGGTTAAAATTAATGATTACTAGTCCGATATTGTTATTTTGGGTCTTCCTATTCAGCCCTCCTAAATTCTTGTGTGATTTATTTTCATTGGAATTTCTTATTATGATTTGTCTCAAACGTGTGGCTCTTGTGATTTTTATAGTCATAATTTTTTTAATAAACAAAAAACCTTTTGTTTAGCTGTAGAACACGTTTTTAGTACAACCTAAAAACAAGTGACTTTTGGTTTCACTTTGATCACTAAAATGATGGGAGGCCAAATGCAGAAGGAAGAATTTCCGCTAACCGAAGTACCCAAGGA
The DNA here is from genome assembly GCF_036588685.1 of Mytilus trossulus. Lineage (NCBI taxonomy): Eukaryota > Metazoa > Mollusca > Bivalvia > Mytilida > Mytilidae > Mytilus > Mytilus trossulus. The sequence goes on along the minus strand of NC_086374.1, from coordinate 40,991,150 downwards.
AATTTTTGAAAATATTCTGTCGTTTCTTCCTGGAAAAGATCTTCTCCTTGTGTGCAGTAGGGTAAACAAAGAGTGGAAAACTGTCATTGAATCTCAGAGTTTGTGGCACTTAAAATGCCAGAGATTGCAGATACTGTTTGCAGATCTCCTCCATAATCATGATGGACCATTTGACTTCAAAAAGTATTATTTTAAAAATCCTTATACCAGAAATCTATTGAAGAACTCAAAAGCTTTAGGTATAAATCATGAATTTTTTTAAAGATATATCTATATCATCGTGTAATGTGTTTTCGTACTAATAACAATTTTCACTGCTTACAGTTTTCACTGTTGAGTTTTTATTCCGGTGTTTACTCAAATTTAAAAAACATGTCCTGTAGATTGATTTAAGGTATCTAGATTTTTTTTCAATGCTTACTACGATTTTTTACTGTTTCCGATTACTTTGCGATTTTTGTATGTCAAAAAAACGACGTCATATGTTTTCGTATGAAATAAAAATTGGATCAGTATACGGACAGGAAATGACTACAAAATCCGGAAATTAATATTTTCTAAAGTCGTGGTTCTAATGATCGCTTGAATCATAAAAAAAGTAAATAAATACTTTTCAGTACTAAAAATTACTAGTAAATAGTTTTAGGTTGGTAAATTGTGTGCTGAAATTTTAAGATTTTGATTAATTTCAGATTGGCACCTGGTTTGTACAAAATACATTATTTTTTCTAAAATAAAATGCAGTTTTCAAAATTTAGGATTAAATATAAAAAGTCAAGACTGTTTCATCTTCATGAATCAAGGATTTATACAAAAAAATTATATTAAATGAAATATTGAATAATTAGATTTTGAACAACCATTTTATATACATGTAAGAACCCTACTTATTTTAACTCGCTGGTTTGTAATTAAAACGGCCCAAAATACACATGACAGTCATATGTCTTGAAGATCCGGTATCTGACTTTCAAAAAACATATCTGGACTTTATTTTAACCCTTCAGAATTTTTTTCTATAGCTATTCTAGTGATGCATATTTTTTACATTAAATAAAAATGGCTAAATAGGTCAGTTTTATTTAATTTGTTCTAACGTCTTTAAAAAGCGATGTTGAATATGTTTTAAATATGTCAAGTTGTAGTGGTGTTGTTGTTCTAAATATAGAAACCGAAAAACACGCCACAATGTACGCGTATGCAGCCGAAACCGACGAAATGTGGTTGATACGAAAACATATGACATACGAAAACATATGACACGAGGATACTATTAAACGAGAAGACCTCTTTTTGGGTGTCACTTCTCTTCTTTCCACTATAAATTAATCAACACGCCTCTGTGTCCTATAGGTACAGTGCATAATGCCATTTATCATCCATTCATATGATTATTCAGATTGAGTTATTTTTGGAGAAAAAACGAGAAAAAAGGCATCTGGATATTGTCCTGTCATTGGCCGAAATTTTAAGTCAGATTAGACTTCAGGTTTGCGTTTTTCTGTATACTTTGAACATACATATACAAAGAATAAAGTGTATTTTCAGAATTCTATCTGCTATGATTTTCAAGTTTACTATCCACGGCAGTCACAGAGTTTATCAAATAGAGAGGGTCTGTATACTATATCAATGACCACTATGGATCGATTAGTAAACTTAGAATTGAAAGTAAATACACTATATTTACATAGTAATGAATGTTCATAATATACAGATAAGCGCTAAAAATATTCATGTGAACTTTTGATACCTTTTCTGAAATTCTCCAGTCATTAAATCTTTTAGACCAATATATGACACAGATATTAACAACTATAGGATACCGTATTACCTTCAACAACGAGCAAAGCTCATACCGCATACTCAGCTTTAAAAGGCCCGAACTGACAATGTAAAACAATTCAAACCAGAAAACTAGCGGCCTTATTTATTTACAAAAAAATGAACGAAAAACAAATATATGTAACACATAAACAAACAACAACCACTGAATTACAGGCTCCTTACTTGAATGTTCATAACATACTTAATGTATGTTCATATTGAAATTGATAGAAAACCAAAAAATGGGAATACTGGAAATAAAGGAGGAGTGATAAAAAAAAAAAAAGCATTTTCCTGTCCCCAATAACCTATGACTTATGATTCTTTTGCTGAAATACTCCAGTCATTCAATATATTACAAAATTCTTCTAACAACACTTTGCATACTTTAAACTACGCTCTGAATGCCCGCGATTTCGCGGGTGTGTTCTAGTATAATTTAAAATAAAGCCTATTGTATACAGGTCAAATGCTGGTGGAGGGTTGGGATCTCAAAAACATGTTTAACCCTTACACATTTTTGCCTTAAGTCAGGAGCCTCTGGCCTTTGTCAGTCTTGTATAATTTTTTATTTTAATTTACTTATATATTTCAAAGTTCAGTATGTTGTCCATAATATAATACATATTTTTTTATTAAGGGAAAGGTGAAGTACGCCCCTGGGTGCTATATTTTCTCGCTGTATTGAAGATGCATGGGTGGCCTATGGCTGTTTTCTGCTGTTTGGTCGGGTTTATGACCCTTTGACACATATCCCATTTCTATTCTAGATTTTAAAATATATATTATATAAGATTGTTGTGTGTTCCCATTACAATCCTACATTAGCTGCAGTGGGGGTCAAGCTATTTTCATGTGGGAAAAGGGGGGGGGGGAGTGCAACTGACTGTGTAAGAGGGATAACTCAAAAAAATGCTTGGTCTTGTACATGAATTGTCATTTCATAAAATTCATACTCAAATATATAACCACAGATTAGGTTACTGTCGAAAAATTATATAATGTGGAGTCAAAAGACAGTATTAGTGATTAAAAAAGTCTTTGGACTCCAAACACATGAAATCAGAAAACAAAAATTCTCAGTAAAATATTACACAAATTCACACTCATATAAATTTTAAAACAAAAACTTATATCATCTAACATCATGTGCATTTAATTGCAGAAGGAGTGAAGCACTGGTCGCTGACACCTCTTGGTGATTACTATCGTAATGAGACAATGTTCATTAAAGAAGATCAACCACATGGTTCCGATCCGTTACACAAGTTTATAGGAAATAATTTTGGTAAGTTCAGGGTTAATTTTTTTTTTTACAAGCCTTTATTGACAGTTTTACTGGAAGATTTTAGAACATATTTGATGTTCATGATGTTAGAGTTTCACATTTTCATCAATCTGAGAATATAAAAATACAGTACCCTTCAAGAGTACCAACTCTCCCACACCCTACACTGAGTAAATGTCGGAGCCACTACGAAAAACTCCGATATTCCTCCCAAAATGTTGGGAGGAATTTGGGAGTAATCTTTTTTTCTTAAAAAAAAAATGTAAGTAGATGTAGTATGATTGCTAATTAAACAAATATCCACCCAGACAGGATTGTTTTTGTCGAGCCTTCGACTTAAGTCGAAAAAGCGAGACTAAGCGATCCTACATTCTGTCGTCGTTGGCGTCATTGGTGGCTTCAACAAATATTCACTCTGTGGTTAAAGTTTTTAGAATTTTAATAACTTTCTCCAACTATCCTGGGTTTGTACCAAACTTGGACAGAAGCTTGTTTATGATCATAAGATAGTATCCAGAAGTAAATTGTGGGAAAATAAAATTCCATTTTTTCTGTATTTTACTATAAATGGACTTAGTTTTTTCTGCGGGGAAACAAAACATTCACTCTGTGGTTAAAGTTTTTAGAATTTTAATAACTCTCTCAAACTATCCTGGGTTTGTACCAAACTTTGACAGAAGCTTGTTTATGATCATAAGATAGTATCCAGAAGTAAATTTTGTAAATAAATAAATTAATTTTTTCTGTATTTTACTTTTAAATGGACTTAATTTTTTCTGCGGGGAACCATTACATTCACTCTGTGGTTAAAGTTTTTAAAATTTTAATTACTTTCTTAAACTATCCTGGGTTTGTACTAAACTTGGACAGAAGCTTGTTTATGATCATAAGATAGTATCCAGAAGTAAATTATGTGAAAATAAAATTCCATTTTTTCTGTATTTTACTATAAATGGACTTAGTTTTTTCTGCGAGGAAACAAAACATTCACTCTGTGGTTAAAGTTTTTAGAATTTTAATAACTCTCTCAAACTATCCTGGGTTTGTACCAAACTTGGACAGAAGCTTTTTTATGATTATAAGATAGTATCCAGAAGTAAATTTTGTAAATAAATAAATCCATTTTTTCCATATTTTACTTTTAAATGGACTTAGTTTTTCTGCGGGAAACCATTACATTCACTCTGTGGTTAAAGTTTTTAAAATTTTAATAACTTTCTTAAACTATCCTGGGTTTGTACCAAACTTGGACAGAAGCTTATTTATGATCATAAGATTGTATCCAGATGTAAAGTTTGTAAAAAGATTACTCCGTTTTTTCTGTAATTAACTTTTAAATGGACTTAGATTTTCTTACAATCATAAAATAACAAGAGGAATATTGTTTTTGATTTTTTTCCTCATTATTGTTGAGCCTGTGATTTACAGCAAAAATAGGCGAGACACTGGGTTCTGCGGAACCCTTACAAATTTTTTTTTACTGTTTATTTTAGCTTTTATGATATATATCATTTTCCATTTTTCTTCAACTTGAACTCGTCTTTTATTTAATCACATGATTTCATAATGTTGTTGTTTATCATCTGTTTGGTGAGCATTTACCCTACAGTTTGGCAATATTTGTGTGATTAAATAAACAGTGTACAATGCCTTTATAAAATGATTATTTCTTTATTTCCAGGAGACATACAGAATTGGGTGACATCCTACATATACTCTTCTAGAGAACAGATGATTGATCTGATTGCTGAAGGTTGTCATAGCCATATTTTAGACCATGTTAGACCGCCTATTGTCATCTCAGAATGGTAGAGACCTTTCCACATCTTATAATTATAAATTATTATCATTTCATTTTTTCCTTTTATTGGTTCACAAGTCTGAAAAGGTTGTTTCAATGCTTTTAATTGAAAGGTTAGACCTGTTACATGACAAATAGAAAAATACACACAGAAAATTCCTGCCTTTATTTTTCATCACTTAAAACTTTGTGAATAGCACCTATTACACTGTTAAGTTCTACAGTCAACATCACTGCTGGACAAGAACTTAAAGTGGCTCAAACATCATGCACACTAAGATGGAATTATATATCATTAAAAAAAACCTCATTGTTTTATTGTTATTTTTACAGTAAAAAGTTTACCATGTACTGAAATTTTTAATAACAGTATGCATTCTGTCATGTAAATTATCTTTTTCCTGGTTGTGGAATTGATTAAACTATCTGAAGAATTTTTATGACTAGCCTTTTAATAGTTACAAATTGTTTTTCTTTTATTAAGGAGGCTCGAGGGTATAAAAATTTCAGAAAAAAATAAACATTTGTTTTTCAATACAAATTTCATTTGTTACCTTTTGTAGTTGTTATTTTATCATATGGTACAAAAATCTTTCAAAACAATCAATTCGTGTTGGCCCCAGATGACTTTTAAAATGTATACATTAGTGAAAAAGTTCCAAATTATCTCCCTTTGGTGAAAAAATGCCATTTTTTGGCTTTAAAATTGAAATATCTTTTTCAACTCATCAGTGACCTATATTTTTTAATATAATTTCCATATAAGCTGTACTTTAACTAAATTATTGTAAAATTTGAGCGATTTCTGTAATATTTTTTTTTTTTTATTTCGATATTAACTTTTATTCACCTATTACTTCAACAGAAAAAATCCTTTTTTACAAAAATGTATGCTTCTTTCGAAGGCAGATTGTGAGCGCAAATGAACGGTGACCCCACTTTTTTATTTTAATTTTCTATTAACTTTAAGATAAAGTTCATTTATAGAAAAATATAGAGAAATCCTATATAAATGATTTAGACCTGCTTAATCATATTATAGTCCTTTTTCAAAATAAAAAAAAACTGCAATGTGCCTTACACAAGAGTGATTTTTTTACTTTTGATGTTCCCCTAGAGCCTACCCACAATTTCTTTCAGAAAAAATACCTTTAAACTGATGTGTTTGATAAAATTACCTTGTGTATCCTCAACTCGTACAGAAACATTTTTGGGAAAAAACCTAGTGAGTCTTTATTTTAGACCTCATTCTTATCTTAGGTATGCAGCAAGGTTTGATTGTGGATCAGAATTTGATATGGAAGTGAAAATGTTTGCTGAAAACAAGGAAGAATTATTAGATAGTCATCAATTCAACTGCAATTTAAATGCTGGAAGACAATGGTTTCAGGTTTGTCAAATTATTTTATCATTTTTATTTTTCATCATCTTCTTTTATACAAGAAAAATGGATAAGCAACAAATGCCTTATTGTGCATCAGTCATTTACCACCTGTGAAACTAAAAAAATATGCCAAACGGTCTTAAAAAACATTTTATGAATACTAATAACATTAAGGGTACCATTTTTTCTGCACCAGATGTGCATTATGACAATATATGTCTCTTCAGTGATGCTCGTGGCCAAAATGTGTAAAATCAAAAGCTTATATAAAAGATGAAGAGCTATAATCCAAAAGTTCTAAAAAGTATAGCCAAATCAGTGAAAGGAATCAGAGCTTTGCATGAGGGAGATACATTCCTTAATTTTTAATAATTTGTAACATTTTGTAACAGCAAATTTTAATAACACAAAAAAATCTGTATTTTCATGATAAATAAGTAGCATGTGATATTTTAAAGTTGGAAAGACACTTTTATTTCTAGAGAGTTAAAGATATAAATACACCCAACTGTGGTAAAACTTGAGCAAAATGTCCCATAATATAATATAGTCAGTCAACAAAACTATATTAGATCAACTCATAAAGAAACAATCATTTTCATTGGTCTATTAAAACCTTTGACCACAACTACACTTTCAAGTCTTTCCAAAGCAAATAAGAAAAAAAGAAAAAAAGAACATAATTTTTTTATATAATAAAATGATCAAACTTTAATCTGCAATAATGAGCTGAATGCATATACACTTACATATTTGATTACCAAGTGGCAATTTTAGTTTATATACATTTGTTAACTTTATTAAAATTGTATTATGCACAAATTAATTTGCAGTAAATTGAGTTTTTAAACAATATAGACATCTAATTAATGTATTTTATGACTGAATTCAGTTTACTCATCTGAAAAAGTTCTGGATTTATCCGAGGTACATGTATACAATGCATGTTCTTTATGATACATGTAGGTTATATCATTATTTACTTGCACTGAGACAAACTTTAGCAGGATATAAAATGTCTATGATTTTGCCAGATATAAATATATTGTTTAAATTGTTACAGGTATGAGTCAGATCTTATAGATTTTTATGAAATTTTGCATTCAATTAGAACATAAGTAACTGCATATTATTTATAAAAAAAAATAATCTTATACAGGTTTTTTTAGAATGTTTTCTGAAATAAAACAAAATATCTAGAAAATAAAACTACAAGTTTAAAGGATGCAAATCAATATCACAAATAAGTTGACCAATATTTACTATGAACTTTTCATTAATAAAAGCTTGCCATATGCGTCCTGAATTTTGTACATTAGACACATGTCTGCATAAGTCTCATAGGTTGCACTCAAATCTGACAGTTGTTATGTCAAGAAAGAGTTTTCATTAGTTTATGTTATGATGAGTGATTAAACATACTGTAAAAAGTCCAATAAAACTTAGGGAAATTTTATGGACATTCAGTTTCTATGAATTAGGTGAGCTATTGCATCAGTTTTGATTCTATGGTTTAAATCATTTTAATTCTATGTTTTACATCAGTTTTGATTCAATGGTTTAAATCATTTTAATTCTGTTTTACATCAGTTTTGATTCTATGGTTGAAATCATTTTAATTCTATGTTTTACATCAGTTTTGATTCTATGGTTGAAATCATTTTAATTCTATGTTTTACATCAGTTTTGATTCTATGGTTTAAATCATTTTAATTCTATGTTTTACACAGTTTTGATTCTATGGTTTAAATCATTTTAATTCTATGTTTTACATCAGTTTTGATTCTATGGTTTAAATCATTTTAATTCTATGTTTTACATCAGTTTTGATTCTATGGTTTAAATCATTTTAATTCTATGTTTTACATCAGTTTTGATTCTATGGTTTAAATCATTTTAATTCTATGTTTTACATCAGTTTTGATTCTATGGTTTAATTCAATTTGATTCTATGTTTTACATCAGTTTTGATTCTATGGTTTAAATCATTTTAATTCTATGTTTTACATCAGTTTTGATTCTATGGTTTAAATCATTTTAATTCTATGTTTTACATCAGTTTAATTAAGAAATAATTCATGGGGGCTTGCATATAGCGTGATTTTACCACGGGTTGGCCCTTTATGACAAATATTTTACCCTAAGCGATAGAGACCTAACAATATATTCATATTTTACCACGGGTGTGTACTCAAAGCATTTGAAGGACGTCATGTTAGAATCCTATGTCTTACATCAGTTTAATCCTATGTTTTACATCAGTTTTAATACTATGCTAATTTTTTTTCAGATCAAACATGTTTTTAATGCTTACCCACCAGGTGTTCGATATATCCACTATCGCCATGCAGGGAAAGACAGGAAATTTTGGGCTGGACATTATGGTGTCAAGATGGCTCTACCTACAGTGCAATTTGAAATGAATAATCTGTGATAGACAAGATGTTTTGTTTTAACTTTATATTACTTCCCATGTACAACAATGTTTATATCAGTTCAAATTTTGCAATACATCTAATTCTATTTATTATATTGTTAAAACTATATGTTATATAAATGTTCTCAAAGAGAAGTATTGTACTTATGAAATGCACATATAGTTGGATAACTTAGTATTGATGACAGAACCATGATACTTTCTTTTTAATTTATTCACAACTTTTACAAACTTAGGCCTGTATGTAGACCTGTATATACTTTTGCTTACGTTTTTTTGGAGTTTCTGTCTTATTGATGTTAACCCCAAATCTCCATTATTCATATTGAATAAAACAAGAAAATGAAAAAAGTATAGACTATTTTACAAAAATAAAAATGTTAGAACAATACCAACAAAAGAATAACATTAGAGATGTACAAGTCATTATGACATACAGTATATCAAAGGTTATATTAACTGACTCCCTAACCAGATTTTGAATGAAAGATTGTGATATAAGTTAGACAAGACATTATTTTCTGTTCAATTATTAATTCAATTCTTTTGGATTTGAGTATGTTGATACTGATGAAAAATATTATATTTACAATTTTCCTTTTTTACTGTTTAGGAGTTATGCTTCTTAAATGACATATGTGATTTTGACAAAATTTTTAATTTACTAATGAAGATCGAGATTTATGTCCTTTATTTTCTTAATTTTTTTTTTATGGTTTCCAGATAATAGCAAATGTTCCATCTGACAGAATCTTTATGAATATGAAAGCCAATGTCATAGACCATGACACACAAGTCAAATTCATTTTCACAGTTGATATTTAGGGTATCTGTGTCACCTTATTATAGTATTTTTTTAATGTATATAGTTTTTTTTAATTTATTATGTTGTTTAAGTTTTTCTCTTTTTTGTACTGCAATGTTACTCAATGTTTTGTGGAGCTTGTTTATCATATTGCTAAACAAAATCATGTGCTATTGTCACCAATTCTTCTCAGGAAATCATTGCTTAAATGCTCAAATGTCAGTAACTGCTATTAATCTTTTGTTAATTTATGTATCATTATTGTTTTGCTTAGTTTATATTTCTGTTGCTTATTCTGAGATCAGACTCCTTTAAACTGAGTTTTACTGTGCATATTGCCTTGTGTTTGTATTCTACATTGGCTAGAGATATACATGGTAAAGGGGGAGGGTTGATCTCACAAAACATGTTTAAACCAGACACATTTTGCACTTGTCCCAAGTCAGGAGTCTGGCCTGTATAAGTCTTGTATGGTTTTTTTAAAACTTTTGTTCATTTATATGTTTTGGAGTTTAGTGTGACATCAATTTTCACTGAACTAGTACACATTCTTGTTAGGGATTCAGCTGAAGCCTGCCTATGGTTGCTGAATTTTGCACTGTGTTGAAGACCCATTGGTTACCTAGCGCTGTTTTTGGATAAAGATTGCAATGCAACCAAAACCCTATTTTACTGACTTGATATCTAAATCTTCCGAGGCTTATCACTACCTTTTTGATACACAAAATATAGTGCATTGATCATATTTTACCTTAACAAATACATCAACACATTTCTTTTACATACTGATCTAAGATCCAGTAACATTAACAACAACAATTTTGCCTCAAATAAAAATTGGTTTAATAAACATGAATCCATGTAAATTATAAAGAAAAGAATAAACAGTAAAATAATAAAATGTCCCTCTTAATTTTGTGATGCTCTTCTTATGAACACATACCTCAAAGAGATCTTTGATTTTATTTGTATATAAACAACAAAAGTATTTGTGCATATTTTGTTATTTGTATACAGAATTGTTTTTTTTTGTACATATAATTTATTCTCATTTTTACTTATTTCAGAATGGCAAGAAATAGTCCAAGATAAAAGAGTTGTCAAATGTCCCTTATATTCTAAAATGATATAAGTTTGTAGCGTATATGAATTATTTATATAAAAAAAATGTATTAATCTTATTTAACATGTCACAAGTAAACCAGACAGATGTTTTAACTGATTAATTTGTTTACAACCCTACAAAGCAAATTTTGCTAATAATAAAACATACAAATAGAATATTTTGACTTAATTTATTATGCCAGATATTGACTACTAACCCTGTGTTTATTATTACAAAACTATTGTATGTATATTTTTCTTCTTTTGATTTGATAAAACTGGCATGGAAGCATTACAAAGTGACAGGACCAACAGAGAGCGAACTTTAAGAATATTTTCTGTGTTTTGAATGACGTAGAATTTTTTGCAACAATCATTTGGATACAAAATTCCACTGATATCTTTTGCTTGTCAAAATCAGTACTTGACATTTATTAACGAGGACTGGTGTTCATGTGAGCTGTGTGATGTTTGCAAATAGTCCAATAAGAAGATAACTCCGATGATTAGAGCATTAATGTATCAAACAGTAGTATACCTCTGTTCAATATATATATATATTAGTAAAAGTTTAATCTAAGAAGACTTAAAGATGATTCATTTAACATCAGAATCTGACTGACGAAGGATATCTGTTATCCGAAATATTTATAAATAATTACATTTATAGTTCCTTTTTGTGTTATTGGTGTTGTTATGTACACTTTTTAGGCGTTTATATATATATATATATATATACCTGTGATCAATTTTATTTGGCAATCGCCAATGGCAGTCAGCAGGGTTAAAGAACATCAGTTGTTCGACCTGTTAGTCAAATGCGTTTTGTTTAAATATACCTTTTCACTCTTTTGGTCTTTTGGAAAATGTTGTTTGTGCTGTTTTTAGACCCTTCTACAACGAAATTTGTTTGACACGCACACGTATAAAAATTGCGGTTTTTATCCAACGCAGTCATAGGTTTGAACGTAGTTTTCAATTTAGACTCGTTTATATATATATATATATATATAATAAAAACTATAAAACAAATTCCCATACGTTTCGGCCATTACGGCCTTCTTCATTGGAATAAATTACAACATTGAAACAACAATTACATCACTTGGATACATTACGTTATAATAACTTTTATGACGTTCATTTGCCGCGTTTTTCGCTTTTTCAATATAAATATATTTATCATCGTTCATACATTGTGTTGAGTCCTTCAGGTTCTAGAGTTTTTAATTTTTTTATCCAAAAGGCTTCTTTAGTTTTTCTGTAAGTTTCTGTCCCAAATACTCTTTCTATGGCGGTAACTTTTAAATTTGTTATTGAATGATTGTTCTGAATGAAATGGTTGGCTCCTGGATCTTCTGTTTTCTTTGTTCGTATTTTTGAAAAGTTCAATAGCATTCGTTGATATAGTGTATCACCCGTTTGTCCTACATATATAACTTTTTCACATTTTGTACAATTAATCGCATATATCACGCCTACGGTTTTACAATTTATTTGTCCCTGAATGGTATATTCTTTGCCGGTGTTGTCACAAAATACCTTGGTTTCATTTAAATGTGAGCATAGTGCACATTGTTTACCACATGGTCCACATCCATTAGTTTGCTTATAAAATAATAAATTATGCTTTTTGTGTACTAAGATGTCTTTTATGTTGTTATCACGTTTAAATGCCACGATAGGCGGATCGGGAAATATTTTCTTTAGTCTTTCGGATTGATGGAGAATTTTAAGATTTTTTCTAAGAATGGAATGTACATTTGGAAGCGCATTGGAAAAAGTAATTACTAAAGGTACCCTGTTGTTTTCTTTCTTCTGTTTGTACTTTAATAGATCTTCTCGGTTTAATTTGTCGACTTTCTTCAATTGAACTTCAGTGGACGAGTTATTGTATCCACGTTCTTTTAGGTGCGTTTTTATTTCTTCTCTTCTTGTTTTGTAATCTTCTTCTGTTGAGCAAATTCTTTTGACACGAATGCCGAGTCCATATGGTATAAATAAACGAGTCTAAATTGAAAACTACGTTCAAACCTATGATTGCGTTGGATAAAAAAACGCAATTTTTATGTGTGTGCATGTAAAACAAATTTCGTTGTAGAAGGGTCTAAAAACAGCACAAACAACTTTTTCCAAAAGACCAAAAAAGTGAAAAAGTATATTTAAACAAAACACATTTGACTAACAGGTCGAACAACTGATGTTCTTTAACCCTGCTGACTGCCATTGGCGATTGCCAAATAAAATTGATCACAAGATGTAACAAAATGAATCTCAATTAAATTTAATACTAAACAGAAATAAATTTTTAACTTGTGGCCACGATGTTATGCCACAAACATACGGTATCAATATTTATTTAGTACACCAGATCCGGATTTCGACAATAAATGTCTCTTCAGTGATGTTAGGGATCGAAACGGTATTTGGAAGGCCATATAAAAAGTACTCTCATTTTTAGAAAAAGTACCCTCATTTTTTAGATAAACTCTTGAATTTTAAGGGTCAATATAGTTTGAACGGATCATATAAACCGGAGGGAAAATATGATACAAGCCCAAACAAAAAAATATAAACAAGTCTAAATTGAAAACTACGTTCAAACCTATGATTGCGTTGGAAAAAAACGCAATTTTTATACGTGTGCATGTAAAACACATTTCGTTGTAGAAGGGTCTAACAACAGCACAAACAAAATTTTCCAAAAGACCAAAAAAGTGAAAAAGTATATTTAAACAAAACGCATTTGACTAACAGGTCGAACAACTGATGTTCTTTAACCCTGCTGACTGCCATTGGCGATTGCCAAATAAAATTGATCACAAGATGTAACAAAATGGATCTCAATATAAATTTAATACTAAACAGAAACAAATTTTTAACTTGTGGCCACGATGTTATGCCACAAACATACGGTGTCAATATTTATTTAGTACACCAGATCCGGATTTCGACAATAAATGTCTCTTCAGTGATGTTAGGGATCGAAACGGTATTTGGAAGGCCATATAAAAAGTACCCTCATTTTTTAGATAAACTCTTGAATTTTAAGAGTCAATATAGGATGAACGGATCATATAAACCGGAGTGGAAATATGATACAAGCCCAAACAAAAAAATATAAACGAGTCTAAATTGAAAACTACGTTCAAACCTATGATTGCGTTGGATAAAAACCGCAATTTTTATACGTGTGCATGTAAAACAAATTTCGTTGTAGAAGGGTCTAAAAACAGCACAAACAACATTTTCCAAAAGACCAAAAAAGTGAAAAAGTATATTTAAACAAAACGCATTTGACTAAATGTACACAGTACACATGTTCAAGCTCGTTAGTTGATGTTTTTTGGCCACTTCAAATGATTGTGTGAGCACAACCGATTCTGACAGAGTGTTCGAGATGGAACTAGTAAATTCTAGGGAAACAATTGTTGGTATATGTTGACCTTGCAGTTGAATAGCATGAATTTCAAACTGTATCTGTTTCAAGTTCTTTTTTCAGTTGTTGGTCCAGGAATACAGAGTACTGGTATTTCTATTAGTTGGTGAACTACCTTGTCCATTCGAGTAATGTTTGAAATGGTACTTTCTCCAGTGAGTTCTAGTTGACGTTCTTTACCATTGATGCTACCACTGATTGATTTTTTTCAGGGTTATGTTTGTTTGCAAATCTGGCTGTATTTCGAATCATCTACTCTATCTGTGTCATCGAGGGGTTTTATTATGAGATCTAAATAGGTGTTGCACTTTACTTACGGCCAGACTAGACTTTGGTATGACTTTTCTTTTACCGTAGGAGGACATTGTCGTTGGTACAAAATCTCAATACACTTTAAGTTTTCTTACAGATGTTGTTAATGTGCAGATAGAAATTTAGGATGTCACTGAGCTCAACGTCTAGGTACGAATGGTGGTGTACAATTTCTAATTGCTGATCTTTCATCTTGTACTAGAACTTAGTAATATAGCCTTTTTTCTGTTTTGTTGTAAACTGTTTGGAGGCGTATTTCTCGTGTTGCTCCATTGTACTAGTGTGTCCATGTCCTTTTGTAGTAAGAATGAATTATTCTTCATTGTACTATTTTTGTCTATATATGACACGAACAGTCTGGTAGATGATGTTTTACCACCAGGGATGTCGTTATGTTGATTTCGAATAGTGCAGGGTCAAGTACAGACAAAAGTAGTATACTGGTGTTCAAAAGTCATAAATCGATTGAAAGAAAACACATCCGGGTTACAAACAAAAACAAACAAATTCCTACTGTTTATATTTTCTCTGTGTATGATGTAACGATATCTAATACAAGCTGTTGCTGTCTTTCATGAAACTGCTAATTCATCTTCGTATGTAAAGGTAATGATGGAGTTTATTTTGGCAATCTGGTATTTAACACTAAACACTTCGGGAGTGCGGTTAATGAGGTTAAAAGGATGAGGCGCTTTACTATGCCATGTGCTATGCCGTGTAGTTGGGTTTCATATAATCTCTACATATAAACTATGTTGCCAATAATCAAAGTCTATCCATCTAGGCCCTTTCTGGAATTTGGTCAGCAATTTCGTTGTTAAAACGGCTACAATTATGTTAAGTATGTCCACCTTGCGTTCGAAGTTTCGATATTATCATCTTTAGCTTTTAGTGTCCAATTGCTCATTAACCTGCATACTCGATTTGATGTGTTTCCAAAAAGATGTAACATGTTATTTAAGTATTTATGGCAAGATGTTTGAATATAATAAAAAAAAAATGCGTTATGATTGCCAATAATACAAATCTCCACAAGAGATCAAAATGACAGAGCAATTAACAACTGTAGGTCACTGTACAGCCTTCAACAATGAGCAAAGTCCATACCGCATAGTCAGCTATAAAAAGGCCCCGAAATGACAATGTATCACAATTCAAACGAGAAAACTAACGGCCTTCTTATGTACAAAAAAATAACGAAAAACAAATATGAAACACCTAAACAAACGACAACCACTGAAGTACAGGCACCTGACTTGGGACAGGCACATTCATACAGAATGTGGCAGGATTAAACATGTTAGCGGGAACCCTCCTCCTAACCTGGGACAGTGGTATAACAGTACAACATAAGTTTGTTTCTGAATTGTTTGATTTTTCGACTTCTGTTTTATTTTCGTTATTATGTGCTTTTTTTTAATTTATCGGATTATTCTTTAATTTTGTTTTGATTTCCTTGGCAGATCTCGTTTCCCTTTAAAGGACTTCATGGAGATTCATTTGTAAATTTCAGCAATCGAGAATTTAATTATGTCCAATTTTCTTCCATAAGTGATGATTCTCTTTTTATAGATAAGCATTGCAGATCTCAGAAATTTGTCTTTTTGTTTTTCCCCAGTGAGATTTCATATAGTTTCAGACAGTTCTTGTGGTCTAGTTTTGTCTAAATGCCTGACATGTGTTCTTTAAGCGTAAATTACGTGGTCACTGATTCCTATGGGTGGACATGTAAAGTACCTTTGTATGAGACTAGGATGAGATGTAATATAAGGTTACAGTATAGCATTGTATGTATCTATAGGTATGAAACTACACACCAAACAACATCAAATAAAAGGAAAGTGGAAATCTTATCATAAATGACTCTATTCTAAGTATAGCAACTACTATATATACGGAAACTGACAAAACTTCATGTAAAGAAATAAATAATTTGAGATTTATCATGAAATCTTCGAAAACAGGAAACTCGAAACAGGAAATGTGTCAAATGTAAATTATAAATGCAATTTTTTGTTTATATTTTTTAAAGTATGTATTGAATAATTTGAAATTTCTAAAAGAAATACTCATGACAAACTATTTTATACCTCTTAGTTAAAAGCTTCCAATAAAAAAATCTTTAAAACTGGAACAGTGTTTTATTTAGTTATTTCGATACGTCTGTTGCAAAGACTTTTTAAAGATATCGGTGGGGATGGGGTGTCATTGATAATATTTGTTTTTGTCGGGAGATTTGACGAGTCATAAAACAAATTCAAACCAACATTTTTATCGTTAAATGTCCTGTACTAAGTCAGGAATATGGCAATTGTTTTCAAAAAGTCCGTTTCTATGAATGTTGGCGTTTATTTTTGTAGCAGTTTAGTGCTTCTGTTAATCCGTTGTTTTCTTCCAATAGCTCATGTTTTTCTATTGGTTTTAGTTTATGACCGGGTTTGTGTCCCTTAATCAATTTATGAAAATTGAACAGCGCTATACTACGGATTTCTTTATTTCTGTAAACCTATGCATAAATTGTAATTAACAGTCCTAAAAGTTACATGAAAAAAGATTGTTTGAACAGATTCAGTCGAATAATTGGGCCTGAATAAGGTTTTCTTTACAAGACAATTGGAGTTTGTTCTTTCTTCTAAACAATTTATTTCTAGAATTCCAGAAATGGAACTCAACAAATGAATCAGTAACATGTTGTTTTAAAGGAACATTGGTAAAAAAAAAGTTAATTACAAATTTTGAAAAATTACAATATTTTGAAACGTTTTCCTTATACTCTTTAATTTGGTAGGGCTGTTATTAATTTTTGTCTACGATCTAAATCGTCAACGTGGTTCTGTTTAATGCATATTGAATTACATTCATTCAGTAGAAATTAATGGTTACTAGAACTCACTTAAAATAAGTTCAAATTTAGTCGTCACACCAATAGTTTATTTTACGAGACACAATGGATAAATGATAGTTTGTTTAAAAAAAAACCATTCGTCACTTACTTTAACGAACGAACGCTAATCCATTGCATCTTGTACACACATCCTGGTAAGACGAATTAGTTTAAATTAATGATGAGAAAACAATTATCTCATGAATTAACAGTACCCTAGAGAAAATATTACAATTTCCCAATATTTTGATTCTCAGGTTAATATTATATATAATCGTTCGAATTAACGGCATATTGGAAAGGGCAGTTTAACAAACAACTTTAAATTCGTATCGGTTAATTAGTTGATAAATAATACATATCTATTTAGATTGTCATATATTAACAGATTTAATTGTGGACATTATTTGTTTAACAGTAATTGAAATATTTCACTATTACTGGAGTCAGTACCTGGTAATGACCTATTATTCATTTCGCATATGATGGGATAAAACACAGGTTGGACGGACTGGAACTTTTATGTTGTCGTTTCAACCGTTTGCAGCAATTGTTAATGGAATACTATAGATAAAAAAAAAACATTTGTTTAAAATGTTTTGGACTTATCCAACATCATACATTACCTGAAAAAGTGATTTGATTGATAGGATGTTACTTCTGTCATTGGTACTATTGACAATAAGTAAGTCGTTTGTTTTCTCACATTTTTGTTTATCAAGATTATTTTCATGTCTACAGGCCTTGCGGTCATAAAACGTTCGAACACGATTATTGTACTCAGACTCAGAAATGAGCCAATCAAAATACTGGATTTGGTGTCTCGAGAACAAATTTTGTACTTCAAGTACTGAGTAAAGTTTTATGACCGAGGGCCCTGGAGTCTATTGATTCCGTTTTTTTTATAAACAAATTTACGTATACAACACATCTATCAGCGTTTACAAGACAGTTTTTTGGGGTGCTGCATTACGTGCTGTCCTAGGTGGTATTACATGTAGTTTTTATTCTGTGGTTAGTCCCCACCTCGGTGTTGACATAAACATCAATTATATAGTAATTTTTATAAATTTACTGTTTGCAAAAGTACGAATTAGTCTATATATTAATGAGTTTCTTATCCCTGGCATAGATAAAATTAGCCGTGTTTTAAAGGAACATTGGTAACTTTTTACTTGTTTGTCTTAATAAATAATTTGATATGAGCGTCACTGATGAGTCTTATGTAGACGAACGCGCGTCTGGCGTATTGAATTATAATCATGGGCGTCAAGTTGGTTACCTATTCCCTATTCCCTATTCGTTACCTATTCCCTATTCCCTATTCGTTGCCTATTCGTTACCTGTTCCCTATTCCCTATTCGTTGCCTATTCGTTACCTATTCCCTATTCCCTATTCGTTACCTATTCGTTACCTATTCCCTATTCCCTATTCGTTACCTATTCGTTACCTATTCCCTATTCCCTATTCGTTACCTATTCGTTACTTATTTGATTTTTAATATCCTTCCCCCTTTTTAATTATGGCATTGAAAAGTTTAATATGGCTGCCATGGAAACGGCACAATTGTGAAAAAAAATCTGTTTTTGGTTTTTGGTAAACTGTTTGGATATGCTTCAACTCAGAATCATCATATTTTAAAACAATGTAGGTGCCCACTATATACAGGTGTTGGATGACTTTGGCGATCATTGGAACTACAATGTTGCCATGGAAACTACACCAAAATTTTCAAAATTCTCAAAATGCTCAAAACTTCATGAAACTTCACAGTAATGATGATCAACAATGGTAGATGTGGCATTTGGAGTTGGAATTTCCAAAATAGGTCTTGTTACCATGGAAACAATGCAAAAAGGTCAAAAATTTCAAAAATAAGAATTTTGAGTAAACTGGATGAAACTTTACAGGATGGTAACTGGCATAGGCAGAGTCGGATTTTGAAGTTATAATTTTCAAAATGGCAGCCGTAACCATGGAAACAGCAAAAATATCAAACATTTCAAAATGTTCAAACTTAATGAAACTTTGCAAAAATGTTACTAGACATCTGTAGATGCTCTCTTTCACTTTGGAATTGTCAAAATGGCTGCCGCTCACCTGGTAATAGGGGGAAGGGTGTCATCCGTTATTGCTAGCAATTACAAATCTAGTTGTTGAAACTCTTACATATGGTAATAGTTCTAAATTTGTTGAGGTAAAATGATCTTTTTATGACCTATTTATATGTGTTTGTGCTCAACCGATCCCTTTACTTCATGTTCGATACGCATTTGTTCCTTACTTGTTTTTTTTATACGTTCTACCTTTAAACTGCTTTTTGTCCGTATGTTTGAAGATGGATCTTGGTTCGACGGGATGAAATCACCGTGTTAGCACTTGCATACAAAATAAGATGTGGTATGATTGCCAATGAGACAACACTTCACATTAGACCAAAATGACACAGAAATTATCAACTATAGTTTACTGTAAGGCCTTCAACAATGAGCATAGCCCAAACCTAGTAGTCACCTATAAAAGGCCCAGGCATGACAACCTCATACAATTCAAACAACAAAATTGACCGCCGTATTTCATATACAAAAAAAAAACCGGAAATATGTAACACAAAAACAAACAATAATTACTTAATTTGAGGCTTATAATACGAGTATCTTACGTTGCACCTTTTAAAACATCATTTTCAATTGTTTTGTTGTCACTGGTGGAAGATTTGGGCTCTTAGAGGTGATATAACTCTATAAGTGCATTTCTATCCGTTCCAGCGCTCGGAAAATACCCTGTTACCTATTCGTTACTTATTCGCTTTTCAAAAGTTTTTTGTACGTTGCACCTTTTAGAAAAGAATTTTCAATTAAGTTCATATCTCTGGTGGTAATAATGTGTTCTTATAGATGAAATACCCCTATTAGCACATATGTACTCGTTCTAGCGGTCGGATAATACCCTGTTACTTATTCGTTCCTTATTTGCTTTTAATGCACGAGGTATACGTTGCACCTTGAAATAAATCGTTTTTTAATTGTGTTCATGTCTCTGGTGGTAACAATGTGTTCTTAGAGATGAGATGACCCTATTAGAGCGCATGAACCCGTTCCAGCGCTCGGTAAATAACTTGTTAACTATTCGTTACCTATTCGTTACCTATTCGTTACCTATTCACTTATGATACGTTTGTTGTACGTTGCACCTTTGAGAAAAGGATTTTCTATTAAATTCATATCTCTAGTGGTAATAATGTGTTCTTATACATGAAATACCCCTATTACCATGTATGTACCCGTTCCAGCGCTCAGTAAATACCATGTTACCTATTCGTTACCTATTCACTTATAATACGTTTGTTGTACATTGCACCTTTTAGAAAAGGATTTTCAATTGTGCCCATGTCTCTGCTGGTAACAATGTGTTCTTAGAGATGAAATTACTCTATTAAAGCGCATGTACCCGTTCCAGCGCTCGGTAAATACCCTGTTACCTATTCGTTACTTATTCGCTTTTAATGCGCGGGGTATACGGTGCACCTTGAAATAAATCGTTTCTTAATTGTGTTCATGTCTCTGGTGGTAACAATGTGTTCTTAGAGATGAAATGACCCTATTAGAGCGCATGTACCCGTTCCAGCGCTCGGTAAATAACCTTTTACCTATTCGTTACTTATTCGCTTTTAATGCGTGGGGTATACGGTGCACCTTGAAATGAATCTTTTTTTACTAGTGTTCATGTCTCTGGTGGTAACAATGTGTTCTTAGAGATGAGATGACCCTATTAGAGCGCATGAACCCGTTCCAGCGCTCGGTAAATAACTTGTTAACTATTCGTTACCTATTCACTTATGATACGTTTGTTGTACGTTTCACCTTTGAGAAAAGGATTTTCTATTAAATTCATATCTCTAGTGGTAATAATGTGTTCTTATACATGAAATACCCCTATTACCGCGTATGTACCCGTTCCAGCGCTCAGTAAATACCCTGTTACCTATTCGTTACCTATTCACTTATAATACGTTTGTTGTACATTGCACCTTTTAGAAAAGGATTTTCAATTGTGCCCATGTCTCTGGTGGTAACAATGTGTTCTTAGAGATGAAATTACTCTATTAAAGCGCATGTACCCGTTCCAGCGCTCGGTAAATACCCTGTTACCTATTCGTTACTAATTCGCTTTTAATGCGCGGGGTATACGGTGCACCTTGAAATGAATCGTTTTTTAATTGTATTCATGTCTCTGGTGGTAACAATGTGTTCTTAGAGATGAAATGACCCTATTAGAGCGCATGTACCCGTTCCAGCGCTCGGTAAATAACCTGTTACCTATTCGTTACTAATTCGCTTTTAATGCGCGGGGTATACGGTGCACCTTGAAATGAATCGTTTTTTAATTGTTTTCAAGTCTCTGGTGGTAAGAATGTGTTCTTAGAGATGAAATTACCCTATTAGCGCGCATGTTACCTATTCACTTATAAAACGTTTGTTGTACATTGCACCTTTTAGAAAAGGATTTTCAATTGTGCCCATGTCTCTGGTGGTAACAATGTGTTCTTAGAGATGAAATGACTCTATTAAAGCGCATGTACCCGTTCCAGCGCTCGGTAAATACCCTGTTACCTATTCGTTACTTATTCGCTTTTAATGCGCGGGGTATACGGTGCACCTTGAAATAAATCGTTTTTTAATTGTGTTCATGTCTCTGGTGGTAACAATGTGTTCTTAGAGATGAAATGACTCTATTAGAGCGCATGTTCCTGTTCCAGCGCTCGGTAAATAATCTGTTACCTATTCGTTACTTAGTCGCTTTTAATGCGCGGGGTATACGCTGCACCTTGAAATGAATCTTTTTTTAATTGTTTTCAAGTCTCTGGTGGTAACAATGTGTTCTTAGAGATGAAATGACCCTATTTGCGCGCATGTACTCGTTCCAGCGCTCGGTTAATATCCTGTTACCTATTCGTTACCTATTCACTTATAATACGTTTGTTGTACATTGCACCTTTTAGAAAAGGATTTTCAATTGTGCCCATGTCTCTGGTGGTAACAATGTGTTCTTAGAGACAAAATTACCCTATTAGCGCCCATGTACCCGTTCCAGCGCTCAGTAAATACCCTGTTACCTATTCGTTACCTATTCACTTATAATACGTTTGTTGTACGTTGCACCTTTTAGAAAAGGTTTTTTAATTGTCTACATGTCTCTTGTGGTAACAATGTGTTCTTAGAGATGATATTACCCTATTAGCGCCCATGTACCCGTTCCAGCGCTCAGTAAATACCCTGTTACCTATTCGTTACCTATTCACTTATAATACGTTTGTTGTATGATGCACCTTTTAGAAAAGGTTTTTTAATTGTCTACATGTCTCTTGTGGTAACAATGTGTTCTTAAAGATGAAATTACCCTATTAGCGTGCATGTACCCGTTCCAGCGCTCAGTAAATACCCTGTTACCTATTCGTTACCTATTCGTTACTTATTCGCTTTCAATACGTTTGTTGTACGTTGCACCTTTTAGAAAAGGATTTTCAATTGTGTCCGTGTCTCTGGTGGTAACAATGTGTTCTTAGAGATGAAATGACCCTATAAGAGCGCATGAACCCGTTCCAGCGCTCGGTTAATACCCTGTTACCTATTCGTTACCTATTCGCTTTTGATGCGCGGGGTATACGGTGCACCTTCAAATACATCTTTTTATAATTGTGTTCATGTCTCTTATGGTAACATTGTGTTCTTAGAGATGAAATGACCCTATAAGAGCGCATGAACCCGTTCCAGCGCTCGGTTAATACCCTGTTACCTATTCGTTACCTATTCGCTTTTGATGCGCGGGGTATACGGTGCACCTTCAAATACATCTTTTTATAATTGTGTTCATGTCTCTAAAGGTAACAATGTGTTCTTAGAGATGAAATGACCCTATAAGAGCGCATGAACCCGTTCCAGCGCTCGGTTAATACCCTGTTACCTATTCGTTACCTATTCGCTTTTGATGCGCGGGGTATACGGTGCACCTTCAAATACATCTTTTTATAATTGTGTTCATGTCTCTAATGGTAACAATGTGTTCATAGAGATGAAATGACCCTATTACCGCGCATGTACCCGTTCCAGCGCTCGGTTAATACCCTGTTACCTATTCACTTATAATACGTTTGTTGTACGTTGCACCTTTTAAAAAAGGATTTTCAATTGTGCACATGTCTCTGGTGGTAACAATGTGTTCTTAGAGATAAAATGACACTATTAGAGCAAATGTACCCGTTCCAGCGCTCGGTAAATAACCTGTTACCTATTCATTACCTATTCGCTTTTGTTGCGCGGGGTATACGGTGCACCTTCAAATACATCTTTTTATAATTGTGTTCATGTCTCTAATAGTAACAATGTGTTCTTAGAGATGAAACCCAGAGACATGAACACAATTAAAAAACGATTGATTTCAAGGTGCAACGTATACCTCGTGCATAAAAAGCAAATAAGGAACGAATAAGAAACAGGGTATAAACTGAGCGCTGGAACGGGAACATACGCGCTAATAGGGGTATTTCATCTACAAGAACACATTATTACCACCAGAGATATGAATTTAATTGAAAATCCTTTTCTACAAGGTGCAACGTACAATAAACGTACTATAAGTGAATAGGTAACGAATAGGTAACAGGGTATTAACCGAGCGCTGGAATGGGTACATGCAATCTTATAGGGGTAATACATCTATAAGAACACATTATTACCACCAGAGATATGAATTTAATTGAAAATCCTTTTCTACAAGGTGCAACGTACAACAAACGTACTATAAGTGAATAGGTAACGAATAGGTAACAGGGTATTAACCGAGCGCTGGAATGGGTACATGCAATCTTATAGGGGTAATACATCTATAAGAACACATTATTACCACCAGAGATATGAATTAAATTGAAAATCCTTTTCTTAAAGGTGCAACGTACAACAAACGTACTATAAGTGAATAGGTAACGAATAGGTAACGAATAGGTAACAGGGTATTAACCGAGCGCTGGAACGGGTACATGCGAGCTAATAGGGTTATTTCATCTCTAAGAACACATTGTTACCACCAGAGACTTGAAAACAATTAAAAAACGATTCATTTGAAGGTGCACCGTATACCCCGCGCATTAAAAGCGAATAAGTAACGAATAGGTAACAGGGTATTTACCGAGCGCTGGAACGGGTACATGCGCTTTAATAGAGTCATTTCATCTATAAGAACACATTGTTACCACCAGAGACATGGGCACAATTGAAAATCCTTTTCTAAAAGGTGCAATGTACAACAAACGTATAAAAAGTGAATAGGTAACGAATAGGTAACGAATAGGTAACAGGGTATTTACCGTGCGCTGGAACGGGTACATGCGCGCTAATAGGGTCATTTCATCTCTAAGAACACATTGTTACCACCAGACTTATGGGCACAATTGAAAATCCTTTTCTAAAAGGTGCAACGTACAACAAATATATTAAAAGTGAATAGGTAACGAATAGGTAACAGGTTATTAACGGAGCGCTGGGACGGGTACATGCGCGCCAATATGGTATTTTCATCTCTAAGAACACATTGTAACCACCAGAGACACGGACACAATTGAAAATTCTTTTCTAAAAGATGCAACGTACAAGAAACGTATTATAAGTGAATAGGTAACGAATAGGTAACGAATAGGTAACAGGGTATTTACTAAGCGCTGGAACGGGTACATACGCGGTAATAGGGGTATTTCATCTATAAGAACACATTATTACCACTAGATATATGAATTTAATAGAAAATCCTTTTCTCAAAGGTGCAACGTACAACAAACGTATCATAAGTGAATAGGTAACGAATAGGTAACGAATAGGTAACAAGTTATTTACCGAGCGCTGGAACGGGTTCATGCGCTCTAATAGGGTCATCTCATCTCTAAGAACACATTGTTACCACCAGAGACTTGAAAACAATCAAAAAAAGATTCATTTCAAGGTGCACCGTATACCCCGCGCATTTTAAAAAGCGAATTAGTAACGAATAGGTAACAGGTTATTTACCGAGCGCTGGAACGGTTGCATGCGCTCTAATAGGGTCATTTCATCTCTAAGAACACATTGTTACCACCAGAGACATAAACACAATTAAAAAACGATTTATTTCAAGGTGCACCGTATACCCCGCGCATTAAAAGCGAATAAGTAACGAATAGGTAACAGGGTATTTACCGAGCGCTGGAACGGGTACATGCGCTTTAATAGAGTCATTTCATCCCTAAGAACACATTGTTACCACCAGAGACATGGGCACAATTGAAAATCCTTTTCTAAAAGGTGCAATGTACAACAAACGTATCATAAGTGAATAGGTAACGAATAGGTAAAGAATAGGTAACAGGGTATTAACCGAACGCTGGAACGGGTACATGCGCGCTAATAGGGTAATTTCATCTCTAAGAACACATTGTTACCACCAGAGACTTGAAAACAATTAAAAAACGATTCATTTCAAGGTGCACTGTATACCCCGCGTATTTAAAGCGAATCAGTAACGAATAGGTAACAGGTTATTTACCGAGCGCTGGAACGGGTACATGCGCTCTAATAGGGTCATTTCATCTCTAAGAACACATTGTTACCACCAGAGACATGAACACAATTAAAAAACGATTTACTTCAAGGTGCAACGTATACCTCGTGCATCAAAAGCAAATAAGGAACGAATAAGAAACAGGGTATTAACTGAGCGCTGGAACGGGTACATACGCGCCAATAGGGGTCTTTCATCTCTAAGAACACATTATTAACATCAGAGATATGAATTTAATTGAAAATCCTTTGCTAAAAGGTGCAACGTACAACAAACGTTCTATAAGTGAATAGGTAACGAATAGGTAACGAATAGGTAACAGGGTATTAACCTAGCGCTGAAACGGGTACATGCGCGCTAATAGGATAATTTCATCTCTAAGAACACATTGTTATCACAAGGGACATGGAGACAATTAAAAATCCTTTTCTAAAAGGTGCAACGTACAACAAACGTATTATAAGTGAATAGGTAACAGGGTATTAACCGAGCGCTGGAACGGGTACATGCGCGGTAATAGGGTAATTTCATCTCTAAGAAAACAGTGTTATCACAAGAGACATAAAGACAATTAAAAATCCTTTTCTAACAGGTACAACGTAAAACAAACGGATTATAAGTGAATAGGTAACGAATAGGTAACAGGGTATTTATCGTGCGCTGGAACGGGTACATGCGCGCTAATAGGGTAATTTCATCTATAAGAACACATTGTTACCATCAGACTTATGGGCACAATTGAAAATCCTTTGCTAAAAGGTGCAACGTACAACACATATATTTAAAGTGAATAGGTAACGAAAAGGTAACAGGTTTTTAACGGAGCGCTGGGACGGGTACATGCGCGCCAATAGGGTATTTTCATCTCTAAGAACACATTTTTACCACCAGAGACACGGACACAATTGAAAATTCTTTTCTAAAAGATGCAACGTACAAGAAACGTATTATAAGTGCATAGGTAACGAATAGGTTACGAATAGGTAACATGGTATTTACTGAGCGCTGGAACGGGTACATACGCGGTAATAGGGGTATTTCATCTATAAGAACACATTATTACCACTAGAGATATGATTTTAATAGAAAATCCTTTTCTCAAAGGTGCAACGTAGAACAAACGTATCATAAGTGAATAGGTAACGAATAGGTAACGAATAGGTAACAAGTTATTTACCGAGCGCTGGAACGGGTTCATGCGCTCTAATAGGGTCATCTCATCTCTAAGAACACATTGTTACCACTAGAGACATGATCACAATTAAAAAACGATTTATTTCAAGGTGCAACGTATACCTCGTGCATTAAAAGCTAATAAGGAACGAATAAGTAACAGGGTATTTTCCGAGCGCTAGAACGAGTACATATGTGCTAATAGGGGTATTTCATCTATAAGAACACATTATTACCACCAGAGATATGAACTTAATTGAAAATTCTTTTCTAAAAGGTGCAACGTACAAAAAACTTTTGAAAAGCGAATAAGTAACGAATAGGTAACAGGGTATTTTCCGAGCGCTGGAACGGATACAAATGCACTTATAGAGTTATATCACCTCTAAGAGCCCAAATCTTCCACCAGTGACAACAAAACAATTGAAAATGATGTTTTAAAAGGTGCAACGTAAGATACTCGTATTATAAGCCTGAAATTAAGTAGTTATTGTTTGTTTTTGTGTTACATATTTCCGGTTTTTTTTTGGTATATGAAATACGGCGGTCAATTTTGTTGTTTGAATTGTATGAGGTTGTCATGTCTGGGCCTTTTATAGGTGACTACTAGGTTTGGGCTATGCTCATTGTTGAAGGCCTTACAGTAAACTATAGTTGATAATTTCTGTGTCATTTTGGTCTAATGTGGAGTGTTGTCTCATTGGCAATCATACCACATCTTCTTTTTTATGCAAGTGCTAACACGGTGATTTCATCCCGTCGAACCAAGATCCATCTTCAAACATACGGACATAAAGCAGTTAAAAAGTAGAACGTATAAAAAAAAACCAAGTAAGGAACAAATGTGTCTCGAACATGAAGTAAAAGGATCGGTTGAGCACAAACACATATAAATAGGTCATAAAAAGATCATTTTACCTCAACAAATTTAGAACTATTACCATATGTAAGAGTATTAACAACTAGATTTGTAATTGCTAGCAATAACGGATGGCACCCTTCCCCCTATTACCAGGTGAGCGGCAGCCATTTTGACAATTCCAAAGTGAAAGAGAGCATCTACAGATGTCTAGTAACATTTTTGCAAAGTTTCATTAAGTTTGAACATTTTGAAATGTTTGATATGTTTGCTGTTTCCATGGTTACGGCTGCCATTTTGAAAATTCCAACTTCAAAATCCGACTCTGCCTTTGCCAGTTACCATCCTGTAAAGTTTCATCCAGTTTACTGAAAATTCTTATTTTTGAAATTTTTGACCTTTTTGCATTGTTTCCATGGTAACAAGACCTATTTTGGAAATTCCAACTCCAAATGCCACATCTACCATTGTTGCTCATCATTACTGTGAAGTTTCATGAAGTTTTGAGCATTTTGAGAATTTTGAAAATTTTGGTGTAGTTTCCATGGCAACATTGTAGTTCCAATGATCGCCAAAGTCATCCAACACCTGTATATAGTGGGCACCCACATTGTTTTAAAATATGATGATTCTGAGTTGAAGCATATCCAAACAGTTCACCAAAAACCAAAAACAGATTTTTTTTACAATTGTGCCGTTTCCATGGCAGCCATATTAAACTTTTAAATGCCATAATTAAAAAGGGGGAAGGATATTAAAAATCAAATAAGTAACGAATAGGTAACGAATAGGGAATAGGGAATAGGGAACGAATAGGTAACGAATAGGGAATAGGGAATAGGTAACGAATAGGCAACGAATAGGGAATAGGGAATAGGTAACGAATAGGCAACGAATAGGGAATAGGGAATAGGTAACGAATAGGTAACGAATAGGGAATAGGGAATAGGTAACGAATAGGTAACGAATAGGGAATAGGGAATAGGTAACGAATAGGTAACGAATAGGGAATAGGGAATAGGTAACGAATAGGGAATAGGGAATAGGTAACCAACTTGACGCCCATATTATAATCCTGGTACCTTTGATAACTATTGGCCCACCATTTTGGAAATTTGGTCATCAGTGCTTTTCAACTTTGTTATTGTTTGGCTTTCTTGACGTTTTTTATCTGAACGTAACTGGCGAGTCTTATGTAGACGAAACGCACGTATGATGTATTGAATTATAAGCCTGGTACCTTTGATAACTATAAGCATGTCGAAATTTCCTATATTGTAATGTTTATTTGTGTATTTCTCATTCTGTAATGTTCTTGTATTTATTTGTACTATGGTCCTGTCATGTAGTGTTATCGTTTTAGTGTTATATTTTACATTGCCAATTAAGTGCGAGGTTTGATTAGCCGAAAAACCAGGTTCAACCCAACATTTTTTCTTAAATGTCCTGTACCACGTCAGAAAAATGGCGGTCGTTATCTTAAAGTTCGCTTCTGTGTGCGTTGCATTGTGTTTTTTTGTTGTTGTTGCACTGCATGGTTTCTTTTGTTTTGTTGTTTTCCACTTATAGTTGATGTGTTTACCTCAGTGTGCTCTCAATCGATTTATGACTTTCGAACAGCGATATACTGCTGTTGCCTTTATTTGCAACATATTTCTATGAAATATTTTTCTTTTAGGTAGTTTGGGACTAATCACTTGCGCAGTCAAATATGTTTTTTGTTAATTTGAAAGCAACAACGCCAACACAGGCTTCAATACAATAGCTTCAACCGTCAAAGGACATGTTTGCATGGAATGAATTTTAGTGTGAATACTTTAAATTCATACAACTCACAAGGGAGACGAAAGATACAGAAGAAAAATATAACATTTATAACATACTAGTGCCAAATCACAGACTAATGAATTGAGAGTACATTCGGGAATTTAATTCGGACAACAACGATACATGCCAAAATGAAGAAAACTGAACAAATCAATAATCTCATTGCGTTGTTAAGTTACAACGTATTTTACTCATTGGCTTGGTAACTTTAGAATATGTAGTACATGTATATGTATATTAATATTGGTAGAAGAAGTCATAAACATAAATTTTCACTCCAAGCTCATACTATGACAATACATTAAAAGTAGCAAGAGCCGTAAATATATTTAAAAAGACAACACTATGATTGATGTTTAAAACAAATTTCAGATTACATTGTTATTTTTAGATTCAATACCTAATGACGCTAACATGGGAATGACATTTCAGTTAATACCCGACATTTCAATTCTACTGTCCTCGCAATCGTCCACATTCATATGCCAAAAGGAAAGTAATCAACGATATGACTGTTTTCTACAATGTTTTAATTTACCCGAATGTCTAAGTGTACTAACCACACATGGAAGTTGTTACTGTAATACAGATCTGACACCAAACAGCACCTACCATCAGAGTCATACACAGATCTACGTCAAAAGACCTGCAAATGGTGAGTAAATCATATGTAATATACTTTATTATAAAATTATGTAAACGGTTTCTTTTAAAACGCAGTTAACAGTGATACATACCCAGATGAAGAACAAATATACAGATTGAATTAGTCTCATTACGTTGCTTAGTTAAAACGTATTTTACTCATCGTCTTGATCATTTTAATTTACATCTGTATTAACATTTATAATTATCCATGTAAACGAGTGTCAAATTACATTTGGTTTTTTTTAAACAAAGATTATAGCATTTTTTTTTCATGACCAATTGCCGATTCTAAAGAAATGTAATTTACAGTTGACCTTGAATAGATGTACCTATACATATTTGATTTATTTGTGGTGAAAAATAATCTATAAAATCTCGTCGAAAGCATAACAACTATGTGTATAATTATAATTGTTGGTAGAGTATAAAGTAATATTTTTTTGGAAGA
This sequence comes from Mytilus trossulus, assembly GCF_036588685.1. Taxonomy (NCBI): domain Eukaryota; kingdom Metazoa; phylum Mollusca; class Bivalvia; order Mytilida; family Mytilidae; genus Mytilus; species Mytilus trossulus. The sequence continues at coordinate 40,960,327 of NC_086374.1, read as the reverse complement.
AGTTAGAAATATCCTTTAACTCTACTTTTCGAGATGTTGTTCTTTCACTCAATAATTCAAAATTTGTTGAACGTATTTATCCCATTACACTAGAGATAAAGGATACAACAAATACAGTTAAGTCGGCTTCATATCTTGACTTACATCTAGAAATTGACAATGAGAGTCGATTGAAAACAAAACTTTACGACAAAAGAGATGAGTTCAGCTTTCCAATTGTGAGCTTTCCATTTCTAAGTAGCAACATTCTAACAGCATACCTATGGTGTATATATCTCCCAATTGATACGATATTTCCGTGCTCGTACATCATATCATGATTTTCTTGATAGAGTGTTGTTGCTCACAAGGAAGCTAATAAATCTAGAGTTCCAAATGGTGAAATTGAAATCATCTCATCGTAAATCTTACGGACGCCATCACGAGTTGGTTGACTGTTATGAAATAACCGTTTCACAAATGATATCGGATATGTTCCTTACGTCATAACCACAATCCCCTTTCCTTTCATAAATTTGACCTACCGAATTATGGTATGTACCGGATTTGTTTTCTCATAAGCAACACGACGTGTGCTACATGTGGAGCAGGATCTGCTTACCCTTTCGGAGCACCTGAGATCACCCCTATTTTTTTGTGGGTTCGTGTATTTTTTTTTATTTTTTATATTGTTTCATGTGTACTATTGGTTATTTGTTTGTCCTTTTGGTTTTTAGCCATGGCGTTGTCAGTTTATTTTCGATTTATGAGTTTGACTGTCACTCTGGTATCTTTCGTCCCTCTCTTCTTTTACAAATGTTGATGGAAATTATTAAGTGTTTTCTTTTAGACAAATTACAATCCATATAAAGGAGTAGCAGCTTCCGGTACTACCACACGAATATTTTTATTTTTTCAACAGCGTGATCACAAAACCCGAAGAGTTTTTACCAAACACATGTCATTCTAAAACTTATTATCCTGTCAACTTTTTAAAAATTTAACTCAGCACATATTAGGCAAAGTTATAATAAAAAGACAATTCAATACATTACATTCTTTACATTTCTTAATGATTTAAGTATTTGACATATATGATACATTAAAATACATTAAAAGATAAAGAATAAAAAAAAAAAAGCAAATGCGTTTATCCAAGATAAATCGTAGGTAGAAATCCATCCTTAATGTCGACGTAATGAAGATGATATAGTTCAAACAATAGCTTGCCGATATTAAAATTGGTCAGAATGAGAAACAAAGGTTAGAAACAAAACCTCAAGGAATCGCACCAACTCAAAAAAAGAAGTTCGACCAGGTGCGTGAATGGGGTAAGCCTCTCATGTCATGCATGTATAACCCGTCATGCTAATTAGCAGGCAGTCAAATTGTCTCAATCAGGTATAAGACACGATGGGTAGAATTACATATCAGACTACCATCGTGATTACTAAATATATAAGACAACGAAAACATGTCTCTCGACGTGAGTTGAGACGCCGATAAATCGTACATCGTTTCGGTCATCAATAAACCATTTTGTAATGGGCACAGTAAAACGTATGAAGAGTATATTTGATGAACTAATTATATAATCACTTCAGCAGAATACATTTACTTTTTTATTTTTTTATTAGGGATGTCCTTCTCATACTTTTTCGGGATCATATCTCAAAAAAACCACAAAGTCTATTAATAAAAATAAGCTAACAATAGCGTATAAACCAAGGAAGCCATACAAAATAAAAAATATACAATATAAAGATAGCTGTATCAACTTTTCAATAAGTTCAATAGCTTGCTTATTAGTGCAATTTTACTTTTCAACAATGTCATGTAAGAGTTTTTCAATTAACTTTAATGAGTTCTCTAGTTTCAGTTCTCTATTTTTTATTTATTTAACTGATTGATAATCTATATAATGGACGCATACATCCTATTCTTTTCACGATCAAATTACCAAAAACAAAATTCATCAAAAACATCCAGTGATTGAAAAGTTTTAATTAAGTAGTAAAATATTGTCAAGGTAAATATTTGCGACGTTAACACTACAAAGGTCATGTAATTGCTTTCATGTTCTTATGACATTGATAGTATTACATGGAGTCTAAAGCCCCTGCTATTTCCAATGCATTAAATTGGAAATGTCAGCAACATAATCTTTTTTAAAAGCAATAATCTGTAGAAGGAATTTTGTGAAATTATATGTTTTTCCTTGACTTATTTCGTACATTCAAACATGCACACAACATTTCATATAAATCAGAAATACGGTTCAATTACGTATATTTCGCCTTTAGAAATTAATTGCTTTTGTTCTTCCCTTGCTTTTTTTCTTCCCTTGCTTTTTTTCTTCCCTTGCTTTTTATTAAATAAGAGGTTTTACGTAGTTTCGGATAACATATTTTTTCTTTGCATAGCCGTAGATATGACAAATTTAACTACTTCTGATTGTATTTTAAAATAGAGTTTTGTGCCTTATAATAAATACAATTCATGTTTTTACTCGGTATCATGACAACCCTCCCCAATCATTTCATTGATAAATCGGTGTACAATGCTCGTGTTGTGTGCCCCAGATCAAGTTAATCCAAATATGTCTAATATCATTATTTACATATGTTACTTTACAATTTGCACTGCTAATGAAAACTTTTCTTAGTGACTAAAATTCAGGATTTCATTGCTTGCGAGGCAAATCGTATTTGTCTTTTTATCTTGTATTGGTCGTTTGTACTCTGTTATAATACGGAATAAAAGAGTACAATTTATTAACATTTACAATTGCCTGTACCATTACAAGAATATGAATGTTGTTTTCTATTAGACTGATGTTTTCGAACTTTTGATTTTGTCATTTTATAAAGGACATTCAGTTTTGAATTTTCCTTGATAGTTTGAACTCTATTCGAAACTGAAACAGTACATTTAAAACACATAAAGACAATCATAACATCCCATTATCTAGTATCGGAGATTATCTCTTCAGTCACCTTACTTGCTTTAATAATGTATCATCAACCTGGTCGGTCATTGAAGCCTCGACGAATTATAGTGTTATTGGTAAATTAATTGCTATTTTATTAGAACAAAAGGTGAATTATCAAAACAGTGGAATCCATTTCAGATAATTATAAAACCAACATAGTACACCGCTTAAAATATAAAAACAAAAAAGTAATTGACGCTAACAATAAAACATTAAAGGTAAGCTAACAGCTCACTTAAACTTCAGTAAACACATTTGTGAGAAGTTAATGACTTATATATAGCTTTATTGAACATTAGATCGATCAGTATTAAGTAGAACCAGTCATTGGTTCCATATCGTTTCTTTACCCGGAGGCAGTCGTTGTATAATAATCCACCAATATCAATATCAATTGGTTAGTTTTCAAAATATTTACCGTGAACTTTATTTCACCCAGTACTATTTTCGTGACGTCTAAACTTACATTATCAAAGGTAGCAATACACAGTTAGGAAAAAAACTTAAAATTGACACTCATAATTTTTAAACACCCTCTGTGCCCTCCTGTCTAACAGAGAAGGCTTTATATGTGTGTTATGTATGTATATACTTGTAGAAAGAGAATCTTCCATAGATTTGATTTCTAATAGTCATAAGGGTGAAATATAATCCCTTTTGAGTGTAACCATGGCAACAATCTGTATTCCTTAGATACAAAATATAGCAAAAAAGGGGGGTGAACATGTCACAAAAGTCTCCAAAATTTGGTCTAAAGGAAAATTTCAATGAATTACAGTGATACCTTTCCTGAATCCATAGGTTTATATCTATCAAGTGGTCCCAAAAAAATCATATGTCTTTCTGCTCGTTTTTCCATAAAATTGAATTGAAAAGATCGAGTCCAAAATCTTTGTTGATAAACACTACAATAATTTATGGACCTATGAACGGTACGGATAGGAAAATACGGACTGTCAATCATTGAAATGGCCTATAAAACATGTTAAAATCAATATAAATGTTCATATAAACCCACTAAGAAGGCTATATTATTCTTCAATTATCTAAAAATCAATTTTATTGTACAAAAACTTTCATATTTAAAAAATTCACAGGGGCCATAATGCGAAACTAAACTTCTAACTAAGTATTGCTACGAAAGCTCCGTGTGTACGCTTTGGGTTCTAGCATGGCTTTAATTTTTAACCAAATGACGTCTGAAGAGAGATCAAAAATGCATTTTTTTGTCAAAATTTTAGCATCTAACCTAAGGTGAACATTTTTACCAATATCAAAAAAATATGTTAAGTTATATAACGGCTTTCGGACACAAATCAATCAAATTTGATAACCGAGTTTCTTCAAAAAATAGGTTGCCCAAAACATGTCATATTTTCAATTTTGTATCAATTTGTCTTTACTAAATGGTAAGCGCTTAATGTAATTTGTCTATAAGCATTTTTGTGTTTCTTTGATACATATCACGGGGCATTTACTTAAACATCTAATGACTGTGTAATTGTTTTATGATAATTTTTGTATTCTTGTCTTTCAATTTTGCTAACGTGCTTTGTCTATATGCCTTTTTGTGTTTCTTTGACACATATAACATAGCTCTGTATTTATACATTTCGTCATTATGTTAAAGTGCTATTGCACAATTTTTTATTATTGTCTTTCATTTATTGCTAATTTGTTTTTTCTATATTTCTGTTTGTTCTTCATATTTGTATGTGTTTATTGTGATTAAGATTACAATACTATGTTGTCTGCTGTACCTCTATTTGCGACAATTTGACCTATCATATATGTTTGTTTTGTGTACACATCGTTGTCAATATAATGGATTTTGATGCGACTGCCATACATGTGAGAGGTTTAGCTAGCCATAAAACCAGGTTAAAACACCATTTTCTACATAAGATAATGTATGTATCAAGTCATGAATATTACAGTTGTTATCCATTCGTTTGATGTGTTTCAGCTTTTGATTTTTCCATTTGATTAGAGACATCCCGTTTTGAATTTCCTCGGAGGTCAGTATTTTTCATTTTCTAATAACATTTTGAATTTCAGATTTATGATGGCGATTCTGAACGTCGTTATAAACAAAAGCATAAATTGTTAGAACGAATAGAGCAAGAAGTGAAATGTAAACACCGCAACCATGACTACCTAACCGTTATCTAAAATCAATTAGAATTCTTTCTGAATAATGTTAACGAGTTATTTTGGATAATTATAACACCCATTATAACTTAACCTCAGTGTTCTTCTCTATCAAATAGTCTTTTCTTCTCGGCCTACTTATTATCTAACGCTATTATTTTTATTCTATTTGAAATAAATTCCTTTCCATATATTGAAAAAAATGTCAAATCCAATATCAGATATTAAAACTTTAGACATGACCGTTCATTTCGTTCTGAAATCAGCCGTATTTGGCACAACTTTTAGGAATTTTGGGTCCCCAAAACTGTATGCTTTTTAACTTTGTACTTGTTTGGTTTTTTAACCTTTTTATCAGAGCGTCACTAATGAGTCTTGTGTAGTTGAATTGCGCGCCTGGCGTATAAAATTATAAGCCTAGCATCTTTGATGTTTTTTTATTATCTCTAATCAAAAACTTTTTTTCCTTTTCTTAGAAAACAAATTTTTGACAGCAATTTATATGAGGCTATCAGTGTAAAAGACACAGAGTTACATATTTTTTACAGCCTGTGAGCAATTTCAGTCATTTAGAATATGAAAATTTTGTTTTATTATCTGACCAACATTATTTACTTCAATTCATCGAAAGAAGATATAATCAAACGCTAGCTACTCTTTATTATGTTTAAAGGGTGTACAGGAGGCTTATTATAACTGTATATTATATTCATATCTTCTATTAAGCCAATAAGATAAAAAAAATAATGCCACAATTTTTGTTATATGTCCTCATAAGGTGTGTACTATTTAACGCAAATAAGAAAATTTGTGTTCCTATCTTATCTTAATGGGAACTATTATATAACATGTACCCAAACCCGATTCTTGTTGTAGGACTGATTAAACATGGTTACTCGATATAAAAATATCGCTAATTACCACAGGACTTTATTACTTTACAGTTTAATATTATGTGCTACCATTATTGTATCAAACCTCTTTTCCTTGAAGCTTTATGTCTTCTCTATTTTACTTTTGTAAACTCATTATTGTGTAAATAATTTATGTTTATTCACTAGGTATTTATTGCTCTTGTTTTATATTGTTTATGCATGCTTAATATATATGTTTTATCTTGTGACGGGGAAGCTGTCACGTTTTATTAGAATTTGCGTCAGATCCTGTTTGCATAATTGATCAAATAAAGCAATGATCAACAAAATGAATTAAATATAGAATTAATCACTGAGAGTGGGACAGATTTCAATTCGATCCCTACGAAGATCAAACTAGAAAAACAAGGGGCCCCTTGTGTTTGCTATGATGCTTCCATTGTGTCTTCCGTCATTATAAAGGCTGTATGAATTATCTTCAATATTATCTTGCATTCGATTGAATTTTCTCTACCCCTTTTACTAAGCTTTATATAACAAGAGTTGTAATGTTTATCTTCCTGACATTATGGATGTATGTGCCTGTCCCAAGTCAGGAGCCTGTAATTCAGTGGTTGTCGTTTGTTTATGTGTTACATTTTTGTTTTTCGTTCATTTTTTTACATAAATAAGACCGTTAGTTTTCTCGTTTGAATTGTTTTACATAGTCTTATCGGGGCCTTTTATAGCTGACTATGCGATATGGGCTTTGCTCATTGTTGAAGGCCGTACGGTGACCTATAGTTGTTAATGTTTGTGTCATTTTGGTCTTTTGTGGGTAGTTGCCTCATTGGCAATCATACCACATCTTCTTTTTTTTTTTACATGTTTTACTTTACCTTCTCTTAGTTTGAGATCAAGTGCTTTTTAAACAATTTATTTCATTTGTATTCACTGTTATTCCTTATATAGCCTGCCATTTTCTCGGGTTTCTAAACTACCATAACATATCACAGCAATTGCAAACGAACTTCTATTATAGTTTTCAGTCGTGCATTACCTAAACACGTAACTTGACTTTTAACACTTCCTGTATTTCAGTAACGAATCCAGTAATGTAAAGTTAATATCAATTGTAGAATGCATGGGACATGGATACATATACCATAAAGGTTTATGTCTTAGAAAAAGTACAACAGATATGTCTTGGTTCGATGCTTTGAATGACTGTGCCAGTTTTGGAGGCCATCTTATTGTACTTGATTCGTTAACGAAACACACAACTGTAGTGGACATATTAAATACATATTGTGAGTATATCTGCATCGTGTTAAACATTTATACACTAATGTACACAAAAGTATGGGCTTCAAACTAAAAACGATACATATTTTCTGTAGTGCGATAACAAATACAATAAATTCGCAGCGGATATTCTACAATTTCTGCATGGATAGAAAATCTACTTTTCTAATAATTTGATCGAACAATTGCTCTGCATGGTTAGCAAGGGCTAGGACAATTTCCATTGACACTGGTCGTGGTAAGTCCAAATGTTTACGTATTTTTTTCTTTTTTCTTAAAATGCTGTCAGGAGTTTGACATTAAAACTGTTTAACTAGATGATCATCGGCGTTCAAATTCTTGAATCATGAAAGATATCAAATCTTTCTTTTTAAACTATAGCCAGTTTAATCAAAACTCATTTTCGCTAAAGCTGCAATATACATGTTTTTATGACTACGTTCCATGATTATCTAACATTTATTGTTTTCAGATCATCTTCCACAATTTGATGACGCTTACTATGTTGGTGCTTCAGACATTTCTGAAGAAGGAAACTGGAAGTGGATTTCCCCAAATTCTTTAGATTTTATGACTTTTAGGACTAGTCAACCAAATAATATTGACATTCATCATCCTGGTTTAGATGCTGATTGTGCTGCTTTAAGAGTCACTAAAAGGGCATTAGTCGACGAGTGCTGTTTACAAAGAAAGTCATACATTTGCGAAATAAATTGATAATCTGAATCTGTTAAGTCAAATATAAGGATGTCTTATTGCATAAAATCGGGAGCCCTTCCTTAAAAAAATTAAAGCTTATCCATGTAGAAGAAATAAAAAGAAATGTGAATGAAGCCCGTAAAGTAAATATGAACGATAGAAACATATTAAATTAGATATGTTAACGTTATACGATGGAGCAGCAGGCATGTTACTGCTGAAAAATGGGAAGTTGACAGCATCAAATTTCTTGTGTAAAGTCTGTGTCAATATCGATGAACAAAAATATGATGCAGACCTTTTATTTTCGATAGTATCCTTTATATCAATTGCACTATGACATATGAGATGAAAATCTTCAATGAAATGTTGGTTATGTAGTCACAGAGAATCATCAACTTATCTGAAAGTGATATTTCAGTTTTTGACGAGATGCTTTATCTTTTTGTCTTTGGGAAGGTTCTGTGTCAACTTTCCTTCGCATGAGAACAAAAACAAGTCGGCAAGTAGTGGAACACCATTTGTACCTACTAGTATTTGAATTCAGAATCCCGTGAACACGTTCTTCATCGTATATTTTGAATACGCTTCTGAATGCTTGACTGAACAGTTTTGAGGCGTTTAGATAAAATGTTTCGGATCATCGTGCTTGCGTTTGGACATTATCTGTCCTAGTTCTCAACTCAATACCTCATTGACTTGAAGTTTTGTTTCAGTTGCTGAACTGCAGACCTCGATATATCGAGCCTTTGTCAAGTGTATATATAGAAAGTTGACGTACCAGGGGTATGGCAAAGAACGTCTAGTTTTTTTTCTAAAACAAATCATCAGAAGGTACCAAGACCTTGATGATACACATTCTATATCAACTTCACAAATACTACACGATGGTCTTGAAGTATAGATTCTGGTAACTGACTTTGTTTATCATCTTAATAGCGTGTGTTGGTATTCTTTTGCTTGTCTTTTTAAATATTACTTTAACTGTTTAGTCTACTTTTGATTATATCTATTTGAAGTGGCACGGTTTTAATACATCCCGGAATTGTATTATTGTGTTATGGTGATTTTTTGTCTTTTTGTATATCGTTTTTGCTTATGTGCTCTGTCAAAATGCCTTTTTGTGTTTCTTTTGTTACATATTTGTTTGTTTTTATAGTGATTGAGATTATGGCACAATGCTGACTTTTGTACCCTATTTTGACCTTTATGTATATTATGTCTGTTTGTTTTGTTGATGCATCAATGTCAATACAAAGGAATTTTATGCAACTGCCATAAAAGTGAGAGGTTTAGCTGGCTATTAAACCAGATTCTATCCACCATAGTCTACATGGTAGAATGTCTGTGCCGACCAGGGGTGTGACAGTTGATGTCCATTCGTTTGATGTGTTTGAACTTTTGATGTTGCCATTTTAATAGGGACTTTCCATTTTGAATTTTCCTCGGACTTCCGTTATTTTTGTTATTTTACTTTTTACAATTCACTTAGTTCATAAAGGTATCTACAATTATTTTTCTACTTAATGTAATACCTTAAAAGACGTGTTGTGACCTTATTTTCCCTTTTGAAATTCTGAAAGCATTTAAAAATATCTAGTTTTCAATTTTTTTATTTTCGAATTCTATCATTTAGTCTACCTAATCACATAATGATGCCTTTTCTCTGTGTAGCCTTCTAGTACACAATATGTATTATTTCTTCACAACCTGAAGTTTGAGTAAAAGCTCGAGTATTTATATGTATCTCAATATTTTGGACATATCACATTTTGCATAGTATGAAAAAAATCTATTTCTTTTCATTTATACTCCTATGCTACCAAAGACAAACCAATAATGCCAAGGCAAACAAGTCTTCAAAACACAACATAGAAGACTAAATACTGAGCAAAACGAAGTCCACCAAAACTTTTTTTTTTTTTTTTTTTATCTCAGCTGCTTCAGAAGGGTTGGCCGATCCTGTTCAACATGTGGAACCCGACATGCTACTGATGTAAGTACAAATTTGGTGATGCCACATTAGAGGATTTCGACAATCAAAACATGGGTCGAATCATCAAATAAAAAGAACCAAAAATACATACTTGGCTTTCAAACTTTTGGGTGTGAGCCTTCCTGATGAAGGCAATTTCTAAAAAAGTTGTCAGACGCACAAGACTTATAAAATGTAAACTGTTTTTGCAACTGATACTTTGAAAATGTATATCCCCTTTTTAAAACGTCCAAGTTTTGGTAATATGTATCCGAACAAGAACCAGGATGAATCTCTTTTGTGCCTGCCTTTGAATGTTTTATAATTATCTGGTTAATATCTTCTATTTTTTTTCAAAGCAAATTATACACGTATTAACACAAATTGTTACTCTTAATGACATCTCAACTTGTAAAAGAAAATGTATTCATTAAAATTGAGATTTTTACAGACAAATGAATGAAAATCATAGCACGTATGCAATCGATTTCCAATCGATATGGAAATAACTTCATATTTGAATAAGAAACCATTTAACCTGATTTGTTTACATAATGCCAAAAAATCGCATTGATTGTTCACCTTAGAAACAGCCATATGCATTCGAACATATGTATGTACTTGACAATATTCTGAGTCAATATTCAATTCTTCTGTAGTTGTATAAATTGTTTTCAATCCCAAACTTGACAAAACCTACTACAACTAAGTCCTATACAAACTATGGTTCCAATCTGGTTCTGTTTGAATAGTAAACACGTTCCATATTTAATCCAGCCAAAAAATATATGTGATTTTGGTTTTGATCTGAAAATCTTCGTGTATTGTAGTTCGCAAAAACGTTCGCATGTGGGGGAGGGATTTGGATTCGGTAATTTGATATACACATGCAAAAAAAACCTCACAAGTTGTTGAAAATAACGCCTCCTTCTACGAAAAAGTTAACCATTAACCATTCTATAAGTAATTTTCCTGGCTACGTGTGCGATGAATAAATTCGTTAAAGACAATTTATGTCTCCTATCGTATGACAGAAAGTTGACCCTATATATCGTTCGTATTAATTAAACTCATCATAGGTAACAGTACTTAATAAGTGATAGTAATATATCATATGCAATTTCGAGGCAGAGTTCTGTTTTCTTCTTCCGTTACTTGCGAATAAGAGATCAACTACCTATCAATAATCTCCAGAAGCTTAACTAACTGTACTTATGTGAAATACAAATGTTTTTATCATGTTATCTACCAAAAACTTTATTTTTACTATCATTTGACGCGAGTTTAACTGAATGAACAAGACAAATGACAAAAACACGAAAGTCCCTTATCAAATGTCACATTCAAAAGCTCAAACACATCAAACGAACGGAAAACAGCTGTCATATTACTAACTTGGTATAGACATTGCCTTTTATAAAAGAAATAGTGAATTAAATCTGGTTCATAGCTAACCAAACATTTCACTTGTATGACAATCGCATATAAATCCATTATATTGATTATTATTATATGAAATAAGAAAAAAATATTAAATTTAATCTAAGGATGGTGATAATGAATTGCTATTTAACGTCTATTGGTAGTAAATATGACATGCATATCCGGACGACAACATGAAATCTTACTGTCTGAATATTAATTCAGCTAAATACTAGACCGTCAAGCTGTACCGAATTTTTTACGTTGTAGATGACAAGGTTGCAATCAACATGAATTAAGACACGTTGCCTTACCGAGACATATTTTCTGCCTACTACCCAACCAGCTTTTGCTCTTTTAATCTATTATGCCGCATGTAAAGCTTTTCAGGAATGTTCCAAAAATATACATATAATGCAAGAATTCATAGGTAAGTTAAAAAAATACTCAAATTGCAGCGCTAATCGATGTGTCTGACAGAACTTTTGTAAGAACATTGTAGCTTGTGAACCACTGAATATATTTGTACAGAATTGATGAAAAGAGTGGCGAAAGATACCAGTGGAACAGTCAAACTCATAGATAGAAAATAAACTGGCAAAGCCATGGCTAAAAAATAAAACAGACAAACAATAGTACACGATACACAACATAGAACGCTACAGACTAAGCAACACGAACCACACAAAAAACTGAGGGTGATCGCAGATGCTCCGGAAGGGTACGCAGATCCTGCTCCACATGTGGATGGCACCCGTCGTGTTGCTCAGGTTATTTCAAACTCGGTAAATAGTCTAGTTCGGTAGGTCACATTCGTGGTGACAAAGGAAGTGGATTGTAGTAACGACATAAGGAACATATCCGTTTTCATCTGTGAAACGGTTATTTCATAACGGTCAACCAACTCGTGATGGCGTCCGTAAAATCTACGATGAGATGAAATTTTACGAAGGGAGGATTTACAATTCACCATTCGGAACTCTTGGTTTAATAGCTTCCTTGTGAGCATCAACCTTCTATCATGGAAATCGTGATAAGAAATACATTAATTATTCTGCACCACAGTAGAAAGGTGAATGACGAATTCAGTTATATATGTTCTTACACCTTATTGAAACCAAACGTTCCGTGTATCATTATACTTCCACTCCTATGGCATTCAATATGGTTTACAGATGGATATTTCATGTTGATATATAACGATGATAGCTCACTTGTCATTGTAGTCTATCGAGGAATTAACGACAGAGAAGCCTCTTGTATGCGTTTTTAATATATTTATGAATGACATCATATTGCCGAAAGCCGTTGAATTGATAAAATTTTATCAATAAAACGTTTATTCAATTTCACAACGCCTTGTACAAATATTATATCATTCATACTTAAAAGATAATTTTCATTCATGCTTGATAAATATCTAAGGTGCAATTAATAATCATGAAAAAAAAATCATGAAAATCGGAAGTAGTTTTTGAACCACGCGATCTCATTATGCAGCTTATTCTGATCAATTTCACTGATTGAGATCATCAAATAAAATCGACTGCTGACTAATGAAAAGCAGTATATGCTTACATTCAAATAGAGTATGACAATGATGAAAAAGAGAAAGTACGGATTCAGTTGTCAAGTCATAAACGGGATGGAAGTCTGGGTCGATTACTTAGACTCCTTCTTTCCATACAGACGAAAAAACACACAAACCGCAAACCTAAGGTACATATCCACTACCTGTGTCTACTACCAGAAAGTGAACCATTATCTCAAAATATCTAATCTCGAGACAAATACATGCACAGGAACGTATCAACTAAACTTATCATTGATACCAGAATTGAACATTAATATTTGAGCCCGATGCGCGTTTCGTCTACAAAAGACTAGCCAGGGACGCTTTAATCAGCACAAGCTAAAAAGGCCCAATAAAGTTCGAAGTTGGTGAGCATTAAGGATCAAAAATTATTAATGGTTTTGCCAAATACATCTGAAGTAATCTATTCCTGAGGTAGAAAATTATCTTAAAGACCCTAGCAATAATTCTTACCTTAACATTACAATTACAACAGATGAACAGTTTATATACAGTTTTACAGCTGTACAATTTATATACAGTTTTACAGCTGTACAGTTTATATACAGCTTTACAGATTTGATTTGCATCTTTAGAACTGTACATTAAATTTTTGTACCTCTCTTCATCTTTTTAAAAATATTCACATATTTGTGTTTTAGAGGAAGAAAGACAAATTAACCAGATTTGTATGCCCTATCTACGATAGCATTATGTTTTCTGGTCTGTGCGTTCGTTCGTTCGTTCGTCTATTCGTTCGTCCGTCCGTCCGTTCGTCCCACTACAGGTTTAAGTTTTTGATCAAAGTAGTTTTTGATGAAGTTGCAGTCTAATCAACTTGAAACTTAGTACACATAATCCCTATGATATGATCTTTTAAATTTAATGCCAAAATTAGAATTTTTCCCAAATTTCACGGTCCACTGAACATAGAAATTATAGTGCAAGTGGTACGGGGCGCCGAATGGGACTCTTGTGGTTTTGTACAAAATTCAATTCTGTCATAACAAAATCATTTTTGTCTTACAAAACTATGTACTACAGACTTGTTTTGTGAGAACTTCAATTTTGTGATGACAAAATTCATTTGTGTAGACAAAATTCATTTTTGTAGACAAAATTCATTTTTGTAGACAAAATTCATTTTTGTAGACAAAATTCATATTTGTCATGACAAAAGTCAATTTTGTCTAAAAGAAAATTTATATTTGCATACAAAATTGACTTTTGTTACCTGATATGGAAATTAAATCACAAAAGTCAATTTTGTGAGGTAAGATTCAATTTTGTGAGACAAAATTCAATTTTGTGAGACAAAATTCAATTTTGTCAATTTTGTGAGTCAAAATTCAATTTTGTGAGTCAAAATTCAATTTTGTGAGACAAAATTCAGTTTTGTTGAGACAAAAGTCAATTTTGTTAATTTTGTTGAGACAAAAGTCAATTTTGTCAATTTTGTTGAGACAAAAGTCAATTTTGTCAATTTTGTTGAGACAAAAATCAATTTTGTCAATTTTGTTGAGACAAAAGTCAATTTTGTCAATTTTGTTGAGACAAAAGTCAATTTTGTCAATTTTGTCAATTTTGTTGAGACAAAAGTAAATTTTGTGACGACAAAATTCATTTTTGTGACGACAAAATTCATTTTTGTGACGACAAAATTGACTTTTTAGAGACAAAATTGACTTTCATGAGACAAAAATCAATTTTGTTGAGACAAAAATCAATTTTGTTGAGACAAAATTCAATTTTGTCAATTTTGTTGAGACAAAATTCAATTTTGTCAATTTTGTTGAGACAAAAGTCAATTTTGTCTCATATAGGTCAATTTTGTTGATTACATTGGTCAATTTTGTCTCACAAAAGTCAATTTTGTCAATTTTGTTGAGACAAAAGTCAATTTTGTCAATTTTGTTGAGAGAAAATTCAATTTTGTCAATTTTGTTGAGACAAAAGTCAATTTTGTCTCATATAGGTCAATTTTGTCTCACAAAAGTCAATTTTGTCAATTTTGTTGATTACATTGGTCAATTTTGTCTCACAAAAGTCAATTTTGTCAATTTTGTTGAGACAGAAGTCAATTTTGTCAATTTTGTTGAGACAAAAGTCAATTTTGTCAATTTTGTCTCACAAAAGTCAATTTTGTGTAACAAAAGTCGATTTTGTATGCAAATTAGTTCACAGAAACCAAACTAATCTAATTTGAATACAAAATTGACTTTTGTCGCCCAATTTTCAAATTAGGTAACAAAAGTCAAGTCTGTGTAACAAAAACGAATTTTGTCATGACAAAAGTGACTTTTTTCCGCTGATAGATAATTTTGTATGACAAAATTTTAAATTTGTAGTATGATACAAATTTTGTTAAACTGAACTCATTTTTGTTGAACAAAAGTCACTTTTGTCCGTACAAAATTGAATTTTGAGTACAAAACCACAAGAGTCCCATTCGGCGCCCCGTAAGTGGGGCATCCGTGAAATTGGGACACATTCTTGTTGTTTTTATAAATTTGGAAAGCTTTTAATGTTAGACGAAAATAAATTTATATATGTTATTCTATGAATATTCATCAACTTGTATTACGGGGCGCCGAATGTTGTACAAAATTCAATTCTGTCATAACAAAATCATTTTTGTCTAACAAAACTATGTGATACAGACTTGTTTTATGAGAACTTCAATTTTGTGATGACAAAATTCATTTTGTGTAGACAAAATTCATTTTTGTAATGACAAAAGTCAATTTTGTCAAAAACGTATGCAAATATATACTTATTTGCATACAAAATTGTTACCTGATATGGAAATTAAAACACAAAAGTCATTTGTGTGAGACAAGATTCAATTTTTTGAGACAAAATTGACTTCTGTGAGACAAAATTGACTTTTGTGAGACAAAATTGACATTTGTGAGACAAAATTGAGTTTTGTGAGACAAAATTGAACAAAATTCAATTTTGTTTCACAAAAGTCAATTTTGTTTCGACAAAACTCAATTTTGTGATGACAAAATTCAATTTTGTGATGATAAAATTCATTTTTGTCGTACCAAAATTTACTTTTGTGAGACAAAATTCAATTTTGTCAATTTTCTCTCCCAAAAGTCAATTTTGTCAATTTTGTCTCACAAAACTCAATTTTGTGTAACAAAATTCGATTTTGTATGCAAATTAGTTCACTGAATCCAAACAATACAAATTTGCATACAAAATTGACTTTTGTCGCCCAATTTTCAAATTAGATAACACATATTTTGTCATGACAAAAGTGACTTTTGTCCACTGAAAGATAATTTTGTATAACAAACTTTTAAATTTGTAGTTTGCTACAAATTTTGTTAAACTAAACTCATTTTTGTTGAACAAAAGTCACTTTTGTCCGTACAAAATTGAATTTCGAGGACAAAACCACAAGAGTCCCATTCGGCGCCCCGTATGTATCGCCATGACGTTCTCTAACCCGAACACCACGACAAGTGTATCTTGTGAAGCCGGCGAAACTGTTTACCTTTATGGAGCAAATGCATTCGTGCCTGGTTTTGATTGGTGGAATATCTCCTTTTTTTCTGTGTCGTATTTTGCGGATTGACTAACACACAAACAGGATGTGGAAATACAAATATATTCAGCAGCACACCAGACCATATCAACCTTTAACTGTGTCCTCCGATAAGAATAGATACATAAACAAAACAAATGGTCTCAGATAGTCTATTATGCCACAATATGTGGTTCAATTTAACTTAATCTCATCCTATTTACAAAACTAGACGATATTTCTTAAATTAAAACAAATAAAAAAAAACTGAAAAGTCTAGTGTACTCATCTGATGATATAAAAAATGTTTTTTATTAATTTTATTTTGTCCATTACATTCTAATATCATTAGTATTTGATAAATTTTTGCAATTATTTTGGCTTTTCTGATAGAAAGACTTGCTCAAATTAACTAAACTCATGTGCCAGGCACTTCAGTGTAGAAATAACTGTTTTTATTTTAACCACTTGCATAAAATTGAGGTCATAATTTTGTATTGCATTTGTTACATATCTATGTTATTTGGAATGATATTGATATTTTACAATGCATTTGTATTTTCTTCTTATGTCTGTTTTGTCAGGATCTTTTGCAAATGATTTTTAAATAATTGATTATATGTCATAACATTTTTGTTTAATAGAGAATAGGCTGTAAAAAGCTTTGAAAGAGTTCGATCTATGGTATCAATCTTTGTGTGAAAGCCGTTTGTACTTTTCTTATGACAATTAAGCGGTCGTTCTTTTCAAAAACTAGGCTTCTTAACAATAAAATTACGACCAAGAGTTTTCCAATTCCAATTCATTACCCCCATGCTAAAAAAATAAGCTCAACAACCTATCAATATCAAAAAAACATCAATGAATTTGTAATTGTATTTGAAAAAAAAAAGAAGAGATATATGATTTTTTTTTTCGATTTTCAGTTCAGTATAGTTTCAAGAGCCGATGTTGTAGGCATATTGTTATAAACATCTGAGACTTAACCCATTTAGTATATCTATCCTTAAATATGGATAGTGTATCACAGTAGCACAAATCTAAAAGACTACGAGAAAGGGAAAATGTACCATTGAGCCATTAAGGCAATAACTCACTAATCTAAATCTCCTAAAATAGTCTCATTCCGACTTTTAAATAGTTTAGCTCGTTTTAACAATTTGTTAAAATTGAATATTCCAAAATGAAGAAAGGCTATTCGCACATTTGTTTTCCCATGCTAAATAAGTTAAAGTTTCACTGGTGTTGTCAGATAATTGTGAAAAAGTAAAATGATAAAAATACCGAACTCCATGGAATTTCAAATCGAAGTGTCTCTTATCAAATGACAAAATCAAAAGCCCAAACACATCAAACGAATGGAGAAAAAAAAACTGTCATATTCCAGTGCTGTCAGTTTGAAACACGCGGTTTTAATATTTCATCTGCTTTACCATTTCTGCACTGAAACTATTCCAACATTTATCTATAATTCGGCACTGCATAGTATATTGGTATTTGGAACTTCTTAACGTTTGCTGTATAAAAGCTAATCGGAAACATAGTGGCCGATGTAAATGTGTAGGAAATCATAATTTCTGTACTGGCAGCAGATTAAGAACTTTGAGCTTGCTTTTAGTAACCTAAATTGATATTGTATGATTTATTATTGTTTTAATTGTGCCCTTTTTTAAATTGTTTGTAGTACACACAATATTAAAGTAGTGCATTTAGAAGCGGCGCATTCGAAAACACAATAAGAAACATGTGGATAAAAATTTTATTGTACAAATTAATTATTTACATAAAATTGCAAAAAATAATAATGGCAAGTGGATCATAGTTACAATCAACAATTTGTCAACGTTAGTTTAATGAATGTTATTTCTCCGACCATATTTAGCGAAACAAAAATTATCTTCATTATCAGTATTTTAAAAATAAATATGTCCTCTCATCATATTCGTAGTGGTTTTATATTTTGTAGCTCACGTGTATTAAAATCAAATTTTAAAGATAAGTTACTTGTCTAATGGCTTAATTCTTTTTTCCACCCACTCTGGGGTTGCCCAAGGGCTGCTCCATGCATACTTTGGAACATTTAAAACATAAATCAACCATGACTGTGCGATTAATAGTGAGGATATGATCTGTACTGTTGTGAGCTGTTGGGACAGCAAAATACCCATAACCATATGAACAAACACGTCAAATAATGTGCCTATGATCGACCAGATATGCCATTCTTCGTACTTTGTACTCCTAGTCCAATCTAAAGAACTCCAGCTTACAATCTATAATTTCAAAGGCACTTATCAATAGAAATTGCACACTTTTCTGAAGTATTATGAATTCGTATTGAAATCATATTGTTTCTGTGTTATGGTTGCCGATGTTGTGTTGTTTGTTTTCTTTATATTGAATGCCTTGATATGTTCTTTAAACTGAAGATAAACAGTAAGTTGAATTGTTTACCTAAAACCCGTCTCATTTTCTTAATGTCTATATCAAGCTAGAATCCTGTAATTTAATGATTGTCGATAATTGCTATCTGCTGTTATATTTTTTTTACGTCTATTTTTATAGAAAAATATAGTAAAGAACAATGTCGTTTATTTTCTCTTTTGAATTGTTTAATGTTTTCTCATTCCTTGGCCAATTATCTATGGTATGGGATTCCTCATGGTTGACGACAGACAATGGTCAGGTCTGTAATTGTTCACATCTTTGTCACTTGGTATTAAACGACGTTACGTCTAGTTTTCTCATTTATATTCATACCTTAAGAAGAAACATCCAAGTGTGGTAAATTTGTAACTTTTTGTTAATCCTTATCTTTGCACAACTGAGCTCTTTGTCGATTGTGTTTTAAGATCTTAACATGGTTTATGTGTTTTGCTTTGTCGTATATTTGTCTCCAACTTTTTCTCTTTGATTCGTTAAGAGGCAATTTATAATCAATTATATTGTGTAATTTTCGAAATATTAATAATATATTGTGTATATACGTTTACATGTAATACTCGCTGATACTTAAAATTAATTAAATTATATACTTTTGTATACCTTTTTAGCAGTATCAGTCTTTTCCCACATAAGATAATAATACAAATGTTGTATCAACTGGATACTTGTTAACCACTGCAACGTTCCCAAAACAACAAAAGAAGACAGGAAAACAGTTAATGTATCAACCAAGAAATAGAACCGCATTCGTACGAAATCTTTTCTTGGTAACTGGCGAACTCGGAACATAATCAAGCAATGTCCCACGAAATGGAAAGACTCCAGTCCAAATAAAATGAAAGCTAATATTCCAATTAAAGAAAACATCTCTTCTATTTACCTTGAAAATAAAAACAAACATTCATGTTTAGCTTTATATATTGTTTGAATTGTGTATGCAGTTATGTGATAATATAGTGTTATTAACTGGCTGTTTCTGTATTGGCACTGGTATAGATTCAAGGTTTGCTGTATTGAACTCGAGACCCGTAGTGTCGAGGGCCAATACAGCTGACCGAGAATCTATACCAGTGCCAATACAGAAACACCAGAACACTTTTATTAAATAATCCAACTTTTTCAATACCATGAATACAGACTTGTTCTGAATGCTGTATTATATACATCAAATGTAAATATAGGGCCAATATTTCCAATACGGACTGGCAATCCTGAATTGCATGCACAATATATGTTTACATGTAATTCTTTATTTACAACAAAAAGTTACAAGCATACACGTATGCCAAAAATAAAAGACCACGACAAAACAGACAGAAGTTTAAGACCCATTGGAGGCCTTCTGCTGTTTTCTGCTCTTTGGTCGGGCCGTTGACTCTACATTCCCCATGCCCATTCTCAATTTTTAAAGTAGAAAATATCAAAGATATGTGGTGCAAATTCCATCAGATGTATAAGAGAGTCACTTCTAAGCTCAAGTGCTCTAAATATCAATTTTCCTTGGTGAAAAAGTCTTAAACATAAGTACAAATGTGGGGCTTAATAATTGCAAAGGTTTATAGATTATCACTTCCGCAAGTTGTATGGTTTAATTAAACATTCGCGTAGAATCGGAAATAGAGTATCGATAAACCTCTTGAGTATAAAGTTACATTCATACATGAATGAAATAAAAAAATAAATAAACATGTACCAATCACGTGATTAAAATTAAAAACGTATTAATATCTGTTATAAATTCTTGTGTGTGTGTGTGTGTGTGTGTGTTTTGTCTAGTAACAAATATACAACTTTATCTATGAGTTAGGGATTTTTCACAAAAAAGTCTAGGTAAAAAAAAAGTGGTAGGCATAATTAATAAACAAGAAAGTGGCCTCCATAATACTAACTTTCCCCATAAGAAATCGCAGATGCTTATTTTATTTTACGCAAAACACTTATTGAGAATATACCAAACTACATCTGTCTCCCGAGGGTAACCCAATTTACACACAGCTACTTTAGTACAAATAATCTTGATGTACAGTTCTATAAATGCATATTAAATGTACATATGTTAATCTGTTTATAAACTGTACACATGTAAAGCTGTTAACATTAACTGTACAATTGTAAAGCTGTATATTAACTGTACATATGTAAAGCTGTATATTAACTGTACATCTGTAAAACTGTATGATAACTGTGGATATATAGCGTATCACAATTATAAGATGCAGTGGTAGAATCTATATGTTTAGCTTATACACAGATTTAAAAATGTGCAGTTGATGTAGATTTTTACAGAGTTGCAGTTTATATACAGCTCGAGATATACAGTTTTAAAAATGTACAGAATAATCAATTTTAATGTGCGTTCTGTTATGCGTTTACTTTTCTGCATTGGCTAGAGGTATAGGGGGAGGGTTGAGATCCGTCATAAACATGTTTAACCCCGCTGCATTTTGCGCCTGTCCCAAGTCAGGAGACTCTGGCTTTTGTTAGTCTTGTATTATTTTAACTTTTAGTTTCTTGTGTACAATTTGGAGTTTAGTATGCGTTCATTATCACTGAACGAGTATAATTATATTTGTTTAGGGGTCAGCTGAAGGACGCCTCCGGTGCGGGAATTTCTCGTTGCATTGAAGACCTGTTGGTGACCTTCTGCTGTTGTCTGCTCTTTGGTCGGGTTGTTGTCCAGCTCCATTCTCAATTTTAGTTTATATACAGTTTTACATATGTACAGTTTATATACAGCTTTACAGATGTACAGTTTATATACAGCTTTACAGATGTACATTTGATATACATCTTTAAAACTGTACATCAAGATTACTTGTACTAATGTAGCTGTGTACACATTTTTACCCCACAACCCCGTTACAAGGGGCGTCCGTTTGGCTTTACGAGGTGTTTAGAATAGTCGTTAAATACCTGGCACCAACTCTTTCTGAGGTCAAGAAGTGGTCCAGTGTTGCAATATTGTAAAATTCCTATCTTTTTATTTGACTTTTTTTTTTTTTTAAATAAGTATCAAATATTCTCGACAGGGCGTTCAACCTCCAACAATCAATCAAGCCGTTGATTGGAGTTTAACAAAGAGAGATAACACCGAGATTATACCAATCTAAAGTCAGTAAAGGGTCAATAACATCTTAAAAGTCAAAAGTATAACAACAATAAATTTAGGTAGACAAAATCGGTTACAAATTGAATTTCTAGTATTAAAAACTTGCCAAGATCTCTCACTTTAAGTCATGCAGATGTTATCATGCAGATTAGTATGCTTTCATTTTTATATGTACTCTCTACTTTGATAGATATATGACTTAATTGTTAGCGACTTATATATACTGACTTCTGGACATCTTTGTAAATGTAATGAGTTAAAATCATAATCTATAAGAATTGCTGCCATGAGGTTACATGATAACGAGAAACATATCGTGTAATAAGTCATTCAAGTATATAAGAATTATGAATGATTGTTTACCTTACCGTATGACAAGCGAGTAGTGTATATGAAAAAAGTAGATAAATTTAGAACAGGAAATACATATTGTGTATGCGTACTCAGCTGATCGATCCAGAAATTCACTGGCAAATCATCAGTGATGCAAATTACTTGATTGATGCAGTAATCGATTGATATTTTTTACAACAACTACTACTATCCTTTATTGTACTACTACACTCAATCATAATACTAATATAGAAACAAAAAATCAAACAAACAAACAAACAAAAAACAACTTGAAATTAGACAAACCTGATATTCTAGGCTTCACACTTCAATACCAGTAACCTATTAAAATCTATTAAGTTAAATAGTTTAGTTGAAGCGACTGGAAGGGATGTTTAATGTGTGACAACATTATGACTGGTGAACTGTATCGACCAGGGACCTTCACATAAAAGATCTATAAAAAGAACGAAAAAAGTTAATTTAGTAGAACATAAATTATAACTAAGTATCATCTAATAGTTGTAGGTTAGCAATCTGGAAGCGACTAAATGTCATACATAACAACACGGAGACAATCTTAAAAGATGCGCAACTACAAAAATATGTTAGCCTAGGGTCCCTGACACCAAGGAGAAAATAACCGATTAGTAATTAATGTAATGCGAAGACTGATATCCCCATTCCATTTCCTCGTAATACTTTAGGTATGGCACCTAAAAGAGTGAAAAGTGTGTTTGGTTTTTTTTTAAATCGCGAATCATGTCATTTGCTCAAGTTGATTAGTTGTTCCAATAACCCTTTAAGGAAGTGAAGTTTGGGGATAAGCCAAGTGTTCAAAGATTCAGATCCATTTGAACATTTACACATTAAATTTATTAAAGAAATTTTAGGAGTACAGTGCAAAACAAGAAATGTGGCCTGTTTAGCTGAGACAAACAGAACCCCTTTGTACTTTAAAATCCAGCCTTCAGCTATAAAATTTCTAAATCACATTGTGAACTCGTCTAACACTTTAGTCCATTAAATATATAATATTGTAGAGAAAACAAGTAAATGGGTTAACATTGTAAAAGACTGGTTTAATAAATTAGGTTTTGGTCATCTCACTTTTGATACTATTAATTTAGAATATCACATAAATACTATCCATGCAACAAAGAATCTTTGACCAGTCTTATCAAATTATAAATTGTTATATCAATAAATGTGAAAAATTAAATTTCTTTTGTCATACTAAAAGAATTAGAAAAAGGCCCCCATATATTGATTTAAGTAAACTCAAAACTGACCGATCAGTTTTCTGTAAATTTAAACTAAGTGCCTATTCCCTAGCAATTGAAAGAGGGCGTTATACCAACATTGAAAGAAGTAAACGCATTTGCGTATCCTGTAACAGAAAAGAAATTGAGGATGAATACCATTTCTTCTCAATTTGTCCATGCTATACATCATTGCGGGATACCTATATACAAAATATCAATAAAAAACTTAATTTCAATTTTATTAAATTGCAGTCCGCTATAACACTGAAGCATTTGACTGCACTTTTAAATAGCAGTCTACCAGGCATTATAAAAATCACCATAAAATATATCAATGATTTTTTTTTTTATTGAGAACATCGGACTTCTCTTGAACAGAATTTTAATGTGCGTATTGTTATGCGTTTACTTTTCTACATTGGCTAGAGGTATAGGGGGAGGGTTGAGATCTCACAAACATGTTTAACCCCGCCGAATATATGCGCCTGTCCCAAGTCAGGAGCCTCTGGCCTTTGTTAGTCTTGTATTATTTTAATTTTAGTTTCTTGTGTACAATTTGGAAATTATTATGGCGTTCATTATCACTGAACTAGTATATATTTGTTTAGGGGCCAGCTGAAGGACGCCTCCGGGTGCGGCAATTTCTCGCTTCATTGAAGACCTGTTGGTGACCTTCTGCTGTTGTTTTTATCTTTGGTCGGGTTGTTGTCTCTTTGACAAATTCCCCATTTCCATTCTCAATTTTATCTGTATAACTTGTATTTCTTTTAATATGCAATCTAAGTTTTGTTTGTGTTCTTTTTTTAATTGTCCATGAACATTGATGTAAATGTGTTTGTGCTAATAAATATTGTCTATTGTCTGTTAATGCCAACATTGTTTCCCCCTAAAAATCATTGTTAAATTTGCATTTTTTTCATTTTTTTTAAATTTATTATACCTTTGATTCAAATTAAAAATAACTGCTTGGCATACGTAAACTTTAATCCTGTCCAGTACTGCACTGAACATTTCACATAACCGTGATGTCATTGAGTACATGGTGATTACCAATGTTACCCTTTTTTCCCACTTAGAAGCTTTTATGGTAAACGTGTCCTCTCAAGTTTCCAAAAAATATTTCACTATAAATACCCCAAATAATAAAAAAGAATAAGAATCGTGCTTTGAAGCACACAAGATGTATATGTTTATGGCTCAGTTTTTTTCACTCTTATAAAATGTACTAAGATTAATTTCCTACAACTGCCAAATTCAATGGAATGTTATAGAAATCGGACATAACATGTACAGTATTTCCATACAGAAAAGCAAAAGGACCTAAAGACCTCAAGTTAAGTTCGTACGTGTAAAGATAACGACCTCATAAATATGACTAAAAATAGTGTTTTTTTTTATCATTTAAAAAATATCTTACTCAATAAAAAGAATACAATAAAATGATAGTATAATTGTACTTAGTCAAATGATTAATCAAAATGTTTATCAAATGATTGAATCAGTAGAAGAAAAGAAATGTAGAACTGAGAAGAAGAACAAGGATAAGGAAAAAAAGTACTTACATTTTTGTATCGGGCACGGTATCAGATACAGAATAATAATCTACGAAGAACAGGACCATATGCAGTGTTCAAATATGCTACATTCGATGATTTATATTAGGTCATATATTAGTTATTTATCTGCACGGAATCAGTATAATCTCATTTCCGTCTTTGGTGGCTACATATAATTCCGTTCTATATACTGACACTTTTCTAGTTGTCAAAGTAAATATGTTCACAGGGAAAAAAAACGTGTTTATTGCTATTTTGGCATTTATTTTATACTATTTTAAGAACATTTTTGAAGATGATCTTCCACCAGTCGTAGAGGGATTCTTTCTTCCAGAGTTTAGATCTGTTGCAGAATTATTTAGGTAAGCCGGCTTTTCCTAATACTATCATGATACATACTCACATGACACAGGCACTTGTTTCTGTCAATATGGGGATTTACTATCCATACCAGTACCAAAAAAAGTGTTTTTTTTGGTACTGGTATGGATAGTAAATCCCCATATTGACAGAAACAAGTGCCTGTGTCACATGATACTGTAAATCATATCACTTCCATTCCATTCATTAATCAGTTTTTAACTTCACTTTTATCTGTTTTGTAGTAAACTCATTTTTAAGTGTAAATACTGATAGCTATAAGAAACTACGTGTGAAGCAGCAATGGATTAAAAAGGGGCGTAGAGGTTTTACAACCCCACTTTGATTAGAAAATATATCTTTGAGACCGCCATATTGTGGCAAACAAGAAATTTAAGAACATTATGTACAATTTTGGAGAAAAGTTATTTGCTCCTTGCCGTCCTGTTTTCTAGTAGTTCCCAACTCACTTTGTTGAATCAGTTTCGTCCCAGAGCTAGGGTCCTGTTAAAGTTATCTTCTCCTGTTTACTAGTTAATGGATTTACTGTTGTTAGCAGTGATCCCAAACATAGCATACTAGTATTCAAGGTGAGGTACCTTAATTTGTATAGGTATGGCGTTTATACATCTTTATGGCAGTTCCTGAGGTTAATTCACTATACCCTAAATAAAAGTGTGTAATAGTTCAGTAAAAATATTCGTCATACTAAATTCCAAAACATGAAAAGGAACTAAAATAACAATGATTTATTTTGTTCTCTTTAAAGGATTTCGACCCCTGCTATTGTGACATGGTGGTTACACTGCCTGTGTTGTATATATCGCCCTACACCACTCCATCAACTAGGCTTTATCATGAGCCTGTAATTTAGTGGTTGTCAGTCGTTTGCAGTTTATGTGTTACATATTTGTTTTTCTTTCATTTTTTATTTACATAAATAAGGCTGTTAATTTTCTCGTTTGAATTGTTAAATACATTGTCTTATCGGGTCCTTTTATAGCTGACTATGCGGTATGGGCTTTGTTCATTGTTGAAGGCCATACGGTGATCTATAATTGTTAATGTTTATGTCTGTGTCATATTGGTCTCTTGTGGACAGTTGTCTCATTGGCAATCATACCACATTTCTTTTTTATATTTATACATTTTAACTTTCTTTAACCGAGTACGTACTATGTAATTAATGTCTTTTCTCGTCAGCATTATCTAGGTTTCCTACACTATACAATGTAAAGTGGTTGTCGCTAAACTGCATCTGAATATCGAAACAATGATACCTTACAGTATTTCGGTACTGACATGATTAAACAAACTTTTCTAAAATTGTCCGTTTATAAATTTATAAATTATCAAGAAACTAAGGTTTCAACTCCCTCAGGCAAAGTTGGCTTTAGATGAATTTGGCTATTTATTTTAGGTATTTTTGACATACAGCTCTCCAACGGTTTCGGTACTTATACATCTTCGGATTTCAAATGTTTGGCTTTGAGCGTTCCTGGTGAAGGTAAATCCAGAAAAGCGCTTCGGACGCAAGAAATTAATAACGGGTTGTTTTCAATATTTTAGAGATAATATCAATTTAAAATATAGATCTACCAATGTATAGAATAAATGCATAATATATATCATTTATATAAAAGGACCTACAATTTTCTTATGTGACAAACTAGTTTTTATGGTCCTTGTCAAATTGTTGATAACATGCAATTTCTTTTCTATTGATTTATATGAATTAAGACGACAATCTTTTACCCATGTACAGATCTCATAAATCGTTTGAGAAGAAACAAATCACGACAACAAACAAAAACTAAGGCAATAAATCTTCAATCATAAGGTCAGCAAAATGTGGATACTTGACCCTTTCGTAGTTGAAAACTTACTAAACAGATATGAATTCTGATCGAATTCTACAGTTCTATACACTTGGTTCGATGTTAACGGTTTGTCTTGTAAAATAACTGCACACAGACGTTACAGCTCATATAAAAAGATGTGGGATGATTAAAATGAGACAATTCTTAATTAGATACCAAAATTAATCAGAAATTAACAGCTATAGGTCACCGAACGGCTTCCAAACAATGACGAAAGCACATATCGCATAGTCCGCTATGAAAGGCCCCAAAATCACAAATGTAAAACAACTCAAACGAGAAAACTAACGGCCTAATTAATGTAGCGTTGTATGCGAAGCGTGAACAGTCATGTATCTTTAATGTACAATAAATGAACGAAACCCAATTAAGTAACACAGCAACAAATGACAACCACTGAATTACATGCTCCCGACTTGGGACAGTTACATACATACAGAATGAGGCGGGGTTAATCATGTAAGCGATATCCCAACCCTTCCCTTAACCTGGGACAGTTGTGTAACAGCACAACATTAAAACGAACTATAAAAATCAGTTGAAAAAGGCTGAACTTATCAGACTGATACAAATAGAAATACATCTAACAAAAACACAGAATGAAATCTAATTAACTAAAATCGGACAAAAGCATCACCAGCGTTTCAGAGTAAAGCTTACTTTCAGTAAGAAAAAGAATGAAGTATTTTTTTATTTTTATTAGTTTAAAAATGTTTCAATTAATTTTAAAATGTTTCAATTGCAGGAAACAAGTAGAAAATCATAAAGAGAAAGGAGGCAACTTCGCTGTGTATTATAAAGGGGAGTTAGTGATAGATTTGTGGGGAGGCTATGCTGACAGAGATTCTCACCAGAGATGGAAGAACGATACTCTAGCCACGCTGTTTTCCACCACAAAAGGAGTAGCAGCCATACTTGCGGCCAAACTTGTAGACCAGTAAGTTTTTAAAATGCACCAAGCGTCAAAGTTTAGTTCTCAGAATTTTTGAAATTTGTATGTGAATATCATTAGCCTGGTCCCCTGAAAAAGAAGAAGGACAGTAATACTGATAAGAAAATGAAATAAATAAAGAGGCGATTATCCAATTATACTAAACATCACAATCCCCGAAATCTTTCATTTGAATAAAACTGTAAAATTGTGTTATATATATTTATGTATGCTTCACTGTAAGGAGGAAACTGTTATTAATATCTTGAGCATCGAAAATGGAAGTCTTTAAATTTAGTTTATTCATATTTTTGTTTGTTTTCAGAGGACATTTAGATTACAAAGAACTAGTATCACATTACTGGCCTGGGTTTGAGTCTAATGGTAAACAGAATGTTACGGTAGAGATGTTGTTAAGTCATCAGGTAAGGATTGTTTCCTCTACATTTAACTGTTTTGTAAGTCATGGTATCTAGATAATCATGTCGTCTGCTGATAGTATTTCAATTTTAACAGTTATAGATCCGTCATTGATCGTAAGAAGGCTTCACATCAAACACTAAAATAATTACACTCAAGCATTCCAAGACGTCAGAATAATTAAACACTACAGTCTATGAAAGAAAAAAGGACAAGTCGATTTTAGTCTCTGATGCATGATTTTTTACTATTAATTGGTTTTGGCTTTTAACTATCTGTCAGTAACTGCGAGTACTCTCAAATCGTATTTTCTTGTTAATTCGACCTGTTGATACTGTTTATAATGCTTTTTTGTCATTTTTTATTTATATGGATCTTGGCTGTATACCAGCTTTGATTATTTGTAATATCTTCAATTTTTCACTTATTCTTACAACATTTGTATAAACTTCAAGATTATAAAAAGACGGTTTTTTTCTAAAGTGAACATTGATTGGTTAAATATTTCTCAGTGTGTTTGAATTTATTTGATAGCCTTTTGGTCATGACTGTTTGTCTCTAATATTTAATTAACTGTGCATTTGTATTCAGATATCGCAGATCAAATTTATTCGTTCTTTGTGTAATCATACGTTTTTTGATTGAGTTAAGTCTGCTAATTGATATTTTATCGTATGTTTTTATATGTTGTGATGTTATGCTATTGTTTCAGAAAAAGGGAGAAGGTTTGGGCCCATTAAAACGTTTAATCCCGCTGCAAATGTTTGCACCTGTCCTAAGTCAGGAATCTGATGTACAGTAGTTGTCGTTTGTTTATGTAATATATACGTGTTTCTCGTTTCTCGTTTTGTTTATATAGATTAGACCGTTGGTTTTCCCGTTTGAATGGTTTTACACTAGTAATTTTGGGGCCCTTTATAGCTTGTTGTTCGGTGTGAGCCAAGGCTCCGTGTTGAAGGCCGTACTTTAACCTATAATGGTTTAATTTTTAAATTGTTATTTGGATGGAGAGTTGTCTCATTGGCACTCACACCACATCTTCCTATATCTATAAACAAATATAAAAGCTCAAATCTAAATCTTTCTAGTACCAGAGTGGTCCGGATGACATTGATTCCGGCAATGAGGGACCTTTTAAATTAATCATGACTAAAATTCCTTCTTATGTAAAAGAAAATATTCTGCAACCATCATCTCTAATGCATTTATAAAACTTTCCCTTACTAATGATATATTTTTGGCAAAAACAACTAGAGGTTCTAAAGAGTCTTTGTCACTCACCTTGGTCTGACTAATCCAGCACAATTTCACAATTTACTCGAATGGCCACCTTTTAAATTATGATATTGCAATTTTAAACCAAATCTTTAAGACACGAACCTAAATCAATTATATTGAAACATAACTTTGAAATTTGAATATATTCTATCAATGAACGAAATGAGAAAAAAAAGAAGATGGTTAAAATCTGAGAGTTCATTGATACAACTTAGAACTAAAAACTATTCATACTCAAGTATTCTTAGACCACTAAATACCACATAACAAATATTTTGTCATCAAAACAATATTTTGAAAATCACAGGTCTGTTTTATATTCCTTTGGAAGGTCAAACATGAGGAATAACTGCTCATCACATACTGGATATAATCAGACATCAGGCAAATTTCAAACATGTCTTCTTAAGAAAAATTAAATACATGTCTCTTTATCCTTAACATTATGTCCGAGTGATTCAGTTTTACATAAACTCTGAAGTTCGGATTTGGTGGCTGACAGAAAAGATGTTAACAGAAGAAGGATGAAAAAAATAGCATTTGGTAGACATAACTTCATAAGACAACATTTTTATAGAATATTTTAGTTCTATGAATAATCATGATATACGAATATGGAAACAAGTAGGTGAGTGGACAGACCTTATATTGTCAAGATATTGTTTTCGGGAACATCACCTGAACTGCTACTCTCGATGTAGTAATGTTCAAGGACGTGGCAATGTATCCAATGTATAAAAGGGTTGTATGAATCAGACATGAAGTCTATGAGAACCTGCATGAAGATCTGTTTGTGAGCCTAAAAGACGCCGAAGATCTGTAAGGGTACACAAACTCAAATACCATTCTGCACTAGTAATTAGAAATTGGAAATATTATCCGTTTAAACATTATTCCTCACTAAAAAGGTATTGAAATATTTCGCCCATCTTTGTTTCATAGAAAAAAAATATTATCATAGATGTGAAGACCCGTTTGAAGAAAAATACAAAAACCCCTTTTTAATAAAAGGTTCAGTTGAGTTCATTTACTTACAACATAGTTGATACTAGTATAAAAATAGTTGTTATACTCAGATAGTCGACATTCCTATGGGATCACATTAGCATCATGCAAGCAAGACGTGAATAAAAAGTTTACATTTCTCCACAAACTGGTAAGATTTCTGAGACTAAGTGTTTCCTATCAGTGTTTTCTTTGAGTGATGCTATCACGAATGCGATTGAACCAAACTAACTTAATTTAAAGATCATGACAGTGACAGGACCTTAGATTAGGGTGTTGAATTCTCCGATACAAAATTAATTCATTGTATAGAATTTTTTTTGTCATTTATACTTTTACCTTTGGATATTTTTAGAGATGTGTTCCACTTTTAACTTTAGAAAAAGAAAATATTGTATTATAATGTTTATAGGCTGGACTTTCTTACATGGATGAAAAATTAACTTTAAACGATGTGGTATCGGATCCAGAAAAGTTGAGAAAAACACTAGGGGATGAACGTCCAAAATGGCCGCCAGGTAAGAGTTGACAAAAATAAAAAAAAACATGTAATATCTAGATGCAAGTTTGTAATTTGATATTGTAATTGTACTTTGAATTCAATTAAATCTACATATTTTCTTCGATCTCATTACTCTTCCTTGTTTCGACTTTCCTTCATTTAAAAGTAAAGGGAATGATGCATATTTCATTATGAATTTTTCCCACTCACCTGCAAGGAAATATATATTCTTGTTATTGAAAATGGTCAAATATAATATGAATTACAATATTGATATGATTGAGTATTGCAAAATTTGTAACAACCCAAGTAACAATTCGATGTATTTATCAATAGGCACAGGTTTTGCTTATCATGGTATTACTTTCGGATTTTATATTGACCAACTGTTACAACTGGCTGATCCACAGAAGAGAAGAGTTGACAGGTTGCTTATAGAAGAAATAGCGGAACCATTTAGTAAATATTTTTTTAACGTTTGTATTTTATTAAATAGTGGAGTTTTTGAAGAACAAATATCTCAACTCTGTAGAAAAGATATTTTTAATGTGGATTTTACCTAATAATAGTAATAAAAAAACGTTGGTACAAAACAATGAAATAGAAGAGGGACGAAAGATACCTAAGGGACAGTCAAACTCATAAATCTAAAACAAACTGACAACGCCATGGCTAAAAATGAAAAAGACAAACAGAAAAACAATAGTACACATGACACAACATAGAAAACTAGAGAATAAACAACAAGAACCCCACCAAAATCTAGGGGTGATCTCAGGTGCTTCGGAAGGGTATCCTGCTCCACATGCGGCACCC
This sequence comes from Mytilus trossulus, assembly GCF_036588685.1. Classification (NCBI taxonomy): domain Eukaryota; kingdom Metazoa; phylum Mollusca; class Bivalvia; order Mytilida; family Mytilidae; genus Mytilus; species Mytilus trossulus. The sequence goes on along the minus strand of NC_086374.1, from coordinate 40,927,939 downwards.
GTCGTGTAATCATACCAAAAGGGATACATCTAGAGTCGAAACATCATATTGCGAAAGGTTTTCATGTGAAATACTCTAATCATTGTACCCAAAAACTACATTTTCTCAAAACATCCATACCAAAATTTATATTTTTCAGTAATGATTTAAAGCTACGTTTGCATAATTGTGTTGCATATTGGATTAAAAAAAGGTATACTTTAACTTCTCCTTGTACTGAATTGGATTACTGAAAAAACTATATAGGCAACATGTATACCTCCATGGATACTATTAATTACCCTTTTATAAGATAGATCTATAATTGAATAGAATGCATGTACAACTACTGTGAATAGCTTATGATCATATTTTGAGTCGCTATTAGAACTGGTAATTTCCAAACCAGGAAGAGCTTTCAATACAATACTAGTAGATTGAGAAGAGAAATTTAGAACTTTTTCCGGAAACTATTTTTATCAAACAAGCTAGATAAAAACTTTCATATATACTTGTTAAATGAAATATTATGATTAAGTGTAAGTATTGTAATGTTATAATAATAACCAGAGAGTAACCGTAGATGTCTTGTAAACAAGTAAAGAGACTCTTCTCTAGAATGCTGGACTAGTGAAATAAATTGTTTACAGCGTGCAATATTTTGTTGAATAAAAAAAAATGGAAGGTGAACATGTACTTATAATTTTTGCCTAAAACTAAATCCAAAAAACTAAAATAAAGGCAACAGAAGTTTACCAATGTTCAAATGTCGTGAATCGATTAGTGAGTGGCAAATCGAGGGATGAACATGAACTCCAAAAGAGTGAAACCGGAACGTAATCGTCTTCTACTATGTAAAAATGTTAACCAGATGAATATATTTTATCTATTTTTATAGGGTGACGCTTGTTTTCTTTATTATTTTTATAATTTTGAAGTACGATAGTAATAACGTTTCCTTAGCACTAATTTTACGTACAAAACATAATTGTTTTTTTCATTTATGATCATTTTGTGTTTTGATAGATTTAGAATTATATATTGGCCTACCAAAATGCGAAATTTACCGTACTGCAAGATTTGAGTTAGTTACTGTTACTAAATACGTTGCAAAGTTAATATTTACACCGTCACTGTGGAGAAGACTATGGATATTCCTGAGGTATCCAGATAGCATTGCGACTAAAGGGACACGAGTTATGATAGACCCAGTAAGTATCATGGCTATTTTAACCGACAGTTATTAATAGATTTATTTCACTTCTCTGGACGGGGTTTAAGAAGTTCTCTTATTAAAGACCATTCTACCTATTGATAGGAGTTTTGGGATGAACTCACCAATGAAGTTTCCAGTTATTCGTCCCATAGCATACACTCAGTTCTTTTGTATATGTGTTTGGTGACACTGATAGGTGATTATAATTCAATAATAACTATAACGGCAGTCGTCCTTATCACACACATCTTCAAATAGACTGTCCCGATCAGTTGAAATAGCATTGGTAATACAATAACATATGAAGTAGGTCTTCAAGGTAACCATAGATATAGGAAGATGTGGTGTGAGTGCAAATGAGACAACTCTTCGTCCAAATAACAATTTAAAAAAGTAAACCATTAAAGGTCAATGTACGGCCTTCAACACGGAGCATTGGCTCACACCGAATAACAAGCTCTAAAGGGCCCCAACATTACTAGTGTAAAACCATTCAAACGGGAAAACCAACGGTCTAATCTATATAAAAAAAACGAGAAACGAGAAACAAGTATAAATTACATAAACAAACGACAACTACTGTACATCAGTACATCATGACTGGATAACAATGAATGATTTTCAAATGAAGAAAATCTTGAAGTACTTGCATAACATTTGGTGCTCGTATCGGCCGACTAAGTAACACACAATGTGGCAGTGGACACTGTTATAAAGTTATGTCTAATTCTAACATGACGTCCTTCAAACACTTTGAGTACACAACCGTGATAAAATATGAAGTTATTGTTAGGGCTGTTCCAATTGTTCTCCCACGTCGTATGTTTTTTTTTATGAAAGAGACAACTCTCCACCAGTGACCAAAATGACACAGAAATTAACAAGTATAGTTCACCATGCATTTTTCGTATATGACCGAGGGCACATATTTCTTTTGACCAGTTAAGTGATGTAAGTTGAAGAGGTCATTGATTTTGGAAGAGTAGGTACATCAGGCGAGACATTAAGTGTCGAATCTTGTTTATAATTTTAGATTACTAATGATCCTGCGCGAAGGTGTGTGCCACTTTCGTCTTTTAACGGTCATGGCAATGCAAGATCATTGGCTAAGTTATATGGAATCCTGGCAAATGGTGGGAAAGACAAGGGGAAAACTCTATTGTCATTGGAAACCATACGTACACTATTTTCTCCAATCATCTCTGGTCTTACTTTAGACCTTGGAGAATATGAGGTACTAGGACGAGGTTTAGCAGAATATCACAACACTGAGGTAAGTAATCAGAGATGTTTAAACGATGCTATAATCAATATTTTACGTCAAACCTGCTTCATTTAGATTGTCATTTCGAGTATTTGAAAATTGAATTGCTGTCGAATATATTTATACCTCCATTCCAAAGGAAATGAATAAACTGATAAAAGATATACTGCCGTCCAAACGTCCAACCCAGAACCAAATTCTTGTTTCGGTAGAACCACAGAGCTTCTTTATTTTTACACCAAGATTCAAGAATATGCTATACCAAAAAATCGCTATATACAGCTGATGAACTTCCTGTTTACCGTATACATGTTTATTCTTACACCTGTTAATTTAGGTTTTTTGATTGAGTTTAGCCTTCCAATTGATATTTTATCGTGTGTTTTTCTATGTTGTGATGTTATACTATTGTTTTGAAAAAGAGGGAAGGTTTGGTACTGTTAAAACGTTAAATCCCGCCGCAACTGTTTGCAACTGTCCTAAGTCAGGAATCTGAGTACAGAAGTTGTCGTTTGCTTATGTGATTTATACGTGTTTCTTGTTTCTCGTTTTTTTTTTTATATATATTAGACCGTTGGTTTTCCCGTTTGATTGGTTTTACACTAGTAATGTTGGGGCCATTTATAGCTTGTTGTTCGGTGTGAGCCAAGGCTCCGTGTTGAAGGCCGTTCATTGACCTATAATGGTTTACTATTATAAAGTGTTATTTGTATGAAGAGTTGTCTCATGGCACTCACACCACATCTTCCTATATCTATATATGAAATCTTCGTCTAATTTTCACAGAAAGTACAAATCAGAACAACATGAAATTTATATATTTGTGCGTGCATGCTTAACTATGTGAAGCGTTTTCAAATATATAGCTTATGTTAGAATTAGTTGACTATGAATCAATGCCAAAGTATTATTGTAGAAATAAGGAAATGTACTTTTTTAACGCAAAACCTGAAAAATGAATACAACTTAGTGTAAATTAAATAGCATAATTGGAGAGGGATATATGTACAGAAATAAAAAGCACTGGCACCCTTGATATTAAAGCCCCAAAAAAGGATGTGGGCATATTAATTGCTCCCCTTTCTTAAATATTAATCCATTGTTTGTAGGGAGATATTTGCTATGGTCATCCTGGTTATGGCGGACAGATGGGATTTTCAGATGTTAAAGACAACATTGGAATGGCCTATCTGACAAATGATCTTTCTGTATATGGAGTTGGAAATGATCCAAAGTTTCTGGCCTTACAAAGACAGTTCTACAAAGCTTTAGAACAATACAAGAGATAAGATATTATAATGATAAACAGAATCTCTTATATAAAAAAAAGAAGTTCGTCTATTATATACACATATATCTTTTTTTATACTTTTTATACTAGTAAACAATGTACTATCTGTGATTACATTTGATTATTGTATTTAGTTATTTATAAAACGGCAATATTATGAGCATTTTTAAACTGTACAACAGTTATATGTCATGAGGATAGTATTACTTTAGTGTACTGTATATTGCTGTGTTGTACTGTATGTTGTTAATGAACCATTCCTATGCAGTTAACTTTATGAAAATCTTTAATAAAGTCCTGTGGGTAATTTTATTGATAAAATTCCAAAATGAAAATAATGTCACATTATATATCATGTCCATCATGGTCCATAGTGCTGTACGTTGTAAATGATGTGTGATTTGAAGATATTACCCAGATAGCTCTAGATTCAGAAATTGTACATTTTGTATTTGCAACAGCTGTATCCGATGTACGATAATGCACAGTCAGTAGATAGTTTGTGATTGCATGATTTTACATTCCATTTACTGTTATACCAATATGTTGTTTTTTTATTTCAGCAGCTACAATTTTCAACACATTAATTTATATGTATTCATTTAAACAATTGCATTTTTGTCATTTTTGAAATGTAACATAATTTATCTTACTTCCTATATATTTCTATGAATATGATTGGTTATATTAAGCGTCCGCGTGAATATCGTGCATATTTCATATTAGGTTAGTAGGGAGGCGGATCTTATATCACACACGGTTAGTAGTGGTGTTACGTCGCTTTATATTTCATATTAGGTTACAAGGGAGGTGTGGCTCATTTCGTTCACGGTAAGTAGTGGTGTTACGTCCCTTTATAAAAACTAGTCGGTATTGAGAAAAAATCTTAAAGGTTTCAACAGACGAAGAAATTCATGTTTGAAATTGAAATAAATTCATAAAACACATTTAAACCCAGCAAGTTGTTATTGTTGGCATCTGTTTTTGTAGGATCAATGGAAGTAGTTTCTTAATGCCAACAGTATTGAAGACTTGCTCATTTTGAGAGGTGACTAGTCTAAATTTCACACGTGAAGATAGTCGGTAAGATACATTTTGTTACATAGTGTGCTAGTGCCCTTATACGGTATATATGGGGTCAGTAAATACCATATGGGGTGAGAGCGAAACTAATAGTATTTTGCCTTAAAGTCATAAGAAACCTCATATTAAAAAAAATATATGCATATGTTTTTTTATAACTAAATGGATAGTTTTCATTATACAACTTATGTACATATACTTTTTTCTGAGGAAAATTCTTTAATTTGTCCACATTTAGAAGAAGTTTACTTATTTTTAATTGCTTGCTTCCAAGAAGCAATTCGCCGACATATTTTCCGTTTGCATAGTGACCCGAGCATAACCCTCCTCGTAAAAATCCGGTGACCACAATACGCATAGATTTGTCATTGAAATAAACAAATATATGATTATGCATGCAACACGTGATCAATACCAATGCTTTTTGTGCTTTGTTTACTAAACGATGACAATCGGTAAAACTCGGCTTCAAAACACGGCATTTAATGAGGAGCCATATTTTTTAAATCATAACAAACAATGAGAAAAAAAATAATTAACGATTAAATGATATATTTGCGAAAATAATGATAAAATCGTGCACAGAGGACTAAGTTTATGATGCATTGGTTCAAGAATTGGACAAACAGTATTTTTCACCACTCACTCGTTTCATATGACTTTAAGAAGTTTGTTATTTTCGCATAGGTCGTGGTAAAAAACCCACTTGTGTATTTGTTCCGGACCATATGAGTATTTGGACCATACGCGTATGGTCATGACCATATGCGTATACTCATATGGTCCGACCATACGCGTATGGTCCGACCGTACGCGTATGGTCGGACCATATGAGTATTATACTCGTTTGGTTATTAACAGGCCGGACCATATGAGCATTTGGACCATATAGGTATTTTTTCAAATATACAATAGAAATAATACGTATTAGTTTTACATTTCAAAAGCTACATAAACATTAAATATTGATGCCACAGTCAGTTGATCTTAGTTTACATCGCTAATTGTATTCGTGTTTGCTTTTGTATACATAGAATGACATCCACACGTTACCATACATGTAGCTTTTCTGCGATTGTTTGTTTTGGCTGCGTGCAGTGATATCGACTCGGACAATTCCGATGTGTCTACGGTGTTTTAAGAAACTCTAGATTTCCAATATCGTAAAATGAATATCACAGATCAAATTAAATAAAGGCAGTAGCTAGTTCATGGCTCTTAAATGCTATTGTACCGGTCTTATAATTAAGTTTAAAATAGAATATAGAAACAAAGAATAGAAAAAAATAAAGAAACATACACTTTTGATATTTTTATGACTATTGTACTTACATGTAGTAAGTAATATCAACTGTGTGAAACTGTTTTTTTATAAGTTTGATTTTAATATAGAATAAAATGACATTTAAGTGACGTAACAGCCAGAAGAGTCACACATAATGAAGAGTTTAAAAGTATACGTGTTGATTACCCCGACCATACGCGTACGGTCCGACCATACGCGTATGGTCGGACCATATGAGTATATACCCATATGGTCATGACCATACGCGTATGGTCCAGATACTCATATGGTCCGGAACATATTCATGATCTTTGACTTTTTGTTAATTTTCATTCTTTGGATGGCTACATACTGTTAATTCGAAATAAGTAGTTTTCCCGGATTTTGGAGACACCAAATACAAAAATTGGATAAAAAGTTTAATTTGTTCTATTGTTTTTTTCTTAAATATTAATCGTTATAGACGTTTTGGATTCTGCTAATATGATTGATTAAGCAGATACATTTATTGTTAAGTAGTCTTTGAAATGTTTTAATTGTTTTCCTAAATTAAGGAAGCTTTTCGCGGATTTTTCTATTTCTTCTATCCAATGATTTTTTAAAGACGTTATGACCTTGCATTTCTACTGGTCATAAAATTTGTTTTTATGATTTCTTTTGAACAAGTTTTTCAAAACCCTTTGTGTCTTTTATAATTCCATCTCAATTATGAGGGTATTTACCTTTTTAATTTTTCATTCTTTTTCATAGGATGTTAATGAAAGATTTTACTTTTTATTTTTGTCAACACATTTTCTAAGATCAGTTGTTTCAATTTTTAATAATTGTGAAATTAAGCAATCATTGATCTAGGAGTGTCTATTATATACTAAAGGTGCATATTGATCTTTTATGTTTTGTTATTTTTTCATGAACAATTTTAATATATATACTTAATCATACCATAGACTACTATTCCAAATATTTGACCCTTTCCGAAATTGAAATCACTTATTTTATAATGTTAACAATTGGTGAATGATCAGATATATACATATTTATATATGTTTTTTCCCTTTTATATGCATTTTTCAAAAGAAACTCTTGAGATGACATTAAAAAAAAAACAATGCTAGCCTTTTTCATTGGTCGGTCTATTTTTAGCTCACCTGACCTGAAAGGTCAAGTGAGCTTTTCTCATCACTTGGCGTCCGTCGTCCGTCGTCCATCGTCCGTCGTCCGTAAACTTTTACAAAAATCTTCTCCTCTGAAACTACTGGGCCAAATTTAACCAAACTTGGCCACAATCATCCTTGGGGTATCTAGTTCAAAAAATGTGTCCGGTGACCTGGCCTTCCAACCAAGATGGCGGCCATGGCTAAAAATAGAACACAGGGGTAAAATGTATATTTTGGCTTATATCTTTAAAACCAAAACATTGAGAGCAAATCTGACAGGGAGAAAAATTGTTAATCAGGTCAGATGAATCGGACAACCCGTTGTTAGGTTGCTGCCCCTGAATTGGTTATTTTAAGGAAATTTTGCAGTTTTTGGTTATTATCTTGAATACTATTATAGATAGAGATAAACTGTAAACAGCAATTTTGTTCAGCAAAGTAGGATCTTCAAAAAAGTCAACATGATAAAAATTGTAAGAGTACCCCTTAAGGAGTTATTGCCCTTTATAGTCAATTTTGAACAACTTTTCGTCATTTTTGTAACTTGTACAAAAATCTTCTTTTCTAAAACTATGGGCCATAATAAACTAAACATAGCCACAATCATTACTATGGTATCTATTTAAAAAAAAAGTGTCTAATGACCCCACCTACCAACCAAGATGACCGACATCAGTAAATACAGTAACAGGTGAGCGACACAGGCTCTTGAGAGCCTCTAGTTTTCTCCACTTATATTTTTTGTTTATATCAGGTTAAATTCTCGAAGGAATCAATGAGATCACAGGTTTCAATAAGTTCAAGGAACGTTTCTATTGCTCGCTGATTACTTCCTTATTGATACAAGTATCTCATGCTTGATGCGGACTTAATTACAATCTTCGGTCAGAAAAACTTGTTAATAGTTAACATGTTGTCTATTATTTCATTGACATTATTATAAAATGTTTTTGAACCTTTATTTGGTCGATACCTAATATGTGTTATTCTTTTACCTTCAGTCGCAATGTCTACACACAGGAAAGTTCTTGTTTTGAATAGTTTGATTTTTATATATAAAAGAGAGAAAGCATTAAAAAAACACTTTAACTCAAGGTCGAAAAGGGAGACGAAAATATATTATATATTTGGAGTTTGTGAAAAATCAGGGTGGAGCGATATTTTTTCCAGGTGTTTATTATAAGTTACCAGGTTTGGCGGTCATATATCGACAATCATGATTATTTGAATCTTTTAGTCTAACACAGGATGTAAGTATAATGACTGTGTTCCTCCGCCATGGTGCTAGGTTAAGCTTTTACATATTTGAATTGTACATTTTTTTAGCAAAGCGTATTGTATGTGTTTTCATTTTTTCTTGAATGTAAATTGACTTACACTCTCCATGCGATTAAAGTGTGCTATGTTGTTTCAGAGAATGTTTTTGATTTATTATGTATACAGTTTTAGTATGAGTATTTTGTGAAATGGAAAAATATCTTTGTGTGATTCAAAGTTTTGAATAAAAAAATAATTGAAACATAGTTTTTATTTTTATTTTATAATTGAAGTATTGTAGTAAATAAACTCATCATAGATACCAGAATTGAAATTTTGTATTTGCAACCGCTCGTTTCGTCTACAAAAAACTCATCAGTGACGCTCGAATCTAAAAATGCAGAAAAGGCGAAGTAAAGTACAAAGTTGAAGAGCATTGAGTACCAAACATTCCTAAACGGTTTTTTTTCTAGATACAGCCAAGGGAATCGATTCCTAAGGTAGAAAAGCCTTAGTATTTAAAAAATTCTATTCCAATGGGGACTAAATGTGCACCACTTATTGCGGACCTCTTTTTGTATTGTTATGAGTTACAATTTATGACGAAAATAAGCAAAGACCCATCAAAACAACATCTGATAAACAAATTTAATAATACTTTTAGATATTTGGATGATATTTTGGCTCCCAATAATGACGACTTCAGTATGTATATTAATGAAATTTATCCTGCTGAACTTACTTTAAATAAAGCTAATACTAACAACGACAACTGCCCTTTCCTTTCCTCGATCTTGATATCTATATCACTAACGGAAAGCTGAATACTAAAATTTATGATAAAAGGGATGATTTTTCATTTCCTTTCGTTAATTATCCGTTTTTAGATGGTGACGTTCCCTTGTCACCATCTTACGGTGTTTATATATCTCAACTTGTACGATTCGCTCGTGTATGTAACAATGTTTTAGATTTTAACGAGAGAAATTTATGTATTACTGAAAAATTATTACACCAGGGTTTTCGATATAACAAACTAGTCAAAACATTTACTAAATTTTATCATCGGTATAAACTTATAAAGACATCATTCGTAAATATAGCTCAACATGCAGACTTCTTATACGTTCAGGTATTTCACATCCAATTTTTTATGGAAATATTCTTTATAAAGCACAAAGGTGTCAGTATTCACCTCAGAAACTTACAAAACCTTTGAATAGACTTATTAAGAAGGGATATAATTACGATACTGTTGTCAAGTCATTAAAGATTGCATATTTTGGTGTTAATATTGAGTCACTGATAAGGTCTTTGCGTCGGAACTAAACACATTTATTCTAAAAACAGTTGTTGACATAACACGGGTTATGTTCTTCTCATATATGTTATGATGGTATGATACTAAACCCCTAACGGGAAGGATTGTGCCTGATGTTCATATGATGAAATCATAATCTTTCAGTCAGTTTAATTGAAGTCTGGAGCTGGCATGTCAGTTAACTGCTAGTAGTCTATTGTTATTTATGTATTATTGTTATTTTGTTTATTTTCTTTGGTTACATCTTCTGACATCAGACTCGGACTTCTCTTGAACTGAATTTTAATGTGCGTATTGTTATGCGTTTACTTTTCTACATTGGTTAGAGCTATAGGGGGAGGGTTGAGATCTCACAAACATGTTTAACCCCGCCTGTCCCAAGTCAGGAGCCTCTGGCCTTTGTTAGTCTTGTATTATTGTACAATTTGGAAAGTAGTATGGCGTTCATTATCACTGAACTAGTATATATTTGTTTAGGGGCCAGCTGAAGGACGCCTCCGGGTGCGGGAATTTCTCGCTACATTGAAGACCTGTTGGTGAATTAAACCAACAGGTCCCCGTCAATACCATCCGGTTAACAGCTCAAAAACTAGTTACTGGGTATGAATTATACACTGAAAGTAAACAGTTTCTCATATAATGACTATTTGGCGGAATCAAATATTTTCCCGCACTTTTGTTTAGGAAATTTATATATATATACAAATAGACTTCGTCAGTGTCACTAATTTTATCAATATATATCTAGTTGAAAACTACCAATTTTATTAATGTTGAAGCCATGCTCAGCAAAAGTGGTAAACTGCATGACTCGGCTGTTTAACGTCCGTTATCAAGTTTTATCGCTATTTTGTGCATTTTTCCTTTTATCTCTTTTTGTGATAATTTTTCATATCATGCTACTCGCTTGATATGGAAAATTATCCCTATTTACTAACATGACTAAGGAGCCAAGTGGCGTTACTAATGAAATTGACATGAAATTGACAACGTCGTCATAGGTAAAATAGCGATAAACAGATTATTAGTCATCTCAACTCGATTGCTTTTCTTCTCGCTTTCGACGTGACCGGCTCAAGCGAGAAAATCAATCTCGTGGAGATAACCATCGATAATCTATAAATACATACAAATGTCGAACAAAAAATGTTGAAGAGATATGCATTTTCCTTTCTTTGTAACAGTCCGACACACAAAGTCGGAATTTTAATACGATAGCCCTTATATATAACAGTATGCAGGAAGACTATCAACTTTTATAGACACCAAGCCGACATAACATTCATTTTTCTTACTGGTTAAAGAAACTTCAAAATACAATTTCAAAATCTTTTTTACCATGTTGGGGACCAAAAACACGATTTTCCGCGCACAGGACAAAAGCTAGACTGCCACAAGATGTGAAACAAACAATTAAAAAAATTAAAATTTATTCAAGAAAAATAAAATAAATCATTTAAAAAATGCGTTTAACCTTTAAATAATAAACTTATAAACCATATAAAATAGATTAAAGATAGAAACATTATGAGATTGTCTTTACTCTTTTTATATGTCCATTCATATGTGAGGTATCTTCTGTATGATGTTTATGAGAGGTCTCATCTTCTTTTTCACTGTTTTCACTATCACTTCGTACATCTTGTAGCTGGAAAAGAAGACAAAATGATCAACAGTCTGTGAATATAGCAATGTATGAAATAACATCATGTATTTTGTTTGATAGATATCTTGGGATAGTACCCATAGGTATATCATTACTTAGTTGTTTCGTGTCCCATTGGCTTATTGAAATTGATTGATATCCACATTTCTATAAAACACTAAGGAAGATATACCAAACCAATATTCTTTTTTTAAAGCAATTAGTTAAAGGATGGGTGTATTAATTTCATCGCGTTTTAAAAAATATTTTTGGTGGCATTTGATAATACAAACAAATTAGTTTGAGTGTAATATGAAGGTTGTAATGTTGGTTTTTATATATATTTCTAAAATATGCCTATCTCGCAAATCAATAATTTTACAATATTAACATATTTTTCTGCATTTTTCATGTCAGCACATTATATATATTGCTTACCAAACGGTATGTGGTTTCTCATTGTTGGAGGTGTAATACAACCATTGATTTTCCCCTATTAGTCTTTGTTAAATTTGCACTTTTAAAAAAAATGTGTAGAATTTATCTTTGTTTCAAATAAAGAAATACTTGGCATGAGTAAAGTTTTATCCTGTCCAGTACTATAGAAAAAAAATCACATAACATTTCATTGCATATAAGAAAATAACCATCACTGGAAGTTAACCAATTAAATTTCTCCACTTATTTTATCTGTGTACAAGGTTTAGTCACCACGTAACCTCAAGATTACAAAATAGTCTAGAAATCCCAAATAAAAAAATAATGGTGCTTTGAAATACCCAAGACATATGTTTATGACACAGAAATCTTTTACTGCAATAAAATGTAGGATTAGTTCCCTACAACTGTCAAATTCAAGGGAATATTTTTTTCGACCTATTTTCATATTATACAACCGGATGTGACGAACCATGATTTAGTGGTATTACACCTGAATGCAGTTGTCTATAATTACTTGCATCCACTTCATTTAAACTTTGGTGGATAGTTGTCTCATTTGCAATCATTCCATATTTACGTATTTCTATTTTGAGATTTTTTTTTGCACCAAATTATACAAAAATGTCTCTTCAGTGATGCTTGCTGCAAATTATATCCTTATCCCAAACCAAATAAAAACCATAAAGGACTTTTATTCAAAACATGTAAGAATACTTACTTGACCTTCAGTGAACTTTGTTGCAGCTGTTCTAGCTATCATTATTGACCAAAATATATGAAGAATTTGCAATACTCCCAGCATGACTTTCAATAACTGCATTACAAAGCTATTTCCATAATACTTTTCATGAGGTCCACTATTATTTGCATATTCGGGAAGTTCAATTGTAACAGAATATAAAACCCTAGATAAAAAATATATTATTATTGTTAACATCATTTTGTAAAAATTGATATGGATAATATACAGACGGTATATCAATTATCAAAGGTCAGCTTTATGTGAATGAATTATTTACCAATTTAAAACATTATATATGTTTTAACATCCTCCTTTTAAACAGAACAAGTTGCATTTATAAATGAAGAGTATAATTTCCATGATTCACTTGACACTTGTGTGACTTTCAAATCTATATGAATATATGGTAAAAGTATGGGCGCATCCGCACCTTTTATAGTCACGTATAAATGATTCAAACGAGAGAAGTCGCCAATATTCAATAGAATCCTAACAGTTATTTAGATTTACAAACAATCAGGTTGACGGCTACTTAACACATCAATATATACGCTATGGTTTTTGGCTGCAGGACAACATGAATTGTTAAATCATTACAATGCAATTGATTTGAAGATCGGCTCAAATTCTGCCAATTGTGTCTTGAAACACTTGAATGCTTATCAAATGTGTTGTCGTTCGTAAATAATGGGTTTTATGAAGAATCTACAGTTTTCTTAAAATCTTATCCTCTGTTCATCAATTCAACTTAGCGTAAATGCTGTAATTTGTGTTCTGTAAGACTGACTGATGAAATTGTTTCGTGAAGTCTTTGCCTCGTTTGGTCAATTTAATAAAATTGGAAAAGTCATAATCCAGAATATTCAAAAATAGCTTTTATGCAAACATTTTTCAGGGATTGTCAACTATTTTTAATTTAATTTTTGAGAATTTCTCTTTTGGTCACGGCCACACGTAATAATCGAGATACGGTGATATTATTAAGAGTAAATGCATCGGGAATTAGTAAATATATGAATACAAAATTTCAACATGTTGAGAAAAAAAAAACTAATTGTACATGTCGCCTGTTATAACTTATTACATATAATATTGTTATACAGTAAATGATCTCATATCTCATTGCTTTTCGGTGAAAATACTGTCAACATTATATGATATATGGTATGTTAAAATGATTTAATCTAAATATATGAACTAAAACACTCGGTTTTTTCTCTCCAAAAACGGTTGACTTTTTTCCTTTATTGATATATTCTATATGATATATTAATAATATACATTTGATAATGATTTTTGGTCAACTGTCGACGGTATCAAAGGTACCAGGATTATAATTTAGTACGCCATACACGCGTTTCGTCTACATAAGACTCATCAGTGACGCTCGTATCAAAATAGTTATAAAGCCAAACAAGTTCAAAGTTGAAGACTGCTTTTCGTAAATCCGTCAATTTGGCAAATAACTTTTCCACATTTTTTTCTTCTTGTTTGAAAATATAAATTTTTGACATATAGTTTAACCATGAACAGTGTACATTTGGTTCCTGTCTGATGATTTTGTGCTAATTTATGTTCCTTTGAAATAGAAGTTAATCAGTTTTCTGGTCGTTTTATCGTCTTGCTTCAAGACATAACTTTGATATTTAGCACATAGTTTAACGATGACTAGTTACCGTACGGATCAAGTATATTTTTTTTTGGTTCAGATATGTTGTTTTTTTATTGCAGCGTTATGGTCTTCGGACTTTTAGCACTTTTTTAATCATGCTTGAAGATATTCGTTTGATATTGTTTATACAAGTTATAACAGATCAAGTAAGCATTTTGTTCCAGTACAAGGATATTTTAACCGGTAGTGTACTACTACTGGTTATTATGTTGGGTACTTACATGTATGGATATATAATTAATCTTGTAGCAATCCACACTGCAGCAAACAGTACAAATAATAAATCTGAGACTTTAGTATATTTACAGTAGTTACTCATTTTTGCAAACTGTAAATAAAAGTAAATGTACTTATAAAACTAAACACGAAGCTTTGACAGTATCACAAATTATAAATGTTTATTTACAATAATCGAATAACCATAAGCGTTTTTTTTACTTCTCGATAATTGTATATCTTACTAGTTTTTGTGTGTCAATGTCTTCAAATACACTACAAGATTATGTTAAAAGGTCTCACTCTGTGCCCTGGCTATGATGCTAGAATCGTGCCTATTCAAAGCAGTATTAATTTATTAATTTTGATTTTAAATACCGTTGTTTCCGGTCTTAGCACAATATCGCCAGTAAAATATTTTCCATTGTCATGTCACATACCCAAATAAATAAAGGCAACAGTAGTATACCGCTGTTCAAAACTCATAAATCCATGGACAAAAAACAAAATCGGGGTAACAAACTAAAACCGAGGGAAACGCATTAAATATAAGAGGAAAACAACGAAAAACACCGAAACGCAACACACACAGAAACGGACCAAGCATCAGACAAAATCCCACGAGAACAACAAATATAACATCTAAACCAAATACATGAATTTGGGATAAACAAGTACTGTGTTACGTCTTATCTTAAAAATAAGAGAAAACAAACGACACAACATTAAAATGCAACACATACAGAAAGGAACAATAATATAACAATGGCCATCTTCCTGACTTGGTACAGGACATGTTTAAAGGGGAATAAAATTGGTGAGTTGAACCTGGTTTTGTGGCATGCCAAACCTCGCACTTTAATGGCAAAGTTAAATATAACATTGAAATGACAACATAATATTACAGGACTACAATACATATAAAAAGTAGAACATATTAGACAAAGAAACACATGATTAATAGATAACAAAAAGAATCAGGTTTAAAATTCAATACGTCAAAAACGCGCCTCGTCAACACAAGACTCACCAGTGACGCCCAGATATAAAAGATCGAAAGTGAAAAAAAGTACAAAGTTGTACAGCACGGAAGATCAAAAGTTGAAAAAGGTTGTGCCACATACGGCGTAGTTTTAATGCTTGGGATGAGACCATCCTTATTTTTTAGAACAATTAATGCTATTGTTAACAGTAAATTTTATCAAATGAATATGAAAGAGATATACATAATGAAACTGAAGTATTAACTTATTACTGAAAACTAAACCCGATAACATAATGCTGAGACCAACACAGAATAGACACACCCGACTCAGTTCAGGCCTAAACGCAGTAAATCATAAATTTTAAAATGATGTCACATACGATGGCGAAAAGGCACAAACATTACGCCACATTTGAATATGACGTCACATATGAAAAACTATAATTTAAAAGTAAGATAGAATTAGGATTGATTTAAGATTATATTAGAACTAAATACTGATATTACATTTAAACACAATGCATATTGCAATACTTATTAATAGCAATTCTAATATGACGTTCTTCTTTAGCTTTGGATACAAAGCCATGTTCTAATTCGAATAGAACATGGGCTGCACGTGATTGACGTCACAATTGAAATTGCAATGTCAGATGAATTTTGAACAACGCCAGAGATCAAAATGGACATTTTTTATGGTGTTGCTCGCTAGGAAATTAAATAAAAACATTCTAAAAGTCAGTTTAAATGTTTTTTGTTTTTTTTATTGATAAACTGTTGATTTTTCTATAACGTTTTTGTTCACCAAATCAAAATGGCGACATTTCGAGCGTCTACTATAGGTCCGCTTCGAAGTACAAAAGTTCAAATTATTCCTATTAGAATCGAAATAATTCTATCATGCCATGCTCTATGCTCATTTTAACATGGGTAGGCATTATATTTGTAAACATTTAATACCTCGCTAACGCTCGGTATTAAGATATTAACAAATATAATTCCTACCCATGTAAAAATGAGCATAGAGCATGTCATGAAAGAATTATTTCTTAATTAACTATAATATATATATATATGTCCAGTTTGTTATGAATCCAACTTCAAACGTAAATAAAACCAGATGTATTTCAAAATCCAACAAGACTTTCAAACATCAGTGTACCATAATATTCCTATATGACAATAAAAATTGGTGTGAGACCTGCAAATTTAAGTTCAGAACAAAAAGAGTTAATCAGTAGAATTTGACAAATTTGGGCAGCGAAACCAATAAGGTTTATTTGTTTCATTGTGAGGGTAAACTCGATGCCTCGCTTAGGGACACCGAGAGGCACTCTGATTGAATAAGGAATCCCGCTAAAACTCGTTGGTGGATTCTAAGGTGGACTGTTGTTTAATCTTAAATGCCAACCCTTTATTCTTGTTAATCCAGTTTACTGGAAACCATTGTTGGATTTTTTGTTTTAAAATACACTCTTGTCTTGTCGATTGTCATTAACTATTTGTCACTTAAACGTTAGCAAATAGATATCAATCAATTGAAAATGTAAACTTAAAAAATCAACACAATTCTTCTATTTACATTCCCGCATTTTCGTTAACGTGCTATAGAGCTATTTAAAGCTAACAATGTTTTGTAGCTTTGCATTATTGATGATGAGCAATATATAACCAAACGTAAAAACGGACCGACAAAAAAATGTGCAAAACAAAATAAAGTTTACGAGATTGGCAAAACAAAATATAATTGCTTATGTAATTCCTGTAAATACACAAGCAAAATACTTACTGCTAAGATATAATCTACAGGATCATGAATACATATAACTAGTGTTCCAACTCTCACAGCATTATAATTCCATGATAGTCCTATGAGGAGTATTGTTACAATGTGATGAACAGACATTTCAACGAAATCCTGAAAGTAAAAGGTATTGCCATTATACTCCAAAATTCATTTCAAACCTAAAATAGGACATGTATGAATGCTCATTTACGTTTCTATTGAAGTAAAAAGTGTCATTCACTGCTCCCATATAAATAAGTAGAACATTCGAAATAATTTGACTAACTGAACTTTTTGAATGTGTCATAAGAAAGTTGTGAATATAATATCAGACGTTATTGCGAATATTATACCACCAAAATTTACTCTGGATGTTATATCATTATCTTCTTTGACATTATATGACTTATTGAAAGTAAAATTGGCAGGTATCATTGGCAAAACTAAATGATGGCTGCAAGATACTTTGTCGTTGGGATGTTTCCTCTTTAAAGTATTATCCGGATTTTTTTTTATTCATAAGATTTTGTTAAAATGGCAAACATTTCTAAGAAACGTGCCAAAACAAGATTTTTTTCATTTCAAATGTATTGTCATGATTGAAAATTGTGTAACCCATAACTTTTGCAATTATTATTTTTATCTTCCATTGCTACATATAAACTAATACAAACTCTATGGTTTTGTGAGTCTTTTGGAGTACAAAATTTTAATCCTTGTATCTATGATGATTTTTTTATTTAATTTTTGATACGAATTCTTTCAACAGATCAAAAAAAATTATTTTAATCCTTTTCTGTTCATTCTTCATATGTTTCTGTAGATACCCAATGTAAGTAAAACAGGTGTGGTTATTTTTACCTTTCTTTTATGGTCTGTACATATGGTTACTATTGATGAAATGTAAAATGCTAACTCTAACAAGTAATACCAATATATACCATCTGAAACAGTCTACAACAATAAAATAACAATGTGTTAAATGTCATTTAACCTAAAATGGGATTCTCATATTTGAAAAAGTAGTTTTTACTACCGGTTAAAAATTGTGACAATGACCTATCAAAATAGTGTTCTTTTACTTTTTTAAGCTTTTAACGTTCAGTTTTGAATTTTCTTTGGAGATCTTTTTTATTATTATTTCAATTTTCACTCACAAGTTTAAAATTATGTCAATGACGGTCAGCAAGTGCAATTACTAGTTTATATACAAAGCTTACAAATGTAGTTAATAGAAAGAAACACATTTGTTATCCACTGAAATCATCCAAAAAGTTTACAGCTCGTTAGGAAATGACACAGAAACTATCTATAAATAGAATAAAGCAGAGGGGGAAAATGTATGCAAAGACGCATTGATATAAAACAGTGTTATCTGTGAACTTTTAACATTTCTTTAGAATGGTTATTGATCGACGAAAGCTATATTTTTCATTATTAGTAGTAAAGATTCACCTGTTGCGTTGGATAACCAGTCCAACAGTGCACGGATTTGGTAAACCATGGCTTCTGAAAGAAAAGAAAAAAAATATTTTCCTTATCGTCTCTTGTATTAGCATCATAAATGTCAATTTAACAGGCGAATTAAAAGTTTCACAAACCATAATTTTAAGCTATTTTCCTCGTTTCTTTTTTTTTATATTTAGTTAGTAAATACTAAAAGCTAAATTTAGATTAAAATGTATAGAAAAAATGTAATTCTAAAACGTTTCTCTTATCATTATTAAACATGAAGCAACTTCTATGTAATCAGCCGCTAGTATTTAGTGTGCTTTGATAATGCATGAATGTAATATAAAAAAGATGTGGTATGATTGCCAATGAGACAACTATCCTCAAAAGACCAGATGACACAAACATCATTAACAACTATAGGTCACCGTACGGCGGTCAACAATGAGCAAAGCCCGTATTGCATAGTCAGCTTTAAAAGGCCCGATAAGACAATGTAAAACAATTCAAACGAGAAAACTTACGGCCTTATTTATGTAAAAAAATGAACGAAAAACAAATATATAACACATAAACAAACGACAACCACTGAATTACAGGCTCCTGACTTGGGACAGGCACATACATCAATAATGTGGCGGGGTTAAACATGTTAGCGGGATCCCAACCCTCCCCCTAACCTGGGACAGTGGTATAACAGTACAACATAAGAAACGAACAACAAAAATCAGTTGAAAAAGGCTTAACTCATCAGATAGACAACAAATACAAGTGGATTTACGTAATTTACAAAAAGGTCACTGTACTTACATCCCATAGTACATATATTCCATACCATGACATAATGAAGTAAAATATGAACTGCCAACTGAAATGCAAATAAGATATTAATATTCTTAATATTGTTTTCATCAAATTTCTGCGTAAAGTTAAGTAATTTGACGGGGCTCGAATTCAAACAAGAAAACCCAAGTTGTTGGTTTAGCAGATTGTTACATCAAAGTTATTAACAGCAATGTTGAAATACATTTTATCTATTATTTCTGTATTAACTTGACTATGACAGAACTATACATAAAAGACCCATTACAAATGCATGTTTTGGAGAATTCTCAAAACAAATATTGTTGATCTATCAATAATCGTATACATATCAAAGTTTTTCACATGGATCAGACGTCCGGCTCATGTATATTGGTCCCTTCCTTCCTCTTTTAACCACAAGTTATACTACTCGGTAACTATAAATAACAGGGAGCATTGTACCCCTTGGCAGGAATTTAAAATTTTGTAGTAACTTTTAAAGTCCTCTGTGAAAAGAAAAGTGGATGATTTGGGTGGGGGATATTTTACCCGGTATCGTAGGAAAAAAATCCTAAAAAAAGAACGAACATCTGACATATCCAATTATCTAAAACAAAATAGAATTAAATTTAAAACAGTGTGGCTGTGGCTATAGATTGACAGATTAAATTCATCCATTGACTGGGACAATTTACATGAACATTTGTCTGTAACGACCACTGTTCACGACACGTGGTTCACGACGTACCTACGATAGACATTTAAACTGTGGGATCACCAAAGGTTTCTAAACGCCTTTAATTATAAAATAATTCGAAAAATTAATCAGGAATAATCTTTATGTTTTGATTTATATAATTGATATAAATCAAAACATCGTGATATTTCTGATTAATTTTTCGAATTACTTTATTTAGGTGTTGAAAACCTTTGGTGACCCCATAGTTTAAGAGTCTTTTAAAAGTGCATAGTGAGCAGTGGTCGTACATACAAACGTTTACCTAAGTTGTCCTAGTCAATGGATGAATTTAATGTGTCAGTCAATGGCCACAGTCACACTGTTTTGAATTTCATTCTATATACACCTAACGAACAGTTTAAGTATGTTACCCTAAAATATTATTTTGAGATATGTATCCTCGATGTCAGCACTATCGATGGTATTAGTAATTTAGCATACATCCTGTTATTGGGTTAAGTAGACAATTGGCTCATTGACATTAATGAATGTGAACAAAACAAATATTTAATAACATCGATATTCTTTCCGTTTGGAATGAATATTAGGGAAGACTCAATATTTTCAACCAAGCACATCAGCAGTCATCCGTTTAGGAATTTTTAGTATCTTTTATTCTTTGCAACGATAAAGGATACAATGGTACTGATAATTTAAGTAACAGTTAGAAATGTAAATGATAGTAATGGTCATTTATCGTTATTCATGCAACGGTAATGAAAATAAATGATAATGTCGTTTCGGGTAATTTTCCTGTAACGGTTATGGTTATAAATGACAATAACAGCACGCAACATCAATCCTAATTCATAAATAGCCATGCGATTCAAGAACCGATAGTCCATTGAAAGAAATGTATGACTCTGTAATACCACAAGGTTAGTAATAATGTCACAATTTTAAACCAAAAATATAGTATACTAGTATAAAACACACCTTGCATCCTCTAATCGTTTCATGTCTGTAACCTTATCTTGCTTCTTTCTTTTGCGGAACCAAATCTCTACTTGTCTTACAGTCATTTCTGACTTCTTTGCCAAAGACTGCAATAAACATTATGATTTATATAAGAACATGTTAAATGTATATATAGACATCATTATATCTAGCGTTTGTGGAGAGTTGTCTCATTGGCAATCATACCACATCATTTTTTTTATATTTGGTCTTACTTTCATACAAGAGGATTCTAATCTGATTCGTATATCCTGAATATTTTCAGTTTAATAGATTTATATTGGAATACCAGTATTCGTGTATATATATGGAAATTAAATATTATCTTATTGATAATTATAGCCCTGGCCATCCGTAAGATTTTGTCCTTATTTTTAAATGAAACCCGTCTTTTATAGTGTCTGTCTTGATACAGTAATATTAATCATAAATAACTTTGGAAAGCACATAAATAAGGCAAACCGACACAACAAAGACCTCACATCTTCTTTGTATGATTGTGATAAACGAATAGGATGATTAGAATGATTTATTTTCGTTGAATGTTTTGATATCGTTGACAACACCGTCATTGCAATATTTTGCTTTATTCTATTTAATTCCTTTAGCTGTTTCGTTTTGATTTCTCGTTCGACTTTAATCATACAATGACAAAAAGTTATGTACCATTATAGCATCTGGCTTTGGATTTCTGCTAACTTTATACCCTGCTTCTAAAACTGGAATAGGTGGAACGCTTTCTTTGCTTACTGTATCATTTACATGAAAATAAGTTCCAATGGGCTTTATCAATATCCTGAAATTTCAATTTAAGATTAAAGATTATGGTTCATCATACGTCACTTATTATAGTATATTTTCTCTATGATGCGAGACTTATGAAATATAAGTTTATAGCAAAAAATAGTATCGGTTCTGATATTGAGTATCAACCATCCTTAAAGAGATTGCATTGAAGCTACAATTTTGAAATAAACCAAGACACATGTTAAAAGAAAATATTTCAAACCAAACTTAAAATATCAACTTTTTGTCTTTCAAATTTAAATTCATGTTGGTTCTGGATGTCCAGTTAAAGAGAAACATATGAAATTGACAGTTTTACTAGTTAAGCGTCAAAACGGAGATGCTTGGTAACAATCGATTTTGTTTTCACTGGTTGAAACATTGTAAAATTCTAAAATTTATGCGACTGTCAAACAAGTGAGAGGTTTAGCTAGCTATAAAACTAGGGTTCATACACCATTTTCTACACAAGGAAAGAAGTATGACAGTTGTTTCCAATTCGTTTGATGTATTCGAGTTTTTGATTTTCCGATACTCCTGTGAAAAAAAAACATTTGCAAATGCCATAATGCAGTTCCGAGAATGTTGAACAGTATTCAATAGAAACATTTATTAATGCTAGAAAAAGTAGAGGAATCTGAATTTTATTTGGTAAGGCACTACTTAAAAAATAAATTATTTACCCATCTAATAAGTGTCGAATTATTATGAAGAGAACTGCCAGAAAAATGGACGGAAGAACAATATCTGATAGTATAGGAACATATTCATCTGGTGGTAATAATTGTAAGTCTTCTGGACGAAACAAGTCTGGCTGTAATCTGTTTATCATTCCATTTAACCAGTTCATCATATAGCTTTAACCCCGGTAAACGGTTTAACCTCTAAAATAGAATGTGAAAAAGATTAGATGTTAGCTTTCCACTCAAGACACAAATCTGTCTTATATTGGTTGGCTATAATTGTGAAATTAAGAAATGGTACATTATAATACTACAAACATTTAGCGAAATTGTCCTTAATTTGTATGTTTTGTGTGCCTGGATATTTTTAACTTTTGCATTTAAAGAAGATACATATAGGAACTGGGTGGTCTTACTATGATTCCCATACCTACAAATACTTGAATAGGATTGGTCCGTTATGATTGTACAAAAACTACTTTCTTTGTATATAAAATTGACATATATACATCATGATTTCGTACTATTTCAACTGTTAATGCCCGGACCTTGCGCAATCAACAACTTATCACTGTACATATCGATCTTTCTTTTTTACCATAATTCGGTATAGGATATAGTATAACACTTTATTTGAACTTAAGGTTCGTCATATCCTTTTGGCTAATGTGGCCGTATTTACACCACACAATTTAATCTGCGCACAGACAAACCTGTGCCGAACTAGATAATTAAATTTTAAATGCATTTTATGTTCTTGAAAACTTTTCTGGATTTTGAAATTCATTTTAGTTTACCTGGTCCACAGGGCCAAGTGAGGTTTTGTTCATCACTTGGTGTCCGCCGTCCGTGGTCATCTGTCAACTTTGACAAAAAAATCTTCTCCTTTGAAACTACTGGACCAAAAAACAAAATTGGTCACACTCAGCATTTGGGAATCTAGTTTATACAAAAAAAAAGTGTCCAAATACCCCGCCTGCCAACCAAGATGACCGACATGACTTAGAAATTTAGAATAGAACATAGGGGTTAAATGCAAGATTTGACTAATATTTTAAAAACCGTTATAAATAGCGATAATCTGACAAGAGCAGAAATGTTCAAAATCAGACTTCTTCTCATATATATATAAAAGCTATTGTCCTTCAATGACAAATTTTACCTTTTTTTTTAATCTTTGCCTATTATGTTGAATATTATAATAGATAATGAGAATCTTTAAATTGCAAAAATGATCAGCAAGACAAGTTTAATACAAGTAAGTCAAATATGGTAGAAATCTTTCTTGTTTTAATTTATATTGTGCGTTACAGTAATTGCCCCAGTCGGCCCAGTTGAACATCAATACTCTTTTGAATTTAATAAAAAGATAAAATAAATCCTGTAGTGAATGAGTTGACTTGTAATCCTTGTTTATAAGGGTGTCGACTGATAAACGCACGAGGAGTATTTAAATTTATATATATTGATTTAGAAGCATTTGTATAAATTTGTTCTTTAAAAAAGCGTACTACATTCGTCTGCATGTTAAAGTTTCTTTTTAAAATAAAGCATGTGTGTATTCTGATTGAGTAAATATACTGATGATTTTGTTGTGATCGGGCACAGTCACATGTCTTTATAAACAATCAAATACAGGTGATTGAAGGACCACAATCTCATGTAATTGAATTTGTCTTTATCGATTGATTGTTGGTTGCTTTTTAACGTCCGGTGTAATTGTTTTGAATGAAAGCATATAGTTACATATAAATCAACTATGAAAAATAAGTGTTATAAGGGGAACAAACAGTTGTCCCTGTTAGATGATTATGCTATAAAATATACGAATGTATGTGTATTTGCTTAAAGAAAATCTACAGTTTATTTTTTGTTTCACTCTAAATTAAAATGAACTCATACTCACAATTTTGATGCAAATTATTTCGAAATATGTTTATCCAATCACAGTTTGTTTTGTATGCAAACCTAGTAGAACATAATATCCTTTCAATTTCAACTTTCATGTATATACAAGTAAATTAAATGGCGTTATTCTATTTATGGTTATTTATGAATTAAATGGACAATAATCATGAAATACGATAGGTCAGAGGTATCGATTTGAACAGAATACTGTGATTATCTCGTGTTTTTTCAAAAGGTTAAACATGCCGAATCAGGTCAAATTTTTAAATTGTAAATAATTACAAACAAAATCATGTGTGCATAAAAAAATGTTAAATATACACACAAGTCATAATCAATATAGACTACAAACAGCACTATGATGGATTAGACAGTTTAGTCTGCCTTTAATCTCTAAAACCAATAATTTTACAAGATACATTATTGTTCGAAAGACTTTTGTTCAGTGACAAGAATTACATAGTAACGCTAAACAAATAAACATACCGGTAAACAAAATACAAAAAAAAACCGAAGGAAATCAAAAGTACAAATGTTACCTGTGTAATGTCTTAAAAAATTAATCAACTAGCTGGTATGCTGTAAAAATCGTTAAAAAAAGTTCAATATCCGTGATGGAAGTAAACTACACTACCATAAGTTAGGTGTGTCTACTCTTCCATGAGAAAGTATGTGAAGAAGGGTGGAGAAAATTTGATCCGTGTAGGATTAAACGTTACTTATTTCTAAATCTGTTTTTTTAATAAGTCAAATAGTAATAATAATAGATTTTTTCAGATAATATTTACCTACCTTTTTTTTTTAATTATTAAAACCGTAAGTGATTTAAAGCCAGAATGTTCACCTATATAATAATTAGTACTTGAACATATAATCTTTAAAAGTCGCATTGCTCTTATACACACGCACTGTTTGAATAAGTTAAATCCACCCGCTATTCTTATTTCATTCTAAAAATAGGATCTGAAGAAATACACATATTTATCATCATATATATCAAGACTTTCGCGTCACTACAAACAAGCAAACTATTATTGAAAAATTGTTTCTGTTAGAAAGAGCTCTAATTTTTAAGGTTTAATTACATAAATTGAGCTTAATTTTTCAAATATGACAGATTCTAGATTGTTTACGTAGTAAAATTTTAGTGGGGAATAACAGAAAGCGGCAGATAACACACGAGTCGAAGGAAGACGGGAGGAAAAATGCAACAAAAAAATAAAATAAACGAAAAATGACGAAAAGATAAATAGGCATTCACAGAACACTACTTAAGAAAACTAACCAAAAAAACGCCCGTGGTCTCAATGCTCCGACAGGATACAAATATGGTGTTGCTCTTGTGGCTGCTGATTATCGTAAGTAGTAGACTCATTTTGGTGATTTTATGACCGGACTATTTGGACTGTGAAATTCGTTTTGAAACAACATTCTATTTAAAATTCAATTGTTTAAATGTATATTTAAAATGTTAAATGCATTTGTAATATTATTATGGACTTTGTCGTAATTTAGGCATAAGTGTTTTACACGGATTATGTGTCATAATTTTGGACTAATTTCTTATATGCATTAACTCTTTTCATTTAATTATTTATTTTCTGCGACAGTTAGGATTATAATTTGCATATACGTGTCGGACACTAATTATTTATAATATATTCTTATTTCTATTTGGCATCTGTTAATCTGCTTAATCCTATAATTGCTTGTGCTTATACATATTGTTATTGTTTGTATGTTACATTACATCTACTTTGGAGTTTGTAATTAGATCTTCCCGGTCTACGAAAATAATAATTTAAGGAGCGAAATATTCCTTCTTGATTTCCATACAGTCTGAACGCCATTCTATTCGACTTTAATTTTCACAATTGAAGAAAATAGACAAAGATTGTAGATACAACAATTGGACCATATCCGTGGTATATCAGTGACACATGTATTCCAAGAACAGTCAACCAAGTTGAGCCAACTCATCATAGATAACGTTATTAATGAAAGAAGCAGACCTCTATCTATTGGAGTCTTAATTTGAAGATTTTCTAAGGTACACAATTATTTGAACACACAAAGTATAGAAGTGAACTATAAATAGATAAGATATTAACTAGTTTGAGTAGGTGCCAAAATATATGATCTTGAAGATACATCCCAATAATTTCAATGACATAAAACTTTGGAAATATTAAAATATTGGTCTGGTATGACCACGCCCCCTTTTGATATTTGCATCGATTTGAATTTCTATATTTTGAAAACAAAATCCATAAAACAATTATTCAATCATCTGGAAGGAGTAAGTTAAGTACAACTTTAACAGTCAGGCATGACAAAAACGTGTTACAATAACTGTGAAACTTTGGTACCAATGTGATTTTGCATTATTTTTAAACCAATATAAAAGTATTAATATTTTAACTCTCAAAATTGAAACAAGACCAATACCACGTCTGTACCGGAGTCGCTGCATGTGATTGATTGAGATGAAGTTGAAAGGTTTATAAAGTGTTATAAAATTGCAGATTATTAGCAAGCCTGAAGTGGTCGAATTACATGCTGGTGTAAAATTGCTTACAACTATTCGTTATTAAGCCCAAACCAAATAAAATATTAACTCAATTGGCTGTGAGCATTAAGAATCAGTATTTTCTCGCCATTGAATTTCGTCGCTAGATACGAGATATAGGGGAAATACAATATGTTTAAACTTAGATGAAAGGATTATTAATTGTCGCGCGGCTGTGTAAACAATGTGCCAAAAGCTTTATAGTTTATATTTGAAAAGGTAGAATATTTGAATGCTTCATATCTTGTTTGCAAATACATCATGTTTCAAAGCTTCCGTCTGTCATATGTTCATTATCCTTGACCTCATTTTCATGGTTCATTGACAGCTTGAGAACAAATTATAGATTTTGGTCATGTGAATGTCTAACACAAATAAATAGGATATACTCATATTTCGTGAGGCGTCGTTTATATTTTCGTAAATATAGTTCTTGTTTTATTATTTAACTATTGTATCATGCATGTTTTATCTTTCATTCACCGTCTAGGGACTCTTGCTGGACTTTCGGAACGAGTAGCGATCATCTTTGCTGCAGAAGCCTGTTTTCTATGCTGACTATGCGGTATGGGTTTTGCTCATTGTTGAAGGCGGTATGGTGTACTGTGTCATAAGGTTAATTAAGGGTTTTCTCAGTGGCAATCGTACCACATCTTCTTTCTTATATTTTTGTTAGAAATTTGTGTCACATATAAATAACTAATAATAATGTAACTGAACCGGCACCTGAATAGGTAAACAATAACTATATTCTCAGTCATGATAATGAAATTTTTTAAAAGGAATGAAAACTTCGTCTTTTCCCCATAAAATCCACAAACACTTACAAAAAATAAAGCTATCACGGTACCAGCTGCACATTTATACTAATGACACAAAACTATTTGAAATCCAAAATTTTCCTTTTCTACCAAATTTTCATGATAGATAAATCTTTTTATATGACTTCAAAAGTTTAAAACATTTTGTTTTCCTTATTTGATATGACTTAGTTCGTGTTTTATCCTATACAATTTCTCTGTTCTGTATACGATACACCAACATAGTCTCCAAACAAACATTGGCATAGATTATAGGATGCTTTCAATAAATATTATTGTTAGTTTACATATTGCAGTCGTTAAAATCCCCGTGTGATATAAATCTGTGAAAAATAGACATTTATTAGACATGATATGAAATGAAATTCACATCAAACTATTTAAGTCTGAATAATATTTTAGTTCGCTTTGTAGACTAACGTAATCAAAGTTAGGAATATTGGAAAAAGTGTGCCTGCCTAATGCCACCTTTTTACAGCGGGCGACCTCGAGTTTGCGTTTTTGACAGATAACGTACCGATCGTATTTCGTATTACCAACTGCAAAATAACATTCTTTATCGCTTGTTATATATTAATTTCATCAAAAAGTATTCTTAAAAATAATTTTAGTGAACAAAGATACATTTGGGTCCATAATAGCTTTCCATGCGGTATGTGTTTTGCTCATAGTTGAAGGTATTATATACAGTTGCTATAACTTCTACGTCATTTGGTCTCTGGTCTTGGCATTCATACCACATCTACTAATTTATATACAGTTTAGAAAGTAGTGGTCTTAAACGGCACTTAGTGGCACAGGGGTAGACTGAAAGAGAGGATAAGGTTCTTTTTTATCATTCAGCACTCTATCAACATACTGATGATAACATGCCGGGCACTTATTTTACTATGCCGCGCGTGTGTGGGATCTGATTTCTATTCTATTTAAGTAAAGATAAGTCATAATATCATCGTAATTTCTTTTTCTTTTTTCAGTGGAAGTGTCTATCTGAAAGTGAAAAAGCGAAAAAATTAAAAACTGCATAGTCTGAAAGAATAGTAATTATATGTATGGTGTCTATCTATTATTTTTTATTTTTTATTTTGGCAATTATTTTGTTTACAAAAAATGGGGTGGGTGGACCCAAACACAGAAAATCCCTGAAGGTGAGGGGGCAATAACTATCTTGCACCCGCCTCCTAACGGCCACTGTAATCAGAATAGGATAATGTAACACCCAACAAACAAGTGTAAAAAGTCAACATAATAATAGATGCATGTGATATAATTGCCAATAAGACAAATATCCACCAAAGGTGTAAAAGAAGTGGATGTATACAATCATATGTAACGGCTTTCAACAATAAGAAAACCATGCCCGTAAAGTTGGTTTTAAAACGTCCTACTATAGAAATATGAAAAAATCAAAACGAGAAAACTAACGGCTTAACATTTGAGAGACATGAAACAACGCAAACCCGTAAATACAGGCTCCTGCTTATGACATGCTAAAAAAGAATGGACGTGGTTAAAAACGATTGTCAGCGTGCGACCCTCCCCAACCCTGTACTTTGATCTTACAGCAAGACATAAGAACTTACGGTAAAAATCAATTGCAATTGCCATGGCTTCACTTTAAATATCGATACCAGAAAAAAATATAGCAAAAACACCGAACTCCAAGGCAAATGAAAAAAAAGTGTGAAGTCCACTAAAACTGACACAATCAAACGTAATCAACCAACGTAACGAGCGAAAAATACTTTCATATTCCTGACTTATTACAGGTATTCTCCATCGAAAATGGTGGGTTAAACTTTGTTTCATAGCTAGGAAAAACCCTAACTTGTATGACCGTTGTTTACAATTATATTATATTGCAAAATTATAGCCAAAACAGACATTATAGTCCGGCCGATCGATGAAAAAAATGCTCAAATAATGAGGAAAGCACCAATTTTTGCATGATGGTACATTTCTGTGAACTGATCAATTTTTGCTATGGACCCACCCTCAAAATTCAATATGGCGGCTAATTTCAAGATTTCGCTGCCGTACGTTCTTAAATATTTACCAGTATTGCACAAACCACAGTGGATTTGATGTTAGAAGCACAAAAATCAACATATTTGAATGACTTGGTGTACTTAGCAAAACAAATTTTTGATCTATCTTTGAATTCAAAAATGGCGGCTATTTTCAAAGTGGCCGCCTTGAAAAATAAGCAAAAATATTCATAAATGGTAATGACCTGGATATAAGCATTTTATTGATGTAAAGTGTCATTTAGAATTTGTCCCAGTTCTGTCCTTTTTAATTTTCCTTGTTTTTCATTCATACACAAAGCAGAAGCTGCAGTAGAAGCTTTCATTAAAGCTGAACCATGTGTTCTCTTAGGTCACATATAAAAGCTGTGATTTGTGATTTATCTGCCTTAAGATATTATTCAGTGCCTATGTTATTTCTTGGGTCGCAATATTTTGCAATTTGAGATATCAAACTGTGAATTGAGAATCATTAAAACACATATCAGTGAAATGGCAGGAATTGAGGACAATAACAAGAACATTGAAATGGTAGAAAACGCTTTAACAGAGGACAGCTCAGAAATGACTATTAAACAATTGTTCAATTTTTTAGCAGATAGAAAATATAATGCTTAAAGAACTGCTGACTGCTGAGATTTACCGCAATATAAAATAGAGCGAAGCGCGAATTTGTTAAACAATGTGTTGGTCTCATTACGTTTCAAGCTGAACAGAAAGAGATAATGCATATTAATAACGAACAGATGGGAGGAATATCTTGGCAACTTCAGCAGTCTGAAAACAGGATAGACCACGAGGTAAGTAATAATTGCTTGCCGGAATTGATGGTCAGACAAATAAGATATTCAATGTTGTGGTGAGACGAATGGACAAGCTAACAACAACTGAGGAAGGAGACCCAGTTCAATTTAAAAGTGCATTTGAACAGCAGGGTACCTTCCAACAACTGACATCTGTGGTAAATGAATTAGTGGACAATCGAAATAAAGAAGTTAAAATTCCTGCAATGAACACATCATCTAGTCAAAATTTGACCTTAGCCAGTACAACGCAAGTTTACCAAAAGTACACAACAAAATCCATGCCTTGGCTCTTTGCCCAATTGTAGTTCGCATGAACCATCAACCGCGGAAGTTTTGTTGAAGATGACTTCACCTTAAGTCAAAAGTCATATGTCAGGGCCCTTGTCCCTGCATGAGACTGACAGTTCAGATTATTCACAACAATCTTAAATTAAGAATATACTATAAACCTCTAGTACTAATCAAGGATACCAGCAAAAGGCTTATGTGTCTTCTAACGCACACTTACCGTCTCCAATGAGTCAATAATATTTGGTTCAGAGCAGCACACCATTACAGCTGACTCCACTGACCGATCCAGGAAAGGGCAGAAGAAATCAAAAGAGTGTGGTAACACCTTTACTTCATACTCCTCATTGGAGAGAGAATATACTCGATGGCAAGAAAATCTTGATGAAAGGGACCGGAGCCGAAGCCAACAGCTCCGAAAAATGCAAATACTCAATTGAAGAGGATCCATGACATGGGAGGCGTTCATTTACCAATTTGAACGAACTGCCGGTAGATGACAATGGGAAAACAGAAAAAATGTGTGTAGGACCCAGATTGCCAGGCCGATATTGGCTTTGAGTACACTCGCAAGGTAAACACAGATGATGATTCCAAGGCCTTGAAAAAAGCATCCATTTTGGAGCAGCGCTTCAGCAAGAAAGACGATCAAACCAGATTAGAACCGAAGCATTCCGTCGAGGATGTAAAGACAAAGATTCTTCAAGGCATGTTATAGAGAGGAACCCCGATACATTCAACGAGGCGTTAAAACAATTGAAAACCTTAATAGCAAACCAGATGGAGTTATACGGATAAAAAGTGCCAATTATGACCATCGACAAGTCTACTTTGCTGATGGCGCAGTATTACCGACCGATAAAGGAAATATGAGCAGTCCTTTGGATAATGAGGTGCATAACCTCACACAAATTGTCACAAAACTAGCTGATGTTATGCTTTCAACTAATCAGTATAACCGTGGATTGGCCGATCAATATAACCTCGGTTCTTCCCATCAAATAATGAAAGTTCACCAGTTCAATGGAAGATCACCTGATCAATATACATGTGGAAGATCTCCCGAGCAATACAATCGCGGTAGGTCGCCAGATAGAAATACACCCAAGCTGAATGCCTATCGATCAGCAACATCCCCACTAAGCTAGAGATCATATAGTCTCTAAAGACAACAGTTAGCATCTCCAGGGACACACTCCAGAAATCCCGGTTATATCAGACAACGGTCACTTTCATCAGGATTCGGAGCAAATCAAAGTGCAACCCCAACAATGGATGGAGCAAAGGGTCGGGCCAGTAGGCCAACGCACGATTCCAAAGTCTATTGGTCATGAAGCATCACCTCATCACAAAATAGAACAGATACCCACGTCTTTGTCCGATATTGTCATCAGACGAACTATGTAAATGAGCTAAGCAGTACGAAGTACTATACATGACCAGAATGTGAGCATTATTGTGGTCACTGCTGCAATGATAACGTTAGTAAATGAGAAATTAATTCCGGCAAAAAATGGAGATTTGGAGAACGTAACGCTACGTGGTTTGGGTAAACAGCTTGTTATTGGGAAGATTATAAAGAAAGACTTTCGGCATTTATAGAGTAAACACACACATACAATTGGATGTGTGCAAAGAGCCATTAACAGACGATGTTAAACTTAAACTAGATATTTTGGACACACTGAGAACAGTGATAAACCCGAGTACTCCCACAATTACCATCAACAATCAAGTGTTAAATGCGGCATTTGTTAAGTGGAAATGAGATTTCAACTCCGTGAGTTTGCATAAAACGTACCATAACAGTTCCGCCAAACGCAAAAATGACTGTTACCATTGAAACTAATAAAAGTGCTGACCAGGATTGTATTTTAGGACCATGCTCGCTGAATAGTTGCGAATCAAATTCGCACGTAGTTGGAAAAGGAAATAGTTGCCCCTTAACCGTTTTAAGTGATGGCACTCGTCTAATCCCCCTGAGGAAAGGTACACCTATTGATTACATAGAATAATTTGACGACGTAGTGGCTACGGCATATGAAAACGCGATAAGTGACGTAAGACGTGGCATTGAAGAGACAAGAGACAAGGTGCCCTCGGCACTGCCTCAAAGTTCAGTTACCTACTATTCCGCCACATTTAACCGACATATATTAAAGTTCAATCGACTCGTTTCAACCTAATTCATTCCAACCATTAAAACCGGAAGCGTTTAAAGAACCATTACAATAACATGTAACATATTGATTAACATTTTGAATTTCACAAGTATTTGTCATTGTATATGTAGCCATATTTGCAAATGCATGTGTTATAGAAATAACCAAATAATTTTTTTTATATTTTGAAATCAATTGAAAACAAAGTCAAGAACATGAAGTCCATTTTTAAAGACTCATTACTTAAATTTCCGAAATTATATAGAATACCTTTAGGACAATCTTGATATTTATACCTTTTTTCCACCATATTGAAAATGGCAGCCATATTGGATTTTTCAGAGTGGGTCCATAGCTAAGTCAAAGGGTATATAACCAAAAACTACTATACAAAGTTTCATGCTTTCCTCATCAAGTGAGCAATTTTGCTTATTATCTGCACCAATCGACCGAACTATTTGTTTTATCGACATACAATTGCATGGGAATTCAATTACATGCCTTCTCTTTCTGATTGACACATTGTTCTCCATGCAGTTTTATTGTGTTAGCCATTGTCCAGTTTGCCCCTTTAGATTGCAATTATTATTCTTTTCAAATACGCATTCAACCCACCTCAGAGTTTATTATTGTTGGAAAACAATAGTTAAGTTTTTTGCCATTCCTTTTAGACCTCGATTTTAAAGCTACCCACGTGTTTCGATATAAATACGTCATTTGCTTTCATTTGTTTGTGTTTGAGCGTACCTAATGAAGGTAAATTCATAAATAAAAAGTACTACGGACACCAAAGTAATTGAGTGCTAATTTCATTGTACTTTACTTTTGTATTCCCGTATTTTCTCACTAAAACTTATGATGTTTTATGTTCACCTTTCTGATTGTAAATTTCATTTTTGCTACAATGACTTTCTAAATGATAGTTTTTTCATTCACACACTTATATTTTAGTTAAGATATGACAAACTCTATGCAGAATTAATGAATAATGCCATTTATTTAAAAAATTATCATAATAAAACATGTGTCAGATGGATGCTAAATTGCATAAAAAAATATACATAATCGTAAAAATATATAATGATTAAAACATGATTATTAACACATAGTTGAACATGACATATTTTTAACAGACATGTAATTTCATTTGTAAAATAAGAGTTTAAACTTTTAACATTTTTAATTTATTAAAAAAGTTAAGCAATGACTAGAAAGAAAAAAATATGAAGAGTTCGGTTGTATACATGTTAGTATATTTTGCAAGATTTTTAGCCATACTCGAGGTCAAATGTATTGTTACTTTCCCTATCATGTCTAAATCTGCACCGTAAACCTAGACCCAGTCTCACCTGAACCTAGCCATCACCTTAAGCATGTCCTTACATAACAATACAGTATATACATAAGTATAAAAAGGCATGCATCTTTAATTTATATCACTTTTTATTATCATGTCAACAGTATCAAAGAAGTGACAGGTTCAGTAAAACATTTTTTTAATTTTTATTTCACCGCTTATCAAATATCAAACTTATAAATGTACGGTTGTATTAATTGCAACTTCGGTGAAAATTTGAAGAGTGTGTAATATCAGGTCCAAACAGGTTGCTTCTTCTTAGAATGTTCACAATAGGAAAATGAAGAAAATACAGTTATCTTTATGTCAGGAAAAACGAGTTCCGCGGAACTATAAGACGTTCCTTCAAATCGAATATCTCACAAAAATGAAAATTTCAAGCTAAAAGTTATTAAAACTGCACCAACTAATGACTACTTGACTTAGAATAAAAAGACGCGATAAATGCAAAGTTTTATATATATAAAAAAATAAACTACAACCTTTAACGCCTAGATTTGTATCAGTACAAAACTGGTCTATTTCAAAGAGAACCTTCAAATAAAGCTCTATCAGTATAATACTGGTCTACTGCGAAAAGACCCTTCAAATAAAGCTCTAATTACCACTTTCAAACATTTTTTTTATATCTAACTTGATTATACAAAATATATTATGCATGACTATGTGAGTTTGATGGATTCCTGAGAAATATAAAACACAGTAACATATCCGTTTCTTTCATTGACATAAACCGTCCGTGTCTAAAGTTTTACAATTGCCATTTTCCTCTATTTTGTCATCAACTTCGATTTCACTTTCTTCGTTATCACTTCTTGCATCTTGAATCTAAATGAGTAAGGGTATACAAATACGGATTAAACATAATTATGTGCGTTTTACGTCTTTTGTCTCAAATGAACACAAGTGACATTATACAATATAGTATAGGGGGAGGGTTCAGATCTCTCAAAACATGTTTTACCCCGCCAACGTTTTGCACCTGTCTTAAGTTAGGATCTTCCGGCCTTTTTTCAGTCTTGTATGTTTTTTTTTTTTATTTAAGTTCATGTATATGTTTTAGAGTTAAGTATGACGTTCATTATCACTGAACTAGTACTTGTTTGGGGACCAGCTGAGGCCCACCTCTGGATGTGTGCTTTTCTCGCTGCATTGATTGCCCCCGTGCCTGATTGTGAATGAATTTTAAAAAGACTAATCAAAAGACCAACCATCAACAGAACATTTTATAGAAGTCAGAAAGACCTCATTGTTATTCGAATAATGTTATTCATGAAATGACACTGAAATGATTAAATGATAGATAAACAAAGTTTTACTCCGTAGTTTTGCAAAAGGAATGATTTCCACTTCCGTGTGTGTCACGATTGATTTTTTAGCCTTTTCATTTTCCAGTTAAACGTAAGCAACACATATTTTTGAACTGGCCAGAGCAATGAAAGATAAGGTAATGTCGTTTTTTCCCTGTCTGAAAATCTGTTTGCCTCGTCAAACAGAAAGAAAATCTGATACAAATATTCGGGTATGTCTGTAATATTATTTCACATTCAATATACGTACAAAAAAAAAGGAACGTATGTTTCTGATTCAGTTACAGAATTTTGAAAGTCTGACATATTTTTACCATTGTTATAGGAGCCAAAAAGGCAACAGTAGAATACCGCTGTTCGAAATTCATAAATCGATTGAGAAAAAAACCAAATCCGGGTTACAAACTAAAACTGAGGGCAACACAACAAATATAAAAGAACTACGACACAACAGAAACACAACATTAAAATGTAAGACACACAGAAACGAACTATAATATATCAAGGGCCATTTTCCTGACTTGGTACAGGACATTTTAATAATAAAAAAAAAAGGGTAGGTTGAACCTGGTTTTGTGGCATGCCAAACATCTCGATTTTAGGTCTTATCGTACCTTTTCCTTTCTATGATATTACAAAGAAATATAACAAGTTTACTGACCTTTCCAGCAGTGAATTTAGCTGCAGCACTTTTAATAATTAACCCTGTCCATATTAAATGAAGAATTTGAAGTACCAGCAAAGCACCTTTGACAAACTTCATTAATGTACACGTATCATACATTTCTGCATATGGTCCCAATTCTCTAGCATATACAGGAAGATCTATATATACCGAGTATAATATCCTGAAAACATAAAAAAAAAGTTGAGTCTACTTAGTTATGCATCCTTACATGGTTAGGCATAAAGAGATGTTCACAATTTGGAGAGATAAAAACCATCCAATAAGCAGTGGTTATTAAACCTAAAACCAACAAGAAGTTGCAAGCGTTCATATGCTAAACATACCACCCTCTCCATTAGAATTCAAATAATCGTGAAAAGGAAGTTCGTGTGAGTCAGATTCGTAAAGCACTTAAAATTTACAGCACTGGGGAAACGTAATTTACCAAGTATGTTCAATGGTTGCTATGCTTAAAATGTAATGTGACCATACTTTGATTATACTGAATTACTTAGTAGAGTTTACACCTACAAAAAGCATACTTCAAAAAACATAATTCAATTCCCACATCTGTTACTTTCGAAGTTGATATAAAACTTGAGGCTCTCAAGAGCCTGTGTCGCTCACCTTGGTCTATGTGCTGCAGTGCATATTAAACAAAGGACAAAAATAGAATTCATGCCAAAATTTACTGTTTTTGTGTCTTTATGGGGTCACTTGACAATTTTGGTCATGCTTACTTATTTGTGGATCTTACTTTACTGAACATTCTTGCTGTTAACATTTATCTCTATCTATAATAATTTGGCCCAGTAGTTTCAGAAGAAAAGATTCTTGTAAATTTACGAAAAGTTGTAAAAGGACAACTTTAAAGTACAATAACTCCTAAAGGCCTTAAAAGGGTTCAATTGACAATTTTGTCATGCTTATTTATTTGAAGAGCTTATTTTGCTGAACAAGTTTGCTGTTTACAGTTTATCTTTATCTATTATATAATATTCAAGATAATAACCAAAAACTGGAATATCTCCTTACAATTACCAATTAAGAGGCAGTAACCCGTTAAAGGGTCGCCTTATGCTTCTAAAAATTCCAGGGCAGATAGATATTGACCTGAAGACAATTTTACCCGTCCTCAGATTTGCTTTCAGTGATACATCCCAAAAACTGCATTTTACCCCATGTTCTATTTTTAGCATCGGTGGCCATCTTGGAAGATTGGCGGGGTCATCGGATACATTTTATAAACTTGATATCCAAAGGATAATTAAGGCCAAAAACTAGAAACAAGTTAGTGAAAATACCCAAAACCAAAGTACTGCTGAACGAAACACATTTTCCCATAAATATACACATAATTATATACGCAATAACGAACTATTTTATGATTTTTATTTAGTGAATTTGAAAGACTTGGAAAATTTAGCCCTACATCTTTAATACATTACCGAAAGATAACGTGTAAAACGGATGCACACTTGATTTGTAACATAGTAATCAATCTACGTTATGCAATGTTTATTTCAGTTTGTCATTTACTTTTCTAAATATTGCTCTCCTCTAACATGGAAACATTGAATATGAACACCATTTATTTGATACTGTAAGTATTAAGAGCGTGATCATTTTAACTCAAGAGCAAAACATGACTCATACGAGCACTAAAAGACAAAAGCAACTTTGCAACTATTTTGACAATATGTCGGTTTTGTCATGCATCGTAATAATAATGGAATTTGATGCGACTGTCATACAAGTGAGAGGTCTAGCGCTATAAAACCAGGTTCAATTCACCATTTTCTACATTTGAAAATGCCTGTATCGAGTTAAGAATAATATATGACAGTTGTTTTCCCTTCATTTAGTGTGTTTTATCATTTGATTTTGCCATTTGATTAGGGACTTTCGTACTGAACTTTCCTCGGACTTGCTTGCTTCGGAATCCAAGGTATTGGTTTTTGCTAATGCCCATCACAACTTTCAGTGTTCAAAATACTAAGATTTTTGTCTTTTCCTGGAGTAGATAACCTCAGCTGTATTTGGCAAAAACTTTCGGAATTTTGAGTCCTCAATGCTCTTCAACTTCGTACATTATTTTGGCCTTTAAACTTTTTCTATCCAGTGGGACCCCCGAGTTTTCTTGAAGACAAAACGCGCGTCTGGCGTACACAATTATAAGCATGGTATCTTTGATGTGTTTTTACGATATCGTATGAATCTTTTAAGCAATGTAATTATTCGTTTATAAAACCAATAAAGTCTTTATAAATAAAATTATGATAGTGAAGCGCAAAGTAACTTATTTACTTAATCTCTTATATAGAATTGCAATACTCACACATATGGGTAAATACCAAGTCTAGTGATAATCCATACAAGTATAAATAATACAAACAATGTATCTGCTACCAATGGCTTCTTGCAGTAGATAGCTATTTTTGCCATCTGAAAAGATCACATATTTTCTTTTCAATGTATTTTCTTTTAGTAATAAAATAGATCTTTTTTTCTAAACATTGTCAATAAAAATAATTAAGCAATAGCATAAATCATATATATGAGTCCTGTACCAAGTCGGGAATATGGCAGTTCTTCTATGTGTTTCATTGGCGTTTGTTTTTGTTGCACCTCGGTGTTTCTGTTCTACAAGTGTTTTCCACTTGTAGTTGATGTGTTTCCCTTGGTTTTAGTTTGTAACCCTGATTTGTTTTCCCTTAAACGATTTAATGCCTTTGAACAGCGGTATACTACTGTTACCTTTTTAAATAACACAATTTGGTGACACAGTCTGTGTTAAATTCAACAACTGACTCCCTGCATTCATCAATGTAACACTATACAGTGCTTCTGTCGAACTTGACGTTTCGAGAGTCTAACAGCATCTTAAATCATCCTACCCTTATTCCTCTAAGGTGATTATTTCAAGATGGATAGTTTCAATATCATTTGTATGTAACGACAAAGGCGTAATGCTTAATGATGATGTAAATCTAAAAGTTCGTATTTATCTTCTTGTCAAAGTTGAAATTATCTTCTCTGTCGTTGACGATATTGACGATTTTCTTTCAAATTTTACTAGTTGTAGTCGATTGAATTATTTGAAAAGAAGAATTCTTCGCGGTTTCTTTAAAGTTTTATCAGTCTGTTATAACTATGTGAGAAATGTTTTTAGCCAGGGGAACTAATTTCGAGCGTTACTTGGTCATATACTACTAATAACTAGAAAATATAAACCGGTATTCACCAATTGCTCACTATTTTATATCTATATTTTGCATTTTATGTAATTTTGTATAATATATAATATGAAGATAAGACTTAAAAATGATATCTTGAATTAAATTCATTAAATATTTCTGTACGACCCTGTAAAATCGATATTCACCAACAAAACACTCTTACCGCTAAGAGATAATCCACTTGATCATGTATACATAGCACCAAAGTTCCAGCACGTAATAAGTTGTATGAGAATGACAATACCAATAGAAATATTGTAACTACATGATGAATAATAAACTCAGTAAAATCCTACAAAAAAGAAAATATTTTAGGATTTTCTTACACCAGGAGTAGATTACTTTAGTCGTATTTGGCTTAACTTTTTGGAATTTTGGGTCCTCAATGCAGAGGTCAATGCTCTTCAACTTTGTATTTGTTTGGCTTTTTAACTGTTTTGATCGGAGCGTCACTGATGTGTCTTGTGTAGACGAAACGCGCGTCGGCGTATTAAATTATAATCCGGGTACCTGATAACTATTAGTCATATTAGTCTACTATCTCTCGACCCTCTTCTAAGCTATATGTTGTTGCTGTCACGAAATTACTTGATATTGTTTATATACAATATCATTATACCTCACAGTATAATTGAATAAATGGCTGATACATGTTGTGAATTAATTTAAGCTTTATACTCCGCTTTTTGAACTTAAGTCTAAAATAATAACTCCAACGTTTAACTGAGGAGAAATTTTAGACTCCTGCCAGTCGTTTTTATATTTTTCCTTTGTCGATCTCTAACGTTTCTTTCAAATGAATACACATATAATTATGTTTGATAAACATTTTAATAACAGGGCAAATAAACGACACAATTTTAACAATAAACTCATCAAAGAGATCGAGAGGTTATCATACTATGTTGTCTGCGCTAGACATAGAACGACCATCGTTTTGTGAGCAATATTTCACCTTTTCTGGAAAAATCAAGTATATGATAACTTACTTTACGCTTATGATCTGTAAAAAGCATATATACAGCAGACAAATAAAACCCTAGCTCTATCAGATAGTACCAGTATATATCATTAGAAACACTCTGAAAATATACAACCAGATAGTGTTAAAATACTAGTACTTATGTCATTAAGTATACATAGAAACAAAAAATGTCAAGAGATTTAAAAAAAATTATGATTTTATTGCGAGCTCTGTATTTGTTCTTTTTTTTTGGGGGGGGGGGGTTAACCCCGCCGCATTATTACGCCTGTCCCAAGTCAGGAGCCGAAAGACTTTGTTAGACTTGTATGATTTTTCAATTTTAATTTATTTATATACTTCGTACGGGGCGCCGAATGGGACTCTTGTGGTTTTGTACAAAATTCAATTCTGTCATAACAAAATCATTTTTGTCTTAAAAACTATGTGCTACAGACTTGTTTTGTGAGAACTTCAATTTTGTGATGACAAAATTCATTTGTGTAGACAAAATTCATTTTTGTCATGACAAAATTCATTTTTGTAGACAGAATTCATATTTGTCATGACAAAAGTCAATTTTGTCTTAAAGGTATGCAAATATAAACATATTTGCATACAAAATTGACTTTTGTTACCTGATATGGAAATTAAATCACAAAAGTCAATTGTGTACGGTAAGATTCAATTTTGTGAGACAAAATTGACTTTTGTGAAACAAAATTAACTTTTGTGAGACAAAATTGACTTTTGTGAGACAAAATTGACTTTTGTGAGACAAAATTGACTTTTGTGAGACAAAATTGACTTTTGTGAGACAAAATTCAATTTTGTCATTTTTGTTGAGACAAAATTCAATTTTGTCATTTTTGTTGAGACAAAATTCAATTTTGTTAATTTTGTTGAGACAAAAGTCAATTTTGTAAATTTTGTTGAGACAAAAGTCAATTTTGTTAATTTTGTTGAGACAAAAGTCAATTTTGTCAATTTTGTTGAGACAAAAGTCAATTTTGTCAATTTTGTTGAGACAAAAGTCAATTTTGTGACGACAAAATTCATTTTTGTGATGACAAAATTCAATTTTGTAACAACAAAATTGACTTTTATGAGACAAAATTGACTTTCGTGAGACAAAAATCAATTTTGTTAATTTTGTTGAGACAAAATTCAATTTTGTCAATTTTGTTGAGACAAAATTCAATTTTGTTAATTTTGTTGAGACAAAATTCAATTTTGTCAATTTTGTTGAGACAAAATTCAATTTTGTCAATTTTGTTGAGACAA
This sequence comes from Mytilus trossulus, assembly GCF_036588685.1. Lineage (NCBI taxonomy): Eukaryota > Metazoa > Mollusca > Bivalvia > Mytilida > Mytilidae > Mytilus > Mytilus trossulus. Next base: position 40,885,779 of record NC_086374.1, on the reverse strand, counting down.
AATTCAATTTTGTTAATTTTGTTGAGACAAAATTCAATTTTGTCAATTTTGTTGAGACAAAATTCAATTTTGTTGAGACAAAATTCAATTTTGTCTATTTTGTTGAGACAAAAGTCAATTTTGTCTCACAAAAGTCAATTTTGTGTAACAAAAGTCAATTTTGTGTAACAAAAGTAATGTCTGTGTTACAAAAGTCAATTTTGTGTTACAAAAGTCAATTTTGTGTAACAAAAGTCGATTTGGTATGCAAATTAGTTCACAGAAACCAAACTAAACTAATTTAAATACAAAAGTGACTTTTGTCGCTCAATTTTCAAATTAGGTAACAAAAGTCAAGTCTTTGTAACAAAAATGAATTTTGTCATGACAAAAGTGACTTTTGTCCGCTGATAGATAATTTTGTATGACAAAATTTCAAATTTGTAGTATGATACAAATTTTGTTAAACTGAACTCATTTTTGTTGAACAAAAGTCACTTTTGTCCGTACAAAATTGAATTTTGAGTACAAAACCACAAGAGTCCCATTCGGCGCCCCGTACTTCGGAGTTTATTATCACCACTGAACTAGTACATATTTTTGTTTAGGGACCAACTGAAGCACGCTTCTGGGTGCGAGATTTTCTCGCTGTGTTGAAGACCCATTGGCGGCCTCCGGTTGTTTCCTGCTCTTTGGTCGGGTTGTTGTTTCTTTTGACACATTCCCCATTTCCATTCTCAATTTTATTTCATATTTAACATTTTGTCCACTTATATAATATGTATTTGCTCTTATGCATACGAACGACTACGACGAAAACGTCATACTATTATACGACACACAAATGTTTTAGTAGTTGTGTATGATTTTAAGATCACGAAGAGCTTGAAAACTTTAAATAATACATGCTTTAAATTGCTCTTTTTATCACAATTATATTGTGTCAGTATGTCACCAATGTTTGTGTTATCAGTTACCTGCATGTCGCATAGCTAGATTTAATATTGTCTGAACAGCATATACTAGGATGGATGCTTTAAATCCTTAAATGATTTTTTTTTATTTTGCTTATTTCCAACATGTGTCCTGATTAGGAACTTGTCTATTTGACAATATAGGTATATATATATATATATATATATACAACTCGTCTAAACATCAACCCAACAATGTTAGATCTGTAAATTTGCTTTCGCAAATTTTTGGTTCTTCCCTCGCCGGGATTCGAACCCATGCTACTGTGATATCGTGACACCAAATCGCCTGCACTGCAGCCGTCCCGCTAGACCACACGACCACCTGGGCTCTCAAAAAAGAGCTTTCGGTGGCCATATGTTACCTTTCCACGTCAGTTTTAATCTAGCGGCGTACTACAGTACATGATATATAGGGCATGAAGATGTTATTGTTACAGATCAGCTAAATTATCTGATATATATATATATATATATGCTCAATACAATATAAACGTGAATAGATAGTCACAAATTGAAGTATTGTGTAATAATTTACTCAGCGTGTCAAACATAGGTTTTAAATCGGAATTGGGTTTTCTCTTTAATCTGTATTTATTATGCACATACGATTTGTATGTCAATGTGTTATTTTTTTTACACTGAACACTCATAAATACCTGTGCAGGCCAATCCACCCAGCAATTTATTGATTTTTTGAACCATGGTTTCTAAAAAAATAAAATAAAAACATTCAAATAAATAATAATACTCTATTTGGCATAACTTTTTAGAATTTTGGGTTCTCAATGCTCTTCTTTTTTGTACTTGTTTGGCTTCATAACTTGTTTTGATCTGAGCGTCATTGAAGAGTCTTATGAAGACGAAACGAGCGTCTGGCGTATTAAATTAAAATCCTGGTACTTTTGATAACTCTTTATAATAATTACGTTAACTAAAAGTTAGATAAGTATGTTTTTTTCCGGAAGAATAATAACGTGTCTGGTACAACATGCAACCAGCTTTATATACAAATTATAGCAAAACCGATTTTCAAATATTTGAGATTTAGATAGATATGATCTATTAAATGTGCAATAAGTTCATTTTGGCATGTTTTCGTTCAAAAACTTTGGTTTTATTAAATGACAACACTAATTAGTGAATTAAAATTTGTGAAGTTCGAGTATATTGCATTTTTTTTTTACATTTTGATCTTCCACTCATAGATGTAAGAGAGAACTATCAAGTACTCATAAACAACTGTAGTTAAATTCTGGCACATCTCATTGTATATTTAAAACGCGGTGTAAACTTTACGTGAATGAAAGAATCAATCAACACTAATTTTTTAATGTCAAAAAAGATTTAAAAAGGCTACATAGAACTGTAATAGGCGAGTGATATGATAGCCAAATTTACATTTTTAATGCACCTATCTAACACACGGCTAAATTATATATCACTGGAAAGCTAAGAGTGTGTACCTTCTAAATATCCCGGTCGTCAAAAGAAATTATGGTGCATTTTTTTTTAAATCGAGGTCAAAGGTCATAGGTGCAATTTCAATTCTCGGATACCTCCAGTGAAAAAATTGAATCAAAACAAATGCAAAAACGAAACAATTTTATAGAAATGCTCTATTACTGTTGGGAAAATATATTTCTATCATAGTATTAATTAATTTTGGTTGATTTTAACGGTAACGCATTTTACGTAACGTTTTCTCTCGGAGTCTTTGAAAATCAATCATTTTAAAGTCACACACAAAAAAGTCATGTATCTATAGTCGCCCTTGCATTATCTAAATCTTATAATACCTCCATATCATTTGATTACACGTATTTACAAACATATACATGTATCTTTAAATTTGATATAAAATTCCGAAATAAAATATAAGAAGCAAGGGGAAAATATAACATATGACGTATTTTTAATTGTTTAGAAAAGTCCCATAATGAGCTGAACAATAAAATTGAGAAAGCGTACGCGTATGGTCTCCTGTTAATTTGAAAGCCTGCCAACTGCTTCAACAATTTTTTTTATTATTGTGTAGTGCAATATGTTGAGTCTGGATCCTACCGCAATCAATTTACATCACTAAATCAGATATGATCAAGAGTACTAACTAACATTACTAAAATGAGTAAAGTGCTACTAGTATATTTATATCAACAAATTGACAATTTAATATAAACCATCACAAGGAAAATATAATCACTCATTGTACGTCAAATTGTGTTAGATTTTACTTTAGTCGGCCGCCGTGTATTTTGAGATAACTAATTAATCAAATAAAATTGAGAATGGAAATGGGGAATGTGTCAAAGAGACAACAACCCGACCATAGAAAAAACAACAGCAGAAGGTCACCAACAGGTCTTCAATGTAGCGAGACTTGACAAAGTAGTTTACTTTTTTTAAATTACGCTAGTGATGACGTTCGGCTACTTTGGCACTAAGAATAACTTTTTCATATCTTGTTTCACCGCTTCAAAAGGGAGGAAACTTTTAAGGTTATCCTAATATTGAACCTTTTATTTGGCTTTCTTATGTTCAAATCTCGTTAGCGTATAACCTAAGTGATCGAAACGTCGGACCAATGGGATGTTTGACCATTAAGGTGTCGGAATAATGCGATATCGGAATAGTATAGCTTCATTTTAACTTGTAATCTCATCATTCTTTAATATCGGTCAACATATCCATACAAAGACAACTTCCTTGTCATGGGTATATATCAGTACAGCAGAGGTTTTGCTCAAAGCGGACATAAGATCTAATATATACAGATTGAATTAAAAATTGGGAATGGACATAAGGGATATGTTAATTAGTCACCAACCCGTTCAAAAGGCAGGCAACGAAGACCACCAAATGGGTCATCAATGCAGCAAGAAACTCCAAAACCCGGAGGCGTTCTTCAGCTGACCCCTTAAGGGCATACGATACAGTTTTGATTCTGTATTTACAAGTTCATGAAAATTTGCATATGGGCTATTTTTTACCTGATTAAATCAAATATGTAATAAAAAATATACCTGCATGAGCTACTTTTTTAGTAAAATGAGGTCGAAATTTTGTATATACGCTCAAAATTCAGATTTGTGGCTGTAATTTCTTTTTCGAAAGAAAGACATAACTTTTTTGTTATAAAAGATAAACACAAATTGTTTTTTGTTAAATAATCGGTTGTTTCTGTATTTTATAAAGATCCTAAAAAAATATGCCATTTTTTATTCAGAAATAACTCATTTTTATCAAATGTTCATGCATTGAGGAAAAAACGTCATTTTTATTGCATGTTTATCAAAATTTAAAAAATCCTCTATTTACAGTTTTATAAAATTTGGGTCACATAATCTCCCTGAAAAATGAAACAAAATGCCGTTTTGAAAAATAGGGGTCCATGAACTCGTTTTCAAATTAAATCAGTTTGAATGATAAAAATCAGTCGAAAAATTAGAGATAACTGTATTGTATTTTAAGCTTGGCCTTCGTAAAACGTAGATTTTACTGTCGCAAATTGAGTTTACCTAGCGACGCGGAGCGGAGATAGGTAAACGGATATTTGCGACAGTAAAATCAAGTTTTACGAAGGCCAAGCTTAAAATACAATACAGTTATCTCCATTCTAATGTCACATATTAGAATAAATGTCATTTAATAAATATTTTGGCTTAAAAATGGCATAAATGAAAAAGTCCGCGAAACTGTTGCATTGTCTTTAGCATCTAAACAATGTGACGTCATGTGTTTACTCTGGATGTCAAACATGAATACTAAACATATTTTTCGTACGCTTCAGAATGGTTTCAATATAGACTAAAAGAAGATTTTGAGGCTCAAAATGTGAATATCTTGTTTATTTTTTGAGAAATTACATATCCCAGAATTCAAAATGGTGGCTTTCTTAGTTACGGACTGGTAGAACGTGGAATCTAACCCCTCAAAATATTTATCAACGTCCAATGAAAATTGTCGTTACAAACTAATTGCATTAGAATGCATCTTTTCCCGCTTTGTTATAGTTTGACGTCGCGAAAATAACAAATTACGTTAGCAACGTCATTACCTCCCCTGTAACTGTATCGTATGCCCTTAACAGAAATGTACTAGTTTGAAATGATAATGGACGTCATACTTAGCTTCGAAATATACTCAAGAAATTAAAATAAAAAATCATACAAAACTAAGAAAGGCCAGAGGCTCCTGACTTGGGACAGGCGCAAAATTGCGTCGGGGTTTAACATGTTTTTGGAAATCTCAACCCTCCCCTTATACCTATACCAATGCGTGAACAGATCAAATCTTGTAGAAAGTTGGATGACATCATACCGGACCGAGGTTGCCTTTTAGCCAACCAAATTCATACGGAGAACTTATTGTTTTTTGTTGTAAGGTCGACATTGTCTTGGAAAAAATTTAACCCCCAGAAGAAAAATAATGCCATGTAGAATGTATGACCCATTTTCATTTTTTTCTAATCTCCTGATCAGTCAAACTTGTTTAATAGTTATCAAAGGTGTGTACATCAATACGGTGCATTTGTAATGATAAACATAAATGAAATAGAGTAAAAAATATTTATAGATAATATACACTCTACTAAAGCCATATATCTAAGAACTTTGTCAATAGGAATATTGTACGCTTTATTGACTGCCGCAGATGCGCCATTATCCAAAAGACAATACAGAAATATTTGTAAAGCAGGTGGCATAATTTCAATTGAAGAGTCCAGTGAAATGTTTTAGATAATGGATATTCATCTGATTGAATTACAACTGTACCCTATATCTGCTTCTGTAAAATACTAGTAGCTGCATAAAGTGCTTGCAACCAGTTTCGCAGTCACTGCTCAGATCTTTAAAATTGACAGACTATATATCACAGTCATACGGGTAATTTTCCGTCATTACGACATAAGACAACATTATAGAGATACTGTATACGATAATGGATTTACCTTGGTCTTGTTGAGGCTGTATACATATAACTATAAGTTAACATTTTTTAGTTTTTTGTTGAAGCTGATAATATGTTGTGTAGTTTTCTCGGCGGCGATCATCGAGCAGAAATTAAGCCCGGTTAACTGATCAAGTAGTCAGTAAAGTTGTTAACCAGAATACTTCCTTTTGTACAGGCTCGTCGAAATGTTAGTAAAAGCTGTTTTATGCTCAGTTTAAAATAGCTCCTTACTTTCTGATTTCAAATTTTGTAGCAAATATTTAGCGATGCAAGCTCGATGGTATAAAGATTTAATAGTAAAATTATCATGAGTTATTTTGTAAATCAGATCATTGTAGGAGTTATATGTATTGGCACTCAATACAACTTGAGTTTGCTCCTCAGAAGATACCTTATGAAGTTGTGTTACTTGCTTATAGGCTTTATACATTTGCAAAATATACACAGAAAAATCAGAATGAGTTGTAGATCTACTGCCCTCGTTGATATATGAGAAGAGATTGGTCGGTAAAATTGGTACATGTAGTACAAAGTCTTTGTACAGACAAAACTTACTTTTGAAATATTTATAGCAACTCTTATGATATTTTGTATTTTCAAATTGGATGTTTTCATTTTTTTCATATTCATCGACCAGTCTTCTGCAAACTTCATCTTTTCGTTTTCCCACTGCGGCAATACAACTGTATCTTCATTCTTAAGTGTTAAACTACATAGTTTCTATGTGGTAAATGCATGACAGACTATGCATCTGTGTTAATCAATGGATAGTTTTTGCTGTTTAGCATAGGAAGGGTTTGATTGTGAACTGGACTTTGAAAATTTGACACGACTCGGAAGATTTTCGATAATTTTCCGATACGATTCCTTATTTAGAAAGGGGTGAATTCTTCAGAACTCAAAAACTATGTTTTACTTTGATTTTATCTTAATTTCGGACGATTTTATATTTATTTAAGCTACACTGAACTTAAAGATAGAAATAGAACCGTTTAAATATGATTTATCGTACTCTAATAGCACTATTAAGTACACGGAAATCGATTAATATATTCGGTAAAAAAACGATAACGAAATAGATAAGGGATTCCGGAAACTATAGTGATTTTCCAAACATCATAAAATTACAGAAAATTCGTGATTTTAAGAAATGTTGAGATAACGTCTTGATCTTGAATGAAAAAAACGATAACTGTTGAGTAATTTGGTGTGTTCTAAAACGGATAGATTGCAAAAGCATTTAATAAAAAAATAATTGTAGATCCGAAAAGGTCAGGATTATGAAAATTTTCGTACAAAATGTCAAATATTTAGAAGGAATGCAAAAGCATGCGGAATAACAGTTGTAAATATTGTTTTTCATTATTTTAAGAATCTAATTCACTCAATTATTCTGTCTAAAAGAGGATATACTACTAATTTCTTTTGCTTGAAAAATATGTCGTAATTTTATAATTTTCAACTAATTTCTGAAATAAACGTCAATTTTACAAAAACTGCACCGTACGATTTTGTGACGACCGGGCAAAAAACAAAGTTAAATCAATATTCTTTCATTTAAAAAAGAAATTAGCCGTGTGTTAGGTGGGTGCATTAAAGTCCTTAACTAGACGTCTTTTTTCAAATATTACACTCGCCTATAAAGTTCTTATACTTAAATCTGAAAAAAGGGCCTGCTCTTATTATCCTTTATGTGTTTGAAATGCAAAGACATGTGTGGTGAAAATCGCAGCATGGTGGTGGTAATGATATCAAACATAATTATGTGCATGTGCAAAGGGTGTAGGTGAAATAGAAATGTTTAACTCTTCTTAAGAATGTTTGCTTCTAATAACTTTCTTAGTATTTTTAATGTTTTTGGAGTCATCTAAAATTTTCATTCGTAATGCATCATTCCACTATACGTCGTTTTGAGAGTAAAAATCTGGAAACAATCGATGTTAAAGGCCTTCCGAGATCAAGGAGACCCCCTATAACATCTTTTATGGAAAAGCAAGCATAATGAAGGTGGGTCAGAAGGAAACCCATTGCCTACAATACAATCCTAAAAAGAGAGTGATGGCCATACAGGAGCCTATAAACAAGAACTGGTCGAGATCGGCTCATCGCTACCGGTTATCGTGCGATAACACCATTTCGGGGACATTTGCTTACGAACAGACACACCGTTGTCCGCATCCAATTTAGTACAGAGCTCACCAAAGTTGGAAATTAGCATCGTAGAGAAAGATCCATTGTTCAAATGGAATTCGGTTAATCTTCTTTGGCCCGATCATAGCCCGAATTTGAACCATATCGAGTATAGATGGGACATTGTTGGGCGTTAAGTGCACGAAAGGACACCCCAGTTCAAACACGTCATAAAATAAACAATACTCTTCGTCAGGAATGGTTGCTGCTACCTTAGCAACAAATTAGTCGACTTATGGCAGGCACCATAAGACGTTAAGATGCGGTTATCGGTTTGAATGGAAGCTGCGCACGAAGTACTAATTCTTTGGCGTATAACGATCAACCACTATGTGAACACTCAACTTAAGATTAATTTTGAAATGTCTGACATTGTAAAATTAGACTACAGTAAAAGTTGTAAAATGCATTTTTTTGTACAAAAAACACTTCATTTTGTTATAAAAGTTTTGGTTAGATAAAACATTTTTTTTCATACAATTTTTGTTCGTTTTAATGCCAATGTTATCATAAACTACGTTTCGATATTATTTAACAAATACTTTTTTCCATGTGTATATTTTGTGTTTTATTTCGTGAACATTATATATGTAAAAAAGTCATTTTGAAAATTCGTAGCAAGCATGTCAAGATGAGATAGGTTGTACAGTTAGATACTTTGTGCACCCAGTGTTCTATATTCAATAAGAACTAATGATTTTCAAATCTTAAAACAAAAGGTCTGCTCTTATATCTCTTTATATGTTGAAAATGCGAAGACACGTATAATGAAAATCGCTTCATGGAGGCGGTGCTGATATCAAACAGATGTGCATGTTCAAAAGGATTATCAGTGATATAGAAATGTTTACCTCTCCTTAAAAATGTTTTCTTCTAACAACTTTCCCAATACTTTTAATGTTTTTAAAGTAATCTGAAATTTTCATTCGTAATTCATTAACAAATTTTCCCAACTATATGTACAATGTTTTACAGCAGGAGAAAAATTTTAAATACAGTTTGAACCAAACTAGTTTACCATTCGTGTTACTCCTTCTAAACTGTGCTTTCATTCTTCATTGATTCACTGAATTTTCCCTCCCTGATATAAATACTACTTTTATATATTTAAACTAGCGACAGACCTTTCTATTCTTCCATATATCTATATTTTGAATTTTATTTCGTGAACATTTTTCTATGTAGAAATATAAAGCATTGGTCAATGTCCAATTAAGGCGATAACCTGATTGGTTTCATTCTTTAGAGCCTTGTATCATAGGTGAGAAAAGTCAGAAAATGGAAGTTATTGGATATTTGTAGTCAAGACGAATGTCAATTTTTAAGTTTTCTTTAATGTAAAAAGGATTACCGTTATTACTTACATCCCAAAGAATAAACAAACCATACCACGACATTATCAAATAAAACATGAAGTGCCAACTGTAAACGAAAAGAAAAGTTTGTTTTAGTATAAATTTGAGGTAAGGCATCAATCATGTGGACCAATATCACTTCGGGTGTGATGAGACATATATCATTTTTACACCAGAACAAGATTGTATACATGCATTGAATTTTTCAATTTTTTTCATGTAATCTATATGTGTTTCTCATTTCTCATTTTTTTTATATAGATTAGACCGTTGGTTTTCCCGTTTGAATGGGTTAACACTAGTAATGTTTGGGTCCTTTATAGCTTTTTGTTCGGTGTGAGCCAAGGCTCCGTGTTGAAGGCCGTACATTGACTTATAATGGTTTACTTTTACAAATTGTTATTTGGATGGAGAGTTGTCTCATTGGCACCCACACCACATCTTCCTATATCTATTGAATTTTTCAGACTTTATACATAAATACCTTGCAATATTCAGATTGTATTATCCTAAATTTTTTATATACTTTAAATCATTTGTTTATTGTGAAAAGGTTCAATTTCTTGCCCATTACAAAACAAATGTCTTGGGCTTTTTTGTGTTATGTGGCTGTTTTCTCGTTTCCTTAAATATATATGTTATTGAAAATAAAAATATGAATACAATTTTCAAAGTGATACAATAAAATTGAGAATGGAATTGGGGAATGCGTCAAAGAGACAACAACCCGACCATAAAGCAGACAACAGCAGAAGGTCACTAACAGGTCTTTATATTAGAAACTCTGTGGTTATTTTAATTAACTTGTAGTTTGGATCGGTAAGCATTCTTGGCAAAAACTACACTTACTTTTTTTCAATTTATTTCCCACCAAGGCGAAATCTTCTACCTTTCAATCAATTAGTACTGTAGTTTTCTTATATATAATACCTTGCATCTTGTAACTTCTTAATGTCTGTGACTTTGTCGTTCCGACGCCTTTTGCGGAACCATTTAGAAATTTCTCGTTCTGTTAATTCACATTTCTTTTTCAGAATCTTCAAAATGTGACAAACGCATTTGTTACTTAACTTCTTTGTCTTGTTTGTATATATGATCAAATACTTATGTTATCCATATAACATATTATAATTGAAAATATTTAATCAGCATACGAATTAGATGTTGCACTATAATTGCATTGAAATTTGTTTTAGAGGAGGCTGATTACATCAATAGATTTGTAGAAATCTGTGTGACTGTTGGATTATGTCAATTCTCCTGTTTCTCATTTTATATTCATTTGTTCCTTTCCACGGCGTCGCTATTTTCCCACTAATTCCTTAACTCTCCAAATATAAACTTATTGTTTTGAAAACACACAAAAAACAATTACTACCAATAACAGAGGATACCTTATCATAACTTAAATCTTGTTACTATTTCCCTTTTCGAAACATTAAAACATGTAATTTTAAACCCTTACTCATTTTTAGATTTTCGAAATTAATCAAATGTTCACGGTTTGTAACCATTATTATAAATTTATATAAACTGCACCTTTTAATTCCCTTTATTGAAACTTTGGAATACACAATGTACTTACATGTATAGTGTCCGAATTAGGAGTCTTACATTTGCTGTATTCTTTTTCTAAAATCGGGTTTTCAGTTAGGCCATCTGTTATCTTTGTCTTGAATCCCAAATAAGCTCCTAGAGGGGCTACAACAACCCTATAAATATATAACCAACTGTTTAATCTTTTGTCGTATTACAAGATAGACCCGTGATCAATGTCCGCAGTGACTATTTAAGGAACACAAGACAAATATTGAAATTCAATTATTACCTGGTATTGGTAACCATTTTAATATTCAATGCACTTTGACGTTTTAATTTTTCTTCTATCCTGTTTCCTCTTTGTTTTATCTTTCCTCCAAACATTATTATCTACGGCAGGTCTTTAAAGTAATATTGTTTAATGTGTACATTTATTCTCTGTTGACTGGAGCCATGGTATGATTTTAAGATGTCGCTTTGGTGGTTGAAGAAAAAAATAATTGGACCCAATGGCTAAAATTGAGATAAGCGCACACCAACAGCTTTAAATAGTTATCTTTCTCTTGAAATTAATATGGGCTGTGTGTCTCTGGAAACAGTTGTCTCATTGGCAATCATACCAGAAGCACGAAGCTCAACATAAAACATTAGTGATATTACAAAGACAACAAAGAATAGGTCTAGGAATATTTCGGATCAGTTAATGAAAAATAAAATCACAAAAATACTGAACTCTGAGGAAAATTCAAACTTCCGTAATCAAAAGTTCAAACACATCACACGAATGGATAACAACTGTCATATTCCTGACTTGGTAATGAACTTTTCTTATGTAGAAAACGATGGATTAACCTAGTTCAAAGCCAATGTCAACTTATAAATAAATCATTCTTTCCTAGACTAGTGTCAATTATAGTATGTCAAATTATAAGCCTGGTACCTTTGATAACTAATTGCAATCAGTGCACATGTTTGTGTAAACGGTCTGAGAAAAGTTACGACCTTGTTTAATTATAGAGAAGCTTAATTTACATGCAAATCTTCCGACACACGGAAGTCATCTTATATATTGATACCTGTCAAGAACATGTCTCACCACAACAAGACATGATGCTGTCACTAAGGACGGAATGACTAAGTCTGACAGTGTTGGTACATATGCGTTTTCTGGTAGTCTCTCCAAATCCTCAGGCCTTAAATAGTCAGGTTGTAACCTGTCAACAAGACTGTTTATCCACTCCAACATCGAAAAACTGAGGAAGAAAAAAAACATATCTGATTTTGAATTACATTTATTATTTTTATGATTAAGTTCTCTTCTTCATGGATTGACTTGCATATATATATTTTTTCATCTGTATTTGCACATATTTAAGCAAGCAAGATAAGTAAGCATAACCAAGAATTTATTAATAATAATACGGTATAAAAGTATACAATATATCTACCTTACTATCTAATCCCTTATCCCAATGGACATGCTATACATGTATTAAGTTATATATTATAATTTATGGGAATCTAGGAAAGATTTAAAATTGTGAATAAAAATAAGCATAAAGAAAGCTTAATAGGGGCATTAGCTACGAGATATACAAAACTTGTTTAACAGTAAGTAAATCAAATGTCTGAAGTGAGGTTCAAACATGTATGTTAAAGGGGCATTTCGGGTACGATGTATAAAAAAGGGCCTATTTTTTGTTCAATCATAAATGAAGTGAAACAGCGATTTTTTGTTTCGCTTTTAGCCATCACTTAAGTACAATTTTGGCAAAATTAAGATAAGACATGTCACTGATGAATTATTCACTTGGAAGTGAATAATTATACCTCACTGAATCCGTATTCATGCGACTTTCAATTTAACCTCTTATCTAGAGATTCGTTATACATGTCGTGTTCGGACATTAAAAAGAAAAGAATGTATACTATGGAAAAGAAACAAGGTTGATCCATTTCGTTGACTTGTTTGATCCACAAAATTCTTTCTTATACAGCTAACCAGATGCTCCGCAGGGCGCAGCTTTATACGACCGCAGAGGTTGAACCCTGAACGGTTGGGGCAAGTACGGACACAACATTCAAGCTGGATTCAGCTCTAAATTTGGATTGTGATTAAATAGTTGACACAGCATAGGTTTCTGACACAGAATGAATGTGGTCTAATAAACTTAAAATTTTTGTTTTGCCTTTGAGCAATTCACTATTCTGTTGAATATTAATCCTCTCAAAAAAAATGTTTGAAGAAATTTTCTTTTTTTCCAAAACCGATCTCAATTCAAATTTCTAATGGAGTTTGCAACAATAATTACTCATTTAAGTACATCATAAAATATTAAAATGTAAAAAAAAGTGCTTGTTATCACTGAATGGTAAAGATTGTTTTAATTAATCAGTTGGTAGTAAAAGTGAATATTCATTGTATATTGTATAAAACAATGATTCAAGTTGATTCAACTACTATTCTGGACAAAGAAAGATAACTCCAATTGAAATTGTGCAATTAGATATTTCTTGCTATTGCGCAATACTGTGCAATTGAAAATACTTGCTATTGCACAATACTGTGCAATTGAAAATTTCTTGCTATTGCACAATACTGTGCAATTGAAGATTTCTTGTTATTGCTGAGTACTGTGCAATTGAAAATTTCTTGCTATTGCACAATAATTAATATAAGTAATTTTGGATCCTGATTTGGACCAACTTGAAAACTGGGCCCATAATCAAAAATCTAGGTACATGTTTGGATTCAGCATATCAAAGAACCCCAAGAATTTAATTTTTGTTAAAATCAAACTAAGTTTAATTTTGGACCCTTTGGACTTTAATGTATACTAATTTGAAAACCGGGCCAAAAATTATAAATCTACATACACAGTTAGATTTGGCATATCAAAGAACCCCATTTATTCAATATTTGATGAAATCAAACAAAGTTTAATTTTGGACCCCGATTTGGACCAACTTGAAAACTGGGCCAATAATCAAAAATCTAAGTACATTTTTAGATTCAGCTTATCAAAGAACCCAACTGATTCAATTTTTGTCAAAATCAAACTAAGTTTAATTTTGGACCCTTTGGACCTTAATGTAGACCAATTTGAAAACGAGACCAAAAATTAAGAGTCTACATACACAGTTAGATTCGGCATATCAAAGAACCCCAATTATTCAATTTTTGATGAAATCAAACAAAATTTAATTTTGGACCCTTTGGGCACTTTTTTCCTAAACTGTTGGGACCAAAACTCCCAAAATTAATACAAACCTTCCTTTTATGGTCATAAACCTTGTGTTTAAATTTCATAGATTTCTATTTACTTATACTAAAGTTATGGTGCGAAAACCAAGAAAAATGCTTATTTGGGTCCCTTTTTGGACCCTTATTCCTAAACTGTTCGGATCAATACAACCTCCCTGTTGTGGACATAAACATTGTGTTTAAATTTCATTGATTTCTATTTACTTAAACAAAAGTTATTGTGCGAAAACCAAGAATTATGCTTATTTGGGCTCTTTTTTTGGCCCCTAATTCCAAAACTGTTAAAACCAAAACTCCCAAAATCAATCCCAACCTTTCTTTTGTGGTCATAAACCTTGTGTCAAAATTTCATAATTTTCTATTAACTTAAACTTAAGTTATAGTGCGAAAACCAAGAAAATGCTTATTTGGGCTCTTTTTGGCCCCTTATTCCTAAAATGTTGGGACCAAAACTCCCAAAATCAATCCCAACATTCCTTTTGAGGTCATAAACCTTGTGTTGAAATTTCATAGATTTCTATTCACTTTTACTAAAGTTAGAGTGCGAAAACTAAAGGTATTCGGACGACGACGACGACGCCAACGTGTTAGCAATATACGACGATCTTTTTTTCAAATTTTGCGGTCGTATAAAAACTATAATTAAATTTATTTTATAACCTACAACCAAACAGACATAGAAAAGTCCAATTGCACGATCTCGCTATCTATTTATATTAATGTTTAAGTTTATATCGGGTTATGTGACCGTCGGAAGTCTTTGTAGGTCATCTTTATGGTTAGTTAGAGGGCGTATATACTTACATAAACCAGAAACGCTGGTATTGTATCGAGTCTATTGATACTTTCGTTTATTTCAGAGTAATTGTATTAATTTCCCCACATTCAAATATCAATACAAGAAGTTTAGAATGATGTAATATAGTTTTATTTGATTTATTTTATTTAACATATAACAATTTTGTATCCATAGAAACATGATTTTTTTACTTGCATTAATCTGACAATGGGTTCAGACAACCGTGTACTTTAAAAGGTAACTTAAGTGTCTTAAAATTATTCAAACGAAATTCACGTGTTTTTAAACTTTAAAATGTTTGATTTAGTTTGATTTAATTACTGTATATACATGTATATGTATAAAGCAACTACAGTCAAATCTAGACAAAAAAAACATACAAAACGTTAAAATTCATGAAATTAAGATAACAAAAATACTGAATTTCAAGGAAAATTCAAATCGGAAAGTCTCTTGTCAAAAATCAGACTGAAAAGCTCAAACACATTAACTGAACGGAAACAACTGTAATATTCCTTACTTTATACTTGATCATTTAGCTTTACGTTTAAGTATGTTCTTTTGTTATATATCGAAAATGGGAATTTGAGTCAAATCAGTAGACATGAGTTAGCCAGGAAATGCTCCTTTGTCAAATGCAAAATTTGAGTAAGTGCACAGCCCTTAGAGACAGATAGGTATGCAAAATATACTTAGATATGTAACAAATTCTGGTTAGAATGTAATTCTGCAATCTAAAAACGAAGAGTTTGTACTGAATATTTTAAATTTATTAGATTATTCTATATACCGATTTAGTTCTGTCGATAAATTTTGTGTGATAAACGGCATAAACTTTGAACTCATCTAACGCAGACTTCCTTGAAATATGATTATTGTAAGAAAAGAAGCCGATTGACATGGGACATGTTATGCCGGCGTCACACATTGGAGTAAAGGCCGACGTGCACAAGACGTACAGAGAAAAATTGAAAAAAAAGTCCGTATACGTTAGGTGCACGCAAGAGGAACGCTTAAAAGCAATTGTTAATTGAGTTAATTTTTGGGAGGAATGTCATAGATAATATATTGTTAGAGTACAGACGTTTTAACGAAAGCTATATACTTTTTAGTACATGAAAGAAAGAATCACAGTATACACAGTATATATTTGATTTTTGTCATGAACACGATAAAAACTTTAATTTAAAATTATAATTTATATCGGTTTTTATATTGGTTTGGACTCAGTTTGTTTAACGTACAAACATCTGTCCATTGCTATAAAACATATATTCAATATTCATCATTAGATGTATAATAATCACAAAAGTTACATGTAAGTGATTTTGCGGCAGGTGCACATTTAAACGTAATCTAGGCTATCAGATTATGGCCCTTTTTAATTTATATTGAATTACATGTACGGTACATATACTCAACCTCTGTTACGTCGTACAATAGGTTTGCTTTTATGGATTTCCATATACTTTTACATATCGTTAAGAAAAAGAATTGGCATCCTTTCGAGACGAGATTTTTTAGGAAATTGTATTTTTGCAGAAGGATCCTTGTTGGTATACGTACGCCTTGAAATATTTGATTTAAAATTACAACAGTCTTACTGCAAACAAACATCCTATTGAATTGGTATGAATTTGTCTTGTGAAAGAATTCGCCGAACTTTATTTATACTTGGGGTCTTCAAAAATTTTAAATTGGTAAAATAAAAAATTTGTCTATCTAAAAAAAGATTCTTTTGTAATTACTTTAGTATGTAAAAAAAACAATATGTTAACAGGAACCTATATAATAGATGTGGTATGAGTTCTAAAGAGACAACTCTCCATCCAAGTCACAATCTGAAAAGATAAACCAATGACGCATTTGTTGCAGCCAATTTCTTTTTAGTTTAGCTATTTCGGAACCGGTTTGTAAGAACAAAATTAAAAGAAGATGTATCAAACCTATCAGAAACCGAGACCATGCAATTCAGAGGCAACAAAGACGTCCTTATTGTCTGGGCATATTCCTGGGCGAAACTATGCATATATTTTTCTTGAATTAAAATGGAAAATTGTATGTATATTGTAAGATTTTGTAAGTATAACCATTAATACATGACCTACTGTTACCAAGTAAGTGTCATTATTTATACTTGTAGCACTGAGTGTAAACAAAAAGGGATATGTTGGGTGGTGTTTTAAGATCAATTCAAAGACTGGCAACCTAGCCTGTCCGAAGTCAGGAGTCATACATGCAGCACATCGTATTATGTCTATTAGAAACAGATAGAATGCGAGGCTATCCCGAATGATGCAATGTTTGTTAATAAGACTTAGATTTAAGCAATTTTATAGTTAACCGTATACGGTTTCAACAATGAACAAATCTTAAATCGTTTACTAGTATATCGTTCACGCTGAAAAACATCAGTCCGTTTAATGGAAAAACCCGGAAGAATAAGATGCAAATCTTAAAATTCTTTACAGAACTTTGCATAAGTCAAAAAATGCGTATTACTATTTAAACGTTTTCTGTCCTATTTATAACACACCTTGGGTTTGTAATGTCTCCGTAACTAGTGCCCTGATCGCAACTGATATATGTCCCGAGTGAAACCACATACCTATAATATGAAATTTGATGATTTGATTGCTATTGCTATTGCTATATTTAAACATCGATTTGTTGCCATGGGCATTACGAGTTTTAGACAAACTTGAGGGAAAAAAACCTGACAGGACATGGTGAAACAATAATAACCTGAAGAAAGATGTTAAGTAGATTATAATGTCTTTCCCATCGATCATCACACGTTGTACTGACATGGCCCTAAGCTATGCAAGTTATCAATGTTTATTGTTGTTTAAAATAACTACATCTATTGTACAATATCTACATTGTATGTATAGCAATATTAATCTAAAAATAAATATATAACTTACTTTTAATGTGTAGGAGTAGTTCGGAATACTAAAACACGACGCCCCACACTGTATTCCTTCTTGGGATGGTTATATCACTTAATTAAGCCTCCCTAGGAACTGTTAAATTTATCGCATTGATTACATTGAATGTATTTCCTATTGGATGACACCAGATGGTGTGGTTATTATTGATACGGAGAAACAAGAAGTACTTACAGTAGTATAAAATCTGTTACACACACAGTGCTAGATCATCCTTTCCGACACACTTCAGTAATTATTTTATGTACTGATCAGCGTTTCATCTAGCTTCGATGTACATAAAACGAGGCATGCATTGACGGCTCAGCGTTCATGTGAATATAAATGTATTACTATTTGCATATTATACATTAAAATTTGTCAAGTTTATGACAAATTTAACATCAAGGATATCGATTGCATAATTATAACTTTTACTACTATTTTAATTTTTTGTAAATAAATTGCTGGTGGTGCAATACTTCGCCTAGTGACTTATATGACAATCATAATTATCCCAAATGTTATTAATCTTCTTATCAACATGATTATACTTTAAACTTACTGTGTATAATATTTACTAAAATGATGACAAATTACTAGCCTGACCGCGATACTGGCTCAACGCTCGATTGCTTTAATTATTGACGCGAACAATCCATTAATAGCACCCACAGTGCGCATGCGTTAAATTAAACTTAGTATAGGCATTTCCTCATATAGAAAATGGCGTATTAAACCTAGTTTTATAGCTAACTAAACCTCACACTGATGACTGTGCTTTCATTGACTGCGTATCATACTTATATTTCAAATTGGATGTTGGTATGACGTTGCGCACGAAGTTGGAATTAACTACTATTGAGCGATTTCAACGATGTCAAACTGGGGATGTTTCTAGACTCTTTCTAGCGTTTAAGCTTATACTTGATGAACCGTACCATAAACCAGGAGAAAAGTTAAAAAACTTGCATAATCTTGTACAAAAATTTTCTCCACGTAATCTACTGGGCCAAATAGAATTAAACGTCGCCACAATTTTCAAAAGGGTATCTTGTTTGAAAAATGTATCCAACAAACATGGCCGCCATGGATAAAGATTGAACATAGGGATTTACTATAGAAGTCTAAGGGATGATTGTGAAGAAAAAACTAATTTAAATAATGAGCTGGGGTCTGCACTAACTATTGTAAGACTCTGTAATGGGTATGAGCTTCTTTTAATTAAACTACTGGGTCGAATTAAATCAAACTTGGCCTCAACCATTCTTAGGGTATCTAATCACTATGATTCCACTATGAATTATGATTTTACCCTTATTCACATGATTTCAAAAATGACCGATGCAGGTGAGCGACACAGCTCTTGGGGGCCTCTAGTTTATTTTTGGTAATATAAACAGATAAATAACTAAAATATACAAAATGAAAACTTCGAACTTATATTATAATCTAATTATTGTATATTGTGTTAAACGGTCAATTGTTCTTGCATTCATGACTTTTATTTTTGATAAACTTGTTGTATACTCGTCGATGTATGGCAAGCCGTTCTCGTCAAAACTATGTTTAAACCCTTTTTTCGAAAAAAATACACACTGAGATTTAAAAACCTAAAATAACACACTGAAAAATCGAAATTACACACTGAGATTTAAAAAAATAAAAAACACACACTGAGAATTCAAAATTACACACTGAGATTTTAAAAAGACACACTGAGATAAAATAAATTGAAAAACACACACTGAGAATTGTTAATTACACACTGAGATTTCAAAAATACACACTGAGATTAATATGCAAATTACTAATGAATATTCATGAGATGAATGATTCAACAGATTAATATCTTGATCTCAAGAACTCTTGTCATTATAATGAAATGCGATTCCTTCAAGCAACATTCGTAATAAATTTCAAGACTTAACATCGCTCATATTCATAAGTTTGTTGCCTATAATTCAGATCATTACTACCAGTGTATCGGGATGATTTTTTTTAACTTAAAACCGTGGGTCCCTTTTCAAAAGTCTTCCAACTGTTTCCCTGGTTTCGCTAGTTAATCTTTTATATTTTTGTTACGTTGATATGCTATAATAGACACTTGGGTAAAAATTTCACTGCATTCTTATGCAGATTGTTCCAATGTTTTCTTATAATTTTAATAAAGTTTTTCACCATTTGGTTATATTTTGTAATAAGAGTATTAAGTGGGTATTTTTCTTGTTGTTGTATTTCTAAAGTTTTTTTTTATTTATAATTAATTCAGAAGAAAATACCGTTTAAATAAAAACTTTTATTTAGGCTTAGCAGGTAGTCATAATCATATATATACATATGTCAAGAATATAATACAAATGAAATACAAAGTGATCATAGATTATAACTGACAAATAAACTAAATTAAAGAACTACTAAGTAGTATCTTCATAAATTTAAAGAATGAAGCATAACAAATTAAAAATTCTATGAAATACAAATGAAATATAAATTTCATACCCGCCTCGTACAAACATATTCCACCTTAAGGGAATGGGGGGGAGGGTTTTGAAAAAAGAACAAACGACGAAACACAATGTTCTTTAACAAATTGGCTACGTTGATAGAAGTTTCAACGACAAACTAAGACATATTTAAACATAAAAATTCTAAATTATTAAAATGTTGACTACCTGTTTTCTGGTGTTTCTGAAAAGTGAAATTCAAAAGTGAGTTCTACTTTTAAATTGAATTTTTTATCCAATATAAATTACTGTACTGCGTGACCAATAAAAAACGAGTTTAATTTAATTTAGAAAGCAGAGCAACTAAACCTTGACCAGATATGTGCTCACTGTTAAATGAAGTGAGACCAATTGTCCATTTACCAGTTCACTAAATTGTTTTTCTGATTCTTCATTAATTAATCATTTTTAATCAAAAATTTACAAATTTGGAACCAAATCAAAGGACTAACGAGTTCTGTCCCCTTGTGGTTTTAAGCTTGTAATAGATTCAGATTAAGTATGCTAATTAGATATGTGCGCATAAAAAGTGCGCACAAATCTCAGTGTGTAATTTTAAATTCTCAGTGTGTAATTTCAAATTCTCAGTGTGTGTTTTCAGTTTATTTGTTCTCAGTGTGTCTTTTTGAAATCTCAGTGTGTAATTTTCAATTCTCAGTGTGCGTTTTTCATTTTTGTAATCTCAGTGCGTCTTTATGAAATCTCAGTGTGTAATTTTTAATTCTCAGTGTGTAATTTTCAATTCTCAGTGTGTAATTTTCAATTCTCAGTGTGCGTTTTGAAGTTTTTAAATCTCAGTGTGCTTTGTTGTAATTCTCAGTGTGTAAATTTTTCGAAAAATGGTTTAAACATACTAGTTTTGACGAGAACGGCTTGCCATATCGACGCTGTTGTGTGAAGTAAACCCGTAGATGCTTTCTGTAATCGATTAGCAAATTTTATTTTGGATACTTGCTTGTGTACTTTGTTCCGTCACCTATCAATTCTTTCAAGAATTTTAGTATTTCATTGGTAAATTGGCATAAAAGGACACTACCATTCAATCCTGTGTTCAGTATCGGAAAGGGTGCGTTTACTGACTAGGAAAGGAAGCAAAAACGCCTATTTAATCGGAAAGGAAGCGTTATGAATATACACTGTGACGATACGATAAAAATTGTATTAAATGGACAAGGATCAGAGCCTAACACAACCTGTGTCTTACATAACTATTATATTAAATCTTATAACAATAAAATATTATATTATTTCATATATTTTAGTAAACGTAACGGTACCCAAATTGCAACGAGTACCCAAATGATTGCACCTATTTAGCAAAAATAGTTGTGGAAATCTTACAAGATTTCCTAGAGACTAAACAAGTTGAATTTTTATGATCCTATAGTATGCACGTCTTTCAACATAGGTAAATATATTTAGATATACACAAAACGTTTACAGTATTTATCAACAGATGAAGTGTTAACTGAAAAAGCAAAATTTACTGAACGTCATCTTTTTAAAATTACCAAATACAATATGTTTCCAGTATCCATTTCTTAAAAAAGAAGAATAGGCATGGAAAAATATCCAATTGTTCAAAATATTTGAAAAAAATAAACAAAAACTCTGTTAATTTATTCGACTTTTGACGATGCAAATTTAAGCATTACAGAATCATTGATAGTTTGGGGGTTGTTCAGACCAATTTTTCTATGATTCCATATGAATTTGAAAACTATATAATAAAGAAGGATACGGCTACAAAATAAACACAAAATGGAAATGTTTGTCTTGATCATAAAAAAACGTAGTTGGAAAAAACTGTCAAAAAAGGTGCAATTTGGGTACCGTCACGTTATGTATATATAATAAGTAAGAGGGTCCTTTTTTGTGAGGTCGGGATCGGATGTTTTTTAGCTCGGGATTTCGGGATTGATCCTTTTGGGACCCGGGAATTCTTTTTTCGAATTCTGGGTAGTCGGGATTTAAATTGCTTTATATTCGGGACCTCGGGATTTCAGGTTTTAAGTGGCCATTTCGGGATCAGGACCCCTCCGACGCCCCCCCCCCTCTCCCCCTTTTCATAATATAATACACAAATGTACAAACATACAATAAACAATAATATACCATAACATAATGATCTGAGATCTTTGGAAATGTATCATTACTTTCAACATAATTATGTCACATCACATACAAAATAATATTCTCAATCTGTAAAATGTCTCTTTCTTACTGTAATGAGTTCAGTCAAGGGAGATAACTAATTATTGAGGGTGATACCAATCTCCCATACAGACAGAGTTATCGTCCTTTCCTCCTTAGCCGGGTGCAGAGAGATTGAGGAGGAAAGGACGATAACTCTGTCTGTATGGGAGATTGGGGTGATACAAAGATTTCATTTGTCACAACTCGGCCGATTCCGTACCTCATCTAACGGATAGAAGGAGAGTAGCGTAGTCACCCGAGGATTGCCGATAGACAAAGATTTTTATCCTACTAACTGGATGCAGTATGGGGGTCGACCCCCCCCCCCCCCCCCCCAGTATGCTGTGTATGATGATAGAAATAGTATACATATTGTTCTGCTTTTGTTACAGTACATTTTATTTTAATTTAAAAAAAAATAAAATATTCTAAATGATTTATGTTTATGAAGTATTTCAAGATCTTTTAATTAATGTCAAAACGTACCTGTATTGGTTTTATAATATTTTAAAATATGTACCATTTGGTGAACTTTTAATAGTTTTTTTATCTATCTTAAGTCAGTTCATATTTAAGCAAATTCAATTCGTTGATTAATAAATGATTCTTTTAATAAATTATTCAGTATTTATTTCAACAACACCTGAGGCCAAATAAGATCCCCCTGAAACTGAACTGCATTTTACATCATGAATATCACCGTGTATTATCAGTACAGCTGATATAGGTACTAAACAAGCGGGCATGATCGATTTTGACCTTACACGGTAACGGAAATCTCTGTTTTTCTTTATCAATATACAATGTACATTTATCAGCATTTGAAATTCATGCTCCCAAATAATTTTCGCATCGATTTTTTCCTATTTATAAAACAACTTTGATATTCTAAAAAGAACAATTAACTTGTACATGCTCAAATGGTTGTGAATGTCAACACAAACTTTCAATTTCGATACAGTTGTCGAGACATTTACATGTTTTATCTGAAAGAAGGCTAATACAGGGCAAACATTATAGTTATACCAATCATAAACCTACCTGTGATTACTCATTCCTTGAGTTGTTTTGGGTAATAAAAGAGTATAAAAATAAAGTGTTTGCGTACGGTGTACAACAACATAGCTATGCACCGTACAGAAAAATTTATGTGGTAATCTAAACACCGTACAGTACACAACGCTTCTTTCGGAATAAAATATCGAAAAACAACATATGAATTAAAGATTGCAATACCAAATATTGAAACAGCTATACTTATTACACATACACAGTGCGCGCCCTTCTGTCAGAAAAAGAGTTGCAATAAATATAGAATTATATCGGATGAAACGAGCGCCAACTTCTTTGACAAGTATTTGCACCTATTTTTTTAGTAATCGTTCTTGTGTTTGAAGAATAATGAATCATCTCTTATCATCAACCTACGACCAAATCATTTCTTTGAACAACAATTATGTTTGGATTGAGGTACACATTGATATTATGTGAACAAAACAAAGATTTCCGTTACCGTGTAAGGACAAAATCACTAACGCCCGCTTGGTTAGTACCTATATCCGCTGTACAATGATACACAGTGATTTTTATTATTTCATCAAGAAGAAATGCAATGTATCAAAATTAAACAAAACACAGATTTTGCATATGAAATATCATTTGTACTCTAGTATTACAATTTTATAATAACTTATCTCAACAAACTTCATAAACAAATTTGATATAGTTTTGATTTTAAAAGGATGACACAATTTGTTACTTTATCGATGGATTTCAGACGTGCGTGTCCAACGTTTTCTTGTGATTTGATTGGGCTTTTGAAACACTGCACTGAACAACAAATACAAATACAATATGATGCTTGTTATAAATAAACTAATAAAGCATTTTCATTATAGCATATTTTAATTTTGATAACTGGCACAAATAGACAGGTATTTGGAACCAAGGGATCAATATTATACAATTGTATATATATAATGTAAAGTGCAAAGTTGTGCAAACGCATCATATAACACTTGTATATTAAATCACTTATTTAAGCAACCGAACAATACAAAAGAAACAAACAACAAAAACTCTGATGTGCAAAATGGTTTATGGTTTACGGTATGACTGCATGACTGCATGACCTATGGTAAATCACATTTGTCTACAAAGTTGCATATTAAATAAAACAACAATTATCTCCCAAATAGGACAAAGAAATTGAGACGTAACAAAAACAAGCATTGGCAAAGTTTTTGAAATTAAGAAGGCATACGAATGTGTTTTCATATACCTATAATACTTGTATTCATAGCTTTTGAACAAGGATATTACTCCCCATGCAAACATATGGATTGATTTAGTCAATGCAATTTTGAAAGGTATAACATTGAGAATGGAAATCTAATGGGGAATGTATCAAAGAGACAACAACCCGACCATAGAAAAAAACAACAGCAGAAGGTCACCAACAGGTCTTCAATGTAACGAGAAATTCCCGCACCCGGAGGCGTCCTTCAGCTGGCCCCTATACAAATATATACTAGTTCAGTTAAAATGAACGCAATACTAATTTCCAAATTGTACACAAGAAACTAAAATTAAAATAAAACAAGACTAACAAAGACCAGAGGCTCCTGACTTGGGACATGCGCTAAAATGCGGCGGGGTTAAAAATGTTTTAAAATATTTTATCTAATGCTCTTCAACTTTGTATTTGTTTGGCTTTATAAAAAATTCGATATGAGCGTCACTGGTGAGTCTTATGTAGACGAA
Organism: Mytilus trossulus; assembly: GCF_036588685.1. Lineage (NCBI taxonomy): Eukaryota > Metazoa > Mollusca > Bivalvia > Mytilida > Mytilidae > Mytilus > Mytilus trossulus. The sequence continues at coordinate 40,860,329 of NC_086374.1, read as the reverse complement.
ACGCGCGTCTGGCGTACTAAATTATAATCCTGGTACCTTTGATAACTATTATCCCCCATTCTTTTTTTTCCATTTCTGTTCGAATCTAACCCGACCAGGATTATCATCACAATTAGTGTCGATGTCAGTAACTTGTTTGAGATTATTATTATTTGATGTCAGTTACCGGTGTGAATTATAATTGTTTGATGTCAGTTACCGGTGTGAGATTATAATTGTTTGATGTCAGTTACCGGTGTGAGATTATTATTGTTTGATGTCAGTTACCGGTGTGAGATTATTATTGTTTGATGTCAGTTACCGGTGTGAGATTATTATTGTTTGATGTCAGTTACCGGTGTGAGATTATTATTGTTTGATGTCAGTTACCGGTGTGAGATTATTTTTGTTTGGTGTCAGTTACCGGTGTTAGATTATTATTGTTTGATATCAGTTATTCTTGTTCGAGATTATTATTGTTTGATGTCAGTTACTTGTTCGAGTTTATTATTGTTTGATGTCAGTTACCGGTGTGAGATTATTAATGTTTGATGTCAGTTACTTGTTCGAGTTTATTATTGTTTGATGTCAGTTACTGGTTTGTGATTATTATTGTTTGATGTCAGTTACCGGTGTGAGATTATTATTGTTTGATGTCAGTTACCGGTGTGAGATTATTATTGTTTGATATCAGTTATACTTGTTCGAGATTATTATTGTTTGATGTCAGTTACCGGTGTGATATTATTAATGTTTGATGTCAGTTACTTGTTCGAGTTTATTATTGTTTGATGTCAGTTACTTGTTCGAGTTTATTATTGTTTGATGTCAGTTACTTGTTTGAGATTATTATTGTTTGATGTCAGTTACTGGTTTGTGATTATTATTGTTTGATGTCAGTTACCGGTGTGAGATTATTATTGTTTGATGTCAGTTACCGGTGTGAGATTATTATTGTTTGATATCAGTTATACTTGTTCGAGATTATTATTGTTTGATGTCAGTTACCGGTGTGATATTATTAATGTTTGATGTCAGTTACTTGTTCGAGTTTATTATTGTTTGATGTCAGTTACTTGTTCGAGTTTATTATTGTTTGATGTCAGTTACTTGTTCGAGTTTATTATTGTTTGATGTCAGTAACTTGTTTGAGATTATTATTGTTTGATGTCAGTTACTGGTTTGAGATTATTATTGTTTGATGTCAGTTACTAGTTTGAGATTATTATTGTTTAATGTCAGTTACTGGTTTGAGATTATTATTGTTTAATGTCAGCAACTTGTTTGAGATTATTATTATGTATTTCTAAAGAATATCAAAAGAATGTGACATTATTTAATGCAAGGAATTCTGTATTTTTGATTTCTATGTATTATTTTTTTAATATAAATTTCATAAGCTCATTGGATGTGAAGGCACGCATTTTCTGAGATTTTTCTTATTGGATGTATTTTACATAATTGTGATCTAATATTCATTCTGCTACCTTGAATGGGAATCACGACATATCTTTTTGTTGATGTTTTTCTGTATTTTTGCTTATCGAAATGTATGTGCAATCCATCCGAAACACTTGTTGTACTGAAATAGATCAGCGGTCCGGACCAATTGAGGATTCAAAGTACAGACTCATGAGAGTATAGCATGTAAGGTAAAATTTCTTCTCCCTCTTGTCCTTCATACGGGTATGCTTTATTAGGGCCTGCATAGGCTATGCAAAAATTATGTCAATAACCGATCGAAGCGCTGGTCCTTGGATATTTTCTACTATATATGCTTTAAAATATCTGTAGCTTTCTCCCGTTCTAAATGTTGTCGCATTGGATTATAAGTTCAAGCACTTATGATTCTGTGTATTATTTGATAATTTTATTTTTTTTCATACTTAATAGTAATAATACACAAAGTATAAACAAGAGATCATAACTATAGGTATCCATGGACGGTCACCACATTCTAGTTTACATTTTCTTTATCAAGAGATATATCATCCCGTTCAGCATACCCCCTGACACTACAAAGATCAGTGTGATGTTATCGATTATTGGTGGAGGATCGGCAAATAATCGCCAAATTCCTACAGTTGCGTTCCCACCAAATTGAATTATAAATTCAAAAACATACATGGACAACTTGAGAGCAAGGCGATTAGACTTGACGGTGGATTGACCATGTAACGTCGATCTGATACTGCTGCTCGTTCTGGCCACATGGAACCATGTTACTATGTATATCGTTGTGATAAAAAAGAATGCGATCCATATGACAAAGAAGTATACTGTAAATTCCAATATTTCATGAACGACGCAGCTGAAAGAAAATAAACCAAGTTTTAATTAAAAGCTTAACTATATATATATCACTAGATAACTCGATATTATATACGACGTAATCTGATTATCGAAAAGTGATGTAGAGGCAAAAGGTTGATGACGTCTACAACCCTTATAAAGTCAGGATCTGTTACTACGCATTATAGTAAACATTATTTATATTATAGGTTATGTTCTTCTTTAAAAAAATCATAAAGAGGTACGACCATTTTCCTTTAATGTATTTCACACTGCTTCCAATAAGAAAAAGTTACTTATTATAGATTGTTCAAAATGCATTTTTATAAGACAGTTTTGATTTAGAATATTTATGAAAACAACAACCATTTAAAAAGGGGATTAATTGCAAAAGCTTTGGTTGAAACTGAAGTGATGCACTGTTTTATAGATTACAAAAAAATATCCTTTTAAAATTCATTAAAATTTTTACAAAAAAATGTCTTGATCAATAATGTAGAGCGCTGGATAAAATTCTCATTTTTAAACTATGTTAAAAAAAAGTTTTTGATGCATTATAAAGATTTTTTTTCTTCTAAATATAAAAATCTAAATAGGTAAATCAACATTCCTATTTTGACCCTGTGAGTTCTTACAAGGTAAAACGGTCGTATTCGGTTGAAGGGTCATCCGATCGTTGGGCACCGTTAAAACTGTCATATTATATGTAAGTAAGTGATAACACAACATGTAATAATTTATTTTTAACTTGGTACTTACTCGCTAACTTTTTCTTTAGTTAAGCTGATAGTTTCACAGACAGCCAATATGAGTAATGGTATACCAAGGACAGGTAAATGTAGTTTCCAATCGTATCTACCAAATTTAATGGAATAATTCTGGAATATCAAATATAAAACGCAGATGGCAATGAATATACTCATTAATATCTCGGCAAACGCAAACTCCATGAACAGTATTGTAAATGTGGAAACAAATATCATGGAATCCCCGGCTCCATCTAGACCCTCTGTACCATTAGAAGGCGGGGGCAACAGTAGTAACGGAGCTTGTGTTAAATAGAAAAACAAGTTACATGCTGCTGTATACAAACTGACTCGGTCAATGAATCTCCAATTTAGAAACTTTCTATCTTTGTTGAGTACAACACTGGAAACGAGAACAGTTGTACAAACAAAAATACTGGTACCAAGCAATGATGTAACCAAATATTGTACAGAAGAATGAGGTGGTGTCAGTTGTAGACACGTCTGATTTGTGCTGTTCGGAAAAAGGAAAACTGCATTCAATAAATCATCATTTACTTCAGTATTGTTCAGATTATCCTGTGGAATCATTGTAGAGTTAGTGATAAGGTTTCTTGTCATATAGTCTGTCAAAGTGCTTCCGATATACTGAATTATTTCCCAATTAACATTACTTTATATTTTATCTGAACGACCTTCAGAACACTATTGAAAGTAGTATAATTGATTGTCTTGTTAGTTCTTAAGAGTAAAATACAACAAATATTATGGACTAATGAGGTACGCAGATAAACATAAAATCACACTATGTTTTGTTAGAACCCTAATGTATTTTATTTTTTATTATTATTCCTATATTATGTAACGGGGCACCTGTCTCAGTTGGTTCACAACTTTCTCAATCAGATGTATATAATTGACTATTAGCAATTGTAGTTATATGAATGTAAGAATGATTTTATTCTCATAAACTAACACATAGCTACAGAAAAAAAATATTATGAAAGGTAGATAGATGTACTTTTACATCAGATCGTGTGTTTTAGTGAACTTGTTGTTTCCAAATAAAGTGGTTGTCAATGTTCTCCAAGGACGTCTGAACCAGTGACAACTCTACGATATATTTTATCCATTGGATCACCAGTGATGGTGATGGAAGTCTGAAAACAAGGCGATGTGGTGCCACGATATTTCAGTAGCATGAGTTCGAATTCCCGGTCAGGGAAGAACAAAAATTTCCTTCCGCAAATTTACAAATTTAACATTGTTGAGCTGCGATTAACTTATCTATTTTAGACGAATTACTATTTTAGACGAATTACTTATTTTGTAAAATGACTGAAATTTTGAAACAAAATTCCACATTGTCTGTTCAGTTTCAGGCAATTTGTAGAAGAATAATATCATTGAGATGTATATGACAAAAGTGAAGAAATAATAAATTATTTCTGGCAAAGAAAATAACTAATGGTTCGATAGGCTATGTCATATGATGTACTTCTTTTTAGTGAAACTACATGCATGTTAAGTATGTACTCACTCTGTATTTCAGATAGTTTATTTATGATTATTGGGTCAACATGACAGGAGGACAAATTGTTCATTCAATAGAACGAGCTTTCCAAACGATTTTTCAGAAAGTCCACACTTGTCAAAACAATGAAGTGAAACATGTAACAGAGAGAAAAAAGGTTTTCTTATGAATGACTGATTGTTTTCTTTTTAGTAGCAAATATTTTATGCATTTTTAAGATGAGAATGGTTTGGTTATTAATTTATATGGTTATTTTCTGCAGTAGATTTTTCTGGATAAAGGACATAAATAACGACTTCTACTTGCCAATCTATAACATGGGTTATGCGATACAAAGCGGTTTATGGTTGGGATGCCAATATATGAGTATCTTCATATTCATTGCCTCAAGTAAACTCCAGTTAAAGATGCATCCCCCATTATGCATGGCAGATTTGATTCACTGAGTTCAGTCCGTTAAAAGCTATTAGCCAAAAGATACAAGTAAAACTAATCATGCTAATGTACTTGATACATATATAAGGCCGTTAGTTTTCTCGTCTGAATTGTTTTACATTGTCATTTCGGGGCGTTTTCTAGCGGACTATGCGGTATGGATTTTTTCATTGTCGAAGGCCGTACGGTGACCTACAGTTGTTAACTTCTGTGTCTATTTGGTCTCTTGTTGAGAGTTGTCTCATTGGCAATCATACCACATCTCCCGCTTTTTTTTATAATTTGAATCTTGTACGAACTTGTGCTCATTGCAAAACTCAATGTTGTTGAATGTTAAGTGTTTTATCAGAAATGGTAATGAATATATGTGCTCAATAACAAATAATCCAGGTTTCTCAAAAGGTGGTCGAAGATTTTTGCGTCAATCTCTATTTGCAAAAAATCAAGACAAATATTGTGATCAGTTCTGTCATCCAAATATTTTGAGAAATTAGAAATAATTGTTGAGATCTGTGCTTGTGTTAATTTGGAATAGTTCAGTAAAATTTAATCTCCAAAACTCTTCTTTTTATATCAGTAATTATTATAAATTGAACTGCTCCGTTGTTCAATGCATTCAATTGTTGTTTTTTTTTACATTTCATTCTATAAATTAATTTCAGGCATTTTGTAAAATAACTTTCAATTTTTTAAGGCTTTTTACAGAAATACTAGTCATTATGTATAATAACTGAATCTTGCAGGCATTTTAGAAAATGCCTACAGTTTTCAGGCATTTTACAAAATGCGTAAATTTAGAAAATGCCTGTAACATATATATATATAATTCTATTTTTATTAGAAACACTTATTTTGTACATAATCTTAAGGTGCATACTAACGAAAGAACGTTATATATTCCTTGATTTTATTGACTATTATTTCGAAATCTCATTTTTTTTTCATTGTCATGTTAAATGTTTACTGAGCTTTTAATGTGAATAAAACATCCTTCTCCTTTATCTGTCCGTTCTTCCTTGTGATTTTTTCAGTCTCGTGTATGCTAAATAAATAGTTTGAAGCAATTTCAGTTTTTCTGAACATGCATGAGCACATTGATAGTGAGACAAAATCAGTGTATTAACTGGCACATCAACGATACAAGGATACAAGGATGAGGCTTGGAAACGTGGAAATCCGAGGCTCTTGAAATATGCAATAGATATTCAAATTCAAGCTCTTTTCCTATACAATAAATACCCGGCAATGTTCTGAATATCATTTGGAAGAAAATAAACCAAAGAAATCAATAATATAGATGAGCTTGTGCTTGGTAAATTATGCAATTGGACAACTTTGCTATAACGTCATTTTTTAAATAAGGGTGTACCGCTGAACATTACAATTTTTTCTTGTGCGCGTCTTTCAAGTAAAATTCCAGTTGCGGATTAATTAGTTATAGTAGAATGTTATATAGATTTACAGCTGTATTGTATAACTTAAACGTTTTATTCACGTTTTTAACTGTGAGAGAATGCGATCTTCCTTTAAAACATCGTCAGTTCAGTTTCCCGTGTCTTATAAAATTCCCAAAAGGAAAGAATAATCCAGAGGCTTTTTATTTAAGGAAATTCTACTAGATTTCAAAATGTTAACACCTGTGAACTAATAGTAATATGCAGGGAAAAATCATTTAATTTACTATATGATTTAATATGTGCTTTCAGTGTTTGAGCAGCAGATAGAAAATCCGAAACGATCTGTACCAAAAAACAGCATATATCTATATAACATTCTACTATAACTAATTTTTTTTTTTGTCGCAGCGACTCATTTTACAAGAAGTTTTTTAAACAGAAATATACTCGTTTGTCATGAACATTTCACTATAGATTTTTTATTTTTTATTGTTGATTGAATGTGTCACTGAACCAAAAGTAACAAAGACGAGTCTTTACTGAGTGTGGTCATTACTAGTTGGGAGTAATATGTTTCCAGGAATAAATCTGCTATCAAAGGTCCACAATTAATGCCAATAGGAATACAAATATTTATGCCATTTATGTCATATATCTGGGACTCAGTATTATACTAGTCGGCCCAGCTTATATATCTTATCCAGGAGAAAAATTAAACCTTCGATCAAATCTGATCATTTCCAGTAAGTGAATCTAGCATACATTCCATAATTATTACAGAAAAAGGCTTTAAATAAATTACAGCAAATAAATTTGCAACATCATTTTAATTACGTACCTGGCCAAAAGTATTCGTCACCTGCATTTTTTTGCTATTATTTCTAACAAAAACACATTTTTTCAAAAAAATATTTTGAGGGCATTTATGGTTGGATTTTTATCAACAATTAAGGCATTTAAAGACGTAGAAATGTCTAAAGTAAACAAATAAACCTGTGACAATTCTGCTTTTATTGGTACCAAGTTGCTTAAACTCAAACCAAAAATGAGCCCAAAATATATTTTTGAAAAAAATGTGTTTTATATGAAATGATAGCAAAAAATACAGGTGACGAATACTTTTGGCCAGCATTTCATTCGTTTTAACATTAAAAGTACATAGATTCATGTTTTTTAAAAATTAATTTTGTGATGTATTACGTAATGTGTTATTTTGTAAAATTTTATGTTGCCATTTATCTCTAGAAACTGAAAGAAGAAGACCTCATTGACATTGTGCTATGATCATAGTAAACCGGCATAAACTATTTTATTCCGGCATAAAATCTCTTGTATGGTCCGTCATTGATTACATTTTTATGTATGAATCACAACTTCCGGTTATAACTTCAAACCAAAAAAAATCGCAAGAGAGGGTAGAACTTGTTATTTGTACATGAAATGATAATATTTGTACAAATTATATGGGTTATTGTTAAAGATTTTGTCTCAAGTATCTTTCACAAGAAAACTAACGTCAAAAGCGTTCAGTTTGACGCCAAAACTCAAGAGAAATTTTGCCGTTTCTTGGATTTAGAAAAAATAGGTACATGTAATCTTCAGTCTTTATTTGTGTTTTTAAACTGTAAGCTAACACCTTCTGTGTTTGAATGATGATTCATATACTTAGTCTTAGGGTGAACAACAACTGAAAATTCTTCACCAACTCATTACTGAACCAGAATCATAACGTTTTTGTTTTAGTACCTGGTCTGTTCACACCTAGGACACTTTTGATGCTCACATGTTCTCCCCATATTTCTGATTGCCCCCTTCACGTTTGCACCCATTTTTTTATTCAAATTCTAGTTGAATTAATGAAGAAATTAAAAAAGAGCATATCATTGTTAGACTGAACGTTCAATCACATCAAACAGATAGAAATGGTGTAAAGAAGATCAGCACATTTCATAAACCTCAATTCAGCAGAGAACCTGGGTCAGTTATATGTACTGGCATACTGTATGAACTTAAATCATTCGAGAAAAGACAGAAAATAAAAAAAAGCTTTGCTTGTTCCACAAAGCTACATTAATATAAAATAATGTATTGAAGTATACATTTTATCCTTAGTTAATAAAATGTATCCCATGACCCCATCCATCAACTTAGATAGATGCATGGCTATTAAAAATAGAACACAGGGGTATAATGCAGCTTTTGGCTTATCATTGCTTATACATGTAGCTCTAAAACTAAAGCATTTAGAGCAAATCTGACATGTTATAAAAATTTTCATCAGGTGAAAATCTATCTGCCCTGAAATGTTCAGACACATCAGATAAACTGTTGATAGGTTGCTGCCTCAGAATTGGTAAATTTAAGAAAATTTTGCAGTTTTTATTCTACGACTGCTGGTGGCTTCAGCGGCGTTCAAAGACATTTAGTCATTTTGTTTCCATACAATAACTTTAGTTTAAGTAAATAGAAATCTATGTAATTTAAAGAACAGACAAAAGTTTAAACAGATTGGACAGCAGGAATTGACTCTGTGGAAAAGTTTCATTTGCTTCCCAATTATAATTATACCATGTTTATTAAGCATTGCAACATGTGCAATGAATCTAGAAAACAATAGTTGAAGAGAATTGATGTTGTAACAGCAATTTGGTAAGAAAGTTTAGTACAATGTACATTAAATGACTATTTTGATATACATGTAACGATAATTTCATTGGTTGTTTAGAATATTTTAAGGACTACTTATTTAGAGAAGCACCATTTTTATAAATAAATAAATGATGAGGTTTGAGAAGATTTTGTAAATTATGTATTTTGACTCTAGTCTGTAGTTGCATCAGTGTGCAGATAGTGAGATAGACTTTATATCTAGGAAATGTAGTTTAATTTTTTTGTGTTTTACTGAGTAATAGCATTGTTTTAATGTTCTTGAATAGAATCACTTCATTGTTAAAGTATTTATAAATCTATGTTTTCAGCTGATGATACAGAGAGCAATAAGCTAACAATTATTACAACAAGACAGTCATTGTCTGAAGGTAAGGGAACTTGTTTCTTGTTTTTTTTGTTCAATTTTTTTTTTAATTCAGCTTAATAATACTATCATGACTATTACATGTACCATGTGTACCATTCATATGATTGTTAACATATGCATAAGTATGATAAGTGATCTTTGTCCTAACTGTCTCAAATGGCCTGGCAATGATTGTCAACATTGACAAAATTGTAATCCAATTAAATGAAAAAATATGAGAACTCAAGTCAAAATGTTAGAAAACTTATGGGATTGGGAATTGGAAGAATATCCAAATATGTTGATTGGCTTCAGTGTTTCAGTGTTTTCCATAACATGCCTAAGGTGTTTGTGCTTGATGGCCCCCATGCAGACCATCATCTTTTAAATATTAAAATTCCCTTACTCTATAAAATCCCTCAAATTCATGACCACCACCCTTTCAGTCAGACCTCCATCATTCAAAAAAATAAAAATACCCTATGCATTCTGTCTGAGTATGGAGCAAGGTGCCATTCTCTGCTGCTATTAATTCTTTTGAAAACAATCTGATTCAAGATTACCCACCATGGCATTAACCAAATATTTTCTAGTGGATTGACTTCCATATACATGTAGCATGTACATTGTATAGTAGTTGTAGGAGTCCACTAGTCTAGTAAGTATATTTGTAGATCATTTTTTGTTCTATAGTATTTTTCTGCCCATGCAATCATTCTAACTTTTAAAGTCACAGTACATCTTCCTTTTTTTTTGACAGCTACTAAAATGTATGATGAATCAAGTGATGAAGATGGAGGGTTTATTTTATCCTCACCTGCAGATGTCCAGGTTAATAAAGGAGCCTGTTCTTCAGAACCACAGCTTACTCTGTCAACTGTAGGTAAAACATCAAGGGCAGATAAATCAGAATTACATGATGAGATACAACCACATCCATTTACTCAGAAGAATTGTGATAACACAGTGCCATTTCAAAACCAAATGCGTCCACATCCCTTAGTACAGAGTTATGGACTTCCATCTTCTAATTTGAGACATGTGCAGCCTCATTCCAGTCAATTTAAAAGTTCAAGTGTTAGTGTAGATAATAATTTACAGCACACTGTAGCATCAAATGCAATGACTTATACATCTGCTAAAAGGACACCAGAATCACCAGACAATTATAAACCATCTAAAACTCATACAGAAGAATTTCCTGTTTTATCTAGAGGAAATGTAGGTAGCAAAAATCCTAAGAAAATGAAGCAAAGTAGTGTCAAAAAGGTTATTGGAAGTAACACTGAATTTGATTTGAGTGAAGTTAAACAAAATAATCCGAAGGTTTCTGAAAAGTGGTTAAAAAAAACATTTGAGATGAAGTCTGTCTATGAACCATCTCGATCAGAAATGCAGAGATTATTGGAATATGTAGAGAATAAATGGTTTGATCAAAATCCAACAGACAAATCCCAGGCTTCAACTTTAATTAGAGAATATTATTCAAGATCAAGTCATCCATATGCACTTGTTATTTATTTTATAGAAAACTGTCGTGAGCATAACTCAGGTAAAACATCATCACTGTGCTACTATTTCATGAAGGAGTTTTTAGCATGGTTAAAAAATACCCATATTGTAAATCAGAAAGAATTATTAACAGAGGACATCAAATTGAGAGCATTAGATGCTTGTACACGATATAATACATCACTTTTTCCTATGGCAGTCACAGCATTTCAATTGAATCAGCATGGAAATGAATACATGTTGCCACAGATAAAAGCTTTCTTGGAGAAAAAGAAATATAATGAGGTAATTTATAAATAGATTAATGGAAAGAGAATACCGTGGATTCATTATTATTCATTGGATACCAATTTTTGTGGATTTCGTGGGTAAAGTTGAACCACAAAATTCAACAAATGACAAATTTTCTATTGGCCTGTGGGCAAACTTTGGCAAAACCAAGAAATAAATATTAACAAATGTAAGTTTTCCTTAATCCACGAAAATTGGTACCCGTGAAAATAATTGAATCCACAATACACTATAAACCCAAATGAATTTTATTATTTGATTACATATAATAATATATAAAAATGATCATTGGATTTCGCTGATGTGTCCCCTGTCTTTTCACCATTTTTGTATTCATGATACATAGTCCAGTCATCATCAATCACTTTTTACTTCCAAAACAAAAACTAAGAAATTAGTTATTTTGTAATAACAATGCAAAGCATATTAATTAACAGATTGCTGACTGTTCCTGTTAAATTATATGTTCTTTAACATGTCTAAGTTCTGGATAGCCCATGGCCATAAACTGTTACATTGTGGCAAAAATCTCTGAAGGTTTTCTTTGATATTATAAAATCTGATACTTTTATTAACTTTTGTTTAGATGACCAGGAAGATGCCTTTATTTTTCAGGCTGCTGTTGTTGCTGGTAAATTGAGACTTCAAGATCATTTTACTATAGATGAGGTAAGTACATGTATCTTGACATTATTTTACATTAGACAGTTATAAGGATGGGGTCATTTATTTTTTGTGTGTGCATCATTGTATTACCATTGATATGTCTATCTGTAGATCTATATAGTATTTCATTTGGTAATAAATTAAAATGTACAAATGTAGATCATGCAAAAAAGTGACATTAAACTTTGTACTTTCAAGAAATATACATTGTATTCTTTGTTGTTATGTAAAGCATGTTTTTTTTTTCCTTAGATAGCCTTACCATTAGTTCTTCAGGACAAAGTAAATGTTTTAGAACAATATGCAACTGGTAATCTCAAACTACAACAAATGGTTGTACAAATGTTGGATAGTCTGGTGGATAGAGATGTTGTTATAGATGATGTAATAAGGTACTGTACGTTACTATAAGAATATTTGTTCTTCTTCCACTTTAATGTTCAACAATTTCTGAAATAGTGATTTTTTGTTGATATGTTAATTTCAGTTTTAAAGACAAAAACAATTGTATGACTATGATCACAGACGTCTTATTTGGTGTATTAAACAATCTGTTATCGAGTTGTTACAGAAATATAAACATTTTACCACCTATGATAGTATGATTTTGTGGTATTTTTTCAAAGCAAAGTATTCTGTAAAATTCATATTTTATTTTAGTAAAAGTGGTGTAACCAATCCTAAGAGGGAGAAGTTAAATAAAAAGACACTGAGTAAACTTGCAGCAAGACTGATGAAGTTGTATGATATCCCACAAGGTAATGTTATAATCACATGGCATCACATTTATAGACCAAAATTGCAAAATTTAATTATTTTATTTCATGTATTTAACTCACTTGTATCAAACCTATCTACACATTTCACAATGAATAAAAAAGAACAAAGGTATGGATAGATCTATTTAAAGAAGTGAATTATTTAACTGAAAATACAGAGTGTGTTTACTATAATGTTCCCTTTGATAACAGTGAATGTATGATATAGAAAAGGATTTTTTATAAAAATGAAATCAATACATAGTGTATATATATATTGAAAATGTGGATTAGTTTGTAACTTATATATTATATCTGCTGTTCACAAGTCAATAAAGGTAGTTAACTTTTCAGAAGTTTTTTTCTGTGTTATAAGCCAATTGGTATGGAGGATTGTTGATTGCAATTTTACAAATAGATTTTTCATCTTACAAAATTTAATTATCAATATTGTATATACATGTAAGTTGTTTATGGGGTTTGTTTACAGTGAGGGGGTGGTTAATCATTCACTATTATTTGAGAGTTGAATTATAGTCGTGTCAATGTTAATATTGAAAGTTGTATCATGTGACATTTTTCGATTTTTAAATTATATTTCTACCTAAAAAAAGTCAACCACACAATTCTAGTTTGTCCTCCTCACCATGATGAAAACCTTCTGTAAGATGACATCCATAGATATATGTTTTCATGCAAAATATGTTGTACTTATCCCAACACAGCATAGAGTTCTGATGTTATCACATGATGTGTATTTGAAAAATGAAAATATACACTGTACAACAGACTATCTTAGAACTAAAGAATTTATTATTCACATAACATAGCATTTTACAATGCATTACTATCAACAATTCAGTGTGTGAGTAGGGTTATTTTGCAGTAAAATAGGTAGAGTGAAAATTAGACACACACTACTATTTCCCAATACATTAATACATCCAGACATATTATATTGTCTTTGATTCTAACTACTCAGTCGGAAACCAGGTTGAAATAGAACAAAAGAATCAAAGCACATGGTTAGAGAAGGCGATAAATGTTTATTGTATTGTTTACTATAGTGACAAAATTTTTAACAGTTAATAGAAACAAACAAAATTGCAATTTTCTTCTCAATTACTAGGTGTTTTATTTTAAAAACACCATTTGCATAAGTTTTCAATTAATCTAGTACATACTTAAGCAGAACAATTAGATATCAAGTCGACGACATGGGTATCTTTCAAGTTGGATGAAGAAAATGCATAACCTCCAATTTTTTTGAAAAAATAACACGGACGGAAAACATGTCAATCTATTAGTTCAGTAATTTTCGTGTCTGCCCTTCCATTATGTGACTAAAGAAAAAATTCCAAAAAATGGGTAACAATTGTATCGAAAAGAGAAAACTGAGTGCACCTTTTTATGTTAGGGCGTGTTTGAGTTGAGTATTTTGTCTTGATATCGTACAAAGTAAGAATATTTCATACATCGTCTCGCTTCAGATTCTATCATTTTTATATATTAAAGCAACAGGTTGACTTTATAACACAAAAAAATCACAGCACTAAAAGATGAAATATATGGGTCAAGCGAAATACCCATCTAATGAGTCACAAAAACAGAGCAGGTGTGTTCGAATGGCATTTTTTTGACTGAAAGTACTTGACGACAGTCTTTCAAGTTGGATGATGAAAATGCGTATCTTCGAAAAATTCTAATTTTTTGTGTGTGATAACTAGGGTTTATAGTCTTCATACATTAAAAAAATCTAGTCTGCCCTTCCACGAAATATTTAATTAGATTTTTTTTAAATGTTTATGAATTTTCGAAAACTCCATCTGACAACTGATCAGACAATAGTTTTAAGTTAAATCAATGCAGACAAGATTATTAACTGATGCTCATTAGATAGTTGATATATTTGTCTTTTAAAATACAACTGACATATAAGGATCGTAATGGTGCAATGTGGATAAATTTATCGGTTTCCAAGAGCACAATTGGTAGCGCGTCATCCCTACAATGGCTTCCATTTCTACGGTTGTGAAAATGAACTGGCGTAAGGTGGAGATAATTTTGACGAAGTAGGATCCTGACTGCACTATATTTGGTTATGTTCTTATTTTCAGAATTATGTCCAAACATAAGTAAAGCCAGAGGAGTAGGAGCAATTAGGTATCTTTTGTACAGGAGATATATAGAGGTAATACATTGAGGTATCTTTTGTACAGGAGATATATAGAGGTAATACATTGAGGTATCTTTTGTACAGGAGATATATAGAGGTAATAGGATGATCCTTTCATGTAGGTATCTTTTGTACAGGAGATATATAGAGGTAATAGGATGATCCTTTCATGTAGGTATCTTTTGTACAGGAGATATATAGAGGTAATAGGATGATCCTTTCATGAAGGTATCTTTTGTACAGGAGATATATAGAGGTAATAGGATGATCCTTTCATGTAGGTATCTTTTGTACAGGAGATATATAGAGGTAATAGGATGATGCTTTCATGTAGGTATCTTTTGTACAGGAGATATATAGAGGTAATATGATGATGCTTTCATGTAGGTATCTTTTGTACAGGAGATATATAGAGGTAATATGATGATGCTTTCATGTAGGTATCTTTTGTACAGGAGATATATAGAGGTAATATGATGATGCTTTCATGTAGGTATCTTTTGTACAGGAGATATATAGAGGTAATAGGATGATCCTTTCATGTAGGTATCTTTTGTACAGGAGATATATAGAGGTAATAGGATGATCCTTTCATGTAGGTATCTTTTGTACAGGAGATATATAGAGGTAATAGGATGATGCTTTCATGTAGGTATCTTTTGTACAGGAGATATATAGAGGTAATAGGATGATCCTTTCATGTAGGTATCTTTTGTACAGGAGATATATAGAGGTAATAGGATGATGCTTTCATGTAGGTATCTTTTGTACAGGAGATATATAGAGGTAATAGGATGATGCTTTCATGTAGGTATCTTTTGTACAGGAGATATATAGAGGTAATCATGGTAATAGGATGATGCTTTCATGTAGGTATCTTTTGTACAGGAGATATATAGAGGTAATAGGATGATACTTTCATGAAGGTATCTTTTGTACAGGAGATATATAGAGGTAATAGGATGATGCTTTCATGTAGGTATCTTTTGTACAGGAGATATATAGAGGTAATAGGAGGATGCTTTCATGTAGGTATCTTTTGTACAGGAGATATATAGAGGTAATAGGATGATCCTTTCATGTAGGTATCTTTTGTACAGGAGATATATAGAGGTAATAGGATGATGCTTTCATGTAGGTATCTTTTGTACAGGAGATATATAGAGGTAATAGGATGATGCTTTCATGTAGGTATCTTTTGTACAGGAGATATATAGAGGTAATAGGATGATGCTTTCATGTAGGTATCTTTTGTACAGGAGATATATAGAGGTAATAGGATGATGCTTTCATGTAGGTATCTTTTGTACAGGAGATATATAGAGGTAATAGGATGATGCTTTCATGAAGGTATCTTTTGTACAGGAGATATATAGAGGTAATAGGATGATGCTTTCATGTAGGTATCTTTTGTACAGGAGATATATAGAGGTAATAGGATGATGCTTTCATGAAGGTATCTTTTGTACAGGAGATATATAGAGGTAATAGGATGATGCTTTCATGTAGGTATCTTTTGTACAGGAGATATATAGAGGTAATAGGATGATGCTTTCATGTAGGTATCTTTTGTACAGGAGATATATAGAGGTAATAGGATGATGCTTTCATGTAGGTATCTTTTGTACAGGAGATATATAGAGGTAATAGGATGATCCTTTCATGTAGGTATCTTTTGTACAGGAGATATATAGAGGTAATAGGATGATGCTTTCATGTAGGTATCTTTTGTACAGGAGATATATAGAGGTAATAGGATGATGCTTTCATGTAGGTATCTTTTGTACAGGAGATATATAGAGGTAATAGGATGATCCTTTCATGTAGGTATCTTTTGTACAGGAGATATATAGAGGTATTAAGGATGATCCTTTCATGTAGGTATCTTTTGTACAGGAGATATATAGAGGTAATAGGATGATGCTTTCATGTAGGTATCTTTTGTACAGGAGATATATAGAGGTAATAGGATGATCCTTTCATGTAGGTATCTTTTGTACAGGAGATATATAGAGGTAATAGGATGATCCTTTCATGTAGGTATCTTTTGTACAGGAGATATATAGAGGTAATAGGATGATGCTTTCATGTAGGTATCTTTTGTACAGGAGATATATAGAGGTAATAGGATGATCCTTTCATGTAGGTATCTTTTGTACAGGAGATATATAGAGGTAATAGGATGATCCTTTCATGTAGGTATCTTTTGTACAGGAGATATATAGAGGTAATAGGATGATGCTTTCATGTAGGTATCTTTTGTACAGGAGATATATAGAGGTAATAGGATGATGCTTTCATGTAGGTATCTTTTGTACAGGAGATATATAGAGGTAATAGGATGATGCTTTCATGTAGGTATCTTTTGTACAGGAGATATATAGAGGTAATAGGATGATCCTTTCATGTAGGTATCTTTTGTACAGGAGATATATAGAGGTAATAGGATGATCCTTTCATGTAGGTATCTTTTGTACAGGAGATATATAGAGGTAATAGGATGATCCTTTCATGTAGGTATCTTTTGTACAGGAGATATATAGAGGTAATAGGATGATCCTTTCATGTAGGTATCTTTTGTACAGGAGATATATAGAGGTAATAGGATGATCCTTTCATGTAGGTATCTTTTGTACAGGAGATATATAGAGGTAATAGGATGATGCTTTCATGAAGGTATCTTTTGTACAGGAGATATATAGAGGTAATAGGATGATGCTTTCATGTAGGTATCTTTTGTACAGGAGATATATAGAGGTAATAGGATGATCCTTTCATGTAGGTATCTTTTGTACAGGAGATATATAGAGGTAATAGGATGATCCTTTCATGTAGGTATCTTTTGTACAGGAGATATATAGAGGTAATAGGATGATGCTTTCATGTAGGTATCTTTTGTACAGGAGATATATAGAGGTAATAGGATGATGCTTTCATGTAGGTATCTTTTGTACAGGAGATATATAGAGGTAATAGGATGATCCTTTCATGTAGGTATCTTTTGTACAGGAGATATATAGAGGTAATAGGATGATGCTTTCATGTAGGTATCTTTTGTACAGGAGATATATAGAGGTAATAGGATGATCCTTTCATGAAGGTATCTTTTGTACAGGAGATATATAGAGGTAATAGGATGATGCTTTCATGTAGGTATCTTTTGTACAGGAGATATATAGAGGTAATAGGACTTTTGTACAGGAGATATATAGAGGTAATAGGATGATACTTTCATGTAGGTATCTTTTGTACAGGAGATATATAGAGGTAATAGGATGATCCTTTCATGTAGGTATCTTTTGTACAGGAGATATATAGAGGTAATAGGATGATGCTTTCATGTAGGTATCTTTTGTACAGGAGATATATAGAGGTAATAGGATGATCCTTTCATGTAGGTATCTTTTGTACAGGAGATATATAGAGGTAATAGGATGATACTTTCATGTAGGCTGAAAAAAATAACCATGATAACAGTATATTGTACCAGGGTAAATGAATGTTAAAGAGAAACTGGTAGAAATGTATTATATGTAATTGAGATTGTTTTTTTATAGATAAATAGGCATTCAACATAATAACTTATGACATTCATGAATTTTACCACAGTAACCATATGCATTATGTTGATAAAAAATTTACATTGACATATATAAAAAAGGGTCAAAACAGGAATAAATAATATCATTAAATATTTAGAATGGTTTGGCAATTATATATTATACTAGAACACACCCGTGATATCGCGGGTCCGTGACTGAACTAAAATACATTACTATGCGTGTGCCTTTTTCAGTATTGGTATTGTCATCTTTGATTCATCGTTTTTATGTGATGATGGCTGACAAGTTGGACCTCGTAATTTTAGTATTATAGATATTTATATCCTTACAATATCTAACCTGTAATAAAATAAAAATCCAGATAATACTGGATTTAAGTTACTCTGTAATAATTGATCATAGAATTTGTTTGTATTTATTGTAGGGGAAGATGGGTACAGGAAGTTGGGAAGAACTAGTAGAGGTAATAGTTATGTTAAAAAAAGAATTATGTATTGAGTGATCAAAAATAAACTTTTTCACTTTAAACTTTTACATGTATTTGCTTTTTACATTGCTATCAATTTGTTTTATTTTTGAGTTTGACATCTATTTTCTCTGGGTACAGTTTATGTATGATTTTGTTTCAATTATTTAAAAAACTTCCATTGATCCACAACAGAAGTTTGATTGAATTCTGAACAAAATTTAGTCATCAACCAATCGTTTATGACTATGACTTGATAACATAGGCATTGTCGCATAGGGAATTTATAGGAAAGTGCACAAATATGAAAGTGATTTATAAATGCCTGGTTTTGTTTTCCAGAATGCAGTTAGTGATAATGACTATTTGAAGGAACAGTTAGTAGAACAATTAATGTGTTATAATGAACTTACGGAAGCTGTTAAATGGGCTAGAAATTTCCAGTTGTCTGATGAATGTATTCCAGAAGTGGTTGCTGTTAAAAGAAGGGAAATGGATGAGTAAGTTTGTTATAGATTTAGTTCTTTGTTAATGTTATGGAAAACATCTTTAACATCTTAATGATAGTGAAAATAAAATGTCTACCATGTAGTTAAAAAGAAAAATAAAGAAATTGAAGAAGGCCAGTTGCCAAAATGTTTTAAGGACTGGTTTATTGGAATTTTTAAAACAAGTATTTTTTGCACATTTAAGCATAGTAGAAGCAGTTGTAAAAAACAGCATTATCAGTTATAAATATAGCTTCTTTCTGATCACTGTTAGTATAAGCTGCATGCAGTTTTAGGGTAGTTTTGTTTTCCCCAACTCTGTAAAACTTTTACATTTTCTCAGACAGCAGTTTCATTATTCTTATAACATCATTTTAGTTCATGATTTCAGTCAAATGCTGTTCTTGGTATTTCAGAGGAGAAGATAAACAAGAGCAAAATGCAGAAGGAGAAAATTGGGATGATGACTGTTATTCTGAAACAGAAATGTCTGCTCATTATTATACTTTAAACCTATCAGATGATCATATTACTGTTATAGATACCAAAGAAAAGTACCAGGCTTGTCTGTCTACTCTTACAAAGGTTTGTACACTTAGGAACCAGTCCAAAGTTTCAAATCATGTCACATTCTGATTTGGTTTTTGAAAAAAATCTATTGAAAAGAAGGTTCAATTTTTTCCATCCTGTTTGTCTTAGTGCAATTAACTGACCTTGTATGACAAAAAACATTTATAACTTCATGAACTTATTGAAAATAAATTAAGCAACACAACATTTCATGCATCCAAAGCATTTTTCTTGATCAGGAACATTCAAGTGAAATATGCAACAGCCAAAGATGTACAATTTTTTTTTTAAATTGAAGGGCTTTGTGACAAATAAGACCTTAGAATAATAGCCAAATCCATCTAAGGTCAACTTTGCTCAAGGGAGTTAAAACTTTAGTTTCTTGATAATTTATAAATTTGTTAATGAACAATTTTAGAAAGATGAAGAAGGTATATAATCCAATTAGAAAAGGTATTTAATCCAATTCTTTAAATAATTTGTAAGATAAGTAAAATGGCATCATGTTGAGACATACAGGTTAAAGTACTATTTCTTTGATGATCACAACTTCTGTAAATGTCAATGTGTTAGCTTAAAATTAAGATTTAAATTAAACATCCTTTTTCATAATTTACATGTGAGATGATTTATTTTTACTATATATTAAAAAGAAAAAATATAAATAACTGCATTTAATTTTGAACTAGATTATTACCCCTCCTAGAAAGAGGGGATCAAACTGGTTTACCTCTATACAGTAGGTCTCATTGAGGTCTAGGCATGACACAGGATTGCCAATTTTTTGTAAGCATGACATGTGAAACTACAAAAAAAATGAGAATTGCTTGTGTACATATTGTAAGTGGGATAAGGGAATCTGAAAAAAAAGTAAGCGGGATTAGGGATCAGAACCCCCCATGAGACTCCCTAAACATCCCATCTTAGTATTTTTCTCAGGAACTACAAATCTGAGCTTCCTGAAATTAGCTGAAAATTTTATTTGAGAATGTTATCTAGTACAATGTATTTTGAAAAGAATTAACATTTATCATCTTCCACTGATTAAATATATAGATCCTTAAACATAATTACCAAGCTTTGTGTGAGCATAATATACCATGCCATTGAATTTCATATCTATCACTGATCAACTTATTATTTATCAGATATGTATATAGCAGGGGAATCATTAGTTCATAATGTTTATCTTGTTTTAGAAATGCAAGACACTTCACAAAAAATATGACCCGAAAAATGCTTTTAAGTCATACATGTTTCAGTATTTATTACAATCAATTTTATTTGATAGATAATATATATAAGATCTGCAGATATGTTATTAATCATGACTTTTCTTTAGCCAGGAACTATGATTGGTATTGATGCAGAATGGAAACCAAGTTTTGGTTCACAAGTACAAAAGTAAGTTGAAATTTGTATAGTGCTAAGTACATGCAAATTAATTCTTTACCAATCATATTACACTATAAATAATTGAAAGTCAAGATTGTCAATATAAACATGCATTATGAAAGAGTTCCCTGTTTTAGTCGTGCCTGTGGGCAGTAGAGATGTAAACTATTGGTATACCGGATTATATTACAGAGGGTAGAAGACTTGGATGCTTCATACCTCAGTTATAGATAACTTATTTGAAGAAATTTTACATCCAGTTAAAACATTTTATAGTTGAATGTTTAACCTTAAAATCATCTTTATACATTCCTTTGTATTTTAGGGTAGCTTTGATACAGTTAGCAACCTATGACCATGCATACCTGATTGATGTCAAGACTTTAATGAGAATTCTGACAGAAGATGATTGGCAGCTAATGGTGATATCTATCTTCTGTAATCAAGATATTGTCAAATTAGGTATATTACAGTTTACTGATATTATGTAGGTATGGCTATTCTACATGGAAATTAATTGCACAGCAACTGAGAGACATTGTAAAAGAGTTTGTTTTTGGTCAATCTGCTGTATAATTTTGTGAAAACTATCCCTCTTTGATTTTTCCCTGTAAACTACCATACTCCATAGAATTGATCTTTATCATGTTAGTTATTCAGGATATATCACCATTTGGAATTCCGAATGTTTTGTAGAGTTACAGAAAAAAATATTGGCCATTTTTGTCCAATTGTAGTATTATTTTATCTTCTGAATGCAACTACCTATATGAGGTCTTAAACCTTTCTTAGTGAGGTTTTTATGCCCCACCTACGATAGTCTGTCCCGTCTGTCCCGCTTCAGGTTAAAGTTTTTAATGAAGTTGAAGTCCAATCGACTTCAAACTTGTTACACATGTTCCCTATGATATGATCTTTCTAATTTTAATGCCAAATTAGAGATTTTACCCCAATTTCACGGTCCACTGAACATAGAAAATGATAGTGTGAGTGGGGCATTCGTGTACTGAGGAAGCATTCTTGTTTAAGTTTACATGAATATGAATGTTAACTAGGTAGGTGGGGGAGATACTAACATTGTAAACTTAAGTTATATTTATCAACAGATCAGTGGGTTCAGTTAATTACCTCTTTTTTGAAGGTTATGGATTAGATTCAGATTTTAAAATGTTTACCAAGACATTCCCATTTATGGAGAGAACCCTAGCTAAGATGGAGAGAGTAGTTGATTTAGAGAAACTGGCACAGAAGGTGAGTTTGTTTATGTTAAAAGATTTGATTGACAAACAGGTTCATCAAAAATATGAGTAGCAACATCTTCAGATCACATGCTACAAAGCCAATCACAAATATTATGGATTTGTTTATTTATGTGGGTATCAACTTTTATGGATTGAGAAAAACTGTTTTAACTTGGATATTGTTGTATGATATCTCACGTGTCTCCATGAGACTTACTGTATATTTCACCAGCAGTATAATTGACCATTGAAAGAATCAAACACAAATTGCAACATTCAAATCTTTTGCTTAAAAAAAAAATTTTGCCAGAAAAGCATCAAATTTTAAGTCAGATTCTAAATTTCTTTATACCTAATATTTTTGGATTAAAATCTGACAATATCCCTTGAAAGTTTAATAGGACATGGTGGGCAAGTATAAAAAAAAAGAAAAATAGAATAGAAAGTGATTAACATGATTTTGTATAAACAATATATATCAGTGACTTATATGTACTAAACATGGAAGAGGCTTATTGATTCATGGCTACTTAATGTAATCTAACATGCATGGTCAGGACACTTTCATTTGATGTATACTGGCATGTTTAGCTGGCTCACAAACTAACATGGTCAGCTGACGGTCAGAATACTATTCTGTATGTGTTGGTGACTTGCCTTCCAGTATACTACATGAAATTGTTCTGACCCTCAGCCAATTAGTCTTTGGATTATGAATTAAACCCCAACTTCTGGCAAACCAGCCTAAACCAGTCTTTGGTGTAGACATTGAACCCAAGAATTCTGGGTATTTCAATCCCTGCAATAAATGAAAACTTTAAACAATAAGCCTGCTTAATCAGTATCACAAGTATACAGTTATAGAAAATGAGAAAAATAATATACCATCATGAAAATTTTCTTGATAAAATAATTGTCATCATAAAGAATAAATCATGTTTTTTACTTTTAAAGGTTTTAGATAAAGTGGTAAACTTTATGCCAGATACAGAAGATGCATCAGACGATGACAAAGAAGATGATAATGACAGTGGTATAAACTTCAAGTTCCAAAAAGTAGAAGAAAGAGGTCTAAGTGAACTTGTTCGTCAGTGTTTTGGTAAAGCCTTAAATAAATCTGAACAGATGTCAGACTGGGAGAGAAGAC
The DNA here is from genome assembly GCF_036588685.1 of Mytilus trossulus. Lineage (NCBI taxonomy): Eukaryota > Metazoa > Mollusca > Bivalvia > Mytilida > Mytilidae > Mytilus > Mytilus trossulus. The sequence continues at coordinate 40,836,657 of NC_086374.1, read as the reverse complement.
CACTTAGACAACCTCAGATCATATATGCAGGTAATATTTCAATTCTTTATTTTGTGTTACCATAAATTATATTTACATTATGTCGATTAAAACGATATACATGCCTTTAGGGCTAATCTTATTGAATAATACTAATTTCAAATACATATTCTCTATATAATAGTACTTTAATACTTACTAAAAGAATCACTACCCATTTGATTTAAATACTGTCTACTAATTCCTAAAATTAATTTTGAAATAGCCCGAAATTAATCATAAAAATTCTGATGATAATGAGACCAGTTTCATAATCTAACCTTTTGAAATACTGAATAGATGTAATAAATTAAAAAAACATTTTGAAAAGATCAGAAATAGTTTTTGTCATTTTGTCATGAGCACTAAGAAATTGTATTGTTATATCATTACAGCATTAGATGCCTACATTCTCCTAAAGGTCTACGACAAACTTGTGAAAATAGCAAAAGAAGAACGTCTAAAGATAGATTTGGAACCACTGACTTCCATGAGATGGATGAAAATGAGTCGAGGAGATAAGAAAAAGGCCAAGGCAAAGGGTCAGAAAATAAAACCAAGGCTTCCTAAACAGTTGGTCAGTACTTTTAATTAATTTGCTGTCTACTATTTTAGTTATAAATAAAACTTAATATTTCATTCTTTGTATGTTGAAATTATCAACACACCTAAATAGAGTAAGTAAAAGTAAGTAAGTAAATAGTTTATTGTAGTGTCACGATCCAATATACATCATTATATACAATATAAAAATCTTTAAAACCATAAAAGATCCCTGCCTTTAAGACATTTGAGACACTTTCATCTTTTTTAAACTAAAAGAAATATTCCATAATGAAATAGAAATATTTAAAAAATAAAACTTTTTCATGATACTAAAAGAATGTAGTTCTGTCTCTATAAAATTGTCATTGCAGATAAGACAAAGTCTATCACATAAGACAAAGTCTATCACATAATGGAGTGGTCGTGTTGGTGTAAAGTCCAGTCTCAACCACAAGAGACAGTGATCCACATCAAAAGTTTGATAAAATGCATTAAAAAAACCCTTTTAGATAAACTTCTTTTATTTTATGTATTTTATCATTCTAGTACTAAAATATGAGTAGGATCATTACATTTTTTAAGCAAACATGGAAGTTATTGTTTATTCAGTTGGGATTCCATTTGTAAAAGTGTATTTAATATTGAACATTTTCTATCAAGTAAATACAAGCAGCCATATCATCAAATTAAGATATAGAAACACTGGTCATGTTGTAATGTATCAATAAAAAAACCTGTTTTCAGCCTCCAGGTCCAAACCACCAATCACCACTCTATGCAGACTCACCAATCTCACCAGGAGACTTTACAGTAGTGGTGGATTCCATGTTACAAGGACTTGGGAAACAACTAAGAAGTTGTGGTGTGGATGTACATATACTTGATAATACTGACAGTCATGACAGGGCTATAGAGGTAGGTTGGAAACTTCTTTTTGGGATTTCTTATCTTGATACATTGGCTGTTTCCATAACCCGGCCTAAAAGAAGCACAGGTTATCTGTTGTCCATTTTACATGTTTTCCATTATAGTTATTTTTGAGACTTGTTGGAATCACAATAATGATAAAACCCTTGTCTGTCCATCAGTTCAACCATTTGGTTGTCCTATGAAATTCCTTTTACATTTTAGGAACTGCAAATCAATCAGAGCTTCTATGATTTTGGTATCTGGCTTGATGTGAGCATTATATACCATGTGATGCTTATTCATATATTATTTCTTCTAAAGCTTATTGACCATTATTTACTTTTTTATACGACCGCAAATTTTGAAAAAATTTTCGTCGTATATTGCTATCACGTTGGCGTCGTCATCTGCGTCGTCGTCTTCGTCGTCGTCGTCCGAATACTTTTAGTTTTCGCACTCTAACTTTAGTAAAAGTGAATAGAAATCTATGAAATTTTAACACAAGGTTTATGACCATAAAAGAAAGGCTGGTATTGATTTTGGGAGTTTTGGTCCCAACATTTTAGGAATAAGGGGCCAAAAAGGGCCCAAATAAGCATTTTCTTGGTTTTCGCACTATAACTTTAGTTTAAGTAAATAGAAATCTATGAAATTTTGACACAAAGTTTATGACCACAAAAGAAAGGTTGGGATTGATTTTGGGAGTTTTGGTTTCAACAGTTTAGGAATTAGGGGCCAAAAAAGGGCCAAAATAAGCATTATTCTTGGTTTTCGCACAATAACTTTAGTTAAAGTAAATAGAAATCAATGAAATTTAAACACAATGTTTATGACCACAAAAGGAAGGTTGGTATTGATTTTGGGAGTTTCGGTCCCAACAGTTTAGGAATTAGGGGCCAAAAAGGGACCCAAATAAGCATTTTTCTTGGTTTTCGCACCATAGCGTTAGTATAAGTAAATAGAAATCTATGAAATTTAAACACAAGGTTTTTGGCTATGAAAGGAAGGTTGGTATTAATTTTGGGAGTTTTGGTCCCAACAGTTAAGGAAAAAGGGACCCAAAGGGTCCAAAATTAAACTTTGTTTGATTTCATCAAAATTGAATAATTGGGGTTCTTTAATATGCCGAATCTAACTGTGTAAGTAGATTCTTAATTTTTGGTCTCGTTTTCAAATTGGTCTACATTAAGGTTCAAAGGGTCCAAAATTAAACTTAGTTTGATTTTAACAAAAATTGAAACCTTGGGGTTCTTTGATATGCTGAATCTAAAAATGTACTTAGATTTTTAATTATTGGCCCAGTTTTCAAGTTGGCCCAAATCGAGTCCAAAATTAAACATTGTTTGATTTCATCAAAAATTGAATAATTGGGGTTCTTTGATATGCCAAATCTAACTGTGTATGTAGATTCTTAATTTTTGGTCCAGTTTTAAAATTGGTCTAAATTAAAGTGCAAAGGGTCCAAAATTAAACTAAGTTTGATTTTAACAAAAATTAAATTCTTGGGCCTCTTTGATATGCTGAATCTAAACATGTACTTAGATTTTTGATTATGGGCCCAGATTTCAAGTTGGTCCAAATCAGGATCTAAAATTATTATATTAAGTATTGTGCAATGGCAAGAAATATCTAATTTCACAATATTGTGAAATAGCAAATTTTTTTTTAATTAAGAGTTATCTTTCTTTGTCCAGTATAGTAAGCAAGAAATATCTGCAAGAATTTTTTTTAATTGGAGTTATCTTTCTTTGTCCAGAATCAACTTAAATCTTTGTTGTATACAATATACAATGTATATTCACTTTTTTACTACCAACTGATAAATTTAAATAATCTTTACCATTCAGTGATAACAAGCAGTTTTTTTACATCTTAAGGCCTTTTTTTTTTAATTAGTTGGTTTACGGACAACTAGTGTCAAAGGTTAGGGTCGGAGGAGGTAAAAAAAATAAAAATAAAATAGCAATCTTAGATTTTTTTTTTGTTCACGTTTAACTGTTCTGAAAAATTTGAGTCGGAGGAAAAAAAAAAAAAAATGCTGTTCATTCATGACATTACAGGGGTTGAGGAGGAGAAATAGTTTAGCTCTTATCTTGATATGCTTTGCATTTGATGGATGGATGGTCAATTGTTGTTTAATGTCTAGTGGCTAATCAGATGCATAATTAGGATGAGAATATGATAATGAGAAATGAAATGCTAAACTGACACACTGAGCCAGAATTTAAATGTGCTAGCTCACAAGGTAACAGTTCCCCCAAAGATATGTTACCTTACCCAAACACATTATTCTGACTCCTTTAATAATTGCAATTGCAGCGTGCTTGGCGAAGAAGCAGCAGATACCAATTTTTAAGTCTTTGATTTGACCGGGTCAAGGTTCAAACCCAAGATCTCTCACTCTCCAGGTGAACACAATACCATCACATTTAAGGTGCACGTGGTCTTAGGTTTGCATTTGATAAAAGTGCTCTCAGTACGTTGACCATCAAAGTTAATATTCAACTGAAAGTAGATGAAGCCGTCAGACTCCATGGTCCTCCCTCGTTGGGTTTTTGAATTCGTCTGCGTCATTTCGAAGCTTTTCAAAATACGCCGTTCACTACAAACGCTTTATTGACACAGACAAAACGTTTTGGAACGCCTCAGATTTTTTTATTCACAGCACTCGAAAAATCGGGTCGGCGGAATAAAAAACAACACGAAATCAAAATTTTAATTTTATTTCACTTTTAAACAAAATCGGGTCGGCGGATCCGTAAACCAACTAATTAAAAAAAAAAGGCCTAATATTTTATGATGTATTTAAATGAGTAGTAATTGTTGCAAACTCCATTAGAATATTTTAATTGAAATTAGTTTTGGAATAAGGGAAAGGGGGATGTGATTAAAAAATTGGGTTCAATTTTTCTCATTTGAAATTTCATAAATAAAAAGAAAATTTCTTCAAACATGTTTTTGAGAGGATTAATATTCAACAGCATAGTGAATTGCTCTAAGAGAAAACAAAAATTTTAAGTTCATTTGAATACATTCATTCTGTGTCAGAAACCTATGCTGTGTCAACTATTTAATCACAATCCAAATTTAGAGCGGAATCCAGCTTGAATGTTGTGTCTATACTTGCCCCAACCGTTCAGGGTTCAACCTCTGCGGTCGTATAAAGCTACGCCCTGCGGAGCATCTGGTTATGAACCTATTCCACCATTGTTTCTTCATAATCATTTAGCAAACATTTCAATTTGTAGATCTGTCAAAAAGAGAAACGTGTAGTTCTCACTTCAGGACTGCCTTACATGAGGGTAAGTAAATAAATCATATTTTGCTTATTGTAACACCATTATTTCAAATTACATCACTAGGAAAGTACTAGCAGTTAGATGGCGGGGTCTTCTATTATTTTACATATATTTATTTTATACATACTACTGCATTTTGACACTTATGATGTTTATATAAGCAGCTACCTTTTAGAGTATTGAGTTTTATTAGTCTAATGAGGTTCAAGATTTTAGTTTAAATCAATAGTCCAAAACTTGCCTGTATTATTGAGCTATTTTTCATAACAAACGCAATAAGAATGTTAAAATTTTTGACAATCACAAAGGCTATTTCTTCAGCTGAAATATTTATCAACACGACTTTCTAACATCATCTTTGTATATTACCATTTGATATAAGTATTATTGTGTGTTGACAAATATCAATATATGTCTGCCTTGCATTATTTATATTTATACTGTAAATTAAGAAATTATTGCATGCATTTGATGCAATTGATTACAAATAACCAAATATGCAAGATGAACTTTTGCGATTTCAGAAAAATCTGCATCCTAACACATGTTTCAGATATCAGTTGCATTATTTTCATTAATCAAAACTGTGGAATATCTCGGAATGTATAGTATAAAGAGACTCAACATCAAATGTAGTGTGCATCTAGTGGTTGATCTTTTTATTCAGGTACAAGGAATAGTAGGAGATAAGATGTGTTATAATGTCCAGACAACCACAGCTAGAGAACAAGTGGTAGAGGTTTTACAGTATTTTAATGTCAAGGTTACAGAAAAAGACATATTTAGTAGATGCAAGGTATGTAAGATTAAAGAGATATTTGAGTGTAACAAAACTTTAAATGATTATTAGAGGTCTTATTGTTAATGACTCTTTAAACATCATGTTATCATAGATGCTCTTCCAAAAATCTAAAAATACAATAAAAAAAATCTGAAACCTTTAAAGGTCTGACAACAATCAACTTTAGGAAATGAGAAATGTGCTCCCTTTTTTAAATTATCATTTCTGTCCCTTACTACTGTAAATTCAGAAAGTATAGCAATGTTTTTTTTATTATTATTTTGAAAAATGCGAAAGGGTTATAATAGTAATAATTAAAACTCACAATTTAAAATATTTTATATAAATTAAACCAAGTTTTTCTCAATATTGCAAATATTATAATTGCATTTTAGTCTAAAATGACAAAATCACAATAATAAATGCACACAATAATTTCTGAATTTTCAGAACCTTGGCTGCCACTGCTAAATAACTTAACATAGAAATGGTGTGAAAAAGCTAATTATAAAAATTTTATAACAAACAATCATTGAAAAAATTCTAAAACATGTTGTGAAGGATATATTGGTGCTATATTTTGAAAGGCTGATTTAACAGAAGTTATCATCATAATGAAGTGATACATGATACTTTTTGTTTTCAGGTATGCAATGGAAATGTCTATCTTCAAGTACCATGCAATGTATTTAAAGAAAATTGGATAAAGTTAAGGAAAGTCACTGACCAAGATAAACCAATCACACAGCCCAATGTACAATATGGCATTAATTGGTCAACCATGACTGTTGTAAATAACAATGTTCCGCTTCAGTTGGACTCTATACCAGAGCCTATGTTTGATAAGGTTACTACGTTCTTTTGTTGTGGAACTTGTGGTAAAGTATTCTGGGAAGGCTCACACTTTGCCAAAGTTTGTGATCAGTTCTCACATGTTTTAGATATGACTGAAACAGGAAAGAATATTTATAACAGTTGATAACAAAAAATGAATTATATGAATATTAAAACAGTTGATTAGTTACAAAAAATATGAATTGTATGAGTTTAAGATTATTATGCAGTTCTTCAACTGAAAATGAACTAAATTGTTAAAAGATCAGATTGTTACATGTTTTTAACAATATGTGCCTATGCACTTTAGGAGTACAAGTAATCTACTGTAAAATGAATGCCTTTTTGATGCAATGTTTTTTTAGAATGCCATATAGATTGATAGTTGTTTAATCCTTCATAAATTAATAAATATGCAAAAACATGACATGAGAACATTAAAGTTTGTAAATGCACTGCATATTTTATTCTTATATTTGATCCAAGGACATACAAGTTGTTTCCTAATATATGATGCTGTAAGATACAAGTGAGAGGTTTAGCTAGCTATGAAACCAGGTTTAATCCACCATTTTCTACACAAGAAAATGCCTGTACCAAGTCAGGAATATGACAGTAGTTCATTTGTTTGATGTGTTTGAGCTTTTGATTTTGCCACTTGATAACAGACTTTTGGTTTTGAATTTTTCTCAGAGTTTAGTATTTTTGTGATTTTACTTTTTCCTATTATATGATTCTAGGGCATGTAAATATATTCTTGATGTATGATTCTGGAGCATATAAGTTTAGCCTTGTGGTTTTGTCCAGCAGTCTGTAAATACATCCCAGATGAATTTTATTGTTTGCTTAGGTCAATATCTGTTTGTCACATATCAGTGATGTTACACATATTCAATCCTTTTGTTTAGTACAATGTCATTTTTAAAAGAAACTTTTTGACTAACTATGCCCTATCTTTTTATTTTATTTTATAATAGGACAATACAATGTGTATGATATGAAAGAAGGAACTCTAAAAGATACATATATGACAAACGTACCGGTAAAGTAATATTGTTAACTTTTTATTTTTATAGTTTACCCTGTTCGACAATATTAAGGTTACTATACAGTTATTTTTGTCATATGAATTTTAAGTTCATCCATTCATTTTATACACATTGTATGTTCCTAAGATATATAATTTAAAGACAATTATTGATATCTGATGGGGATGGCAAAGAGTACTGGAGTACTCAGGTACTCGCTTGGAAAAACAGAGTGCTCGAGAACAATTTTGTTAACTGAAAACTTAAGACTGAGAGCATCAGAAACAAGTCCAAAATTGTTGTTGACAAATTAATGAACAAGTGGTAATATAAAAATTACCAACTCAACAGGAACAGATGATACATATTGTCTACTTTATTGGACTTCCATATGCAAATATTTATGGTTTAATTGGCATGTTTCTAATTTGGTTCATGAACACATACACAAACAGAATTTTCTATTATGATAGGTTATTTTAAGAAACTGTGGTCGGTAATTCATTGTTTAGTTTACACAAACTGATACTTATAACAGAGGATCAAGTTATTTTTGAAGTATGTTGGTCATTCGTTAATATGTTTATGAAAGTTATAACAAAAAAACGCATGCCACCTAAAATCTCAACTTTTCAATAGAAGTTTAAGATTCATCCAGGTACTGAGTATTTTAGAGTATCATGACCAAGTATCTAAGTATTAAAAATTTCATATCTTTTGACATCCCTAATATCTGACTTTCTTAATGTAAACGGGTTATGTATATAAAAGAATTCTGACTCACATCTGTATTATCTGATTTCCCTACCTATCTGTTTATACGATAAAATTACATACTTATTCACCTTTCCATAAATTATTAAGTGGCTTGTATGATATATCTACAAAATAACAAGAGTATAATATCTGGACACTTTAGTGGGTCCTCCTGTACATCCATTCATATCTGTCAGTTGACTTTCAATGACAGCTTAATAATCTTACTTTTGATTAGAACTAGATTAGACGAGATTTTCCTGCTTTAATGGTTTTACACCAGTCATTATGAAGCCCTATAAAGCTTGCTGTTTGGAGTGAGCCAAGGCTCTCTATTGAGGACTGTACCTATAATTGTTAACTTAGGTTTATTTTTTATACGACTGCAACAAATATTTTTGGGTCATATAATGGATGATGTCGTCTGTGTCGTCTTCCAAAAACACATTTAGTTTCCAGACAATCACTTCAGTTTACATAGATGGATCTATTTGGAATTTAAGAAGAAGGTTCAATACCACAAAGGGAAGGCTGGGAACTAGGGGCCCAAAAGGGCTCAATAACAAGCATTTTTCTAATTTCAGGATAATAACTTGTGTATAAGTATTTCAATTGCTCAGAAATTACTCATGGAAATTGTACTACAAGGTTCCATACTACAAAGGAAAGGCTAGGATTGAGTGTGGGGTTAATTGCTCCAAGGGGTATTCAAAAAGTAAGGGGGTTTCAAATTTTGAAAGATTTCAAGTAGAATCTTTATTTGCACAGTATTGCACAATAGATTTGTAAGATCTTTGACATTCATTTTGTGTCAGAAACCTATACTATGCGAAAAATTTGATCACAATCCAAATTCAAAGGGTATCAAAATTTTAATATTGTGTCCAAATTTGCCCCAACTGTTCAGGATTCAACATCTGCAGTCGTATCAGGCTGCACTCAGCGAACCAATTTATTACACATTGCGACTTGGCTATATAGTTGTCTCATTGGCAACATACCACATCTTATTTCGATTAAGTATATGGTCACATGCGATGAGATCAACACCTAATGATAAGGTAACCAATAGAGTGAAACTAATACAAGAATGCTGGTAATTCAATTTATTAGGAGGCAAACGCAAGGATAAAAATGGTAACATATAATGAGATGACTAATCTCATATATTTTGATATCAATATCTTGAAATTCGGCTTATTATACTTGTTAAAAATTGTATGTACTAGTAAACAGATTGCAAAATAAAAATCATATATTTTAAAACCCATGACTGGTAGAGAATACCTAGAGGTTGTTAGAATCTATCATGTTTGGGTTATTAGAATTCTATTTCGTTTGGGTTGTTAGAATTCTGTCTCGTTTGAATCTGTCCAGTTGAGGTTGTTAGAATCTATCATGTTTGGGTTATTAGAAATCTATTTCGTTTGGGTTGTTAGAATTCTGTCTCGTTTGAATCTGTCCAGTTGAGGTTGTTAGAATCTATCATGTTTGGGTTATTAGAAATCTATTTCGTTTGGGTTGTTAGAATTCTGTCTTGTTTGAATCTGTCCAGTTGAGGTTGTTAGAATCTATCATGTTTGGGTTATTAGAAATCTATTTCGTTTGGGTTGTTAGAATTCTGTATTGTTTGAATCTGTCCAGTTGAGGTTGTTAGAATCTATCATTTTTTCTCATCACTTGGCGTCCGTCGTCGTCGTCTGTCGTTAGCTTTTACAAAAATCTTCTCCTCTGAAACTACTGGACCAAATTAAAACAAACTTGGCCACAATCATTATTGGGGTATCTAGTTTAAAAAATATGTCCGTTGACCCCGCCAACCAACCAAGATGGCCGCCATGACTAAAAAAAAGAACATAGGGGTAAAAAGCAGTTTTTGGCTTATAACTAAAAAAAAAAAATCGGACAACCCTTTGTTGGGTTGCTGCCCCTGAATTGGTAATTTTAAGGAAATTTTGCTGTTTGTGGTAATTATCTTGAATATAATTAAAGATAAAGATAAATTGCAATAGCAATAATGTTCAGCAAAGTAAGATTTACAAATAAGTCAACATGACCGAAATGCTCAATTGATCCCCTAAGGAGTTGTTGTCCTTAATATTAAATTTTTAACAATTTTCATAATTTTTTTTAATTTTTACTTACATTTTCCACTGAAACTACTGGGACAAGTTCATTATAGATAGAAATAATTGTAAGCAGCAAGAATGTCCAGTAAAGTAAGATGTACAAACTCATCACAATCACCAAAACACAATTTTGTCATGCGTCCATCTGCTTCCTTTGTTTAATATTCACACATAGACCAAGGTGAGCGACACAGGCTCTTTAGAGCCTTTAGTTTTAAAACATTTTGATAAGGTAAGTGGGTATTGATACAATACTAGTTTGCTTGACAACTGTCATTATCACTAAAAAATCAGAGACAAGGTGGACCTTTAATTACAATGACACACCTCCGAAACTGCCAATCAAATTAACCACATTACCTATCAACCTCAGTCTTACATAATTATACAGACTACTCAATATACATCTAATTCTTAATACACAAGAATTTGACCTCATAATTGAAAACACAAATGTGTATATTAGATGTTTGATGTTTATAAGGATGATGGATTTATTTATTGCCAATTACTTTTGATCTACATTACATAAAGTGATTCTGTAAATTGTATCTGATAACAGTTTCACATTTTAATATTTTAAATATTTTAGTTATAACAAACTATTGCTTATTACTTTATTTTCCATCAATCATTATAATTTTAGTCATTTGAATTTTTATAAGAAGTGAATATATATTTTTGCAATCAAGAAAGAATCCACATTTCAATAAATTAAGCTTTTAATTGGTGTACGTTGAAAAAGTACATTTTCAATGCCCTGTGTTGAAAAAGACGTTAAAAATTGATCTATAGGCACTCTACAACTTTTAATCTTCAATGTCATATAACCTCTGTTTCAACTTACAAAATGCCCCGAAACAACATTCTTAGATAATTTTTGTTGACACTCTAAAGTTTTTAGCTGTTGGTCTAGATCTATGTCTTACGAGGATAGTTGGTAAATAAACTCATCATAGATAATAGGACTAAATTTTGTATATACGCCAGACGCGCGTTTCGTCTACAAAAGACTCATCATTTACGCTCGAATCCAAAAAAGTTAAAAAGGACAAATAACATTTGCTAGAAGAATTTTTTGATTTGCAATTTTTTTTTTAAACAAGTCCAGAACAGGCAACATGATTTCGATAAGATATAAACTGCAGTTTAAATAAAATTGTGCAAATTAAGAGACCCATATCATTTATTTTGAGCTCATTTTATCCTCATTCTGGAAAAGCAAGTTCCTTCTAAAGACCTGTTGTTAATGCAATTTTCAGCAATAGTGCATTATAAATGTTCATTTTCCCCACCATACCTTAATATGAAATAATTCAAACTACTCTTCTAATCTTTCCATGGGTGATTTCCATCACGTTGATTGATTTTGCCTTTTGATTACAGACTTTCTGCTTTGAATTTTCCTCAGGGTTAGGTATTTTTGTTGTTTTACTATCTACTTTTTCAGTTCTTATATGATTGCATGTACCTTTGACCTGTGTGGAATATCTATTACTTATCATTACTTTTTAGCCATGTTAAAACAACTTCTTTATTGGTTGTTTTCGAGTCATTGAAATGAGTATGGGTACACTGAGATACTGTAATTTGAAAAAAATCAAACCCTGGTGTTTGTCTAGAGTAGTACAAGATTTCTCCATATCACATTATTAAACTGTATATATCCAGATATTTTGACATCATGTATTGCTGCGAAAAGTTCAAAAGACATTAATCAAGAAATTAATCTTTTTGAAATCGAACATTTTATGAAAAAAATTGATGTTTGAAATTGAATTTTGCAGGTGAAAACTTGTTGGCATAATTGTATATAAACCTCTAAATTTAATCAAAGGAAAGACATTTATTCTATAAGCCTGAGTTTTCCAAAATATGATATTCATGAGTTCAGCATTCTTCTTAAGCAACGGTATCTGAAGAGAACAGAACAATTGGACAATACTATATTATCTTATCTTTCTTTGTTTTCTGTTGTCCCAACGTGGTAGCCTAGACAATTGAGTATATACCAACTGAAAATTTTATGCAAAATTCAGCATATTCAAGACCCCTCATTCAATGTATAAATATACCTAATTTCGAGAGAGAGATGTTGTTAAGTTTTATTAATTACAAAACACTATTCACAAGTGTATGCCACTATGGTATTGAATTATTCTTCATTCCTTCCCTAGCCATCTTCAACATTGATGACAGTTGTAAGCTGATGTATATCATGTAGGCTTGCATTATAACGCCTGTTACGTCATAAACCAACAGGATCACGAGGTTAACGATAATCAGTTGGTTGATAACTAAAAACTTACAAACATGGCAGTAGCATTTATGGAATATTTTGAAAAAAACTTATATGTCCTACGCTTAAAAATGGTTCAACTGTAAGATTTCAGCAAATTTCTATTTAAGCAAGTTGTTGTGTCTTATTACGCTGCAAGCTCTTAAAAAAATATTAATTCCATCTTAAAGGTGGTATGTGAGTTTAAAATAGAAATGATAGAATTCGTTCATACTTTGCAAAAACGCAGTATCTATTGATATACAAATGTATGTTGAAAAATATAATAAAAATGATAGGTCACCGCGCATTTTCTCAAGCTACAGGACGTGACAAAATGACACATTTTGTATGGATTATACCGGAAAAAACACCATTTTTAAAATAAAAATATAGGAAAATTCCATGTAGATTCCTTCAGAAAATGCACTGCTTTAGATTTACCTCCCCTTGAAATGCCATAATAAAAAAAAAATTAATCACCTTTGTTTCTCTTTTTTTACATTCAAGTTGGAGGAAGACACCCATACCCCCTTAAATTGAAGTTGGAATCCTTACACACAAAAAAATTCCACATAATTGTAAGAAAGTACGACATCGGACTGAGGTCGACACTATATAATTTTCAAGGTATATAAAGGTATATAGTACATCGTGTTCAACAGTTATAAATCGATTGAGGAAAATAACAAATTTGGCTTACAAACCAAAACTGAGGGAAACATACCAACTATAAGAGGAAAATAAAAGAACAACAATAATGAAATCCTATTCTTTATTTAAAGCTTAACGTAATTATTCAGAGTCACTAGTGCATTTTAAACTGTTTTGCCCCGGTGAACGAAATTATTGTATCGTCATAATTTAAGTAAGGGTACATCTGCTATTCCTTAAATCATAACTTATCAACGTATTTCATTTGAGTTAAATATAGAGCAGGATCCAACCATTCCGAATCAACCGATTTGTGATGGGGTTCGCTTTGTATTGCTAAGTGTTTGGCCTTCTATGTTTGGTTTTACACTGCTTGGTCTTTTCATCATTTTTTTTTTGTAATGGAGCTGCTAATTAGTCTTCGACTTGGGTTTTGGAATCTCTATTATTTTAGATTCTCAAAAGACATTTTAACACAAATAGGTCATTTGAATAAAGTTTACACAAAACACTCTACTTCGCATTTAACCGATGTAGGTGACCGGATTGTTTTATATGCAGTCCTCTCATAGACATGTAAACCAAATTAGACAAATTATTTTGACTCAGAGTCAAACAAGATTTACTCTTAAAAAGAAACGTTGCATGCATATAACAGAATTACATAGATGGTGTAGTGTGTGTGATAGGAATGATGACAACTGAATAATTTTAGACACTTTATTTTGACATTTGAGTTGGGAAAAAAACAGAAATAATGTATTCCTTTTTTGCGTCATAGACACTGTATAAGCATAATATATAAATATAAATACATTGTATACTTTTGTTTTAAACGAGATAAATATTTTAAAAGATATATATATATATATATACAACTCGTCTAAACATCAACCCAACAATGTTAGATCTGTAAATTTGCTTTCGCAAATTTTTGGTTCTTCCCTCGCCGGGATTCGAACCCATGCTACTGTGATATCGTGACACCAAATCGCCTGCACTGCAGCCGTCCCGCTAGACCACACGACCACCTGGGCTCTCAATAAAAGAGCTTTCGGTGGCCATATGTTACCTTTCCACGTCAGTTTTAATCTAGCGGCGTACTACAGTACATGATATATAAGGCATGAAGATGTTATTTTTACAGATCAGCTAAATATAATTGCTATATATACTAATAACAATAAACGAATTTTAAATAAAAAAAAATATACCGGAAGTGTTAAATCTGATTTATAAGATAACACAGCAGCTACTGCAAGAGTTCTGACGTTGATACGATGGTGCATTGTAGTTGTAGGATGACTGTTGAGTCGTTGGTTGGTTGTATGTTATGGATGGTTGTTGGTTATAGGTGATTGCTGGTCGTTGGTTTTGTGTTGGTTGTTGATGGTAATATGTCACAGCTTGATGATAATAAGCTGCAGTTTGTGGCCTGTTTTGCACATATGACGGCTCTTCATCTTCTTCGTCTTCTAAAAAAAACTTCATTGGTTCAATGTAATTCCGATTTAACCAAGCAATATTGTAAAACATTATCTTCTTAACTGCCACTCTTTTCTCACCAACTATGACCGACTCTGATGCCGCAAACGTCATTGTTTCTGCATTTATGTTGTAGAACTCATTGTCCCGACCTGCATTTGATCGTACGTCCTCATCGTGAAATAAACACTGTCCTGTCAGTGCCACAGGGTTTAATTTTGCACACAGAAGTAATAATAAAACCTTTTCCTCAGCACCAAGATCGAAAAAATTATTATAGTTAATTAGTCTCATAATATTTGGTTCCTGTAAACTAAGAACAGTACACATGCAGTTCAAATAATACATCAATCTTGCTAGAGGGTTTTCCGGGACTCCAACCGTTGTTGAAGTATTTTCAACACCAACTCTATTCCGATTCAGTACCAGTGCCATATTAGATGGTTATGTTTTAACGTTCAGTTTCACAATGTCTAATTCTTCAAATTTTAAAATTGAAACAGGAAGTTTGCCTAGTGGGGTGTACAACTTCTAAGTAATCTTCCATAGAGTTTTGGAAATATGCCAGTTTAATATATCAAACATGTCAAATTTTATCTTTTATTGTTTATCAAATTGCGTTTAAAATACTCTAGACCTTATTTAAAAATATATATCATATTCATTTAAATCAAATTAAAATAGTGTAAATTTCCAAAGATAATTTGTCTAGGTATAACTATTATATTTTGCCTTCTAAAATTTTAAATTCGAGTAAACAGGATATTTAAAACCAAACAACCTTATTTAAATAGTAATAAGTTGATATTGCTATTTGTTATGTTTTTTATTTAACTTTTTATTTATTTATCATAAGTAACAGTTTTGACTTGGTTGATCCTATTATTTTGATAACACGTGTGTTTGTTCGAATTTCGTTATCGGATCCACTACTAGAGACAAAAACATACATACGCGAAATTGTATAACCAAAAAGTTGTTATTCCATCTTTGTGGTTTCAATTGTCTTTGTTCGTTGTTTCTAAACCTACCATATAAAAAGTAAAATCACAAAAACATCGAACGCAGAGGAAAATTCAAAACGGAAAATCTCTAATCAAATGGCAAATGATAAATAGATTATAACAACCCTTTTCAATATTGGCCATGGTATCCTCCCGAGACTCCCATATCGGCCTCCAATGGCTTCTTTAACGAATCATCTTTTTAAAAATTACATCTCGAGTGTAAATAAAAATAAGATTTTATTAACGAATTATGTAATCGTAAAACTTAAACTCTGGCGCAAATGATGCTATGTATTTTGAAAACTACTGGCACAAACGATGCTAGGTATTTTGAAAACTACTGGCACAAACGATGCTAGGTATTTTGAAAACTACTGGCACAAACCAAAACAGTTTTAGCACAAAAGCATCCAAAATGTCATCAATAAATACATTATTATTAGTTTTACATTTGTCGCCTTTACGGAACATAATTCTCCTTCAACACGAGTAAGTAAAACTTCGCAGTTAAGAACAGCGGCGAAAGATACCAGAGGGACATTCAAAGTTATAGATAGAAAATAAACTGTTCATGTTTTACATATTTGTTTTTCGTTATCTTTTTTATGTCCATAAATTAGGCCATTAGTTTTCTCGTGTGAATTGTTTTATATTTGTCTATTTGGGCCTTTTATATCTGACAATATGCAATTCGCTTTGATCATTGTGGGAAGCCGTACGGTGACCTATAGTTTTTAATGTCTGTGTCATTTGGGGTCTTGTGGACAGTTGTCATATTGGCAATCATACCACAACTTCTTTGTGACATTGACTTGGAAAAAGAAATAACATAGAAACGATCCATATGGTCATGTTATTACAGGGAACTCATTATCGTGCAAACCTAGATAATAAAATGATCATCAATTCGAACGGTAAAATATGTTGTTATTAAAGACGCTCTTTTATTCTACTGTAAATTATAATGTATACACGAGAAACATTTATAATCTTATTTCAACTAGTGTATGGAAATTACATAATTTGAATATCACGTTTTTTTAAATAATTTGAAATGTCAAAAAGGGACAATAATACGTCCAATTTTAACATGCATTTAAACTTCAAGAACTCGATAAGAATATGTGTAATCGTAAAAGCCGAAGAACTAAGCATTCGCTAATGTGGAAATGAAATGGCGTAAATACCGCAAATAAGTTCCTAAGAATGAAATAATACATCCAATGCCTTACGCTCCACAGATACAAATTCAAGATCATTAGCACAAGGTCATCCTCTGACCATTCAAAAGTCACTTCCTAAGTAACCTATTCTACCCTTAAACCGTCGTTCTATTTGGGCTTTATTGGAAAGGCTCTACAAAAAAATATAGAATACTGACATTTTTTTGTCTTGTTACTGACTATATCAGCAAGAACATCTGATATTCGAGCTGATAAATTCGTAATCAAAAACAAAAATGCAAAAGTCAATATCGATTTAACCATGCCATACTGCGAAATATTATATTTTTTACTGCCACATTTTTCTTCTCTTCTATGACTGACGCTGATGCTGCAAATGTCAATGTTTCTGTATTTATGTTGAAAAACACATGTGTCACGTCATCGAACGTCCTCATTATGAAAATGATTCTGCCTTTTTGTGCCACATATGACTTAATTTTGCACATAGAAGTAATAGCAAAACATTTTCCTCGTCACCGAGTTCGAAAACAATACTACAGTCTCATAATATTTGAAGGTTGCAATAGGGGTTACCGTCATGACAAAAACTGTAAAACAATTTGACAAATATGGTTAACGGTAATTTTTGGTGCATGATGATTAAATTTCTTTGATGACGATAAAAGGAATCGACTGATTTTAATTGATCAATGACATTTATTTTTTTCCAAAAATAACGGTAACAGATATTTATTTTTGACCTCAGAGAAATCACAATAAAATTTTATGTGACGCTTACGGTAGTCATTTATGACTGTTTGACTCTTGGCGGCAAAAGTTCATTCTTTTACTCATATTTGGTTCGTGTAAACTGAGAACATACAGTCACATACAGTTCAAATAGTTGATGGAATTCAGCTGTTGTATTTTTTTCTATACCGACTCTTTTTCGATTCGACACCATGCAGTGCCAGGTTGTGTTTTCGAAAGTTTGATTTCACTATATCATCACATTGTAATATTAAAACAGGAAGTTGGTTTTACTCATTAAAGTGTACAACTTCCAAGTAATCTTCGATACCTTCTTTTGGGACTTTGCCAATTCAATCCCGTCAAAATATTTCATTTCTAATTTATTATATTGCATTTAAAATACCTCAGATTTTATCTGTCAAATTATTTTAAATTATTTTAAATCAAATTGAAATACAAGTAATTTAAATTTTAACTGTTATATATTTTTTTCTTTTTTAATTTTGAACTCAGTGAAACAGGAAGCATAAAACATACTACTTTATATTTGTTTGCTCAAGAATTTCGTCAATTGTTAGGTAACTGATCAAGATTCTGAATCATTGACTGTGTTAATCCTATTAGTATTATTTCAGTGCGTACCTGTTTTTGCTATAAGTTCATTGGATCGAGACAACAACGCACGTTTGAAGCTTCAAAATTAAGAGGTTATTCCATGTTGTTTTAAACGGCTTTCCTAACATAAAGGAGCTCATAATATAAAATTATAAACTTTCAGCCAATCGAAAATCTCCAGAAATAACCATGGCAACTACATGAATATTTTTAAGAGTAGATCTATCTAGGATATAGAACAACTACAAACATATTTATGACTTTCGAACAGCGGTATACTACTGTTGCCTTTATTTATACCAAGATAAACATTTGACGCCGTTAACCGCTGACTATTCAGCATAATAGTTAAAAAGATACGCCAGTGTGGATTTCATTTATTGGCCATTAATTCTAACTTGGGTATTTTATACGTTGTAATAACTTATTCTTAATATAAAAGTTAGAAAAGTATTCTCCTTTCTCATTATTCTGTCTATATAATTATTTTGCAGTGTCCTGCGTTTTTGATCGTTCCTTTCATTATAAATTATAACTTCTCTATAGAATACTACAGGAGCAACACGAAGTATGAGATCGAGACGTGTCATTCGCTTTCTTCCATGACAGAGATCCCTTGTGTTTGTGACCTCTGCTATTTCCCTTGGTGCTTTCTATAAAATCTTTTCTATCGCTATGCTGAACCGGGGAAGAAGTCGTCCTTACAATTGATGCGTCAATAGTAGTTGCCGGTTTTCGATGTTCATTAAGATGAGAATATAATGCATGAAAGTATTCCATAGGTTTATGATAAAATTTCTTTATCCAACTTTCTTTATAGAACATTATTTGTATTACCTTGATCTGAAGTTCACCTATTTCAATGTATTTGATTGGCTCTACGATTGTCTTAACAGCAAGCAACGAAAAGAACTTCACATGTTCATCATCACACAAAGCCTCGTTCTCGATAATACATTTATCTCGCATAACGTCTACTGAAAATAATCCACATAACATGAAGAGCGTTCTTTTTTCACCGTCGGTCAAATTGTAATAACTTCTGTAAGATCTAAGTTTCTGAATGTTGTATTCTATAAAGTCTAAATCTAATACTGAGCAAACACAGTCAAAATAATGCATTAACTGCGCAGTACAATTTTCCGGAATGGCACTGGAATCAGGTTCTGATCCAACTTTATTCGGACGAAATATTATAGGCATTTTTTGAATAATAATTTGAAATATTCCCTTATAATTGAAATCCCGTCAGTACAATTGTCCTTTGAATTCCACGAAACCAACATTTCCAATGTATTTTTTTACATCTATCTGAACATTTTGTTAAGTTGTTATTCTAAAACATTAAAACTCATAAATAATCAACTTTAAAACGTGAAATGTTAACAATTCTTCATATGAATGATTCCACAAGTTCCACTTCTTCAAGTTCGATTATTGATAAATGATTATAATGTATTCTTGATATTTACATTATTTAACTGAAATACACGGTTATTTTTTAAAAGTAATGAAATTAATACTATTGTGATAAGCCTTTTTTGTGTAACAAGATAGATACAATGAATGATCATTATTAAATTTAATAATAACACTTTAACATGCAGTCGTATGGATCAATGAGTGCCACCGTCAACATGTGAAATTTATCATATGCTTTACATATCGTTAAATAGCTGTTGTGTATTGTTTTTGGTATATGTAGTAGGCTTCATATAATATTCGTTGAAAATCAAACATACAAAGGTTGAAAGAAAAACACAAAATAGTAATTAGTTTCAAAATATTATGATGGAATAATGTGTTGTAAGCTATAAATCATATTCACTTACGTACCAGTATTGCCTATACTAAACGAAGATCAAAAAGGGGCATCGTTTAATATGTAATCAATATTTTACATATTTACGGATGAGATTTACAAATACAAATAGTGGATACACTGCAGATGTACTGTTTTATGAATGTTATTGCATTTTATTTGTACTGTATTTCTGTCATGTCACATATGTTGTCATTTTAGCGGTATATTTAACATTGCAATAAAAGCGCGAGGTTTGGCTAGCCACAACACCAGGTTCAATCCACATTGTTTTCTTAAAATGTTCTATACCAAGTCAGAAAATGGCAGTTCTTATCTAATAGTTCGTTTCTATGTATGTTGCATTGTCGTTTGTTTTTTGTTGTACTTAAGTGTTTCTGTCGTTTCGTTGTTTTCCTCTTAGAGTTGATGTGTTTCCTCGGTGGTTTTAGTTTGTTTGCTCTCAATCAGTTTAGGAGTTTTAAACAGCGGTATATTACTGTAGCCTTTATTTCTAAAAGGTGATATTTTCCAAAGTATTAAATTTTTCAACTTTTTATGAAATGCTGTCATCTTGATAAATTATCTATGAATACCCTGCTGATGTCCTTAATAGGGGCATCCTTTCCAAGTTATTCAATATTTCAGTTCTTTATTGATAAGTGGCATCTGTCAAAAGTCGCATTCTTCCCAAGGTAGTCAATAGTTCAGATGTTTTGATTGGTGTCATTGTAAAAAGTAAAATAACAATTACACCGAGCTTCAAAGAAAATCAAAAACAGAAAGTCCGTATTCAAATGGCAAAAACAAATCTAAAACACATCAAACGAATGGATAACAACTGTCATACTTCTTATGTATATAACGGTGGATTTAGTTAAATTGAAAACGATGTGGAAACAAAACAAAAGATATACAGCATTCATGATTGTGTAATAATCTTCATCGGCATAACACCAACAATTTTGTAAACAAAGAAAAATCAAAATGACAAAGCATAGCAGCAAAAACAAAAGACAATAGTCAATGTTTCAGCTTTTTATGGATGGGTATACATGGTATAACAAAACATCAACTGCTCCAATGTCCATGTTTGGCTTGATGTGATTGTGATTTACATGTCATATACCTCTAAACCAATGGATCAGATCCTTAAGCACTGTTAATGTAAATAGGCATTATTATCGAATTAGTTGATACTTCTGATGTTAATTGATGGTTGTAATTGTGATTTACTACCAGAGAAGACTTTGCTGTCTGATGAACTACGCAAAGGGTATCATCTTCCTACGAATTAATAATGTGGTCCTTTGTTAATTGTTTGTTGTTGTTGTGATTAAGCTTGTGATACAGTGTTGACTGCTGTACCCCTATTTTGACATTTTTACCTATTATGTCTGCTTTTTTATTCACACATCGTTGTCAATATAATGGAATTTGATGCAACTGTCATACAAGTGAGAGGTTTAGAGCTATAAAACCAGTTTCAATTTATCATTTTCTACATAAGAAGATGCCTGTACCAAGTCAGGTATATGACGTTGTTGACTTGTCTATTCGTTTGATGTAGTTGTGCTTTTAACTTTGCTATTAGATTATAGGGACTTTCTGTTTTGGAACTTTCATCGGGATACCAGTATTTTTGTAGTTTCGCCTTTGGTTAAAATAGCTGTAATTTTAAAAATTGAATCCTGTCACGGTACAAGTTTATAAAATGCATTATCCACCAAAGATCGGGAAAGATCCGATATATGACGCAAATATATTGTCATGAAACATATTTTTTCTTTATTTTCCTTGTAAAGTTATATGTACTAAGCGCTTGACCAATAATCTACCAATTATTGAACAGGTAGATTATTTTGAAATGGCAATCTCCAGCTTAGTTTGGTAAAAGTTTGGTCCAAAAGAAAACGTATAGACACCAAACTGTTTCCCAAATTGACAAAATTATTGAGTCCCAAATCTTTGGCCCAAAAATCCTATTGAGGTATAAAGAAACCACTGTTGGTAAATTTTGACATACAATTTACAATTAATATACAGAAACCCTTATTTTGTCCGTGTCCATATAATAAAAGCTTAGTTGACCTTTGTTGATCTACTATCCCATTAACATTAATTGATGGGGTTTGTTCCAACACTACGAGACATTATCCAACAAAGTTTTGTAATAATTGGACATACAGTTCAAAGATCACACCTATTATAATAAATAAAAAATTAAAATTTCAACAAACTAGATTAATGCACTGCCTCTGACCTTTCATATATGATAGCAAAATTGGTCTTTCTAAACTCATAGACAATATCAAACCAAGATCTGTAAACTCATACATCTATGGTAAACTTTCATTTGTAACACATAGGATTCAAAAGATGATTTCTTGAGAAAAATAATAATCTCTAAAATTTCTGTCTATCAATAGCTGGCCTAACTTGACCTTTTACCCCTAAGTCACTACAATTCTTTCTCTAGCCATTGAGCATTAGCAGTCCAAATTTGGTAAAGGTATTCCCTATTGCTAAAATGATTATGTACAAAAACCAAAATGTTGATGTTCCTATGTAAGTACACTGGACAGCAGGTTGTACATGCATTTTTTATGCTTTAAACTACTAGTAGTTTTCATTAACTGTGAGTACTTTTAGATAGGTAAATCATGTATTTTGCATTTCAAGCCAATCTGATAACTTCAGCCCTTTTCAACTGATATTTAGTTTCTTCACTGTCTTAGTGTCCACTGTGAGTATAACCCAGCTCTACCATATTGTCTATGTGACTGTTTGATATACATCAACAACATACAACCATATAATTTCAACCTGTTTTTCAGTGGTCTTTGTCTTTCATATTTGTTTTTTTAATTATTAACTGTCCAGTATTTATTTTGATTATTGTTGAAGCCATACAGTTGTTTTCTACTTATTTTTATAAAGTAAGCTCACAACGCAAATTTAAAATAGAAAGAATTAAGTCTTTGAAATAGACAGTTAATACAATGAAAATCTCATTTATAGACTAAAGTTTTATATATTTTAATATAATGAATAAATAAATAAATAAATAAAACATTAAAAGATAAAGGAAAACTAAAATAAATTGGTATGAATTATCAATTAAATATATATAAAAAAGGCAACAACTTGAATAAAGGAATACACCCTGATGTAGCATTAAACATATTACCAATCTAATATGGATTCACTCTTTTTTTCGATACCAATTTTCGTGGATTGAGAAGAAATTAAATTTTCTTAGATATTTGATTTATGCATACATTCATAAAGAAAATTGAAGTTTGTTGAATATTCAAATTCATGGTTCATCTGTACCAACTCAAGAAAATTGGTATTCAATGAATAATTATGAATCCACAACACTATTCACAAACTGTACACTTGGTCCCAAAAATCTATCTGCAACAGTTTTTCCCTCACTTCAGTTAAAGACACCATCTTTCAATTTTTCTGGTGCGTAGTTGAAATAAAAATTAATTCAATGTAAGCTGACTAGGAAAATGCACTAACAAGCAATTGATAACAAACAATAGGCCATAAAATTAATATCAATAAATAACATGTAAAAAATTGATAAATACAAATGGTGTTAAAAGATTTATAAGACAAAAAAGCAAACCTTTACCGTAAATAGCAAAGCTATTTTCGGTTACATAATAAGTAGGTTTGTTCATACATATCGGTAATATATTGTACTTGATAAACTTCCACCAAAAGGAATAACAATGTTACGTTATGAGTTTTAAGAAATATGACAAGGCAACAAAAAACAGGAGCGGACACACTAAAATGTCCCTCTTGCTCTAATACTTGAATTAGTTAAAAGGTCAAAAAATTCTGAAACTGAGGTCAAGATCAAATAAACAAATCAATTTCAGATATCTTGAAATAGAAGTATATGTTTATCTGCCATATGACTTTTACCTTATTTCCATGATACAGTACTAGTGGTCAAATAAACTTATGATTAAATTTTAAGGATTTGGTTTAATTGTTCCTCAATAACCCTTGTTGCACGACAGGTCATGGATATTTTTGTATGCTGATTTTTGTAAGGATTCATAAGCTAACCACAATGACTATCTGGAGGTCAAGACCATATTCTGTGCTGACATGAATTATTATATATTGATATGATCATATTTATAAATTAACTATTTACAAGCATTTAGAATTTTTCAAATAATAAGGCTTTTCTACCTCAGGAATAGATTACTTTAGCTGTATTTGGCATACAATGTAGCTTTTAGGAATTTTGGTCCTTAACTCTGAACTTCATTTGGCCTTTTTAACTATTTTGGATTAGAGAATCAATGATGAGTCTTATGTAGTCTGGTGTAAATACAAAATTTAATCCTGGTATGTATGATGAGTTTATGATACAAGTCTTGTCAGACAGACAAATACAATATTTACACCTTAATTATATGTACCAAATATCCTTCGAAGTGGCTGATCTCAATTCCAGAGGGTCAGACCTGATTCTTAAAAACAATTTACAGTAATTATGACAAATTTGATTATGAAATTCCTCGTCACAAACCTTAAACAAATTTTGATCTTTCAAAGTGAAAGTAAGGAACAATAATTTGATTAAACATTTGCTTTTGTTTTACACTGTTTACATTGAAAAGTGATAATCAGTCTTATTTTTACAATAGTTATAACTTGTAAGATAATAACAACCGAGTTAATCCTTCAGCATAAGATAGTCTTTTAAAGTCCTAGGTAACTCCAATTTTGATATAGAGCTCAACATTTCACATCCCAATGTGCATCTGCTAATGAAGTGATACCTTATGGAAGCTCTGCATAGTCTTATTAATGATGGTGGCTCTTTACATATATCTCTCATCCACTGGTGAAACTGGTCTTGTTCAGGGGTTTTCCCTGGTAAATACATCCATGTTTCAGGGTAAAGATTCCATCCACTGTTAATCAGATATTTGCCTGCCTCAAAATATCCTGTCCATACTAACATACAAAGTGGAGAGTGTCGAGATGCTACACCAGAGCTAACAAAAACAAGTGAAAAGATCAGGTTAGAATAATAACAGTTCTTACAGCAATGAGCTTAAGTTCATGCATAATTCAACTAGATCACAGTATTTAATGCTTTTGTTTATATGAAAAAAGGAGATGTGGGGTATACAGTAATGAATCAGCAACCCAACAATAACATTAACCAACATAAAATATCTAGAGGGGGAAACATAAATTTTTGCATTTTATCATTTTTAATTTATACTCTCATACCTTCTTAATTATGTGTGAACAGTAACATTTTTTGTTTCTAAAGTAAACATGGCCTGGGTATTTCAAAGCATTTCTAGTAGAGCCTAAATGAAGAATGTGACAGTCTGTTAGAAGTGTTTTAAGATACACAATAGCATCATCTCCTAGGAGTCAAACTTGATTGTAAAGGTTGACTTGCATGTCATTTAAATTTTATATATTAGGAAAGGACATTTGCAAATTAAAGGACGGACCCTTATGTGTGGCCTAACACCTGACAATACAGGGCAATTGATTGAAGTGTGACCTGTATCATCTAACACTTGATGAGATCTGTAAGTTAACTGTTTCTATTTATATTACATGTATTGATATGGAAAATATTTTAATTATGTATTCCCATATCTATAAATAATACTGAAACAATTAAAATAGAGAGTTTTGAACTTCAGTTACCTTTCTCTTATAGATAAGTGTGCCCCAGCTTCAACCAGTATCTTCAGAGTAGACAGAGCAAAGTTATTCAGTGCTGTTTGGAATGCACATGTATGTAAAGGTGTGAATCCTTGTGCATCAACCACATTCAGCTCAGCACCAGATTGTACTAGTAAATCCATCAGTTGATCTCTTTTTTCTTCTTTAAATAAATGTAAAAATAAAAATAAAAAGTCATCCCTACATATTCAAACATTTTATGTCAACAATACATGTTGATGCATCAAATGATCTTACCATAAAAATATAAATTATGAACATATACTGTTGATTTACAATGTAAAAAATATACATACTTTTTTCGTTTTGTAAATAGATTAGACTGTTGGTTTTTCTGTGTGAATGGTTTTACACTTGTCATTTTAAGGGCCCTACATAGCTTACTATATAGCTATATACATGAATTGTGAGCCAAGGCTCTGAGTTGAAGACCATACTTTGACCTATAATGGTTTTTCTTTTACAAATTGTGACTTGGATGGAGTCTCATTGGCACTCATTCCGCATCTTCTTATATCATGTTTATCTACATGTATGCATATAAACTGTATATTATATATTTGAACCTTAATTACAATTTATATAATATCAATTCTTTCAATATTAAATAATTAAGAGGTATATTTTTTAAATGTCCAATAATGTTAACATTCAAATAGAGCATGCGTACATAACAATGAATTTCAAAGTTTGAATACATTAATTGATATGATTTTAAGTAAATACATGTATAAACGAGCATGTTAGAATAAATCAATTTGAAAAATCTGCATAAGACTGTATAGGCTTTATATTCAATTAAACAACTTACTTTGCACTTTCTGACATTTATGTAGCACTGTTTCCCTTGTACGATTGACAGCCTTTAGATTTGCACCAGCAGAAATAAGCTTTCTAGCCACATCAATATTCCCCGATGAAGCTGCTAATAGCAATGGGGTCTCATGGCCTGGCCTTACATTTACATCAGCCCCATGTTTTATAAGGATCTCCACAATATCAGCTGATCCTACTGTTACTGCTGACACTAAAGGTGTGTGGTTTGATAAATCAGCACTATTCACATCAGCTCCTTTGTCAATTAACAACTGAACACATTCTGGTGACTTTGAAAAAACAGCATATTGCAAGATACTTCTTCTACTGGAATCTTTGATTTTAATAGATGCCCCATGGTTTAATAAAATTTTGAGTATTTCTAAATTACCTCTGTCAGCAGCATAATGTAACGGTGAACGTCCATCTAAATTAGCCAAATCCAAACATGCCCCCTTTTCACAAAGAATTTTGACAATATCTACATATTCATTCTTAGTAGCTAAATGTAAAGATGTCAAACAGTCACACTGACGCTTGGTCTGAACGTTCAAAGAACCAACACCATCAGCAAGTACCTCTAAAGCCTGTGGCTGATTGCACAAAGCTGCAATATGGAGAGGTGTGTATCCTTCTTTTAATGTCTTAGCACTAGACACATTAGCACCATGGCTGATCAAAAAATTTAACATTTCAGTGTCTCCATTCTGAGTTGCTATATGGATGGCTTGGTACCCTTTGTTGTCTGAATAATTCAAAGGAGCCCCATGCTTCATGAGTATCCTAACCATATCCAGATTACCAACTTCTACTGCATAATGAAGGGCTCTCCTGCCTTCCTCATCTGAATACCTTAAATTTAGTAAGTCTACTTCTTCAACAAAATATTCAAATATTTTTTGCTGCTTTGATTTAATAGTTTCAAAGAAGGCTTCACAAATACCTGAGCTACTCAATGATGTTTTTTGAGTTATATATCTTTTTGTCTCAGAAAAGTTTCCATCTTTAATAACCTTCTTGAGTAATCTCAATTCCAGGCTTTCATTCGTTTCCATGTCATCAGCAATTTAGTTCATCTGAAAGGACAAATGTAAGTTTATATAATTAATGGTGCATTGTATTTCTTATATTATATATATACACAATTAATGGTACATGTATGTCACAAATGTGTTTATGTTGCTTTGTGTTGAAATTACATTCATTGCTAAGTTTAGGTTATCGTTGAAGAAGTGAGAAACAAGGTACATGTAAGTTGAGCCCTTAATGTGAGTCAGTGACGTGATATAAAGGCCCTCATCAAAAGCAATTGCTACCACTAGCATGACTAGTACAGCTATTCATAATTGTATCATCTATGTTTCTTAGGCTATCTTAGAAGACCAATAAAATAAGAATTTTACCAGAGTGCATATACATGTATATGGGACTGTAATAGATATAATTTTGAATTTATGACTATCAGGACTAGGAACAGACTTCTAAAAGCCTTCCTTGAAGGTCAATAAGGGCCATCATTAACAGATTTGTTTATTTGGTCTAATTCTGTCACTCAATTATGAGGGTCTGGATGGAGGGGGGGGGGGGGGGGGGGGGGGGGTCTGTTATTCTGTAAACATTTAATTTTCACCCCTTTTTTCTCTAATCTTAAAAAAAATAACCCCTTTTTTCTCTAATCTTAAAAAATTTAACCCCTTTTTTCTCTAATCTTCATTTTTCTGCCCGTTATTTACTCACTTAAAACACTTAAAAGAATTTTTCAAATTATCATTAAAACTTCTATTACAAAGAGAAATGATATCAAATATTTAAACAAGATAAATTTAATTTGTGTCATATAAGAGGGGGTTGGAGGGGTCCTGATTCAGAAATTCCTGGGCTTAAAAACACAAAATCCTGAGGTCCCAAATTTAAATCCAGACATCCAGAGATTCGAAAAAAGAATTCCTGGATCCTGAAAGGGTCCAGAAATCCTGACCTTAAATCACCCGACCCCAGAGTCCCAATAAAGGTCCTATCCCCCTCATATAAAAAAGGTCATAATTTGACAGGAGAAAGATGTAACATAGTCATGATAGTCACAGGGTAGGATAATATATATATCTTTCTCTGCTAATTGAATCAAAACAATTTAATTAAAAGGAGGGATCCTTCATTGTACATGTATGCATGGCATTTTTATTAACATTAATTATATCTGTCCTATTTTCTATTTTCCAGCTCTTTTTATTTCCTTGACATGTGAGTGCATAAATAGAAAAATTTTGCCTGTCCTATTTACTGATTGTCGCTGTGTGCTAGCCTTTCACTGTAAGAGTTAGGGTTAGGATTAGGAAACATTCAGGGTAAGAAAGTTAGGGATATTCGAGGGGGGTATAGTCTTTTAGAGTTTGTGTAAAGGATAGTTTAGTATGGCTCTATATAGGTTAGGATACCAAAGTAAATGAAATTTATACTGTTACAAGGCCGATATGGCTTCAGATGCATAAAATATTATCCTAGAGTTCATCAACTTTTGGAAAAATAATTTGGCCATGTTCACACCTCCAAAAGTTGACAAAACATACATGTATGTTCATTGTGCATGAGTTATTTGCAACTTAGATGAATGCAAATAAAAAATATAATTCATACGTTTATATTCACAATATCTTGGTCATTGTCACTGCTTTTGTCTTTGTACTGTCTTTCCCGGAGGGTATTTCGTGTCTGTCATCTGTCATCAGCTGGTCCATTGTTTACATTCATAACCGGAAATAGTTTCTTACACAGCTTACCTGTTTATTTTCCTCCGTTTTATTCAGAACAACTACAAAAATAAGGGGCAACGTCGACTGAAAACCATTTGTATGTCAGAACGGGATAAATTCACTGTTCACTAAGTTGGTACCCTATTACTTTTCGTAAATGAAATTAAGATTGGAAGACACATTTTGTTTGTGCTATAATTTAACCAGGTGCTCCGCAGGGCGCAGCTTTATACGACCGCAGAGGTCGAACCTGAACAGTTGGGACAAGTATGAACACAACATTTAAGATATAGCTCCGAATTTGGATTGTGATCAGAATTTTTGACATAATATGAGTTTATGACACAAGACAATTTCAAGATCTCACAAGTCTATTGGGATATTAGAGATTTCTTCTTTTCAAAAAATTAAGAATTTGAGAAATTTGAAAAAAAATAAATGAAAACTACTACCATGCCACTTATTTTGATTTAATCCAAAACCTAACATTTCTTTATAAATCATTTGCAAGTAGTTGTAAGGGAGGTAAATCCGAACATACCCAACATATTTAACCTTAACCTCTCAGAGTCAACACTAACCATCCCTTTATGGTATTTATGGTATTTAAATTTGTGATATAATTTCAGAGAGATTCATATACATAAACACAAGTCATTGTTTGAAAACTACGTAAATGCTTATTTTGGACCCCTTTTTGGTCCCTAATTCCTAAATCATTGGAACCATAACCCCCAAAATCAATACCAACCTTTCTTTAGAGGTATTGAACCTTCTGGTTAAACTTTATAGAGATCCATTCACTGTAATGTGTCTTCGGACGACGACGCAGACGACATGATAGCATTATACGACGCAAAAAAAAAAATTGCGGTCGTATAAAAAAAGAATGAAAAATTAAAAATATAAACATCATCAGTGAAAGTTTATCTTATACTCTAATATCTTCATCGCTTTACAAATAAACCCATGGTCCAAATTTAAAAAAAAATGCACATGCACAAGGTGTGGCCAAAAACACCTTCTATTTAAAAATCACAAATTTGTGAAACATCTATTTGTGTCGGAATTTCAAACTGAACACACGGTAAATCTTGATATAGATATATAAAATTTGAGAACAGTATATCTAAAATCCTAAATTATTTAACATAACATCAATAACTAAAAATGTCAATAGTGTTACTAAATAGTGTCATTGGTGTTTATACAAGCATGCACCATTTTGTGAAAACATTTGTATAGGTGATACATTATATTGACAGTAACACCAATGATTTACAGGTATATTTTTTTAATTTAGTAGCAAAATAAGTGCACCATTCTCTTATTCTATATGTTGTCCTGGTGCATGTTTCTACAAACAACATCTTTTCTTCAATCAAAGTTAATATAAGGAAAGCTTACGGAAAATGATTTTTATGACGGTGCACCATTGACACTATTTTCATTTACGAAATAGCTTTTACTTACTTTTAACATTTTTTCACTAATTTTCAACATTAGATTGTTGTTTTGTTTGTGTGCATAACATGCTTACAGGTAACATTGCTAGGAGAGAAACTATTGTAAATGCTAATATCTTGAGAAAGATAACTCTTACCCAACCAATTTGCCTTTTGGTTACACCAGTGACTTAAAAATGAGACTCTTCCTTTTTCTGAATTTTTATAACTATAAAACCAACATACACCAGTCCTCCTAAATCATTAAAAAAAAACTGTTTGTATGTATCAAAATTCTATAAATAGTGATAAATCCTGATAAAAAATAGTATGAATAATAGTCCTATTCTAGGTCTGAAAGGTATAATTAAAAAAAAACAGTTAATTCTCTCTGTATCCAAGGGTTTCAGAAATCATTAAGGATTTTTTTATAACAGTTCATACTGTAAACTGTTTATAGTGTATCACAAAACATTCATATTTAACATATTCAAGTGTTATTTTTTATATACATGTCTATGTCTGTGACTTAAAAAAACCAAATAACAGACATTTGCATGATTTTTTTTATAATGACCTATGTAGGGCCTATACTTTTCTATCCAAAACAATTCTCTGTGACCAAAAATATTGTTTGCCCAGCACGAGTCTACGAAAATGCGCACCGACTGAATACATAGTATTAGAATTAAAAAAAAAATGATAAGTTCATCCGATACAGTTTCACATTGCATTGTCATTTTTTTTAATATGTTGCATAAAAAAATGAAAATAAAGCATAGTTTACTTCTTAACATTACTGCAATATCTCTCTATCTACCTAACTCATCATGTAGAAACCAGTATAATTAATACGCTTTATTTCAATTTGTAATGTCAGATCAATTTTTGTGAATATTCCTAACATTATCAGATTATTGGCGTCCACAGTCTTTAATATACCTTATCAACAAGAGAACGTCACTACTCATTGTAACGTGAGTAAAACAGTTTACAAAATAAATTAATGAAATGTTGAAATCATCTAACATGTTTAATATACAATCATTTTCTTGCCTTACGTTTGTGGTAACATCTTTTCAATAGTAAAAATATGTTTCATATAAAACGAACAATATGTTGCAATTGTCTATCATAAGATAATACACGTATGTTTTTATAAAATAGAAAGAGGGTATAATGGATAATTTCTGCATATGTATTTTTGGTTTGATATTTGATTTGTGTGTTGCTGTTAGTTCAGATATAGGTAAGTTTGCATTTTTCTGAAGCCAAGAAATCTTCCTCTGTTTTTCCCCTAGTTTTGCCCGTTTTTAATTTGTATCCAGGATAATGTTTAACGCGTCATAGACCTGAAGAAGTAAGAACTTCAACACCGCAAAGTAATGATGTCCTGAATGATGACCAGTCCGACACCGTGTTCAATGATGACGTTGATAAGACCTATATTCATATTCAGATAGAACAGAATTTGAAACAGCTCACACCAATAGAAGTTTGATTTCTAATAGGAATTCTAATTTTTGTGTTAGTATTTAAAAAAAACCGAAATAATAGGGAATTCCAAATTGTTCCCTTGGTACATATGAAATAACGGGTTTTTTTTTTAAAATAACAGTTTTATTGTATGTGCGGTATAATGATAAGCGTAAAGATGTCCAGAAGTCCCATCTTCAATACTGTAAGAAATTATGATAAGTATAGCAACGTTTCCAATGATGACTTTGTTGATATATTCAGAGAGATAAGAATTTTAAACAATTCACACGAAATAAGTTTAATTGCTACTAATAGTAAAATACATTATAAAATTCGAATGTTTCGACAAATGTGGAAAAATTGGTTTTGTTTTCAAATTGTTTTTATTTCAAAATTCAGCATGCTTGAAAGATATATGTTTCGGGCAAATAATTCATGAGACATCTTGTATAACTATACCTCACAGTATAATTGAGTAAATTCATTTACCAACAAAGATCATGCTGTGTGAATTCATTCGGTTATTTTCGTCAAAATCGACATGTGAATGACCTTGCCAAATAACCGTCCGGTGAAAAACTTATGATTATTCGTTCATCGCCGGCAATTAACCTAATTATCCATTGCCCAATAGTTGTTTGATATGGTAGAACAATTACGATCGTATGTCGGGGGATACCCAAATTGCCAATGGTAATTCCCCTCTGGCTAAAGCCCTTGTCAATGTTGACTATGTTGGATACCCCCTCTTTAGATAGCTATATTGTATGTAGTTTATAAGGTGTAGTTGAAATTATATAAGACATCTTATTTACTTTATTAGTAAATTACATATTTTCTTAATTTGATAAGATGTCTTGAAAATGAAATAGATATGAAAACAGACTACCATAAAATACAGAAGGTTTCCGGTGATGTGGTTAAAAAAACGCGAAAAGAAAACAGCGATTTCATGTAGGAAACATTGTTTATTCTGTGCACGAAATATAATACATTTATCATCTAGTAGTATTCACAGATTCGATATGATATAGTTTTTGTCTTCATTGTTGTGTTCTGAACTGGGAATATTATACTATAGTATAGTAGTCACAGGTTCTGAAGGAATGAATGAATGCATATTTTTTCTCTCGAAAATCTTGAATCTGCAAAACCAAAACCAAAGTACATAAACTACATGCATGAGAAGACAACAGAGAAAATAGTATATGCTATTATTTCAAACGTAAATAAGTTATACAACCTCAGAGATATTATATTCCATGCAGTATATATTAAAATGATTTCATAAGTTTGATTGTAAGAAACTTACTAGACGCTTGCAGTTGGTACAAGTTTATGCTGAATAGGCCAAGAATAATACTACTTTGGTAATCAGTTTCCGCTCATATCTATTTATGCGTGTATATCTCTGTAGACAAAACACATGTAGAAGTAAAACAAAACAAAAAGATGCCAGAGGATTCTTGTAGCTTAATGAAGTTAAACTGCTGATTAAGAAATCTGCTGACAGAGAATATACACCAAAACATCGAACTCTGTACTTCTTTGTCTGTTGACTGGTCAGGAAAATACGGATGCGAATGTGTACTCACAAACCGCAACCGTCACCATATCCTTCCGTGTATGGTTTTAATGGTCCCTTGTTTTTTTTTATTTGCAAATTGAGAATTAAATATTTTTTTCAGAGATGGATGATGCATTTTGACATGTGTATTTGTTTTTAGTAAATTATAGTATGTTGTAGCACTGAGACATAGCAACTGGTATCAAAACGATCAATATCCTTTGATCTTGGATGAAAAGTTGTCTCAACGGCAATTATACCACAAGTCCTTATTTCAACATTCTTTAGGTAGGTATTGCATGGGGACCATATAGCAATTTTGAAATAAGCCTTAAAGGACTCCGAAAAAAATCCCGTCATGTCTATGTACTGGTCAGTTATGTCATTATTGAAATTTTATTATAGTTTATTCTGATAATTTCAGAGCTATTGGCTGTGGTAATAACAGCAGGAGTAACAGATGCAAAAAAACTAAGAAGATATGAATTGTCTGCAGAAACAAACAAAATAAAATACAAGGTATGAGTATAATCATTATTCTTAGTAAGTGTTACAGTTGGACAAATTGATATCAATAAATCCTTAGACACCTCTTCCAGAGCCGCAAAATTAAATATTTGCTTTTCCGGGCTAGAATATAATCAGATATGTTCTCTTAAAATTGCCAATTTTGACATGGATTGTGTTGAAATTCTGAAAAAAACACTATGACAAAATGTATTTCTTCGCACTAGGTTTTCGACATTCAGCAGCCATGGAGAAACTATGATGCAGTAGTGTATACAGAAGGTGGTTATAAAGTAAACGTATTGAAAGAAAATCTTGGAGAGTATGCCATGAAAGAAAATCTTGTAATTTTGATCACTGATGGGTGAGTCTTGTCTGTAACGGCATTATTTCTGTTGTGACATAATAAAAGGCAATTTAAATCTATAAAAAAATTCGAACTTTTTTTAAAGTTTTGTTTAATGATCAAAATAGAAGACATTCGGCTGTGTTTCTAACAATACACATCATGTAATGGTGATATATACTTATTAAGACAGACAAAGTTCGTGATTTTTTTTCACACAAACTGTTTAAAAGTTTTGTTTTTTGCTATGTTTTTTTTCATTTGTGTATAACTGTACTTATTTTCTTTTAGTCCAGACTCTGTCATTTTGGATTCGTCGATGGAAATTTTAAAGAAATTTAAGAGTTTTGATGCCCGTATCGTCTTTGCTACCGATAATTCATGTTGGCCTAAGAACAAACTAAATGTAATTGCATATACTATGAACAAAGGGCATATAAAAGTGATACGCCTATCGTCTTGTGCAT
Organism: Mytilus trossulus; assembly: GCF_036588685.1. NCBI lineage: Eukaryota > Metazoa > Mollusca > Bivalvia > Mytilida > Mytilidae > Mytilus > Mytilus trossulus. The sequence goes on along the minus strand of NC_086374.1, from coordinate 40,801,470 downwards.
GTGTGAAGTTTTATGCAATAAAAAAAAATCAATAACTCTAAAATTAGATTTTGAATAATCACCAAAAAGTATACAGATTAATAGATTAATATAAGTTGGTAGTGTGTAAAGCATTAAGCAATAATCATAAATCAGTTTTGAGATTCGGCGCGACATGTGAATTGTGAAACCCCCTCTTTTTTTAATACAAAAAAATCAATAACTCTAAAATATTACTTTTAATAATCACCAAAAAGTATACAGATTTTAAGATTAATACAATTGAGTAGCGTTTTTGAATTGGAATCTGGATTAAATAAACAATGGTATTAGAAATCAAAATTTAAATTGGATAAATGACTTTTTAGCTCACAGGCAACAGCAAGGACTATTAAACGGTGTAAAATCTTCAAAATTAGCAGTTGATTCTGGTGTCCCTCAGGGAACAGTTTTAGGCCCAACATTATTTTTACTCTTTATAAATGACCTACCCGAACATGTAACTTGCAATGCACGACTTTTTGCAGATGACTGTTTATTATATAGAAATGTAAATAATAGTTCTGATGCACAATTACTTCAAAAAGATTTGTCTAGTTTAGTAAAATGGGAAGAGGATTGGCAAATGAATTTTAATCCTGAGAAGTGTTATGTAATTCATATTTCTAAAAAAAGTAAACCTTCAACTTTTGATTATATATTACATAATCATATTTTAGAAGCAGTAAAAGACAGCAAATATTTAGGCGTAACTATAAGCCATGATCTTGATTGGGGAACGCATATTGACAATATTACTTGTAAGGCAAATAAGACCTTAGGTTTTCTTCGTAGGAACTTAAAAAACTGCACACGTAAGGTTAAAAACCTTACGTACACATCACTTGTCCGTCTGGTCGTCGAATACTCTTCCCCTGTCTGGGATCCGTACAAAAAACAACACATCACTCAGGTTGAGCAGGTACAGCGTAAGGCAGCCAGGTTTGTCTTCAATGATTATAAAGACAGATCACCTGGAGCAGTTTCAAATTTAATAAAATCATTGGAATGGGAAAATTTAGAATCTAGAAGGAAGAAGGCTAGATTAACTATGCTGTATAAAATAAATTGGGGGTTAGTGGAAGTTCCTAAGGACAACTTAACAATTTCTGATAGACGCACTAGGGGGAAACATAAATTTAGGCAAATATCCACAAATAAAGATTTCTATAAATTTTCATTTTATCCTCGTACTATTTCGGACTGGAACTCACAACCTGAAGCAATAGGTATGTCTGACACCCTGGAATCCTTCAAAAGTGGCATATCCACTCTAACACTTGAAGGATCCACAGCAACTTATTAAACTTTAAAGCCACTGTACATAATGTATATATGTTATTGATAACGATTTTTCTTTGTCATATTGTTTTTAAATTAAGTCCATATGTACATAGCACACAAGTTCCGGGAAGTTTTACACTCCTACCTAGGAGTCTACTCCCGTATTCGGAAGAAGAAGAAGAAGAAGAACAAAGTTCTTTACATCATATATATATGTATTTGATCTTCTTTTTTTTTTCTTCAACTTTTGTTATGTTGACGATAATTCACGATTTTGATATTTTCAGTCACAATATCCTTCCGTTGGTACATTTGACAATAGATTTCTTAGTGCAGGAGGTTTGTTTGATACACAATTTGTCTATAGTATTGAATTTATTTTACATAGATCTGCTTTAATGCAAATGTCTCTTCTTTTATACACCCTGGTTTCCATATCTCTGCTTATCAAAACCGTATGCCATGCAATTTTGTTATCCTATCTTTATTTTCTTATTTGTTTTGAATAAAGACAACAGTAGTATACCGCTGTTCAAAACTCGTTAATCGATGGACAAAAACAAAATCGGGGTAACAAACTAAAACTGAGGGAAACGCATTAAATATAAGAGGAGAACAATGACACAGCATTAAAATGTAACAAACACAGGAACGGACTTAGCATTAGACAAAATCCAATGAGAATAACAAATATAACATCAAAACCAAACACATGAATTTGGGGTAGAAAAGTACGGTGAAACGTCTTATAGTAATGCGAATTCACACTCAAATATAAGAGAAAACAAACGACACAACGTTAAAATGTAACACACACAGAAACGAACTATAATAATTTAACAATGGCCATAAATGTCTGACTTGGTACAGGACATATTTTAAAAAGAAAAAATGGAGGGTTGAAACTGCTTTTGATGCATGCCAAACCTCCCTCTTTAATGGCAATGTTAAATATAACATGAAAATGACAACATAACATTACAGGACTACAATACAATTAATAGGAAAACATATTAGACAAAGAAACACATGAATAATAGCAAAATGAATAACAAAAGGCACCAGGTATTGAAATATTCAATACGTTGTGAGCATCAAACTAAAATTCCGAATCCTCTCTTGATTATAGCAAGGAGGTTATATTAGAAGGAGAGTGAACACTCTGCTTGATACAAAATTATCATCCCCGGGATAGCAGTTCGATCAGAGAAAAATGATAAAATCGTAAAGAAACCGACATGTTTATCACCCACTTGACATGGCCCTCTAATGTACCGGGCTGTTACCGCGAGTAGTTCGAGCTATTAGATAAATCGCATATGTCACGTGATTGCTATTAGTGTATAACACGGTTTTCTGACGTCAGACACTCAAATCAATCCATGTGTTCGTAGATAGTAGATGTTTTTGTGTCCTGTTAAATTGTTCCTTTTAAAATTGTTAAACGATGATGACTGATGTACCCATATTTTGACTATTTTATTAATTGTGACTGTTTATTTAACGCATCATGTAAATGTAGCGGAATTTGATGAGACTGTTATTAAAGTGAGAGGGTTAGCGCTATAGAACCAGGTTTAATCCACCATTTTCTACATTTGAAAATGCCTGTACCAAGTCAGGAATATGACAGTTCTTGTCCATTCGTTTTTGATGCGTTTTGTTTTTTGATTTTGCCATGTGATTATGGACTTTCCAAATTGATTTTCGTCTGAGTTCCGTATTTTTGTGATTTTACTTTTTTCTTATTTTCTGTTCCAGCTTTTATTGGATATGCGAAAGAGATATTCAACATGGTGAATCATCGACAGATAAATGATATGGAAAGTGACCAATTGTATTATTCTGAAATATTTGTTGACAACGAGCTTCGAGTAGGTTGTATATTTAGGAGTATAATACTAATTATATTTGAATAGCCTAGATACATTTTGATATAATGAAATTTTAAAGTTCGTCTGTATCAAGAACAGATCTTTACACTAACTCTTGTGAACTCAATGTTGAAATAAGATACGTTATCTTTTTCTTCTTTTATCTTTTTTATAAGAAATTTTATTCATTATCGAAAAAGATAAATGAATAAGCGTTTAACGTTATATAAAACATATGAAAATATATACAAGTTTCGTATCATATGTTAAGACATTTGCAATATTTTGAAAACTTTAAAATTCAAAGACTATTTTCAGAGCAAATGGAATATAAAGCTTGACAGGAAGACGTCTCTTTTTCAAAACATGCGTGTAAACAAAGGTTAGTTATAGCTCTATCTTAATATTAATATCAAAATGAATAGTTTATATTGAAAAAAACTGAATTATAATTATAGAAACAACTCCTAATTTATTTATTTATTTGTTATTCTTTAACGGATATAACAATATGTAGTGTACATACCAAAACATATCCCAAGTTTCGAAGTTAACTGAACATAATAAAAAAAAGTAACAAGGTGTCAAATGGACACAAAGGCTTGTCGTTTTCTGTTTGTTTTTTGTTTTTATTTTTTGTTTTGTCTACTTTTGAAAATCTCCTTTTTTGTGCCAATTTTATCAGGAAGACTCGATTTTAAAAGGTTGAATTCTGTTTTACAGAAACATTAGAGATGAAACATAGAGACTACAATTACATATATAACAGGAGATTTACAACAAGACCAGTTATTATTTACGACAGTGGACCTATTAAGGTAACATATATCATAGAATTTTGTTAGCAATATAATAATTGTTTTTCAAAAATAACATCAGGATATTTTGACATTTGAAACTGTTTTTACAGTAAATTTGTTAAAAAAAACAACGACCAAGAACTACATACAGGTCGAAGACACATTTTGATAAAATGATTTAAAAGTTTTATGAACTCCAATAAGATTTTATTATCACTATTGAATTGTTTGAGTAAATATTGTGTGAATGTTTTGCAAAAAGTAATATTTTTGAAAGTCATATAAGAGCAGTTGTAAATTTGCTTCGTTATTCATAAATGTATAATCCTGAAACAGTAATATAATGCATTTCACTGGAAATGTGTCAATTTTTCGACATCTTTTATGATATGACATGTTGCACCATCACTCGCCCAACCAAAGATTTGGTTTAAAAGTAAAGAATATAACAAAAAGAAAGTATTTTATCAACCATAATAAAACCATTCGTGGGCGAAATGTAGTGCCACTGGTTTTATTCTCTATAAAACAAACTCCGTATTTAAAAAATATTTTTATGTTTTTTACTGAAATATTTACCATTTAATGCTTTTCAATCACTTGTTTTATTTACAAGGAACCAGACGAAGAGGTAAGTTGTTGGAATTTCGATCACTATTATGTTTTAATTCTGCATTCTCTACAAGATCAAAGGACAAGGTTCACTTTTTGCAAAATAAGGCCTTGAATTTCAACTTTTTTAGAACACATGAGTAAGATACACCTTTGGTTTTCAACGGATCTATTTCAAACACATTAAAGCTAGGTGCAGCAAATATCGTCATAGGAGCATTATTTATAGACTTAAAAGTTGGCGATATAGCCTATAAAAAGGTGATTTTGTGCAATTTTCGAATTTTATAGCTGTAAGAGGCAAAGATTGGCTGCAGTAAGTCACAAATGTTTTGTAACCAGACGGTGCAACGGTTTATATAGAATCCATAAACCCATACACATTATAAATAAGAATGAAAGAATTATTATATAACGACAAAATAAATGGAAACTTTGGATCAATACTGACGTAATACTTGTCAATTTTAAATAATTAAAGGGTTAAAATATCGTAGTTATTACTGCAATGAGGTAAACATATTATTAGTAGATTTCTTCGTATTAATAGTTATATTTCATAACTTTTTTTATGTTAAATTTGTAGTACTTAAGCCAGATTAAGAAACATACCAAAATATAATGAGGAATACCAAAATAAAAAATGAGAGCTGTTCTATCACTGCCAATGAGAAAACTTGTTCAAATAACATGGATATAAGCAACTAAAGATCATCGTACGACCTTCGACACACTATCATCCAAACCAACGTAAGGACTGCATTGCTATAAGATATGATTTCGTTTTAGTTAATCAGTGATGATTTTGTCACTACGTTCAATACTGAAAGTTACCAATAGACTGAACAACATGTTGACGACAAAACAGATCATGCATGTAAACCTGTTATAAATATTATACTCTTGTAAATTTCTCATAAGACTTATTTACAGGGTAAATTTCTTAGAATAGCTGACTACTTGACGGGTGCGTGGACATCTAGTAGAGGATGTATTTCTTGTGCAAAGAACAGAATAAATCTAAAGAAATTTGAGGTAAAGAATTCTATCTTTTTTTGTTTTAAAAACACACATACAAAGTGGGGCGCACATATTCGCCGGGGTCATAATTTCGCCGTTTTATGATTTTGAGGTGTAAAAACTTTAAGGATGGCTGAAATGGAAGAAATATGCCGGTAAAATAGTTTTTCATACAACTACAATTTTTTTTTAAAACTACGACACAATTGCGGCACTTACCGCAAATGACCATAAAACGGACAACGATTTTCGGCCAATTTCCTGATAGAATAACACGATTTCAAAGAAGTATTTCTTGGTAATTCTTTGACTGATTGCCCTAAATTTCAGTTATGTACACCTTTGAAAAGTGTATGCTATTCATCTATAATGAAACTGATTTGAAAAATATTGTTTAAAGCTGAAGTTATTTTGGTTTAAATAGATGTATAAAAACGGCGAATAGGTGTCCCCCATGGACAAAACACCAGGCAATTTCAAACACCCTTTAATCTAACTTTTCAGATGATTAATTTCAAACAAACACGTTTTCAAGCTTAAGAATATTTTGCATTTGAACTTATCTTAATATGGAAATATCAGTATACTTCCAAAACAAAAAGACCTGAACATAAACTGTAGAAAACATGGAAAGCTATGGCGAAAGTGAACACCCCACTCAAAATGTATGCTTGTTGTCTAAAATATAGAATATAGGAATTTATGTCTAGAATATCTGGTATATCGACTTATACAAGATATTGTACATATGTTTTTGTTGAAAATAAGATAGAAAGTTATACAAATATTTTCACGTCTTTTTGTCATATACTCTGTGCTTTAGAGAGTTGCACACTTACATAATATGGGAAAATATCGCAAAGCAATCACGTCGTTCCAAAACTGGACAAAAAAGGCCAATTAAGAAAAATAAACATTTTATGAATACGCTTCATTTATTGTTTCTATTATTTAAGTATCCCTCTATTTCAGGAAGATGCTTACCCTAATGTTCAGTTATCTGTTTTTATCGACGAACCAACACCATTCATTACTGAGGCTTTGGAACTGATTGGTGATCTTGATTATCCAAAATCAAAAATGAATTTATTTGTATATGTACATGTAAGTTCAAAATCTGTCACATGGCACACAGTTGTATGACAGAATAGATACTGGTTGCACCCTTACTGAAAAATCAGCCTTCTGGCGAACTGTTGCGGCAGCTCTGCCGCAAACACTGCGGTAAGGTTGCTGCAAATAGATTGCGGCAACTTCACCGCGACTTTTTACCATGCCAATGAAGGTTGCGGCAGACTTGCCGCAAAGTTTGATAGCCTTATATAGTTTGTGGTGAACTTCTGGCGAATATTTGTGGTGAACCTCTGACGAACTTTGATAGCCTCATATAGTTTGTGGCGAACTTTCGGCAATTTTTGTGGTGAACTTCCGGCAAACTTTCAAAGCCTTATATAGTTTGCGGTGAACTTCTGGCAAATCAATTGATCTTGATGCCCTTTGACTACCTTTATATGTTAATTCTCTTTCAAAACTGTACGTCGTATTCAAAATGATGCACATGTGGATCAAAATTTAAATTGCATAGCTTATTATGACCAATAACTGATATTAACCTGCTCATCTTCTGATCAAATTACATTTTTAAAGAAATGTGAAAGAGAGAAATTAAAGTTGTGACCTCAATAATTTTTTTTTAGGTACATGTATATTTATTAATTTACTCAGTGCATAATTCAGAATGAGCTGATTAATTTCTTAACAGATTCATATGTATGAAAAAATCAAGAACAGATCTGTCTTTATAAGTCCAATTATAAAGAAACTTGGATTAACATGATTAAGGCATTACAACATTAGGCATACAATCATATCTAAAATATAAATCTGACAAATGTGATTAAACAATAAGAGTGTATCACAATTGTTATTTCAAAATGGGGGTTCTTTGACATAATTTTTGTACCAATAATCATGATAATAGCAAATAAACATGCATAAACTGTCTACATTAACTTACAAAGAGATGATCAATGATGTATGGCCTGTTCCAGGAACTAATTGAATCATATATAAGTCAGACATCTATCATATATAACATCCATTTATATTACTTTTAACATGAAAACATCAACATAAAAACTTCCCTCCTATTTCAAATTCAAAGACAGGAAGTCTGATTTTAGTGCAGGGAGCATGCTCAGTATGCTATAAAGTTTGCGGCGAAGTTCCAGTAAACTTTAGGACTGCTTTAAAAGTTTGTTTACCAAGTTACTTCATATATACAAAGTTAAGAGTTTGCAGCAACCTCGCGGCAAACTTTTACATATGTTTGCCGAAAGGTTGCTGCTAGCGGCGAACACTGGTGTACAAATTGCAGGTCTTCTTGCGAACTAAAAAGATTGCCGCAAGGTTGCAGCAATGTTTCTCTTTTCATAAGGGTGACTATACAAATTATGTGAGCTAGGGAAATTTGGTATTCTTATGTCAAAGAACTTGCATTCCGAGATGGGACATACATGTTTTAATGTTTTGGCGTGATTACATATTCACTCTCATCATGCATAAATGGTAGGAAAGACATATATACGTTCAACCTTTTTTCATAATGACACCCTTTCCTTGCACAGAAAAGCATATGATACTTGATGATGTTAGATAGTAAAGAGTTCATCGTTTTACTCACAACAAACACTTCAAAAGTTAGAACAAAGTAAATTAACATAAGTACCACAAAACTCCAAGGAAAATGCAAAATGGAAAGTCCCTTATCACATGGCAAAATCAAAAGCGCAAATAAATTAAACAAACGAAAAACAACTGTTATATTCCTGACTTGGTTCATGCAAATTTAATTAAAATTAAATCTCTCACTCGCTCATTTTTTAATGCTTGGTCGCTGCCTGGGAGCAGCGACTAAGCATTAAAAAATGAGCGAGTGAGAGATTTAATTTTAATTAGATTGGGTTCATGCATTTCTTTGTGTAGAAAAAGGTGGATTAAACCTGTTTTATAGCTAGCTGAACATGTCGCTTGTATGAGTGTCTATATTGAAAAATACGGTGTGAAACAACCCAGAAATAAGTGATAAGAAAAAAAACCACGATAAAACGAAAGGAAACACTAAAAGAAGGGCGATACGTAAGGTAACATAGAATTTTTCATTGAGAGGTTATACGATGATAATGATGATGATCGCCATTACGATTTGATCGACCACAGAAATGGTATTACTATATGTTCTTTTAGTCTTAGTCACATGCCATTTCTCATAAAAAGACATTGGGAAAATCAGTCATACCTTCATGAATAATACTTTTTGTCTCAGTAAAATAGTCCCAAATAGTATTTCGTTTTTGTAAATCACAACCATGGAATTTTTTGAAATACTAAGGCTTTTCTACTTCAGGCAGAGATTACCTTAGATGTATTTGGCAACACTTTTAGGAATTTTGGATCTCAATGCTCTTCAACTTCGTACTTTATTTGGCTTTTTTCAAGTTTTTTGGATTCGAACGTCACTGATGAGTCTTTTGTAGACGAAACACGCGTCTAGCGTATATATAAAATTTAGTCCTGGTATCTATGATGAGTTTATTTACAACCACGGGGTCGATGCCACTGCTAGTGGCGATTTATTTCCCCCAGGGTATCACAAGACCAGTAGTCAGCACTTTTTGTGCTGACATGAATTATCATTGATATTGTTATATTTATAAATTAACTGTTTACAAAATTTAGATTTTTTTTAAATACTATGGCTTTTCTACCTCATGCATAGATTACCTTAGCTGTATTAGGCAACACTTTTAGGAATTTTGGATCTCAATGTTCTTCAACTTCGTACTTTATTTGGCTTTTTTTCATTTTTTTTGGACTCGAGCGTCACTGATGAGTCATTTGTAGACGAAACGCGCGTCTGGCGTATATATAAAATTTAGTCCTGGTATCTATGATGAGTTTATGAATAATTAAGCAGCATTTTATTTCATCGATATTTAGAATGAAATCAAATTTTAAATATCTTCAATGAGGAATTGCTTCGAACTAGACGAAACATGAAAAAAGATGACAATTTTGGTAGCGACAGATACATTTTCTTGCAAAATACCAAGATGCAAACTGTCTATGTCTCATTGTGGTTTCCATAATCCCTTTTACCATTGTTTGCGTTATTTTCTATCAGATATCAGTTTAGCACGGGATTTTTACTTGTCATGATAAAGACGACGAGTGTCATCAATGGAACAAGAGAAATGTGCATAACACCCGGAACTGGTGTATGTTTGCCTTCCCTATTATAAATTGCGCTTGAGCTCATAAGTTTTATTTTTGTAATTTTATTAACACTGTTGTTTTTTGTCTTTTTTTTTTAGAGTTAGCATTGTATACAAATATCGGGACATAACATCAGATCCAATGAAATTTTAACCGACATACATTTTTATCATGGTGGTTTATTTTTTACTCAGATCAACGATTTGTATTTTATATTTTTATAAGTAAACGTTTGATTTGATCAAAATTTCAGGATGAATTCCATTATAAAGATGTTGAAATATTCATTTCTAACGTTGGATCGGAATATAACTCGATGACAATTGTCAACCATGAAGATAAAATGTCCGTTTCACAAGCAAGAAATTGGGCTTTGTAAGTAAATATGATAATTGTAATCTCTGTCTTTCGATTAAATGGAAAAAAGTAAAATAAATAAGGTACCGAACTTAAGGAAAATTAAAAATGGATCGCCCGTATCAAATGGTAAAATCAGCTAAAACACATCAAATGAAATTCGATCTAAAGTTATTTTACTGTTTACTCGAAAAGCCATTTAAAAAATATATCAAACGGAGAGATATTGATTTTTGAAGACAATACGTGTAATAGAGGCAAACGAATTAAGTAATTTAGTTGATTTGGGACTTTCCTTTTTGAATTTTCCTCGGAGTTAAGTATTTTTGTGTTTTCACTTTTTAGTAAAATGATATTCTAGGAAATGACCAATACTACATCTGTATTATGTTGATGAATATGATATAATCTGTTTTTTTTCTAAAGACTATGTTGTTCCATATTACAGACTCATGTGTAAGCAAAGGAAATGTGCTTATTATTTCGCCATAGAAGGTCATGTTCATCTTACTGATTCAAACACTTTGAAGGATCTCATGGAGCATAACAGGTTCGTTATTATGTATTTACCTTGCATGTTTGTACCTGAGATCACCTCAAGATTTCAGTTGGATTTTTGGTGTTGCTCAGTCTTCGGTTATCTTTGTTGTGTTTTGTGTACTATTACTCTTTTATCTTTTTAGCTATGACGTTGTCTACCGATTTTGACATATACGCCGAATGTCCTTCTGGTATCATCCGCCCCTCTTTTTATTTTCAGAATGTTAGATTAAACATACATTTCAAATTCCATCCAAACGATCATAACTTTCATTATGACTTTGATACTTTTCTTAAATTTAAAAATGCGTATGATATGATCAACGACATGTGTGTTCAGGCAATTTAACCACCAGGGGACGCGAGACCAAAGATGAAAGGTTTACAAAACCAAAAAGTTTGAACGCATACAAATCAAAGGCCTTGCATCAATAGACTTAAAATTAAATTAATGAACTGAATTGAACGTGAAGAAACATGTTTTAATTTTGTATTTTCTTTAAGTGTTAGGTGCTACTGTCAGAAGTAAACGACTTTCAATTGATTAAGTGGCAGATGGATTTAAGGTAGATTGATGGTATACCGCCATCTTGGATTGTAAAATCACAGTACAAAATCGGTCTAGTTATTTGCCTAAATCTGCAAATTTGGAGACAGATTTGCAATTCAATTGTTAGAAGTTTTTTCTATTTAAGGAAAACTTGTTAATTAATTGTATTATACAAACTATTTTAACAAAATATCATTTTCTTTGGTTTTAAAATCATTTTTTTCAAATGAGCCATTTAAGGGGAGATAACTCTTTTAGTACAAAATTTATACTGGGCTAATAGGGAAATTTTTTATATTTATTTGTATCAAAAAAACAAGTTCGGTGACACCATTTTTTCTTTTTATTTTCTTAAAACATATTATGAAACCTTTCTTCTCACAATTTATTTCAAAATTCTATCTCATAGAATTTTTTTTATGCACACTAAAGTGTTTTTTCATGAACAAACTAACCAAATTTTGGCAATTTTCAACGACTCATAGCTTGAAAAATAGCATAGTTAAATCTTCATTTTGGCAAATTATAAAAAAATTCTGTCTCAAAAAATATATACTGGTGATCTACCTTAATATAAACGACATCGACATGTTCGTAGTAGATAAAAAAAAAAAAGAAAAAAGAAGAAGATGTCGTATGATTGCCAATGAGACAACTATCCATAAAAGACCAAAATGACACAGACATTAACAACTATAGGTCACCGCCGTCTATTTGTTAATGATTGAAAGTAGTTTTCATATATTCACCACATACATATACCTGGACTTATTTCATTTTGTTAAATATAGTTATCAAATGTACCAAGATTATAATTTGATACGTCAGACGCCCGTTTCGTCTTCATAAGACTCATCAGTGACGCTGATATCAACACATTTAAAAAGCCAAAATAAGTACAAAGTTGAAGAGCATTGAGGACCCAACAATTCGAATGCCTTTTTATTTTTTATAGCTACAGGGATTTTTTTGTTTAAATGGTAAAAATTTACGAATTCATAAAAATTACAAGCGTAATACTTTACAGAACTGTTATTGCCCCACTTTTGGTTCGACATAACGAGATATGGTCAAACTTCTGGGGCGCTCTAAGTAACGACGGATATTACGAAAGATCTGATGACTACATAGACATAGTAGAATATGTAAAAAAGTAAGTACAGTCATTAAGGTGAAGGTGGTAAATACCAGGCTTATAACTCTGAATATTCATCAGACATTATCATAGAATGAGTTACATCTTTGAAGTTAAATTCTTGCAAACGTGTAAACAAATATGAGTTTTTCAATGTAATCTATTGTTTCTTTTAAATTTTGTTTTAAAATAAAACGATAAAAAGAATTCAGAGGGAGTATTGATGGTTTCGACTGATCATTACCAATAAAAGAAGTTTTATTATTATAATATTTGTATTCTAGATTTTATTAGCCAGTTTAATTTTTTCAATAGAATAAGCCGTTTGGAAAATATTAGATAATTTAAATGAATTTTGTAACAACAGTTTTTGCTATACAAAAATGTATTTTGCATATACAGGGGATTATGGAACGTGCCACACATAACTAGTGCTTATTTGATAAATGGTTCGTGTATAGACCAATTACAAGACATATATGTTGGGGAAATAGAGTTGTCTTTTGAAATGAATTTTGCCAAGAATTTGAGATATAAGGTATGGATGAATTTTTTTAGATAGAGTATACCATTAACTGAGCAACCACATCAGGTATACATTTTACGTCTTAACTAAGATGAATAATGTTGAAACTGTATTTTGAACTTTATAGTTATACCTTTGCATAATTTTCGAGTTGTTAAGAGATCAACACAAAGACCGCCTATGCTTATAAACATCACGCCTTGAATTCGACCAATCAAAATTATAATGCAATTTTTAACTTCGGAAGTCTTTTAGAATTAAGGAAGAATAACCATAATTCTCAAAATAAAAGTTTTCCAATTATGACTATAGAATATGCAAGTTTCATGCAATGTACAATATCCATTCGCGATCAGTTGAAAGGCCACAGTTTTCCCATAACTTCTAAAATTTATTAAGGAATCGCTTAGAGCATGCAGCAATATATCATTAAATTACTTGTTTATGATTTTAAGTTTTATCTATATTAAACTTTACGGCTAATATATAAACCCTTTGATTGGTTGTGATTTTTGTTATTTTAGGGCATTTTTATGTATATAACTAATATCAAGAACTCGGGTTATTTGGTGAATAATGAGAATTTTGACATATCACATATTCACAATGACCTGTGGCAGATATTTGACAATGAATACGTAAGTACTGTAAAAATATATACCTTAAATATTTTGAAAAAAGGAATAACCTGGAAGCGGCATTTGCAACAAAAAAATATAACTTCTACATTTTTCAATTGTCCTGTGGCAACCTGACCTGTGCTCCTGTTTATGTGTTCCTTAATTAATTATACATCATAAAGTAGCTTCTAGCATGAATCTCGATAAATAAAGGCAACAGTAGTATACTGCTGTTCAAAATGCATAAAGAGATAAAGAGAAAACAAATCCGGGTAATTAAAATGTATGTCCCTGTCAATGAATTACTAGTATTTAAATTGTGGTGACTATGTTGATTGTATATATCCAATCGAACAAGAGATAAAAAAATAACAAAAGATACAATTACATCTACATCTGCTTCATACATTAATTTACATATACATAAACAAATTGACAATGATGGTCGCTGGTTAAGTACTGAACATTACGACAAATACATGATTTTTTTCAATTGTGAAATTATCTTCCATGTGTCCCAGCATTCTCTTAGCATCTGTGTATTAAGTATATATCATTTCAAGCTGATATGGTTTTCAGAGCTTGCATTTCTTATACCGTTATTTCGTTGAAAGATGATTACTACTTACAAAGAAGCAAAGTTAATGTGCTGCTTTTTTCTGAAGTTTATAAGCTTATAATTTAATGAAAACAAGTCAAAAGGTTAGTTATCCTAGTGACTTTTTTTATATACACATCTGTTTAAATTGACGGATAAATAGCCTGCGTTATATTAATGGAAAAAATAACAAAACAGGACTATATTGTTAGTTCAAAAAAGGTATTTCTTTTAACTATACATTTAATTTCAGAATTGGAGAAAACGTTATATACATATAAACTATTCACAAAGCTTGGAACCTGATGCAGTAACTGACATGGTAATTAACCTGCAAATTTGAGAGATTTCCATAGGAAAAAAAAGGCAACTTTAGATCTAGATCTAGATTTCTTTTGTGTATAGACGGTTGGTTGTGGTCATAAACGCTAATATTTTAGCATTCAACTCATTTGCAACCATACAAACAACTAAAGCTCCTTCGCCTGGTTCATTACTATCTATCCTTGTAAATTTTTATCAAACTAAAAAAAAAGAATATTTCACAGAAGATCTGTTCTTATTGGGTCTCTTTATTGACAAAAGGAATACCATGATCACTGCAGATAACTCTTAATTCTATCGGGTCTATCAAAACTAAAGTGAGACGTATATGTATTCCAGCAGCGACTGCATATGAAGTATATATCTCTCAGTTTGAACGATACTCCAGAGCTTATATTTTCTACTATCATATCTTTCAAAGAGGGTTCCTGCTCTCAAGGAAGCTACTAGAGTTCGCAGTGGTGAATTTGGTATCATCCCTTCTTAAAATTTACGTCATAACGAGTTAGTTGACCGTAATGAATATCTGTTTTACGGATGACGACGAATATGTGTTTCTTTTGTCGTTTCCGCAATACTATCCTCGAATTTGGCCTACCAAGTTAGACTAACACTAGCAACACGACTGGTGCCACACAAGGAGGAGGATATGCTAGCCCTTACGGAGCAACCACGATTTTGGTTGAGGTTCTTTTTGCTCAGTCTTTAGTCTCCATGGTTTGATTTGTGTGTATTTCTTTTGTATTTTGGTCTTTCTTTTTTTGCCATTGCGTTGTCAGTTTATCTTCGACTTATGAATTTGAATGTCATTTAATATCTTACGATTCTCTTGTATATTTTTGTCTGCTACATTATTTCAAACACGGGCTTTAAAGGGATGACATTATTGTATATTTGATAAGGTAATCGGTAATCTCATCCTTGTGTTTAATTAAATTGTATATGTAAATGAATAAGTTTAGTACACAACCAATTTAGTGCTCATTGCTCAATACAAATTTTACTTTGTTTCAGTGTATACAAGTTATTAATAATAGTATAAAATTATGCACATTTAAAGAATATTTTAATCATTATTAAACAATGTTTTGTTAAAACGTTTTGCTATTGAACACTGCAGTGATCACAATTCAAATTCTCCTAATAAATTCATGCTTTCAAATCTATCCATACATTCTTCTTGTAGCCTTGTAACGATGTTGTACGGTTTCCGGTGTTCACAGAACTGTTTTGCGATCATCTTGTTGAGGAAATGGAAAACAGTGGACAATGGTCTGCTGGCAAAAACAAGGTATTTTTGTTATTAAAAACCTGTAAACTGATAAACATTATGTAAACGAATAATTCCTGTGAAAATTACAAACCAAGTTTTAAAAAAGCATTCAAAGAACATATGTTTTATATATATGTCGTCCGCATACACTCGTTTATATATTCTAAAATTGCATCATATATATATATATGTGTGATATAATATTTCTTAACTCGAGACCGAGAGTAGAGCAATATCATTCTGCACCAGAATCATTGATGGAATCTTTTTCTCTAATGATATATTTATATATCTCTTTCAATGACAAAAAGTAAAATCACAAAAATACTGAACTCGGAGGAAAATCAAATCGGAAAGTCCCTAATCATGGCAAAATCAAATGATAAAACACATAAAAAACGAATGGACAACAACTGTCATATTCCTGACTTGGTACAGTTATCTGCGAACACGCTTATGTTTTATGAGATGTCATCAGGCATGGTTGCCTTTTCGTGATGTCCCAATAGCAACAATTGAAATAAGCAAGTCGATGACGTCATATCTTAACTTTCTTTAGGATGATAGAATCTCAGGCGGATATGAGAATGTACCTACTGTCGATATTCATATGAACCAGATAGGTTTTGAGGATGTATGGTTACAGTTTATTAGATTGTATGCTCGTCCATTACAACGAAAGGTCTTCATAGGATACAAAGGTGTAAGTTTAGCCAAGAATATAAAATAATATATGCACTAAACTTTGAGATATATCATTAACAAGTTAATGTGTAAATATGCTGCTTCGGGTGATACCCTAAAACAACCCTCATTGGAACAATTACCAGTTGCCTTTCCTAGTTCTGACTGTACTATATATGTCGTTTTACAAGTTGCGATTTTGTACAGGTTATAACATGTACAAAAATAGTGTACATGTTATAACTTGTATAATGCAAAAATATGTTGTAACCTGTACGAATTATTGGTTAAAAATAGTTTTAACTTGTACAAAAATTAAGATAAAATAGAATTGAGAATGGAAATGGGGAATGTGTCAAAGAGACAACAACCCGACCATATTAAAAACAACAGCAGAAGGTCACCAACAGGTCTTCAATGTAGCGAGAAATTCCCGCACCCGGAGGCGTCCTTCAGCTGGCCCCTAAACAAATATATACTAGTTTAGCCCATACAAATTTCCAAATTGTACACAAGTAAAACATATACAAATTTTTGTACATGTTATAACCTGTACAAAATCACAACATGTACACGACATTTATATATATATAATGTAGGAATAACAAAACTGATGTTTCTACACATTTCACTAGTTTTTCTACATAATTCTTCAATATCAGTTAAAAGTTCGATTTCATAAAATGAAAATTGTAGATGTTATTGTATTATTTTTGCACGACCATGTTCACTTTGTTAAGAGGCAGGGAACAAAATCTCTGAAGATGGTATTCAATGAAATGATATTTGTCGTCAACCAGAGGAATCTCAAATATCCCAAAGTTCACTTCAGTTAAAGGATACTACCGAACGTAAAAGTCATGTTTCACATTTGGTACGCATTCTAGGTACACAGGAATATTAAACTAAGATTTCAATATTCCCATTATCAAAAGGGTTGCTTCCTCCGGGAGAGTGTTGGGATAGAAAGTCTGAGATCAATATTACCTAGGTATTACGGTCACTATCACGAATATTGAGGTGAACATGTCATAACTGTGGTGCGTCAGAACTTATGTTCTAGATGTACTTTCATCCGGAACGTTTAAAGCAAAATTGCTGGAAGCCAATGAAGTATAACGTTTAATTGCGCTATGAGCTGATAATGACCAAAAACTCCGAAAAGATTAACCCTTGAATTCGTGGTCTTAAATCTTAAGGCACAAGAATGTTCGTCCAAAATGACAATTCAGCGACGGAGTGGATTATATTCCCAATCATGACTTTCAATGGAGTATTGATTTGCATGGCGTGTGATGTCGTTTTAATTGATAACTCATACTAACTATGCACCACCGATCCTGCTTCATTTAGATGTCTAGCGATAACCTCATGTTGTTTTTTTTGTATATATTGTTCGAGTAGACATAAGAAGAAAGTAAAATCACAAAAAACTCAGAGGAAAATCAATTAGGAAAGTCCATAATCACATGGCAAAATCAAATAACAAAACGCATCAAAAACGAATGGACAAGAACTGTTATATTCCTGACTTGGTACAGGCATTTTCAAATGTAGAAAATGGTGGATTAAACCTGGTTCTATAGCGCTAACCCTCTCACTTTAATAACAGTCTCATCAAATTCCGTTATATTTACATGATGCGTTAAATAAACAGTCACAATTAATAAAATAGTCAAAATATGGGTACATCAGTCATCATCGTATAACAATTTTAAAAGGGGACAATTTGACCGAACACAAAAACATCTTCTATCTACGAACACATTAATTGATTTGAGTGTCTGACGTCAGAAAATTTTATACGTCACATAAATTTGTCGTTCAATGTACAAACAGTTTTAAAATTTACATAGGCAATGTAAGCAACTCTCCATCCGAGTCACAATTTATAAAAGTTAACCATTATAGATAAAAGTACGGGCTTCAACACGCATCCTTTGCTTACAGCGAACAGCAAGCTATAAAGGTCCCCAAAATGAAAAATGTAAAACCATTCAAAATGGATGTGTGTGCTTTAACCATTTGTAAACTAACGTTTATACTTTTTAAAGCATGCATGAATGTATGAACGAAAGCCAAGACAGTTGTTGATTGTTGTATGGAGGACAGTTTATATATTGAATCAATAATATTGAGTCCGATACATTTATGAAAAAAAAATCACAACCAACAAGAACATGTTAATTTCGCACATCGAAGTGTTCGTTGAATTCATCAGTTACAGTCAATTTTGATAGATTTGTACTTACTTTTAAGGAGGACACGTCTCTAATGAATTTTGTTGTTCGCTATAAACCAACCGAACAACCGCTTTTGAAACCACATCACGATGCATCGACATGGTCTATCAATGTCGCCCTAAATCGCATTGGTGTTGATTTTACAGTACGTATATAGTTTAACAACCACTTTAAATATTAGGGGTTATTCAGCTTTTGCAACAATTACAAAATGACCTTTCTAAACAAAAAGACGAAAATAATAACAATTGAAGAATGGACTTGTATGTCGACAACCTATTTTACTAGTTTGGTACATTGATATTTTTACTAAACAGTCCTATCGTAAAATCGTGAGCAAAATCATTACAAAGATAAAGAAAAGGAACAGTAGTATACCGCAGCAGATTTAGGTCACCATATAGTCTTCAGCAATGAACAAATCATATTTTAATCAACTTTACAATGCACATTTTAAAAAGGAAAGATGTATAACATCCAAAGTGTAAACAGTAAAACAAAACAAACAACTAAAACTAAAAGTACTACATCTTTGACTGACGATAGGTGTAAAATAACAAAATACCGAAACTCTGGTATGGGAACTCCTGACAGGAAGTTGGGTGCATATAATATAATATAGGCAACTTAGAAAATCAAGTTTAATTAATGAAAGACACAAATTCTGTGATATTATCTGTCATCAATAATGTGCCGTACCCTTGCTGTTGAAGTGCGTTTGAAGTAAAGTTAATAACATTTAATTGGTACTACATATGCTTGTAATCTAACCCTGTTAGTCAACTCTTTGTCAACTTTATTCTGTTTTTGAAAGGGTGGTGGAACACGATTTGTCCGGCAGAACTGTTCTGTTACAGATGCTAAGAAAGGATGGATGCTAATACATCCTGGACGACTTACCCATTATCACGAAGGCTTGAAAGTTACTTCTGGAACACGATATATTGCTGTATCCTTTGTCGATCCATAGAATAAAACGAACAACATTATAATAGTTTGTTTTGTAATGTATTTCAGTTGATTCAGTCGGTCTTGAGAAGAGAATTTCGATTGAATTATTTTCCTGTTAAAATATCGGTGCTAATTTTCATTTGAAAATAAAGGCCATGTTTGTAGACGAATTGACACTAGAAACAGCACTCAGAATTTCACTTTAACGACCAGTTCTTGAAAGGCTGATATGTAACAATCAAAGTAACCATTAGAAAGCCACTCTTTGAATTTTCCAAACCTTTCAAGAAATGTAATTTTATCTTATAAATATGAGCAATGGCCTCATTAGAACAGAATATTTATCAATTAGCATTATTGCACAGAGTAATATGATTATAAATAAAGGTAACAGTAGTATACCGGTATTAAAAGTCATGAATCTGTCGATATTGAAAAACCTGGGATACGAACCAAAAACAGAGGAAAACAAAAAAACAGAAACAACTTAGTGCAACAAAAACAAACGCCAACACACATAGAAACGATGCATTTGATATTAATGCCATATTTCGGACTTGGAACAGGACATTTTAAGAAAAATGGTGGGTTGAACTATGTTTAAGTTTCTTAATATTTGATAAAATTAAGAATGGAAATGGGGAATGTGTCAAAGGAACAACAACCCAGTCAGAAAGAGACAAAAGTCACCAGTCGGTCATCAACACAGCGAGAAAATCCGAATATAAGTTGTAAAACTTGTTTCCCAATCCACTATAAATAAATATGTTTAAATTAAAAAATCGGGCCTTAGCTGGCCCTTAAACAAATATGTTTACTAGTTCAGTGAAGAAAAAAACACACACATATAAATGAACTAAAATTAAAAAACCGTACAAGCAACAAAGGCAGACTACTGGCCTTTGACAGGTGCACAGATGTGGTGGAATTAAGAAACACGTGTCTTATGCAAATACAATTTTTTTGAATCCTGGTATCTATGAGGAGTTTATTTACAACCACTGGATCCATGCCAATGCTGTGGAGTTTTAATTCCCCGAGTGTATCACCAGGCAAGTATTCAGTACTTATGTGTTGACATGAATTCTCAATGATATGGTCATATTATAAATTAAACTGTTTACAAAACATTGAAATTTTGAAATACTAATACTTTTCTACCTTAGGGATAGATTACCTTGAACTTCGTACTTTATTTTGCCTTCTTAACTTTTTTATTGAAGAGTCACTGGTGAGTCGTTTGCAGACGAAACGTATGACTGGCGCATATACACAATTCTAATCCTGGTATATATGAGGAGTTTATATAAACATGTTTTGTGGGATCTTAACCATGCTCCTAAACCTCTAGCTAATGTAGAATAATAATAAACAGAGTGCACACACTGAAATGTCTCGCCTTCTTTACTAATCATTGCTATTATGTTGATAGTCCTAAGTATAAAGCTTTATTACAACTGTCACATAAACTTAACATTGATCAAGATAGCTAAACAAAGACAAATGAACCATGAAAATGAGGTCAAGGTCAGATGAACCATGCCAGGCAGACATGTACAGCTAACAATGCTTCCATACAACAAATATAGTTGACCTATTACTTATAGTTTAAGAAAAATAGACCAAATCACAAAAACTAACCACTGTGCAATGAACCGTGAAATTGAGGTCATGGTCAAATAAAACCTGCCGGACTGACATATAGATCATAATATATTTCCATACACCAAATATAATATATAATATTAGATTAAAAGACCAAAACTTGAAAACTTAACTTTGACCACTCAACCATGAAAATGAGGTCAAGGTCAGATGACATCTTTTCGTATCATGTTCACCTTACAATCATTCCATACAACAAATATAGTAGACCTATTGCATAAAGTATAAGAAAAAAATACTGAACCATGAAAATGAGGTCAAGGTCAGATGACACCTGCCAGTTGGACATGTGCACCTTACAGTCCTTCCATACTCCAAATACACTAGCCCTAATGCTTATAGTATCTGAGATATGGACTTGACCACCAAAACTTGACCTTGTTCACTGATCCATAAAATTAGGTCGAGGTCAAGTGAAAACTGTCCGACAGGCATGAGGACCTTGCAAGGTACGAACATACCAAATATAGTTATCCTATTACTTATAATAAGAGAGAATTCAACATTACAAAAATTCTGAACTTTTTTTTTCTAGTGGTCACTGAACCATGAAAATGAGGTCAAGGACATTGGACATGTGACTGACGGAAACTGCGTAACATGAGGCATCTATATACAAAGTATGAAGCATCCAGGTCTTTCATCTTCTAAAATATAAACCTTTTAAGAAGTAAGCTAACACCGACGCCGGATCACTATCCATATGTCGAGCTTTCTGCAACAAAAGTTGCAGGCTCGACAAAAAAAAAACAGGAATTCACACTGCAAAACTCAGTTTAAAAGAAGTCAGAGTCTTACGTCAGAATAGGTAACAAAAGGTATCAAAAGAAACTAAACAAAATGACATGACATGAATCAACAAAGGACTACTAGCAGTTACTGGCATGCCTGCTCCAGACCCCAATTAAACTGATTGAAAGATTTGTTTCTTCATATTAAAATCAAGCTCATCCCTCTTTAAACTCGGGTTTTAGTATCATTCCATCATAAAATATACGAGAAGAACATAAATAGTATCATGCCAAAAACTGGTTTTAGAATAAATGTGTTTATTTCTTATGCAAAGAACCCATAAGTAAATCAATATCAAAACCAAAATATGCAATCTTTAATGACATGACAACAGTATTGTGACTATATCCCTTCTGAAAAGTCTGTGCAAAGGTTTCGTTAGCTTTTGATGTAAATGTCAACATTGAGAAGGGAATTTTGAGCTATACTTAATCTAGATCACTGTTGGATAACATTTGATCAAACATTAACCTCTGGATAAATGCAGTGCAACTAATATGATTAACAAGAATGTGTACATAGTACACGAATGCCCCTCTATCATTTTCTATGTTCTGTTGGTGTCAAAACTCAAACTTTGCATTAAAATTAGAATGATCACATCATAGGGAACATGTTTACTAAGTTTCAATTTAATTCAATGGACTTCATCAAAAACAAACCTAGACCAAAAATTTTAACCTGAAGCAGAACAGACGGATGGACTAATTAACACACAGATCAGAAAACATAATGCCCCTAAATGTGGCATAAAAATGAAATCAAGACTTTATTAATTCAATATGTCTGAATCGCTTTTCTCAATCTTAATTAAGAATGCTCCAAGTTTATGTGTGAAAGCCAAGGTTGTATAACCAATGGATGAATCTGAAGCAATGGATAGAGTAAATCTGAATGACTTAGTATCTGTATTCAAAAGTTAAATTATTGTATATAACTTTTTACCTTAAAACTGAGTATTTACGACACTTTTTATGGGCAATGTGACCGCAATCTTATGTCATGATTATATGATCAATTTTTTCAAGGTGCACCAGCACTCCAATTTATTTTGCTGTAAAGAATTAACTGGAAGCAGACATTCCAACAAATGTGAATGTTGTTTAAAAGATACTCCTCTTGTCTAGTTTAATTTACTAGACTTGACTCAATTATCAAATCAAAATGATGGCATGTTCATAGCCAGGAATAACATACATAGTGTTTTTGGTGGCTAAGAAAAGGATATTAAATTGTAAGATGTGGCACATCTTATCCTTTACTCAATACTTCTTTGTAGAACACATCATGATACAATGTATTGAATTGTCAACAAAACTTTAAAAAAGACATTCAAAAGAAGTTCTATACATTAAAATGATAATCACCTTGACATATATTAAGGAGTAAGCTCTATGTACATAAAGCATTACTTTTGTAGCCGTCTTTCCTTACTTTGACCTAAATGCTATGAAAGGCTTTATGGACTTTTAATTAAAACAAATACTTTTTTCAATGAAAGATATTCTGTGAATATGAACAAAAGATGCATAAGCTATTTAAAATTGCTTCATAACAAGGATTTTGCTAATTTTTGCCGATTTTTTTGCCAACTATGTTTTTTTCTGTTTATTCAATGAAAATCAAAAGAATCAATTTAATAATTTTTAAGATTGCAAATTTTCCTGTTTTCACAGTCATAAATTGAACTTTACCAAACACAAATAAATAAAGAATATGCATTCAAGGATGTAAGTACACATTGCAGGAATCAGGTCTGTAATACAAAGTATAGCTTAATGCAACAGACCTCAATTTTCCACTTTATCATGATGGTATCATTTTTTTAATTTCGGAAATAAGTCATCTAGTAACTTTTCATTAGATTCTGCTTTTATTATAATTACATTCATAAATTATAATTGTTGCAAAATAGTTTTAACACCATGTACAAATTCCATATTTCTCAAGAGTTCACAGTAATTACTAATTACTATAATGTCCTTATTACAAATCTTGCTTTACCCACAAAAAACGTGGTATCTCAGATAAGATTAACAGGCTATCAAGTCTTTGTCTTCTTGTCAAAAATTTCCTGCTGTTATGGGCTAGCCCAATCATTTTAATCTGTTCCTTTGTAAACAGAAATGCATGTTATCTTATGAATTTCAACTGTTGGATGGTTTATTTCTTTTCCAAAATTTCTTGACATCATCATGACCAAATCGTGTGACAACCATTACACGTTTTTCTGGACTGTCCCATACACATACTCCTAAGTCCTGCAACATTAAAAAGGATCATAGGTAAACCATAAATAGTTACTAGAGTACAGTTAAAATTCAGATTAGTTTTCCTTATTATATTCTGCAAAATTGTGAATATTCCTCAATAACAACTGAGTAATAGATCTTCTAAAGAAGATTGATAAATAAACTCATCATAGATACCAGGACTAAATTTTGTATATACACCAGATAAAACACTTGTACACTTCCCCCCCAATGATACAATCTTCTTGTCAACGCTAATAGGTAATGGCCCATATAAAATCGAGGCCCGTATTAAGTGTTTGTGTAAAGTAAGCAGATGTGTAATATGATTCACAAAATAATTGAGTATTTTTTTCCCATATCAAAGTATAGACTGATGATGTAGCAATGACAGTAGGTAAATTGAATTATAAGATTTCCTGACTGCACTCTCCTAAAACATTGTGTGAATTTCATAAACATTTGCCTTTTGAAGTATTATTATGAAGGAAGGAGAATCATTCAAATTTACTTATATCTTATAAAATTTCGGTTTATTGATAAATTTCAAAAGATGAATATTTTACTCTACCTTTGCATAATCTCTGAGTAGTTCAAAATCTGTTTGTGATAAGAACTGACTATAAAGAACACCATCTGTAAACTTGAACCTGTTTCTCTCCAGTTCCCAAAGTCTGATCTGATCTGTAATTGCTGGTGGTATTACTGGATTCTATAGTAAAACCAAGATATTATAAATATTGTAAACTTATTCACATGGTATCTCCAATATGTCAACAAATTACACATTATTAATGTTTGTTCATCATATTTAACTATCTAAAGTTTTAAGGCTAGCCATCATAGTTTTAAAGATAACTAGCATTTGTCTCTTTTATTGTATTTGTATTCATGGTATTTGTTTTGAATGATCGGCAAAAATAAAAAAATATAAATTTAACTAGGTACTTTTACAATCATTTAGCCCAAGTTTGGTTAAATATGTCTAATGATTTCGGAGAGAAAGACTTTTTAAAGTTTAAAGGAAAATAATCTAAAAAAAAGGTGACAGGGCCCATGCAGACAAACGAGCAAAAAAACAGATATTAAGTATAATTCAAGCAATTTCACCAAATTTTAATGGGTTTTCATTAACCTTTTCATGATGTAATCAAGAAATTATTGATTTTTTTTACCAAAAAAGTGCTATATAATGTTATAAACAATACAATAATGTCAAAAATCTCATCAAAATATCAAAATGTTCCCCTCAACAGAGATATTCATGCATAGTATTGTTTGTAAAACAATAGATGTATAAACTTTTCAATATAAAATTTAAAAAAAACCTTTTTTACATAACAAAAAAAAACAAGAAACTTTCATTTAAACTCTAAATTTGACTTTAAAATTAAAAGAAGTAACGAGGAATTCCTCAAGAAAAGGCAATGACAACTTATGAACCAATTAAAAGGAAAACATTTTGTATCTAACATTCAGTACTTACATTTTTCAACATCATTGGATGGACATGACTTCTTAAAAAATTTACCATCTGAAACATAATTTTCATCTTGTTAGTTTTATGTTTTTCACTTATTAGACATGAACTAGACAAAACAATAACCCCTTAGAACATGAACTATTCATGACTTTATTGCATTATAATTAGTCTGAATATCTGTACACACTATATATATTTAATTCAGACACAATTTCCTCATAAAATGGCTATAGAAGATATAATTATGCTTAACACTGCTAATACAAAGCTTTATTTATCATTACTCAAAACTTTAAAACAAAATTTGCCAAAACAGATTAAATTTGCACAATACAAACATGGATTAACAAAGGTTAAGAGATAAAAATGTATCCATTTAACCTACATAAGTATTGTTTTAAAGATGATATGATAAACTTAGAGTTTAGAAATATCAATAAAACCATATTGATTGTTCTTTGTTTTGCTACAGTAGAACTTGTCATTTTTTTTAAGGTTGTATTCTGTTACACAAAACTGAGCTCACCAAGATTAAGTCATGCAATTAAAAGAGAGTTTAAAACATATTTTATGTAAAGCATAAAAACAATCAATTCTTTCCTTAATTTTCTTTTTTCTTTTTCAAAATTTTATTGAGATATTTGTTTTATGAAATTAAGTTTAAAGATAAAATCATTTGGGTAAACTTTGCATGTTATAAAAAAAAAAATTTCAAGGACAAAATGTAAATTCCGAAAATGAAGAAATGAACCTGTTCAGCTGTAATTCCTCTGGCAAGAGCATCTCTGATACTAGTTCTGGTCAAGTTTCCTATGGACATTGTTGGAAATCTGTAGACATAAGAGACAAATGTTTTATTAATAACAGACTGTAGAGTGGTGGGGGTATAAAATAAGATTAAGGTTCATCCTATTGAACTTCGCATTCACCGAAATATAATCACATTTTTAAAATAGATAATTATTAATTAATTGATTGTTGGTTGTTTAACGTCCAGTGGTAATTGTTTCATGCATGTTCAGGATGATGTCTATGTCGATTTATTTCTTATAGTAATTGAGGATCAGAGCTAAATAAATCACATATGTGGTCAACTTGAATTACTGGATATACATACATGTATGATTAGGGTAATTGTGCATTTTGATATAGTATAAGTTTATGATTACTATTTATAATAAATTACCTGTATAACATTTCACAAAACAATGCTAACAAAGCAACTTGAAGTGGTGAATCTGAAAAACACAAAGTTGTTATAAAATACAATCAGACAACAGTAAACAATTTCATATTCAAATTATCTAAATTAATTTCAATCATAGTATAATACATCAACTTCATCAAAAACTACCTTGACCAAAATCTTTAACCAAAACTTTAACCTGAGCTTCGCACTATCATTTTACATGTTCAGTGGACTGTGAAATTGGGATTGGGGTCCAATACTTTAATTTGGCATTAAAATTAGAAAGATCATATCATAAGGAACATGTGTACTAAGTTTCAAGTTGATTGGACTTCAACTTCATCAAAAACTACCTTGACCAAAAACTTTAACCTGAGGCGGGACGAAGGGACGCCAGACCAGAAAACATAATGCCCCTCTACTATCGTAGGTGGGGCATAAAAAATTTAACAGGTAGTTGCTTTTATGAGGGTTTGAATAACAATAAAATTCATAGTGAACCTAAATGAACATTATTGTCAATTTAAGGTGCAAACTAATAATTAATGTCCTCTTGAAGTTTTCAGAATCTTGAATCATTATTCCAATATAAAAACATTATAGAATACTTTACCTGTGTAGGCATACACTCTGTAATTTGTTTCTACTACTAGATAGCCAGACCTCTGTGAATCAGATGATAAACCAGAAAGTCCTGAGGCTAAATTTATAGCCAGTAATGTAGGGTAGTATCTGTTGGACTTTCTCTACAATATATTATGGTGTAAATAATGGAATAAACTCTACAGATAAACTCAAAATACTTCCAAAAATCACATTTTGTGAGGTTTACTGATAAATAAAAAAAAAACAATAAACATTTATGTTAAGCAAACAATGCCATACGGGAGTATGCAATAAAGTCTTTTTTAAGTTTAATTGCTGTTCAATAGGTCAAATTTTGGTTTTCTCTGATCTTCTTAAAGATCATTAAACTTACAAACAATAGAGAAGGTAAAGACCAGATACCAGTTTCCACATTCTGCCAATTTCTTATATAGGGCATTGTATAGTTGTAAACAATTATATATTACATCCATTCTAAGGTGTTTTAACTGATATCATATCAAATTGTGTGTTAATAAATTATATTTTACCATTTATTAACTGTCAGTATATAGGATAAAAATATTTTGCTTTCACTGTATGTATATTATCTGTTTTAACTTTTTTAAGTTGATAATATTTTGTATTTGATTATATTGCATTTGATCTTGCAGACTATTAATCAGTTTGATAATAACATAGCTATGGGTCAACTCTCAGTATAACTTTCATTATGTAGTAGGAATCAGACAGACCAGTGCCATTGTTGAATAGATTTTTGAAAGTTTCCTATTTTGTAACTGCTTAAATAAAGTACCCACTACTAACATAGGGATGGTAGACCCTTCACAAACCTTTCTCTGATAAACTAAACCAAATTCTCTCAGGTGCTGCAAAAATTTCAACTGATTTTCTGTCATTCCTTCTGTTGAGTAATCCTAAAAAAAGAAAATATACTGTTGAAAATTCCTTTTTGAGAAGCTTCAATATGCCCATTTAAAAAATACTTAATTTGAGCCTTTACAAAAAGCTTGAACCACACATTTATCAGAAAAAAATCATTGGATATATATTTATTTAAAAAACATTTATTTTAATCATTGAGAAACTTTATATTTCCTTAAAAATAGATGTGATTAAAATGTTCAGCTTATTTTTACAGAGTTATCTCTCTGTAGTGCTATATACCAGTCACCTTCAGTTTATAATGTTACAATGATGATAAATTTATTAAATCACTTCTTCATTTATTTTCTTACTTGTGGTTTTAAGACTTTATTCATTAATTATTTGATATCTGATATCTACAGAAAATAAGAATTGACTTGTTTTATGTAATCATTTATCAGTAACAAGTAATCACACTGAATATCTATAAGAAACACTCTCACAAAGATACTTTCTAGTTTTTCACTCATGATGCTTACGAAAGTCTAACATGTCTAATGCAGATAAAGTAAATTCTAACCAATATTGAGGTAACTGATAGAAAGTTTAATCTAACAACCACACATAATCAAAGAGCTGAAAGCTCTGAAGAAAAATGACGCCACTGTCTCTAATATTGGGATAGTTTTTATGCAAGTCTTGATTTTCACATACCGTAATTAGTTTAACAATGCAACATGTATCGTAAGCATATAATTGATATTCGTATATGTGTGTGTGTGTGAAGTGAAGGTGACAACTGGCTGTTTTTTTAAGACAAATGAATAGGTCAAGACTAGCTGAATTGTACAAATAAATACCGTAGAAAGGCTTGTATATTTCTCACTGGTACATAGTCTGAATCTGAGTCCGTTCGCTTCCATTCACGTTTGCGCCCACTCATTTTCACCCCTTTCACTTTCACACCCTACATGTTCGCACCCAATCTTAATTGGTTTTGTGTTTAATAACTATGTAAGCAAGTGTTTTCTTATAAGTATAATTGTTGTCATTGTCTCAAAATAAAGTGAGACAGCAATTTTTTTTTGTGTTGAATAAATCTTAATTATGTTTTGGATAAGGTATTGCTAAAAATAATAATAATCCTTTCTAAATAAAGTGGTATTTTGTCAACGTTTTATTTTGTGTTGAATAACTCTTAATCATGTTTTGGTTAGTGTATTGCTATAACTTGTTTCATTGACTTGTTTCAAAATGAAGTGAGATTCTGACTATGTTTGTTTCTGCGTGTTGAATAAATTTTATCATGTTTTGGTTATATTAGTGGATTGCTATATTTTGGTTTCTATGTTTTATTGTTTCGTTGTTTCAGATCAATGGGACCAAGCTGTTAAAAACAATTATCTTTTGTGTTTTTTCCTTTAAAATCTTCAATGTTTTACTCATACCAAGCTATAAATACATTCAGTATTTACACCAAAGCAATTTAAAACAACAACCATAATTTTCCAATTATTCAACTTGAATTTGAATTAAAATTGGGCGTGAATGAGTAGAGTGTGAATGTGCGAACGTGTAGGGTGCGAAAATGTATTGGACACAAACAGACCTGATGCCACACAGTCTGAACCCCCTTCTCCCACAAAATATTAAGTAAATAATCTTTGTGTTACTGCTATCAAAGGTCTAATGAAACTCAGATAGTTTCAAACATTTGTCAAAGAATTCTAGTCAAACTGGCACCTAGTTAAATTGGCACCTGAACGTCGTAGGAAGGCGTCCCAGAAAAATAATAAAATAGCCTTGCCAGACGTCATAATTATTTGGACTAATACATGAAATATTGTGTATTTTTCTGCATTATTTTAACCAGTTGTGCATTTTACAGGATTGTTGGTTTAATGCTGTTTAAACTTTACTGAAAAACAAACACCTTAAATTTGCTAATTATTTGGCATGAAAGTTTGATTTATTGAAAGGGACTCATAGTTTTCCATTTTATTTTAATAATTGACTTGTTTTTACAATTACACAAATGTCTATCTGTTAAAACAACAGCTTTGGTAAGGGCTTCGTTGTTTACCTTTATACACTACATATTCACTTTCGTTTCGTGGTTTACCAAAATACACAAAAACATATTCACTATGTACTTGGTAACAGTAATTAATTAATTGAATAGAAAATATTATATCAAATATTATTGGATGCCGAATTGACGTCGAATAGGTGCCGATTTGACTAGATGCCAATTTAACCAGGTGCCGACTTGACTTGTACGTTTCAATTCCTCTGCGATCGTTTGCGGTATTTTCTTGAGAAAACCTATTTTCCATCATCAAAGAGAAGAAGAAACTGCTTTAAAATGATTCTGGAACGCTTCATGATTGTTAAAATAAGTTTAATTCACTCAAAAACAATTTTAAAACTTGCGATTAAACAGGAAGTTTCCAAAGCACGTGTAAAAGAAGAAATTAACCGGTGAGAGTGGAAATCCGTATATGACAGATATCCCTATAGTATGACTTTGAAAGTAAAACAGTTCAATCCTTTTGTAAAACAATCTTTAATATACCTATCACATTAATGTTTGAATGGTCTTAAGCTTATTCAAACCATATAAGTCGGTATGAAACACCAAAACGGAATGAACAATAACCGATTACGTTTTGTAGTTTACAAATTCTAAAACTGGTTCCCGTCAAACTACAACACTTTGTTCGAGTGTAGTGGAATACAAGCAAAAACCAGTGTAAACTGGGTCCTGGCTGGTTTAATACTACACAATGATGCATAATGATAACACAAGCAGATTCCAGTTTGTTTGGAAAATAGGAAATACGAAACCAAGCGCGGTAGGCAGAGCAATGTAATGAAGTTCAGGTCGGCAGTTATGGAACAATGACTGCGTCATTTTCCAAAAACAGGCTACTTTTCAATATGACATGCATTCACATACCTTTCCAAGAGTGGAGAAGCTCAGTTGAAACAAAAATGACAAACATTCTATAAGGTCCATTCCTCTTTGCTGCAAAAATAAACAAAACTTTGTGATCCAAAACTATAAAATTCAACTAGTTCAATAATTAATCTTTAAAAACTAAAATAATCTTTTACATTTCTGTGAATTGTTCAATGCATGTAGTGATTAGTAATAAGCAAATTTAAAAGATTCTGACAAAAACAAACAAACATAAAACATCACAAGACTGTGTAGCTAAAATCAATTAAATAAATCCATCCATTGTAAAACATGAAAGCAACGATTTTTGAAAGAGACCAGACTTTTTAAACACTTACCTGTTAGTAATACTCTGTTAAAAATAGCATTGATGTCACAGCTTTAACATCAAGGTCAAATGTATAACTTTTATCTTATACTGTTAATTCATTGCAATAATTATAACTTGCATTTTGAAATTTTTTATATGAATCAAACAGGATTTTTCGGAATATTGCAAACATTAAAATCGTATTTTAGTCTACAATGACAAAATCGCAATAAAAAATGCATGCAATAATTTCTTGACATGTCATATTTTTTGTTTCTAACTAACCAACCTTTAAATTATTAAAAAAAAACACTTTTACCTTTATCAGTCAGTGGACTTACTGAAATAAGTGATTTTTAAATGGCTTATCTGAGTAGCAATTTCAAAGTTTTGTCACAAATTAGGATCTTTTAGTTTTTTCATAGGTTTAAATAATATCTTTTAATTAGTAAAATTGAAAAAAATAAACTTTTTGCTTCTTTAAAGTAGCAAGGTTTATGCCTTTGATGCTATCATTTAGCCAGAAATTATATTTTAGTTGAAAAAAATGCTATAATAATGGCTTTACATATTAAAATGATACTGTGGATTCATTATAATTTGTTGGATACCAATTTTCGTGGGTACAAAAATCAAATGTTCAACGAATTACAAAATTTCTATAGGATTATATGCAGACTTTGGCGAAACCACGAAATTAAATATTCATGAACATGCAGGTTTTCGGTATCCACGAAAATTGGTACCCACGAAAATATATGAATCCACAGTAC
The DNA here is from genome assembly GCF_036588685.1 of Mytilus trossulus. Taxonomy (NCBI): domain Eukaryota; kingdom Metazoa; phylum Mollusca; class Bivalvia; order Mytilida; family Mytilidae; genus Mytilus; species Mytilus trossulus. The sequence goes on along the minus strand of NC_086374.1, from coordinate 40,768,887 downwards.
TCTCTTAACAGATTTTTCCTAGCATTGGGAGTATTTTTCCTGTAAAATTCAAGGTTTCATCTTTCAGATTATGTTATAAAATTCTACTGTTTGGGGGTGTTGAAATTAGTGGGGGTTATTAAAATAATGATACTTAAATAAGTGATTTTTGGGAAGGAAATTGAGGTATGATACTTAACCCTTTAACCCCCAATCCAGCTTGTAGGCATGATGGCGCCAACCATTCTTTGATGGTCCGTATGACCCTCCATACCTTTTTTGAACTTCCCCACCTGAACTGTTATGATAGCAGGGACTTCAACCAAGCAGTGCATGGTCCGAAAACCCTTCTCGGACGTCTGTTTATGAAAATATGGCACTTTGAAAGCTGTTTAAGAGTTAAAAATCAGAAAAATGTGAATAGTAGCTAAAATCAGGTGGGGGTGGGCATCTTTTGATTGCCACTATGTGACTGGTAGTCACTGTAGGTACATGTATGAACTATTATCGTCATTGCATGCATAGGTGGTGTAGGAACACAAAGAGGCATAATATGGCCAATAGGAAACTAGTCTGGTAAATCTAGGTCACTGTTTTGTCAAAAATTCGTAAAAACACACATTTAGGCAGACCTGGCTATAATCCTGGTACCTTTGATAACTATTGACCACTAGATATCATTGAGATGGAAGCCATCTCTGTGGGCCCCGCTGTCAATAACGTTGGGTAAATAAATAGTGTGAATCAAAATTGTAAGCGATGGACAGACCAACAGACAGACAGACCTTTGACCTAGGAAGTTGTACATACATCATGACACACCCTCTGGTGTTGGTTGAAATGGATGTCAAGTATAATATTTGAAATCAAAACGGTTTCCAAGATATAGAGCGGACACAATCTTCAACTCAGGACACAGGGTTGTCAACTAAAACCAAAGTTTTTTTTACCTTGACCTTTGACCTAGGAAGTTGTACATACATCATGACACGCCCTCTGATGGTGGTTAAAATGGATGTCAAGTATAAACTTTGAAATCATAAAGGTTATCCAGATATGGAGCGGACACGATCTTTACCACAGGACACAGGGTTGTCAACTGAAACCAAAGTTTTTGACCTTGACCTTTGACCTAGGCAGTTGTACATACATCATGACACACCCTCTGGTGTTGGTTAATAAACATGTTAAGTATCAAGTATAAAATCAGAACGGTTATCTTGATATGTAGTGGACACGATCTTCATCACAGGACACGGGGTTGTCAACTGAAACCAAAGTTTTTGACCTTGACCTTTGACCTAGGAAGTTGTACATACATCATGACACACCCTCTGGTGTTGGTTAAAATGGATGTCAAGTATAAACTTTGAAATCATAAGGGTTCTCAAGTATAAAATCAGAACGGTTATCTTGATATGTAGCGGACACGATCTTCATCACAGGACACGGGGTTGTCAACTGAAACCAAAGTTTTTGACCTTGACCTTTGACCTAGGAAGTTGTACATACATCATGACACACCCTCTGGTGTTGGTTAAAATGGATGTCAAGTATAAACTTTGAAATCATAAGGGTTCTCAAGATATAGAGCGGACACGATCATCACCACAGGACACAGGGTTGTCAACTGAAACCAAAGTTTTTTTACCTTGACCTTTGACCTAGAAAGTTGTACATACATCATGACACGCCCTCTGGTGGTGGTTAATAAACATGTAAAGTATAAAGTATGAAATCATAATGGTTTTCTAGATATGGAGCGGACACAAAGTTAAAGTGTTACGGACGGACGGACAGACAGACGGACGGACGGACGGACAGACGGACAGACTGATCACTATAGGGCGACCTGACTAAAAGTCGGTATAATTCGCCAGCAAGACACTTAAGTCCCATATACTCCCAGTAAGCATGAATGGACTGCAGTAACTATAGGGTAAGACTTGATTGACAGAGAAACACAGTCTGGTCAATGATCACCTCTCAAGGTCGTTTTGAAATAGGAAAATAGACGTAAAATGACAATTTTTCAGTGGGGGTGGGTTCAAACGAACGAGAAAATCTTATAAATTTAGATTTTCATAATTAGTCCCTGGATCATTAGAATTCTATATTTAAAGCTACAATAAGATTAAATCACTTCTCTTAGTGATTAATTTGTACTATTTAAATAGGTGATCATTAAAGAAAGACAACTCTTACTTCAAACCTTTATGGAAATAATGTAAATTAAATCAGTGATTTAGTGATTTAGAAAATCACTCATTTAAGTAAGTCCCCTGACTATTTATTATACATGGCAAAAGCTATTTATATATTACAAGAATTATTGTACATACCTCAACAGTTTCCAGGTACTGGAGTACAAAGTACCAGACTTGGGAACCAGTTTCCATCAATAAAAACTGAAATCCTTCTGGTGTGATGGATGGCAGGGGCTCCAAACTATCACTAGAAATCATATTATAAATTTTAAATATCCTCTTCTCAGGAAATGACATTATAATTCATAGATCATAAAACATAAAAGCTTACAAAGTAAAAACATGAAAAAGCCCATACATGTGTTTGCCTTGATTGCTGGAGGTCATGGATTTGATCCCCAGCTGCTAACACTTGAGTCCAGAATATTTGTATTTGCTTTTCTGTCAAGTATACAGCATTAAGGAGTAAGAGCAAAGACTGGTCAGGTCAGAATCAGAATACTGTGTCCTGCAGACTGTTACCACGTGAGCTACTCAGTAGCATGAAAATTCATGGGTCAATGAAATAGGGAAAACTTGCAACAAGAACAGTACTTAGAAACAACCTCTGAACAAAACAAAAAGATAGAAGAAAAACCTTTTCATTAGACCAGCATGTAATAAAACATCAATTATATCCCTGCTGACTAAACAAAAAGATAGAATACAAACCTTTTCATTAGACCAGCATGTAATAAAACATCAATTATATCCCTTCTGACTAAACAAAAAGATAGAATACAAACCTTTTCATTAGACCAGCATGTAATAAAACATCAATTATATCCCTGCTGACTAAACAAAAGGATAGAATACAAACCTTTTCATTAGACCAGCATGTAATAAAACATCAATTATATCCCTGCTGACTCCTTCTGTACCTTCAGTGGATCCAACCATAAAATGTAATACACACTGTAAATATACACACATATATATAACATCAGTATTATAGAAATGAAAGGCATGCAAAAAGTATAACATTCAGAGATTTGTTCCTTATCCTATTACAAAATGTTGGATTCAGATCTTAATTTTACCCTAATCAATATGTCATACTTAACTTTTTAATAGTGATTTAATTTTTATTTTTTTTCAATTATAAATAAATTGTCTAATTAATACCTCCCATCTTTCCAAGGCATATTTATCTAGGAATGGTATGTCTTTGGAATGTTTGTCAGGTGCAAGCTGTTCTCCTCCTGAAGTCCATGGATTTCCCCTGACAAAATAGAAAAGTAATGTTGTCATCCTTTGGTTATCCCCTAAATCATCTATTTACTATAATGTCATTAGCAAAAAATTAAGAGCTTTATCTAGTTTTACATTCAAATAAGATGGTCAAGCAAATGATGGAAAAAGTCTGGGTGAGATGACAAAAAATTAGATGTGAACCACAGAGATCATGTCAGTATAAAAGTCGATTTCTATTAAAATTGAGGATTAAACATATGCATTAACTTAGGTTACTGTTACAATAAATCAGTATTACATTTGTATAAAATAATTGTATATTTCCTTCATGTTTACCCTCCAAGTAAGGCTATTTTCATATTCTTTCTAAAAGTTTGATTCATTTTCCATCCCTGAAGTCCACCAGTCATAGTCTCTTCATGCCATACTCTCAGGTCAGTTAATGCTGTTACTGCTTGTTTCTGCTCACTGTAATTCAAAACATTAATATCAAAATTCAGTACTTTTTAATAAACCAGCGAGCATAGAAATCTTTATTTCACAATATCTCATTTATGCATGTCCAGTTTTATACTTTTTATTGATCTATTTTATAGCTTGTGTTGTTTAGTTGCAGTCTCATTGATCATGTTGATGTTTTTCTTACTTTTTGATTCAGTAAAAAGTATTATGTTTTATCAATAGGTGATGCATGTAGAGACAGTGATGTCATGCTCCTAAGTTTTATCTTTTTTACCTTACTTTGTCACTTCTGAATTGATTTACATGGTTTGGCCATTGGTAAACTCCTTTTGACTTGATTTTTCAAAATTTACATATTCATTGACCTTGGCCTTCTTAAAACTTGATTTTAATGTCGCTTTTGTCGCTATGTAAACTCAATTTGTAACAGTAAAATCTGTATTAAGGAAGGCAAAGCATAAAATACAATACAGCTATCTCCTAATTTACAGGCTTCTGACTTGGGACTGCCACATACAGAATGTGGAGTGTACTTACTATGCATACAGCTTGCGTGGTTAACACATATCGGCAACTTTTTTAGGCTTAAAAAGTGTTCAGTCTTACAGTTTTATACACTTACTCTTGGTATTTGCTGTTAACCCATAGATTTACCACTGATTGTGAAACATGTTGTTCAATAAATAACATCCTCATAACATAGTGCTTGGATAAATCTGGTAATTGTCTGAAATTGAAATAAAATAAACTATTCACTATGGTGGAGGCATAGAATCGAAAATGCCTGTCAGCCAGCAAGGTTTAATTAAATCTAGAATAACACAAATAGTTTGGCCATACTAAGGTTGATATGGCCACACACACAGTATCTGTAAAGATTTAAAAGGCTGTTCCAAAAAATTGTTATGTTTTTTCATTTGTAAATCTAATTATTTTTTTTGTTTATAATTCTTGTAGATACTATTTTTGAGTACTTGAGCATACACTGTATGTAATTTCCTTCTTTTTTTTTATGTTTTATGATGTTAAGCTTTTGATGTACATGCTCATATTACTTAAAAAAATATCATAATAATTGGTTTGTTATAAAGTGTGGTCTGAAAGTAGATCTAGACTATTCCAAATGATTATGACATCTTGAAAGGCTATTTTATTGTTTGAGGCTTACTGAGCAGTATATAGGCCTTAAAAGTAAAAAAAAAACCTTTCAAGATGTCATAATTCTAGACATGATATATCCCGCTATGGAGGTTAGCCGTTCACCTATGGACATTTTTTCTTTTTTTTTCTGTAGGCTAAGTTTAATTTTTTATTGAGGTGTATTTTCAAGCTAAGTTACTAATAATTGTTTTTCAGTCACTGAATGTACGATGTTGTTCCATACTAAAGCTGTTGACCCTGTACATTCAAATTCCAATGGCACAAAAACCATGTGACACTTTGAATCTTTATACCCAATCAAATTGCTCTATTGTCAATTTTGATGATTTTGAGCTCACCTGGCCTTAAAGGCCAAGTGAGCTTTTCCCATCACTTGGCATCCGTCGTCCGGCGTTAACTTTTACAAAAATCTTCTCCTCTGAAACTACTGAACCAATTCAAACCAAACTTCATCTGATTGATTCCTAGGGTATCTAGAATGAAGTTTGTGTTTTAATTACCATTTCATCAAAAACATGGCCACCATGGCTAAAAATAGAACATAGGGGTAAAATGCAGTTTTTGGCTTATAACTCAAAAACCAAAGCATTTAGAGCAAATCTGAAAAGGGGTGATATTGTTTATCTGGTCAAGATCTATCTGCCCTGAAATTTTTAGATGAATCGGACAACTCGTTGTTAGGTTGCTGCCCCTAAATTGGTAATTTTAAGGAAATTTTGCTGTTTTGGGTTATTATATTGAATATTATTATAGATAGCGGTTAACTGTAAACAGCAATAATGTACAGCAATTTAAGACTAAAAAATAAGTCAAATGACCAAAATGATCAATTGACCCCCTAAGAAGTGATTGTCCTTTATAATCAATTTTTAACAATTTTCATAAAATTTGTAAATTTTTTCTAACATTTTCAACTGAAACTACAGGGACAAGTTCATTATAGACATGATAGATAGAGATAATTGTAAGCAGGAAGAATGTTCAGTAAAGTAAGATGTACAAACACATCACAATCACCTAAACACAATTTTGTCATGAACTGTCTGCTTCCTTTGTTTAATTCACATATACCAAGGTGAGCGACACAGGCTCTTTAGAGCCTCTAGTTTTTTAAACTAAGGCAATTATATCATATGTATGTGTGATATTGTAATGAAATAGTTTGCAATAAATTGGGGGTTTATTCAATAAGAAACATCCTTTTTAGCCATAAAATTGAGCATCAATGCAATTTAATATCAATATTTACCTACATGTACAGTCATGATGGTCAAAATAATGATCTTTTCATATTGAATAAAAAAAATGTTATGAAAAATATATGTATTTTTGTTTTTAAATGAGCCTACTCTATCACGTCTATGTTTCTAAAAAAATTATGGCATGAACATCTTTTTGTCCCAAAGTTTTCAATTTGGATGGGGATTTTTCACTGGAAAATCATGCAAGACATATTATTATAATTAGTAGCTTGTCATTTTGAAATACTTAAAATTACAACATATCTTTAAAATTGTTTTCTTTATATAGAAGAGTAGAAAAACATATTCTTTGTGACTATTATACTAGTATAGTATACTAGTATAGTATAATAGTCCCAGGTATTCTGCCCTAATTTTGAACACTGGTATTAGCGTAGTGACATCAATGTGGAGTTTTCCAATGGGATGACTACAAACACAAATACTGAACGAAACCCAATAAGATGACTGATTTTAGACTACGGATAGGAGGTATCAGGTCCCTTCGTGCACATACACTTTCTCACCCAAGGTCTGCTCACTATCCAAAAATGATTAAGATTTATTCAACACAAAAAAAACCCACATTGTCTTACTTTATTTTGAGACAATGACAACATACTTAAAGGAATACACAAGTTTGCCAAAACATTAATACCAAGTTACATGTATTACACACATAACCAATAAAAATGGGGTGCGAACATACTTTGGGTGCAAATAAACTTTTGGTGTGAACCTTTAGGGTGTGTAAGTGAAAGGGTATGATTGGGTTTGAACAGCCCCATAATTGGATCGGATAGCTAGTGGTCAAGAGACTTTTGTTTGACATACATGGGAAAGAGACATTTTGAAATAATGTTTCAATTTGACTGTTGGTGCTTTACAAAGTATGACCGAACAGGCAGTATGGCCGAAATAACAGACCGAAGCGACTGTGGCCGAACTGGCAATGTAGCCGAAACGTCTTGAAATTGGTTTCTCCGATGAACATACCTAAAGACCGCCAAGCAAGTCGCAGGATGTGAATATAGTTTGTCTAAAACATGCCATGGTAAAGTTTTTAAGTAACCGTGCAAATTTTTACAGTCCAATTTTCTTGTAGTTGCCATGCTTGGCAGCTTGCAAAGTTTTTTATTATATTTTTTTCTTCATTAATGTCATTAAATATCTTATCTTTTATCCAGAAAATCGTCTTTATTCAAACGCACAAATGACAGAGAAAAAAATTAGGACTAAATGTACCTTTCTACCCAGGAGAACTCTTTTCACGTTATTGCTTCCTTATCGAATTAAAATGCGTAAAGTCATAGAAATATAGCTATAATTCATTTGAAAATCCATAATTTCATTCAGTCCAATATTTTTCGTCCCATATTGCTACAGAAAGAATTGAGAAAAATAAAGAAAAACACGGAGAGCTCTTTAGTGTGGAGGTATAAAACTTATTAAAGATGACAGCCTCCTGGTGCAAATTGAAAACAAATTATTTAAAGTTCGGAATCAAGCTGTTTAAGCTACCTTGCCACCGAAATAATTTGATTTTTAATTCGGACATACGTTTAAGAGCATTATGCTCAATTTGTAACCAGAATCATATTCAATATTTTAAAACTGTAGATAGACGAAAAATACTCTTTTTGAGGCAATCATCATCTTCTGTCAAACAGGATGTTCCCAAAAAGGTAACTTGAGATCTTGTTCACAATTTTTCATTTAACATTTCCTTAAACACACTCTTTTATCTGATACATGTAATGAGGCATGTGTTATACCTTTGAAAGAATGAGGGGGGCTAGGAGTGGTCCTGCCTAATATGAGGCAGGCATAACCTGTGAATGGGGACGAAGTCTGTATGTATCATTTTTTTTTTAATTCAATCATGTTGATAAAAGAAACCGAAATACCGTACGTAACGTTCCCGATTTTGGTTCTGTTGTTAGAGAATTAGCTGTAACGTTCTTTAAGTTATGACGTCATATTCGATGTAAACAAAGAAACGCTTTCATCAGGTAATGTTTTTTTCATATCAAACAATTATCAAAATTGAATTTGTATTGAGATCCAATCTTATATTTTACTAGACTGATAAATATAATTTTTTTTCAAAGTCTCATGCAAACAAGAGAGATATCTGCGCAAATGCGGGGAAAACCGGAACAGGAAGTAGATCTGAAAAAAAAGTTAACGATTTTGAGTTCATTAGTAGAATGAAAAATTCGGGAAATTTTCCCGATTTTTTTAAATTAATTTTTTTATTGATTTTTCTACCGTAATTGGGGACTTCGTCCCCATATAAATTGCGATATCCTGAGGTCCCGAAATTCAAATAAAAACTTCCTGGATCCCATAGGACCAATCCCAGAGTCCTGTTAAGGTCCTATCCCCTCAAGAAGGCAAAATCTGTTTTCTGTTGAGCCTGCAACTTAATTCTGCCCACAGGACCTTGTTTCTGTCAATATCGGGTTTATTATCCATACCTGTACGAAAAGTGATGCAAAAAGCTTGACATAAGTTAAATTAGGAATTGACGTTAATTAAGTTATGACGTATAAACATGCAATGTGAACAAAGACACTCTTTCATCAGGTAATGTTTTTTTCATATGAAACAATTATTAAAAATGAATTGGTATTGAGTTCCAGTCCTATATTTTACCATGTTTACTATATACCAATAAATATATATATTTTATTCAAAGTCTCATGTATACAAGACAGGAAAAAGGAAGTAGATTGCTGCGCAAATGCAGGGATTTAAAAAAGTCTGAAAAAAAAGTTAATGATTTTGAGTTCATTAGTATATTGAAAAATTCAGGAAATTTTCCTGATTTTTTTTTTCATTGATTCCTCTACCATGATAGGGGACTAATGTCCCCATATGATGATCCTGCTGCAGCTTTAGCTGTCTTCTTAAAAAATGTATGTTGAGGAAGGTGGAAGACGTCATCTGGATACTCTCTACTTTGAATGTATATAATAGATGCCTTAGGTTACAAAGTTTCAGTCTGTCTTATATCCGTCATCCTTGACCTCAATTCCATGAGTCAGTAACTTCTTGAAAAAAAATAAGTTGAGATTTGTTGTAATGTTAATTTCTTTGTAATCATTTCTCCTCTGTATGAAAATATTAGAAACTATAAAACAGTCTATTATTTGAACCTGGGACTATTATACTAACTGGACTGGAAACAGATCGATCTGTTGAGATTTAGTTGGCCCGATAGTGGATAATTGATTTTTGTTTTAATCAACAGCTTATTGTGTAACATGGTTAATTAGCATAGGTTACATAATGTGAACAATAGATTTTCACAAACAAGTCATGATCAGCATATATATAGAATACTGTTGAAGTTGGTGGATTTAAAATAAAATAAAAAATTAAATCAATTAACATCATGAACATGATTAGTATAAATGCAAAGAATATATATTGTAATTTATTTTAAAAAAGTTTTAAGATAAGTTGCAGTGCAATCATTTAGATACATACAATATATGTATAACATGTATAAAATAACATGCTTATTTGTGTTCACCTTTATATATCTAATAAATATACATGATATAAAATTGAGAATGAAAATGGGGAATGTGTCAAAGAGACAACAACCCGACCATAGAAAAGGTCTTCAATGTAGCGAGAAATTCCTGCACTCAAAGCTTCAGCTGGCCCCCAAACAAATATATACTAGTTCAGACAGACAGGGATAATGAAAGCCATACTAAACTTCAAATTGTACACAAGAAACTAAAATTAAAATAATACAAGACTAACAAAGGCCAGAGGCTCCTGACTTGGGACAGGTGCAAAAATGCAACAGGGTTAAACATGTTTATGAGATCTCAACCCTCCCCCTATACCTCTAGCCAATGTAGAAAAGTAAACGCATTACAATACGCACATTAAAATTCAGTTCAAGAGAAGTCCAAGTCTGATGTCAGAAGATGTACCGTAACCAAAGAAAATAAACAAAATGACAATAATACATAAATAACAACAGACTACTAGCAGTTAACTGACATGCCATCTCCAGACTTCAATTAAACTGATTGAAAGATTATGATTTCATCATATGAATATCAGTTACAATCCTTCCTGTTAGGGGTTTAGTATCAGGCCATCATAACATATATGAGATCAAGAAGAACATAACCTGTGTCATGAACGCCAGCAACTGTTTTTTTTAATAAATGTGTTTAGTTCCAATGCAAAGACCCTATAAGCATGGTAAGTAAATCAATATTAATGCCAAAATATGCAATCTTAAATGACCTGACAACAGTATCATAACTATATCCCTTCTTAAAAAGTCTATTAAAAGGTTTTGTTAGTTTCTGAGGTGAATACTGACATTTTTGTGCTTTACAAAGAATATTTCCATAAAAAAATGGATGTGAAATACCTGAACGTATAAGTAGTCTGCATGTTGAGTATACTCTATATTTCAGATTACTCACTTTGAACACACAGAAAAGGATGAATATAAGAAATATTTTTACGATGGTGCCACTGCAACTGGAATCAAGAAAGGTAAATCTGAAAAGCCTATACTGTATTTGACATCTATGCATGATACATGTTCAAATTGATGATGTCACCATTGGAGGAAATGAGCCCTGGCAGGATTATGTAGTTAAGGAAATTTAAACATATGCATCCTGTCTGTAGACAACAATGACACAGATATTTCATAATGGTCAACCAACTAATTATAGTCTATGTAATACTTTTAAAGGGGATTCTTTACCTTTACCAGGTGGTACCCTGAATACAATACCTTCCTTGTAAACCTCTTTCCCAGAAATCATGATAGAAAATTAAACACAAACTCTGAAATATTAACAAAGTGATATATACAGGCGCTGTTGTAACTTTATACGTTAATTGGAATCTAAATGCTAAATGGAAACATCACAATTGTGAAACAAAAGTCATCCCTGTTGTTCTCAAGTTAAGGTTCTTAACTGATTCTCATTGTCAATATCAGATTCAGGTCATGCAAGTGGGATGACTTTTTTTTTTAATCAAAAGTGGATATAAACTTAATATTGCTGTAATAAAATACATATAACAATGAATAAGCAGTTTTAACTACCATGACTTTATAACAAAAAGTTTATACTTTTTAGATGTGACTGGACCATTACCCCCAGCTTATAGTCCTAGTTATGTGGAAGCTGCTTGGTACAGTTGGTGGGTCAAACAAGGTTATTTTTCTCCAGAGTACCAGGTATGCATTACAAAAATTGTGTATATCAAAATTATTACCATGTCATAGATTGAATGTTTGTACATAAGGACAAAATTTGTATGGTAAAACATTCAGCTCCAAAGTTCAATGTTCAAATGATGTTAATTTAAATCTAAAGAAGGAGTCTTTAATGAGGATGAGTTTTTGATGGAGTTCTCCATATATGTCAACCTTCATCATCCACAGCTAGCTCTTACAGTCTGTGATGATTTTGGATCTTATGAACATTAAAACAACTTTTTCTGAGATAACTTTCACATTAATTTAAGTCTTTTTTTCTGTCTAGATGATCTGCTGCTGTTCCTTCATATACACTTTGGTTTTGATATCACTCTGGAATTCAAGATAGCTTGCACTGCAGAACTCTTCGGTTATTTTATAACACTTTCTTTTATTGACAATAATTAAAAAAATTAAAAATGATTATAAATGTGAATGCAAAAAGAAACAAAAATATGTGGTATGAGTACCAATGAAACAACTCTACATTCAAGTCACAATGTGTAAAAATTTAACAATTATATGTCTAAATATGGCCTTCAACACATTGAATTCCTTGAATCAAAATTTTGCATGCAGTCTATAAATTTCCTAATCATCTAATAAGAGATTAGTTTGAAGAGCAATCATAACTGCCCATAACCATAACCATTGAACACTTTTAATCACTATCTGTATTATATTATCTTTGCAGAGGGAACAAGTGAAAGATTGTAAAGACAGGAAAGAGAAGTTTGTTGTTTGTTTACCACCACCAAATGTGACAGGCTCTTTACATCTTGGTCATGCTCTGACCAACTCCATTCAGGATGCTATTGTTAGATGGTAAGATAAAGATAACCTTGAAATATTTTATGCTTTGAGTTACTGAGGCATCACTTAAGCATGCTGTTTCCATAGGAATTTTCAACAATTTGATTAATGGTTTGCTTTTTTAAATGTGAAAGAATTACTTTTGATTTTAACATTTGAATTTGACTATCAAAATGTCTCACAGGTTACATGAATGGAAACATTTGTTGCTGTAGTATGGTGTGATGCAATTTGCTGTAGACATCATTCTAAATACATGATGGTTACTGTTAATGACTTGATTAATTCTTTAGGGTGCTTATAAAGTTCTCTGCCTACCTTTTTTGGCTTGTGAAGTTTTTGAGGTTAACATGGTTATTATGGAAAGATTGATTTTTCACTATATATAGCTAATAAGCATTTCAGAAAAAAATCCTGTTTTGTTTTGTAAACTACTCTAATAAACATACATGATTAAATATAATTTTTGGGTCATACTTAGATAAATTATTTTGTTTTAATCATTCATAGTACGATATATGGTTTTCTCGCAGGTCTATCCTATATTTTCTCTGTTTTTCCTAGTCTTTCTCAAATTAATTACTTTTAATAAGTATGTGAAACATATTGTTCATCTACTTTATATCTGAGTCAATTATTTTGACTATCTACATGTATGTAACTCAATAATTTGTCTTGTGGTCACACATTCCATAAGATTTCTAAACTTTGATTAAGTATGTTTAGGTAACATAAACCATAGCCATAGGATTAAAACAACATTTGATGACCTACAATATTAAATATTCCTATTATGCAGGAAAAGAATGCATGGGATAGAAACAGTATGGATTCCAGGATGTGACCATGCTGGCATTGCTACACAAGTTGTAGTAGAGAAACAGTTAATCAGAAACAAGAATAAAACAAGATTTGATGTTGGCAGAGATAAGTTTCTGGAAGAAGTCTGGAAATGGAAGAATGAGTAAGAAACTATAAAGACTTGTGGTTTTTAATGCCAATTCTAAATGTCATATAAATTGTCTTTAGTGAATGACCCATGGAAAAAAATCTATTTGAAAAACAGCAAGACTAGTCTGTCTCTTTGATGTACTGGTTAATTCTATATTTAAGAAATAAATGTTTTTTTTTTTAATTCATTGTATTTTATTTGTTATGCCCCACTTACGATAGTAGAGGGGCATTATGTTTTCTGGTCTGTGGCTCCTTTCGTCCGTCCGTGCATCAATTCATCCTGTTTCAGGTTAAAGTTTTTGGTCAAGGTAGTTTTTGATGAAGCTGAAGTCCAATCAACTTGAAACTTAGTACACTTGTTGCTTATGATATGATCTTTCTAATTTAAAAGCCAAATTAACTTTTGACCCCAATTTCACGGTCCACTAAACATAGAAAATGAAAGTGGGAGTTACAGGTTAATGTTTTTGGTCAAGGTAGTTTTTGATGAAATTGAAGTCCAATCAACTTGAAACTTAGTACATTAAATTTTGTTCCCTATAGTATAATCTTAATTTTAATGCCAAATTAGATTTATATCCAATTTTACGGTCCATGGAACATAGAAAATAATAGTGTGAGTGGGGCATCTGTGTACTTTGGACACATACTTGTTTTAAAATGTTCAAGTGTTCTTTAGTAGATTGTCAAACATTGTGTTTAAGGAAAGGTGAAAGAATATATGAACAGATGAAGTTATTGGGATCATCACTAGACTGGAATAGAGCTTGTTTTACAATGGACAAGGTAAGATACTTCTCTAGACTAGGGCCAATGAAAATGTTGCATTAAAATCCAATCAAAGTAACGCATGTTTAGTATCACTTATTCATATCACACTCCCTTCAGAAAAAATAACAGGCCATAATCATAAGAGAAGTATTTATTAACTATGTGTGCCTTTTCATTTTAGAAACTATCTGAAGCTGTTGTGGAAAGTTTTGTAAGACTGCATGATGAAGGTTTAATCTATAGAAGTAACAGACTGGTGAATTGGTCTTGTGCTCTACAGTCAACAATATCTGATATAGAGGTGTGTATTGAAATGTATGGACAAATTGTACAGTAACTACTTGTAAGAAACCATGAAGACAAAAGCAATCAAAGTTACCACTTGATTGAAATATAAAAATAGAAGATGGGGTATGATATGATTGCCAATGAGACAACTCTCCACAAGAGACCAAATGACACAGAAACTAACAACTATAGGTCACCGAACGGCCTTCAACAATGAGCAAAGCCGTTTTTATTTTATCCACTATCGTCTTAAGCACAGTTACAAATATAGATAAAAAAAACTAAAATGAACAATATTTTATTACAAATATTACAGCATAATTACTTGAGGTAATGTGAAAAAGAAAAGGTGACATGGCAAAGTTTATTTTAAAGTGGAAATAAAGATATATAATAAATATAAAACTTAGATGAAAGCTATCTAAATAACATTATTAATTCTTCAGAATTTTTGTACTTCAGCCTGGTGTGATTCATATTTAGATATTGCTTACAGTAATTGGTATTACCAAAATATTAAAATCAATATCTATTCATTGTTGAAATCTGTATATTTGTATGCTTGTCTTTTTCTTTTGCGATTAGATACTGTAAATTGAGAAATCATTGCGATGTTTTTATCATTGCGAAAAAATGCAACAAGGTAATAATTGCACTTATTTAAACTTGCATTTTGAAATTTTTTATATGAATTAAACAGGATTATTTTTTTCAATATCACAAAATTTAAAATCACATTTTAGTCTAAATTGACAAAATCACAATATTAAATAAATGCATGCAATGATTTCTGGATTTAGAGTTTACATGTCTTTAAATTTTTAGGTAGATAATGTTCCAATTGAAGGGAAAACACTTCTAACAGTTCCAGGTTATGATACTAAAATAGAATTTGGAATTCTTACATCGTTTGCTTATCCCATAGAAGGTGGAGGTAGGTTCTCTTTCAATTAGTATATATGATTATTTAAAATTCACATAGAAATTGCATTAGATAGTCTACTCTTAAAAAACAAGTCAATTTCAATCCTCTCTCATTGAATTGGCATAGAGAGCTCACTTTAAGAGTGTAAACTTGTGAATTTTGTCACTGGTCAAATCATTTCAAGGACATTTGAGGTAGCTTTGGCTGTGGATTCTTTTATATTTATGTTGATTCAGTCATATGAGACAAGAAAAAATTTACTTTCTCTGATATTTGATTTTGTGGCTTGACAACAGTTTGCAAAAAAGCTTTTAGAAAAACATTCCTTTGAAAATTTAAATTTGTGGTTAACCTTTTCCCAAGGGTTGCACAAAAATTGATGTCTGTCAAATGGTACTGACTCTAAAGTTTACTTTTCATAAAGCAATACTTTTGTAACATCGAGGGAATTTAAACTTTTCTTTTTTTTTTAATTTATGTTAATGAAATCCCCCAAATAGCAGCAAAACAACAATTTTATATTTTCAAAAAATTATCAGCTGTATTGAAAATAACAGTTTATAAAATAGAATTTTACTTTCATAAAATTAAAATATATAAGAAAAAATCTTGTCAAAGGACAATCCAGATTTATATCCATTTTTTTCTGAACCAAACATCAATTTGAATGCTTGATGTTGTTTAAATTTACCTTTTTGATGACGGGTAAGACACAAGGGTATAATTTTTTTTTTTAAATTTTCATTATACATTTTATTTATTTGTTATGCCTCATTCACACATACTTTTAATTTGAATTGAATTTGAATTGAATGCTAATCGAATTCGCCGATCATGTTCATACACACACTCTTCATTTTTAATTCGAATTGATTTGAATTGGCTAATTCAAATTATCCAATTCGCATTAGAAATACATTTTTGTTAATTCGAATTAAAAGTTAACGTCGATAGGACAGTAAAGCAAATTGACAAGCATTGCAATTCGAATTAGAATTGACTTTAGGAAGTAAAACATTTCAAATGCGAATTAAAGTAATTCGAATTAGTTAATGCGAATTAAACTAATTCGAATTAGTTAATGCGAATTAAAGTAATTCGAATTAGTTAATGTGAATTAAACTAATTCAAATTAGTTAATGCGAATCGAATTCGAATAACATGTGAACTCAGCATAAGTTGTAACTTTAGCATATGGAACAAAAATCATTCTTTTGGCCCCAGAAGACTTTTAAAATGTATATATCATTGAAAAAGCTCCAAATTATCTCTCGTTGGTGCAAAAATGCCCATTTTTTGGCATTAGAATAGAAATATCTTTTTTTACTCATCGATAACCTATATTTTTTATTATCATTTTCAAATAAGCTGTACTTAAACTAAACTATTGTAAAATTTGAGCCATTTCTGTAATTCAGTGCTAGTTTTATTTCAATATTACCTCTATTTCTCCTATTAGTTCATCAGAAATAAAGTACCTTTACAAAAATGTATGATTCTTTCAAAGTCAGATTGTGAGTGTAAATGAATGGTGACCCCTTTTTTTTAATTTTATTTTCATATAAAGTATTAGATAAAGTTTATTTGTAGAAAAATGTAGCGAAATCCTATATAAAAAAAAATATTTATTTAGACCCTTGAGCCTCCTTCACAAACATACCATCAAAATCCCAAGGAATTTTTTCATAGAGGATAACAAATTTAGGGACACAACTTATATCTCTATAAACATTAACAAAACGGTTTTTCTTTGCATGCTTTGTTTTGTATCTTAGAATCCAAGATAAAAAACCACTTATATAATCAGACTTATTCCCTATTTTAGGTGAGATAGTTGTATCTACAACTCGTCTAGAAACAATGCTTGGTGATGTTGCAATAGCAGTGCATCCCAATGACAGCAGATATAAACATTTACATGGGAAATATGTGATACATCCCATCCATGGTGACAGATTACCCATCATCTGTGATGATTTTGTAGATACAGAGTTTGGAACAGGTAAACTCAAACATTGTGTAGACCTTGTAACTACTAAAGGAATTTTTGATATCTGATTTATGTTATATAGAGTAGATCATATGACTTTTCATTATTGAGTGGTCAAAGTAGTTACTACTGTAATCACTAGCCAGTCAACATTGTGATTGTGTTTAAACCCCGTTCATGCAGGTGCACTCGACTCCAATCTGAATTAACTAGGATTGTCAGTTTTCCTATCAAAGGTTGTGGTTTTCTCTGATCACTACAGCTTCCTCCACCAATAAAAAGTGAACACCATGGAATATCCCAAAAATGGTGCTTAAAAATGTCGTCAAAATCAATCTATGTCACACCCCTATCAACTTAAGACACCAGTATAATTCAAAGAGATTCATTGGATGAGGGCCGATATGGAGTGATTTTGAAAAAAAAACCGTATTATATATACACTTTATTATATACCATCTGTATATGTTTTATTTTGAGAGAACATAATACAGATCAGGGAGTTGATAAAGCTTTTGTAACCCTGACCAATATAGATATATTTAGTATATAATAAATCAAATTTATTGGTACAGAATGACCGTTTTGTATTTACATGTATATCCTTTGTACCTATTCATACACATTTAATATTTAGTTGCTGGTATACACATGAACTTGTGAACATATAGGAGGCTGGTCAGATGAAATATCAAAATCATTTTGATTACAAGTTTGACTGAGGGAGTTGAAAACTTAGTATTTGTAATAAATTCAAAGTTCATAGGCTTTGGATTTATCTATGGTTAAGCCTATGAATTTATTACAAATACTAAGTTTTCAAAGTTGTGGAGGGTATAATTGATTTGACCCATTGGTCTGTCAGTCATGTTTCTTGTCATCGCAACTCCTCTCATACCACAAAAACCTAACTATGTAGTTGTGCATATCAACAGGAATATACGATTCAATTTTTTTTCTAGGAGTTACGCCCCTTTGAACTTATTTGCTTCAATGTACTACTGCAACAGTTTGTCATCGCAACTCCTCTGAAACCACACAACAGAATTTCATGAAACTTTGTAGATAATAAGGACATACTATTTAGAAGTGCATATCAACAGGAATTTACGATTCATTTTTTTTTCTAGGAGTTACGCCCCTTTGATTTTATTTGCTTCAATGTACTTCTGCAACAGTTTGAAACCACACAATAGAATTTCATAAAACTTTGAAGATAATAAGGACATACTATTTAGATGTGTATATATATGGACAGGAAATTATGATTAAATTTTTTTTTCTTATAAAATTTGTTTTTTCTTGGACTTATTTTATTTCTTCAATGACAATATGGGGACGTGGGGTATGTGAGCACGCTCACTAAGGTTCTTTAATGTTATATTTCATTGTATAGGTGCTGTAAAGATAACACCAGCTCATGACTACACAGATTTTGAAGTTGGTCAGCGTCACAGTTTGACATTTAAGACAGTTATAAATAACAATGGAAGAATGGAAAACTCTGGGAATCAGTTTAATGGCGTAAAACGGTTTGATTGCAGAAAAAAACTTAGTAATCTTTTAGCTGAAAAGGGTCTTCTGAGAGGATCAGAAAATCATTCTATGTCTATTCCAGTATGCAGGTACTTGTATAAAGATAATCAGTTGAAGGCTAAAAAAATGCTTTCATTTAAAAGATTTGATATTTCCAAGAAATCATGAGCCAAAAGATCAAGACTACATGACTACCATGTGTAATAATTAATAATAGAATATGCTTCCCAATAACTTAAATCATCAATTGAAATATTTAACGTAATATACAAATTCAGTTGAATAAAATCTTTTACTTAAACTGTAAATGATGAAATTTTTTCAGGATATCGTCTAGTAACAGCTATCAGATAATTATCTGGTATGTCTGTTAACAAATAACTTATAACTTTCAGAACCTGTATATAAAGAGTGTGCTCCTATAAGTCCACCATTAAAGTATTTTTTTATGAATTCCTAGAAATTAAAATTAAAAATAGTTTAATTTAGTGATATAAATGAAAACATTATTAATGAACTAAGTATGTAAATGAATAACCAAATCAAGCCCTCTTTCAATTTTAGATATTTATGGGCGTTTTCTAAAATGAATGAAAATGTTAGATAATGATGAAGACTTGTTTTATTTTAATATATTGTTGTATCTGAATCTGTAATGTCATATCAGAGACATGTGTATATATGTCTATGGTCATATTAAGTACACAGTCATTTCCACTTCATTTAAGTCGATCCCAAGATGTAATAGAACCTATATTGATGGACCAGTGGTATGTCAAATGTGATGAGATGGCAAAGAAAGCTGTACAGGTATATAAACATGTTAATACAGCTGGTGTAAAGTTATAGTTTTAAAAAACCCTACTATTTCCCCTGAGTGTGAACAGTTTGCAAAATCATTCATTATTATTTTAGATGTAACAAAATCTTTTGAAAGGGTATTCTAATCTTGGATTAAAAAATGTTATCAGTATTTTCTGTTAATTTCTCAATTTCTCCCATTTAGTTTACTCTTGGATTTAGTGGTATAACTTCTAGAACATAATTTGGATCATTCTTTTTTAATTGTAAGATCATTGAAGAGTTCTGTCTGAAGAGAGATATAGAAATAAATATTTTTTTGACAGGTTGTTCAGAACAAAGAACTGAAATTTATACCAACAACGTATGAAAATATCTGGTATGATTACCTCGAGAACGCAAGGTAAGAATAATGATTTAACAACCACATTCTACACCACACATGTACATGATGCAAAGTCTTATAACTGTAATAAAATTATGGTAATGATTTTTTATATTCAGTTTTTTATGCAAGATATATCAAGTGCCACCAATGAAAACATTTTCAATGCACTAATAAATGTGAATAATAAAGTCAAGCCTTCTAACAAATAAAATATTTTCTAAAATGATATAAACTTATTGATTGTGTTTGAGTGGAATAGTAAGTTTATTGTCCCCTGAGGTGCATTTATTGCCCTGAGTTGTAGCTAAGGGTAATAGTTGTATCCAAGGGGACAATTAACTTATTATTCCCTGAATATCCAGACAGTAAGTATTTTATTTTATACCGAAAGAGAAGAGACAATTGCAACGCCTGCAGTATTTTCAACATTCTCCAATCCTGTAGCTGCATTTGAAATTACGAGAAATATAGTGATGCTTGCGGTCAAATAGGTTCATCCATTTGTTGGAAACTATTGGCCGGTCAAATTGTTCAACACTTGCAATTTGAAAAGTAATATAATATTGTGTACTTATTCTATATAGAAAATGACAACTGAGGTATTATGAATGAATTTTTGTATACTAATGTAAACCTTTTTTTACATGACTTGTGTTTAATATCTAAATTTTTAATGTCATATATACATGTATTCAGTACAAGTCATATATTAACAGGCTTCTGTCAATTTAGTCAGTTATATTTAATTTTTGATGTTCATTTGAAATCCAATTGCAAGAAAGCAGCATTTGAAATGAACATGTTAATATTTCAGAGATTGGTGTATTTCCCGACAATTGTGGTGGGGTCATAGAATACCAGCATATAAAGCAACACTTATTAACCAGGTTTGTTTCTGAACTTATTTATAGAATTGTTTTTCCTTACAGATTTAAGCCGTTTTAAAACACAAGCCTAGTTTCCCCAAGAAATATTATGTGAATTTCCTTTAAGAAACAAGTACATGTATATGCGTTTAGCCATGATAAGGTTGTGTACGCTTGTTACTGTAACAAGTGTATCAAAAAACCCATATAAAGTATTATTATTTTTTTAATATATGTTAAGATCTATTTTGGACAATACGTCAGTAAAAATTTATGAATTATTAAGTTTTATTTAGAAATAACCAAGTTTTTTATGATTATTTTCTGTAATTTGTAAGAATAATGCATTATGCAACAAAATTAGGAGCTTGTAAAACATTCAAATGTCAAAATATTTTACATTTTTCATAAATAGTAAATATATTGATCCTAAAAATAAAATATATTGATTATTTTTGTAAATGGCAGAAAGATACAGAAAGTGATTGGATTATTGCAAGGAATGAATCTGAGGCCATGTCAAAAGCTGTTAAAATTCTTGGAACTTCTGCAGAAAATATTCAACTCAAACAAGGTACTTTATTAAAAGAGTAGAAAGAGATTTTGTTTTTTAAAGCTGCACACAAGTAAAAGGTCTCAAGTAAAACTTGAATTTAAATAAGCTGTACAAAGATACTAAACATTCTTGTAGACAAAAACTGCCTTGGTGGTCATGTTGTAGCATCCTAGCCTCAATTTCATATTGATTTGGGTTCAATCCCAGTCAGGTCAAACCAAACACTTAAAATAGGTATTTGATGCTTCTCTACTAAGTACATAACTTGAGGAGTAAGAGCAAGACTTGTCAGCTTGATTAGAATCATAGAGTTGATTCTCCATAACATAATATGAGACTGAGTTAATTTTCCATAGTATAACATGACAAAATCGAATCTCCATAACATAACATGACATAGAGTTTGATGCATCATAGTATAAAATTACATTTTCATAGTGTTACATTTCAAAGAGTTGGTTCTCCATACTATAACATCAAACAGTTGATTCCCCATAATATGACATATAGTTGGTTCTCCATAACATGACATAGGGTAGTTGATTCTCCATAACATGACATAGGGTAGTTGATTCTCCATAACATGACATAGGGTAGTTGATTCTCCATAACATGACAATGGGTTGGTTCTCCATAACATGACATACAGTAGTTGATTCTCCATAACATGACATACAGTAGTTGATTCTCCATAACATGACATAGGGTTGATTCTCCATAGTATAGCATGACAAAAATTGATTCTCCATAAAATAACATGACAGAGTTGATTCTCCATAACATGACATATAGTTGAATTTCTATAGTATAGCATGACAAAAATTGATTCTCCATATATAGTATTACATGACAAAATAGATTCTCTATAACATAACATGACATAATATTGATTCTCCTTAGTATAACATGATGTAGAAAGAGGGCAAGAAACAATTTGACACATACACTGTTGTATATGTGTCCTGCTGCAAATCAGTAAGATTATATTTTAATGAGGTTATTTTATTTTCAGATGAAGATGTGTTAGATACATGGTTTTCTTCAGGGATTTTTCCTTTCTCTGTCCATGGATGGCCATCTGAGGTAATTGCTAATTCCTCACATTTAACCAATGTAGACAAAATAAAAAATATAATGGAAACATATAAGATTTGAAAAGAAACATTGCACAGTTTTGATTATGTAATTTACAGTTTATAAATCTTGAAATTTTATATTTTTAAAAGTCACATTTGTAGTAGGATTCTAGAATTAGAGAAAATACAGAATGCTAGTATTCTTAAACATTGGCTCTTTCATATGTGATACTGTGTTATATAAACATTATTGATACAAATATTTTAATGAGAAATACAATTATATAGATATTATGCAGTTATTATCAAATGAGATTTTCAAAATTGAAGTAAACATGTAATGATGATGTCAGGTAAATAAATTTGTACTTCCTCAGGTTAATGGAGGCAGATTTAGAGAGGTTTTCAGGGACCCCTTTTGTGGGAAAAATAAATGATTATATAGGGAATCACTGAAGCATGACTGGAGCGGGCCCCCTCTTTAGCAGTCAGTAGTGCCCCCCCCTTATGAAAATTTCGAAATCCACCACTGGTTAAATCACTATTGCAACTACCTGTCATGATGAACTCTCTACCAATGATTGTTAGAGGGTAAGTGACTCAAAAAAGAGTTTTAAATTTATTTATTTTTTTATGCAGAATTCAAATTGACAGTTCAATGATTGTTACTTGATATTTGAGTTGATCAACTGGTCAAGTTTTACTGAAATTTGTGGAACTTACATTAGCAAAAGCATTTTATTTTTGAATGATTTTTTTCAGACAGCTGATTTTCAAAAATACTATCCTACAAGTCTTTTGGAAACAGGAAGTGACATAATATTTTTCTGGGTTGCAAGAATGGTCATGATGGGTCTGAAACTGACAAATCAGCTTCCATTCAATGAGGTAAATATTTTTACTGTATATGTGAATGAATTTCAGGTGTCTCAAATCAGCTGACAATTATCAAGGTGTAATCTTGGTTGTAAATTTTCTCATGTATACTACTGTGGATTCATTTATTTTCGTGGATACCAATTTTCGTGGTTTGAGGAAAATTTACACATTCGTGGGTATTTAATTTCGTGGTTTTGGCAAAGTCTACACTGATTCCTTTGGAAAATTTGTTTTTCGTTGAACATTTGAATTTGTGGTTCTCCTGTTCCCACGAAATCCACAAAAATTGGTATCCAACGAATATTAATGAATCCACAGTATGTAGATTGATTTGTAAGTGTCTTTGGTGAGTTATCAAAATTTGAGATGATACAATGAGGTACTTTTTCTTTGATGACCAAAATATTTAAAGTGCCTGTTCTTTACCACTAAATTAACTAAAACTGAAATAGGAAATGTCAAATCAAAAACCTTGGTTTTTCTTAATAAAACCATCAATTATACATTTTCTGACAAATTAATGGGTTATCTTACTTGACAGCAGTAGCCCAACATAGTGATCACTTCTGTTATCCAGCATAGTTGTCTATATTGCATTTGTCAATCTACATCTCCTTGAAAATGACTCGACAGAATTCAATCAAACTTGCATAGTATGTTCTACTTGACAAAAAAATGCTATTTCAATCAATGATTTTTATGGTTTCCAATACTGTTAATATTTGTTTGAGACCACAGGCAGGCCACAACTGGAAGACAAACACATTTCTTGTAATACCTAGCATTAACGGGGGAAAAATAAGGTGAATGTATTGAAACTACTGTAAATTCATTATTATTTGTTGGATACCAACTTTTGTGGATTTTGTGCGAACAGGTGAACCACAAAATTAAAAGTTCAACGAATAACAAATTTCTATAGGTTTGCAAGCAGACCTTGGTAAAACCATGAAGTTTAATATCCATTAACATGCAAGTTTTCCTTAATTCACAAAAGTTGTTACTCACGAAAATAAATGAATCCACAGTATACTATTTTGGCACAACATGTGTTGGGCACAATGTTGAAAGTTACTGTTGAAAATGATAACTCCACTGAATTGTGACATTCTATGTAATAAGATAGTATTTAGGAAATGCAATTAATGTATTTTTAGAGGTTTCTTAGACCTCTAGTTACTGAAAAGTTCAATTAAGGAGGTCATATTTTGATCTTATCTGTATAGAAATGTTTAGATACAATGTTAAAATATTTATGTACTGTTTTGAGTTTTACATGTAGGGATTACATGTTCAATATAGGTAAACACAATTTATATATGTCTATTACCAATTGGTCTGAGAAATTAAGTTAAGCTAAGCACATATTTATATGTGGATCAATAAGTTTTAATCTATAAGCTAATGTTGTGGTTTTGTGTGTATCAAATTTGATATCCCTAGAATTATCTTTGAACTTTGTTTAAAATTTCAGGTTCTTTTGCATGGTTTATTGAGAGATTCTCATGGGAGGAAGATGAGTAAATCCCTTGGAAATGTTATAGATCCTATAGATGTAATTAACGGAATATCACTACAGGTAAAACCTGGAAAGCATTTGTGAACATTTATATAAAAGATATGTGTTGAAATTTGGAATTGAAAGATTTACTAGGAATTCTTTAATTCATTTAAGATAACACAAAAACAAAAATGAAACACATAGTTCTTGGCAACGTAATAAATGAAGTTTGATATCTTTTTAGAAGAATTTATTATAAAATAATAATATCTTACAAAATTTTAAAATGAACAAAATGATATCAGTAAAATTGTACATTGTATTCAACTGAAATGTACATTGTATTCTACTGAATTTTACAGGACCTTCAAAAAAAGTTAGATATTAGTGGTCTGGACAAAAATGAGATCAAAATTGCAAAGGCAGCCCAAATTAAGGAATTTCCAATGGGTATCTCTGAAGCTGGTGCAGATGCCTTAAGGTTCAACTTGTGTTCTTTTGATTTTAAAAGTAAGTTGGTCTTGACATTTTTTCATTTCAGGTTATAATTTACTTACTTTTATTGCACTGTATACTAAATTAAAAATTTTAAAAACTGTTTGAGTTGTCATTAATCCTTGTCAAAAACTCCCAGAGACAAACAAGAAATTCCTGAAACAGAATAGGTTTATGGGCTTTAATCAAAAAAAAATTTCATAATAATGTTTTTAAAAAATGAACTTGGTGTTATGTAAAATTGTGAAATATAACTGATCAAGTAATGGCATGAAGGACACATATGTGACATACTTAAAAAAAATTTGTTTCAATGGTAGGTTGTTATTGATAATTGATTCCACTACAGTCATTACAGAATTTTCTAATTCCTTCTCAATACATGGGAAGTTATCACCAAAGAAATATGTTAAATTTTTTTTTTACTTCTATTCTATAATTTATACATCAGTACATGGAAAGGTAAGACCAAATGGGGACGGTAAAATTGAATAAATAACCTCTCTACATCTAAACCATTCTATTGCCATTTGTTAGCATTGATTTTTTTGCTTCATTGACTTTTATTCATACTCTTTTTATTTGTTTACAGCTCAGGAAATAAACATGAATATCACACATGTGAAGAGTAACAGACATTTCTGTAATAAGATATGGCAGGCATTTAAATTTGTACAAACCCATCTGGGAAATGATTACAAACCGGTGGAGTTATGTACTACAAGTGATGAAATTGACCAATGGATTTTGAGTCGTCTCAATCACATGGTTGAGTCATGTGATACTCATTTTAAAACATATGATCTGCAAAACGTGACAAGAGCATTACATGGATTTTGGTTGAATGATTTTTGTGATGTTTATTTAGTAAGTATTTTAAAAATAGGATTAAACTGAAAGACAATGAGCACATACCGTGAAGCACAACACCTTGCATGAATTCAAACAAAATGACTACACTGTAGATTTCTTTATTATGTCCCACCTACGATAGTAGAAGGGTATTATGTTTTCTGGTCTGCGTCCGTTCATCAGTTCGTCCGTTGTACCGTTCGTCCATCTGTCCTGCTTCAGGTTAAAGTTTTTGGTCAAGGTAGTTTTTGATGAAGTTGAAGTCCAATTGACTTCAAACTTGGTACACATGTTCCCTATGATATGATCTTTCTAAATTGAATGCCAAATTAGAGATTTTACCCCAATTTCACGGTCCACTGAACATAGAAAATGTTAGTATGAGTGGGGCATTCGTGTACTGAGGACACATTCTTGTTTTCATACCTATTTTGGTATTTTCGTGGATATTTGATTTTGTGGTTCTACCAAAGTCTGCATACATTATTATTGATTTTTTTTTTTAATTCGCTGTACATTAAGATTCATGGTTCACAGACTTCCACAAAATCGTTGAAAAATTGGTATCCAATGAATAATAATGAATCCACATTATCCTGAAAAAGTCTTGCGCAAAAAGAAAATCTCTAAACAAGATTTTTTAAGTAGATAAAAGAGGATGTTGAAATTTGAGTGTAGTTTAAACATATTTTATTTGCTTAAATGTGCAAAAGGGATGAGACACAAGTTAATCAAACTTATATAGTCTTCTCCCATAACAATTTATAACAATAGAATATTTACAAAGCATGCAAACAAACAATACATTATATATATATATATACAACTCGTCTAAACATCAACCCAACAATGTTAGATCTGTAAATTTGCTTTCGCAAATTTTTGGTTCTTCCCTCGCCGGGATTCGAACCCATGCTACTGTGATATCGTGACACCAAATAAATATATATATATATACAACTCGTCTAAACATCAACCCAACAATGTTAGACCTGTAAATTTGCTTTCGCGAAAGCAAATTTACAGGTCTAACATTGTTGGGTTGATGTTTAGACGAGTTGTATATACATTATGTACACAGCCATGTATCACCATCATTGATGGCGATCCGATGGATACATCTGTTGTAGGGTTGTCACTGACTCAGACGTACTTATATATATATATATATATATATAAACGAGTCTAAATTGAAAACTACGTTCAAACCTATGATTGCGTTGGATAAAAACCGCAATTTTTATACGTGTGCATGTCAAACAAATTTCGTTGTAGAAGGGTCTAAAAACAGCACAAACAACATTTTCCAAAAGACCAAAAAAGTGAAAAAAGTATATTTAAACAAAACGCATTTGACTAACAGGTCGAACAACTGATGTTCTTTAACCCTGCTGACTGCCATTGACGATTGCTAAATAAAATTGATCACAAGATGTAACAAAATGGATCTGAATATAAATTTAATACGTCACAGAAAAAAAAAATTTGTTAACTTGTGGCTACGATGTTGTGCCACAAACATTCGGTGTCAATATTTCTTTAGTAATATATATATATATATATATATAAAATGTGGGAGTGCTTAAGGTCAAGGAACAGTAAATGGGCTATGTCGCAGATTTTGCTAAAAAATTGCATACAACCTTGGCTCGTTGAACTACAACTGAAAATCGAAAAAATTATACATTTATCTCTTTTATATTCTGAAAAATTGCAGATTGATTTCTCTTAATATGGGTGAACATTTGTATAGGAAGCACATAAAATCGATGAAAAACCTTCTAAAATTTGTCTTTAAATCGCCAAATCTATAATTCTACTCCATAGATTTTTCTTAAAAAACTATATATTGTTGACACATAAATTTCTGTTTTAATGATATAAAATAATCATAGGGTCACCGACTTCGTTTTTTGTCTAATAATCATTTTGCTACCTTATTGGTAGTGAAAAACGTTAAAAATCAACGTTTTACGGCCTGCAACGTGATAACGTTACGATTATTTCGACGTTTTGTTGGATTTTTTCACAAAGAACGCATCTTTGAAAGATGTATACCGTAAAAACGAAGTCGGTGACCCTATCTTTATTTTGCATCATTATCAACAACATATAGTTTTTTAAGAAAAATCTATGGAGTAGAATTAGAGATTTGGTGATTTTAAGACAAATTTTAGAAGAGTTTTCGCTGATTTTATGTGCTTTCTATACAAATGTTCACCCATTTTGTAAGAATTCAATCAGCAATATTTCAAATGATAATTGAGATAAATGCATTATTATTTCGATTTTCAGTTGAAGTTCATCGAGCCAGAGCTGTATGCCAAATTTTACTGAAATCTATGACATAGCCCATTTACTGTAACTTGACCTTAATTGTTTTGTTTTTTATTGGGTTTTTTTGGGGTTTTTTTTATTGAGATTTCTCCGCACAAACTACTAATGCCTTGTGTTTGTCTTTTCAAAGTGAAAATACACTTACCGGGTGCACTTAAGTCAATTTCAACATAGTATTCATTCAATATTAATACATTGCTACTATTTTGTTGAGTGTATTTTCTGTGGTATATTATTTTATTTTTTTATTTTTATAACACTTGTTACATGTCTTTTATTGTGTGTGTATTGCATATGTTATTGTTTATAATAATATTGTCTGTATAATATGCCCTCCTGGGGCCCTAATTTGGTAAATAAAAATATTCTATTCTATTCTATTCTATAAAAAATATTTGAACTGTGATGATTTGAGTACCCCTACAACTAAAATAAGCTAAAGACATCTAAAGGTTAACAAACAGTCTTCTACAGTAGACAATTGCCTTTACAGTATGTCAATCTTTAAATCATCTGTAGGCTATAAAAGTGGTGAATGAATACTGTGGTTTTGTGGTTTCATTTATTTTCGTGGATATCAATTTTGTGGATTGAGGAAAACTTATATGTTCGTGGATATTTAATTTCGTGGTTTTGAAGAAATCTGCATACAAGCCTATAGAAAATTTGGTATTCGTTGAACATTTAATTTCGTGGTTCGTCTGTTCCCACGAAATCCACGAAAATTGGTATCCAACGAATAATAATGAATCCACAGTAAGATAATTCTTTGGTATCTGTGTTAATACAGATACATAAAATGATAGTCTTGCATAAAATCTTTAATGGTTGTCAGAAAAAAAACATTCATATAATCATTGTCAACTTTGCTTTTAATTTTAGGAATGTATAAAACCAGTATTTTCTAATTCATCTCTGGATACTAATCCTACAAAACAGACATTATATACATGTGTTGATACATTTCTGCGAGCTGCCAGTCCATTTATGCCTTTCCTGACAGAAGAGTTATACCAGAGATTACATATATGTAATGATAATGGAGCAGAGAGTGTTTGTATTGCTCCTTATCCAACTACTGAAGAGGTAAGATGTAAAACTTAAGTACAGTGATAAATAACTTTGTCTCCTATTTCAGCTTACAAAAACTGAGTATGCAACAATGAAATTTATGATGGATGTCATCAAGTTTTCCATTATACAGGATATATTGAATATGCCTTTTAAAAGATCATATTTAGAAATGGTTAATGAAGTTTTTCTGTAAAGATTTATATATATTTTTGATAAAATGTTTCAATTTTTTTTAGTTACACTCTATATATATTAATAAAAATAATGTATTTATGACTTTTGTATCAAATAGAATTAAGCAGAACAAATTTTCACAAAAGTTGATATCAAGGTTATATAAATGGTTTTAAAACATGAAAACCAGAATATCAACAATGTCATTTTGGCTGAGAAATGATTGTAAATCAACTGAATTTGATTGCTGGCTTTTGAAAATATTTCTGTAATGTTTTGAATTTGAAATTAAGCAGACATAGACAATTTTTTTGTTATGTTTTTTATTTAGATATCACAGAGAAGACAAGATATTGAAGAAGTGATGGATGTCATAAAATCTGTTGGATCAAATGTTTTATCTGTGTCAAATGAATTCAATATAAAAGTAAAGAAAATGAATGGTGAGTTATCTGCTTAGCTAATTGTGTGATGTGTATTGTCTTAAATAATCTGAAAATGTATTTACATTCTAAACAAAATTGTAAACACATACAAATATGAAAGCCTTGCTCTTTTCTGCTTCTTCGTCCATATTGACCAACCACCAAAAAAAAAATCAGAATGTTATGATATTATTTATGACAAACAGCTAACAAAATGTACATGGTTTATTTGTGTTTGTGTCAAAATTAGTGATTCGTATTGAATATACACAAGGTGAGAGTGTTTTTGCTCTGTGTTCAAGGCCTCTCTGTCACTTTGAGATGAAGAACAGAAATAAAAGCACTGTTTATTTGCTTTTTATGTGTTTTTTGTTGTACTGACTTTGTGTCATGGTTAGATACCCAATATCCTTTGATTTTCTATAACATATTTATTTTTATGTTTTGCAGTTATTGTTTTGGTTGATAATGATGAGCTTCTACAGAAATTAAAGTCTGACAACTTTCATAGAGCATTAAAGGTTATTTCAAAAACTAGTGCAATAATGGTGACAAACAAAAGAGAAGCATTACCCGATGGCTGTAATATTACAAACATAAATAATGATGTACAAGTACACTGCCAGTTAAAGGTAAGTTTGAAATTGAATTGTATACTGTGGATTCATTGATATTCTTTGGATTTCTTTTTTCTTCATGCTTGAAGATTTTGATTTGATATTTTATGTATTGTTTAATCATTAAAAATAACAGATGAAGTTTAAATTTTGTTCTGTTCTGACAATTTGTGCAGATTTACACTCCTTGAACTTAGAAAATTCACTCAAATAATGAATTTTCCACATTTTTTTGTCATACTTGAAGATATTGATTCGATGATATGTTGTTTTATCATGACAAATAACAGATCAAGTTTGAATTTTGCTTTGGGCTAATGATTTTGTACAGAGTTATGTACCTTGGACTTAGCAAATTCATATTTTTTTTGTCATGCTTGAAGATACTGTCTTGATATTTGTTATATTGTTTACACCATGACAAGTTAAAAATCAAGTTAATATTATTTTGTTCCAATATAATGAATTATTAACTGGTAGGGAATTATGTATTAACAGGCAATAGTCACAGAATACCTGTTTTGTTTTTCATTGCCAAATTAATTGTCAAGTTCCAGTTTCGGTGGTGTAGCTGCAGTGTACCATTATCATTGATCATCTCAATGTGATTGATTTTCTCGCAAAAACAGGAAAAACAATCAAGTTTAGATGACCAATGATAATCTTTTAATTGCTAGTTTATCTATGATGATATTGTTAATTTCATGACACAGGCACGTGGGTCATAAGTTTCTAGGGATAATTTTCAAATCAATCAACTTCGCTTTAGATTGATTGATTGATTGTTGGTTGCTTTACGCCGCATTAGGCTTCGTTTTAGGAAGAAAATTAGCAGTCAGCAAGATCAAAGGAAAATTTTGTAAAATAGCGATAAAAACACTTTTCGGTTGTTCCACAGTCTATATCACTCTGCTCAGCTCTTAATAAAATTGCATATCATGATTTTTTTACTTCAAATATGTTGATCTGGCTTTTAAAACTTTGACCCAGACATACCAGCAACATATAATGTTTGACCTGACATTATTAAGTTTGACCAGAACTTATCAAGTCATCTTCTGGTTACTGGTGAAACAAAGTAATCACTTCCAAAAGACACAAATACAGCTGATAAATCTATTATCAGGTTATCTGCATGTTGACATTGTAAAATATCAGCTTCTTGACACAATATAGGGCTTTTGGATCTTGTTTGCTGCACTCACTTGACAATAGCTTCATATTATGTCTTGCAGCTGTCATTTTAGGATATTAACATGCAGACAACCTGATAATTGGTACGTACTACAATGCTACATTGCAGCAACACCTGAGTGTTGCATTTATAAGTTTGAAATATGGTAAATTTCTATAAAAATTGCACACATTATGACAGCTGTGATAAAATAAACATTTATTCATTTCCTTGAAAATAAAATGGCATAGTTGTTACCAGTATAAAATGTGTTCAGTATTTACCTTGCAATAATGCGCACACTTTTTGTTTGGTCTAAGGTCACAAGGGAGGTAATAATCTCTCTTTAACATTAAATGTAATTTTTTGCAACACTGATATCCAACATAAAGGAAATAGATTTATTTTTCAACTGAGTTATAAAAAGGTTGAAAACATGATCCTCTAGTCCTAACTAGAGGCTCTAAAGAGCCTGTGTTGCTCACCTTGGTATATGTGAATATTAAAAAAAGGAAGCAAATGGATTTATGACAAAATTGTGTTTTGGTGATGGTGATGTGTTTGTACATCTTACTTTACTGTTCATTCTTGCTTCTTACAATTATCTCTTTCTATAATGAACTTGGCCCAGTAGTTTCAGTGGAAAATGTTAAAAAAAAATTACAAATTGTTAAAAATTGACTATCAAGGACAATTACTCCTTAGGGGGTCAATCAACCATTTCAGTCATGTTAACTTATTTGTAAATCTTACTTTGCTGAACATTATTGCTGTTTACAGGTTATCTCTATCTATAATAATATTCAAGATAATAACCAAAACAGCAAAATTTCCGTAAAATTACCAATTTAGGGGCAGCAACCAAACATCGGGTTGTCCGATTCATCTGAAAATTTAAGGGTAGATAGATCTTGACCTAATAATCATGACTTCATGTCAGATTTGCTCTAAATGTAAAATGTAAAAGTTAACGAAGACGGACGCAGGACGATGCTGGACACCAAGTGATGGGAAAAGCTCACTTGGCCCTTCGGGCCAGGTGAGCTAAAAATTACATTGGCTTATTGTGTAGGAAGATTAATTGTACCAATTATTGAGGGATAAATACACAATCAACAAAAGAAATTGTGTTTTCTCTGATCATGAAAATAAAGTATGAATTATTTCCAAATGATTGTTTCTCAAATTAAGAGTATACTTATGGTAAGAAGATAATTCAAATGATTTGTTCAAAGAGAGCTTATGCATTATGTTTACCTTTTGGAAGAAACAAGTTTAGTATTTCCACAAAAGGTTGAAAATGTAAAAAAACAAAACTAAAAAAAGATGAAATTTTTTAAGTTGATACATTCTTAAATTTTTACCCTATTTATCTCACAAGAATTTATATTTTTTATAACAAATGATTAGATACAAAATAGAGAGAAATATTTGTCAAAAAACTAGTTTGGGATTAAAATTGTATAGTAAACGCTCAGTACATGTTAATGGGCTATATTTAAATTATGAAGAAGTTATGAATGCATTTAAGTACTCTGCTATCATGTTGTCTGTGTTGTCAGCCGTCTGAAATTTCATTTAGTTTACAGACAATAACTTTAGTTTAAGTAAATGGATCTCTATAAATTTTTACCAGAAGTTCAATACCACTAAAGGAAGGATGTGATTAATTTTGGGCTTATGGTCCTAACAGTTTAGGAATTAGGGGCCAAAAAAGGGGTCCAAATAAGCATTTTTGTATTTTCCAGACAATAACTTGTGTTTAAGTGTATGAATCTCTCTGAAATTATACCACAAAGGGATGGTTATGATTGACTTTGGTAATGGGGGATATGGCTCAAACAAATTAGAAATTAGGGACACAAATAGGGGAAAACTAGGTTTAAAAGTAGTGTAAGGAAGGTAATCCAATTATATTTTTAAAAATACAATGTTGCATATATTTTGATTTACCTCCCTTACACTACTTGTAAAATATGTAAAAAGAAATATCAGGTTTTGCAATGGACCTTTTGCAAAAAAAAAGAGGGGGGGGGGGGTAAATGATTTTTTTTGTGTCAGAAACCTATTGTGTGTCAATATTTAATTACAATCCAAATTCAGACCTGTATCAAGGGCGAGTATTGTCTCTATTTTTTCCCCATCTGTTAAGGGCTTGACTTATGTGGTTGTATATATATGGAAGTGTTTAACGACCTTGACTGGCTTTTCAGCCCTCGCACGGTCGGCTCGGTACCGGAAGACGTTTGGTGAGCTTTATCATATTTTGTTGCCGTGGGTCAGGAACAAGTAGTGGAGGTCGCAATATGGAGGCCGCCATCTTGGTTTTGGTGAGTTGTTTTTGGTTTGTTGACTATTTTAGATTTTGCTTCTTCACAACGGCTGCTTTCAGGGCCAGTTTGGTCAGCTTGGCAGCCCGCTAACCTTGATGATGGAGTACTGGTAGATGATCTCGGATGTAGTTCAAAAGATGACAGGAAGCATTATCAGGACCAAAGCCGTGAGGCAGTGAAATGTAGGTCGTATCACCCAACAGCCTAGGATACAGCCCTCGGACGTTAATCGGCATAACACTCCCCATGATACAATGGTTTTGGAGTGCATGTTAACGCGGGTACACCAACTACTACATCTATCTGTACGGCATGGATTGGTTTCTGTCATCTTAAGTAGTAAGTCGTTGATATCTAACTGTAAACCCTCATCGAAGATAGTGGGTAAAGGAGAGCTGGCCCAGCACGTCCGTTCAGCTGTAATGACTGAGACATGGATTGAATTACCCCGTTGATGTGGTTGTATCCATCTTTGCTCAGGGAAACAATTTATTTTCATATATCAATCAAACTTAAATGATTAAGAAAGCAAAGAGTCATCTGGTAATCGCCTCATATGTTCCTATATGGCAACACTGGGGACACATAGTACCCATTGAAATCATTTAGGAATTAAATATTTAAACCTTCATTTCTAGATCTACTTTGTCAGTCTTTAAAGGAAGGAGTGATTTATATAAGGACCTCTGCAAAGTGTTTTTGATGGCATCATTGGTTCATACTGGCCGGTTTTAAAATCTACTCCTCTGAAAGTACAATGCATAAAAGTTTGAAACTCAAGTTATTTATTTTTGTTATGCATTTGTAATATTTTGTTAAGAATTTGTCATGAGATTTATGATTTGAAATAACAAAATGTTGTTTTTTTTTGCTGTATATAGTCTTATATAAATTTAAGAAAAAAATAACAAATTTCTTGGATAATTTAATATTGTTATCATGTACGTATACGTATTGATCATTAATTTTCAAAACAAAACATAGAAAGAAACTTTTGAAGAACCAGAATAATATCTAATTCCAAAGTTTACATTATTTCAGTCAGCTAGTTACTTAACCTGAGTATACCTCTACATTAAATATGACATTATCATAATGGTGTTTATTTAAAATAACATTGTATTGAATGGGTATGTGTAGATTGTAGCCCACAGAACTAGGTACTGTAGTACTATGACATCATTGGACACCTGTGAACAAATAGTAGGATATGTAAAAGTCATATCATAGTAGAATTGAAGATAAAATGATAGATTTGGTTTGAATGAGACTGTAAATGAGTTTGAATCAAACAGTTAAAACTGGAAAGGGTTATCTGTGTTAAACATTAGTTGTAGTTTCAGTAAAATTAATACTGTTACCAAATAAATGTAAAAACAGAAGAGAGACAACAACCTTATTTTATTTGAATAAATGATTTCTAAGTTCAGTGTAAGCAACAATAATTACAAGCATGCAGGATTAATAATGCATTTGTAGTGTATTAACTAAACTGTTGGTTCATGTTTACAGTTTAGGAATTTTTGAAACATTCTCTTGTAAAGCTTGTATCTAACAAATTCGTCAAAGTTACGTAGTACATGTTGGTGGACTTTTATGAATTTTATTTTCTGAGAGACCAAATTTTGTACATCAAAGCATTACCCATTATTTTCAAATTTCTCACTGAAAACTTATCTATTAATAAATTTCTCATTAGAAAATCAAAACTTTTCCAAAGGAGTATGTTCGATAAGATCCCAAAATGGCCCCCCTTTTTAGCGTAAATTTAAAATTCGTATTTATCGACCAATATCACGATAAATTATAGCTACTACATTGACTAGCTAGGATACAACCCATTTTGTTGAAAATTTTACGTTTCTGTGTTTCATTATGACGTCACAAGTTGTACTCATATTGATTTTGACGAAAAAATCAACGAAAATGGTCGAATTTCCATAGATTATTGGACAGGAAACATAGAGCGCATACGTCGACAACAAAGATCTTTTAAAGTAATGTTTGTGAAGACATTTCATATGTCTCATTTGAATCTTAAGCTTGTCAACGCCTGCGCTCTATGTTTCCTGGTCCTTTATTTGGTTGAAATCTTGCTGATTTTGTCACATTTCACCAAAATCCCTTATCTTGACCTTTTTTGGATGTAAAAATCAACGTGTTAGAATTAAACTTTGACAAAAACAGTTCTGTTTAACTTTCTAACATGTCTATAAGTCAACTTTAAACAGTTATTACCTTGTAACTTTGAACTTTATAATTGGGGCCAAATATGGCCCTTATCAAACTTACTCCTTTTATATCATAATATTATATCAAATTCAAATTTCATATAGATTTATAGTTTATCAACATACTTATAGATTTCAACTTTTATTGAAAACAAGTACTTGTGGAAGTTATTGCTGTTGAAAGTGTTTTGATGTTTCTTAGGTCTATTGAATATTTTCTCTAGACAAACTGTCCATTGAGGGTCTAAAGTCATATTGGAGATTGCAGTATTTCTCTTTAAATGTATTACATTATCACTAATACTAACCTTCCAAACCTTTAAAAGTGGCATAGTTTTTGTAGACATAGATCTTTTTTCTTATCTTTGAAATTTAATGACATTGAAGGAAAAGAAATTTTTAAATTTTTGCCCATTACTCCTTCAGGCTATCAGTCATGCCCACTGGCTATTACCTTCAATTCTTTGCAAAACATATGTACACAATCTTTCATACAAAATTTGGATTATTATTCAGAAGGTCGCTTTTAAAAATCTATTGAAATTAGGAGTACATTAGTTGATAATAATGATGTATGTTATCATGAGAATATCTAAGCTGCTTTTGGGTTCAGTCATTTCTTAAAAAACATTGAAAATTTTATCAATGAGATATATGTGCACGCATCCTTTAATTAGTTATAGCAACCCAAACATAATATGCAGGTCACTGTATGGTTTGCTCTAATACCAAATACAGAGCCCTAAATCCTATTAATTAAAAACGTCATGTATATTAAAGTACTAGTACATTTGTACTCCATATAGACCCTCATAAAAGCCCCTCATCTTACCTGTATGTGTATTACCTCTTTGTAAGCAATAGATTGGATAAAGTTTATCTCAGTACAAACATTGACAGGATTAGGATGTTTGTACAGGCCTTTTAAGGGGAGATAATTGGCTAATGTTTTACTCTTATTTGTTGACTTCTGGTTATGGTGACATTGGAATTTGACAATTAAGGAAAAGTGATTCAGTTTGTTCTGATTTAGTATGCTATTGATTATTCTGTATGTTATTTGAATAACTTGAAACATCAATAGATTTTATTCTTATAGAAAATATCCTGTAAAAAACCTTCATATATAAAATAAATGAATTAGATGTGTTTGTATTTTTAAAGACAAAAAGTCAAAAGTGTTGGTTTTTTTTATATATAAACACACAACTATTTCTATATCATGAAGTAACAAACAATCATTGGTGGCATTCTTATTTTTGATTAGATAAACCTAGGTTACTGACTATCCTAGGCAGTAAGATAATGTCTACTTGACATAAAGAACGAAGAATAACACTGAGTCTGTCAGTTATTGTCAAAGGTTACATGTTCTCTCTCCTTTCTCGTTTACTTTGACAACAATAGTCTTTGTCAGTTATAAAAAGACTTATGTTGTGAGTATGTAGAGTTATAGGTGAGTGATATCATATGTTGAAGAAATAAGAAACTAAAGATTTTGTTTAATGATGTTGCAAGGAAGCATTTTTTAAGCCTAGTTAGATTTTTAAATTGCCTAATTGAGGACATAAATATTTTTAAAGATGATTGAAATAAGTTTCATAGAACATAAAACTATATCCTGTTTTGTCCTCAATAATTAAGTTCACAGTTTCAAGATAAAAAAATGTTTTTAGTTAATGAAAAGACACATGAGAAAGTTAGATAGAATTTTTTGTGGAAAATAAAAAGAGATGCAATTTGTGACGTCATAAATTGAACATAAATACATATATTTTTAACAAATAGACATATTTTCTATTTAGTCATTGTATTAGCTTTGATTCATTGGGTCATAAGTCCTAATTTGAAATTGTAGTTAGAAATGGGGTCTGTTTTAGGGTGTAATTGAATCTATTCCTTTACATAAGTTAGTTGTGCAAAATTTGGATAGAAATAGAACATGGGATAACTGATATGAAATAAAATTGAAATGGGATAAACACTTTCATAATCATACCAACATTTATGATGAAAGCATGAATTTGCACTTTTTTAAAACCTTCAAGTC
Source organism: Mytilus trossulus (assembly GCF_036588685.1). Classification (NCBI taxonomy): domain Eukaryota; kingdom Metazoa; phylum Mollusca; class Bivalvia; order Mytilida; family Mytilidae; genus Mytilus; species Mytilus trossulus. The sequence goes on along the minus strand of NC_086374.1, from coordinate 40,730,241 downwards.
ATGTTGTTAATTGATCATACCACAGTTGCCAAATTATGATAGTAATTCTTCTGTAATTTACATCCCAAAGATGTCAATTTGGTAATGGCATTGGTGTGACATGTGTATAGAAGAGGTCGATGGGCATAAAGAATACAAATATTAGGAGTAAACACTAAACAGCAAGGGATTTCTGTTTGATCAAATTGATTATTGTACTGACAAAGTGAAAGGATTTTGTCCCCGGTTTTCATACTTGTTTTTGGAATTATGGGTGGGACATAATTGTCATTATTCTTACCCAAATCATAATCTTTTATAGCGGAAAATGTGTAAAGAAATTAACCTGTCACTTTGTAACTTTTATCAATTTTGATAGTAAAAGACATGTATTATTGTCCTGACAAGTTTTTTAATAATTTTATAACTTCAGTATAAGTCAATAGGGACAGACAGATAAGCAGAGTTTTAGTACTATATCAATATTTTAGATGTTATGTTTTTTAATGTCATATTTATCTATCTATTTTAATCAGAAAATTTAATAAAACACCATCATGGTATAAATAATTAAAAGTGCATTTCTCTCAGGTTTTAAAATTAATGATTCACCACTCCTAAAAGTTCAATTTAATCTAAAAATCTATGCATGATTCCAGAAAAAATAGTACAAACAATGTTGAATTGCCTTTATATAGAAACTCTGAGTTATTTCAGATCATATGGATTTTTTACAATTTGTTTTTTATGTGTACTACATGTAACAGGATGTAGTGACCCTACCTATCATATCTTTATTTTTTCATTTAACAATTTGTTTTAATTATTCTTTATGTTACAGGACATAATAGACCCAGCTGTAGAGGTTTCAAAACTAAAGGAAAAAATAAAGAAAGTTGAAATGAAAATAGAAAAGTTAGCAAAGAGCAAAAGCAATAGAAAACATGAAACTTCTGTCAAAGTTAGGGATCAAAAGGTAAATAGACTTTTGGTTTATATGTATTTTCACTCCAGGGATTTAGATTTCTAGGGATCTCTATGGCCTTCAGTAATGAGCTTGCATTTGATTTCTAGGGATCTCTATGACCTTCAGTAATGAGATTACAGGTGATTATAAGGGATCTCTCTATGGCCTTCAGTAATGAGATTGCATTTGATTTCTAGAGATCTCTATGGCGTTCAGTAATGAGATTACATTTGATTTCTAGGGATCTCTATGACCTTCAATAATGAGATTACATTTGATTTCTAGGGATCTCTATGACCTTCAGTAATGAGATTACATTTGATTTCTAGGGATCTCTATGACCTTCAGTAATGAGATTACATTTGATTTCTAGGGATCTCTATGGCCTTCAGTAATGAGATTACATTTGATTTCTAGGGATCTCTATGGCCTTCAGTAATGAGATTACATTTGATTTCTAGGGATCTCTATGGCCTTCAGTAATGAGATTACATTTGATTTCTAGGGATCTCTATGGCCTTCAGTAATGAGATTACATTTGATTTCTAGGGATCTCTATGACCTTCAGTAATGAGATTACATTTGATTTCTAGGGATCTCTATGGCCTTCAGTAATGAGATTACATTTGATTTCTAGGGATCTCTATGGCCTTCAGTAATAAGATTACATTTGATTTCTAGGGATCTCTATGACCTTCAATAATAAGATTACATTTGATTTCTAGGGATCTCTATGACCTTAAATAATAAGATTACATTTGATTTTTAGGGATCTCTATGGCCTTCAGTAATGAGATTACATTTGATTTCTAGGGATTTCTATGGCCTTCAGTAATGAGATTACATTTGATTTCTAGGGATCTCTATGGCGTTCAGTAATGAGATTACATTTGATTTCTAGGGATCTCTATGACCTTCAGTAATGAGATTACATTTGATTTCTAGGGATCTCTATGGCCTTCAGTAATGAGAATACATTTGATTTCTAGGGATCTCTATGGCCTTCAGTAATGAGATTACATTTGCTTTCTAGGGATCTCTATGACCTTCAGTAATGAGATTACATTTGATTTCTAGGGATCTCTATGGCGTTCAGTAATGAGATTACATTTGATTTCTAGGGATCTATATGACCTTCAGTAATGAGATTACATTTGATTTCTAGGGATCTCTATGGCCTTCAGTAATGAGATTACATTTGATTTCTAGGGATCTCTATGGCCTTCAGTAATGAGATTACATTTGATTTCTAGGGATCTCTACTGCCTTCAGTAATGAGATTACATTTCATTTCTAGGGATCTCTATGGCCTTCAGTAATGAGATTACATTTGATTTCTAGGGATCTCTATGACCTTCAGTAATGAGATTACATTTGATTTCTAGGGATCTCTATGGCGTTTAGTAATGAAATTACATTTGATTTCTAGGGATCTCTATGGCCTTAAATAATAAGAATACATTTGATTTCTAGGGATCTCTATGGCCTTCAGTAATGAGATTACAGGCGATTATAAGGGATCTCTATGGCCTTCAGTAATGAGATTACATTTGATTTTTAGGGATCTCTATGGCCTTCAGTAATGAGATTACATTTGATTTCTAGGGATCTCTATGGCCTTCAGTAATGAGATTACATTTGATTTCTAGGGATCTCTATGGCCTTCAGTAATGAGATTACATTTGATTTCTAGGGATCTCTATGGCCTTCAGTAATGAGATTACATTTCATTTCTAGGGATCTCTATGGCCTTCAGTAATGAGATTACATTTGATTTCTAGGGATCTCTATGACCTTCAGTAATGAGATTACATTTGATTTCTAGGGATCTCTATGGCGTTCAGTAATGAAATTACATTTGATTTCTAGGGATCTCTATGGCCTTAAATAATAAGATTACATTTGATTTCTAGGGATCTCTATGGCCTTCAGTAATGAGATTACAGGCGATTATAAGGGATCTCTATGGCCTTCAGTAATGAGATTACATTTGATTTCTAGGGATCTCTATGGCCTTCAGTAATGAGATTACATTTGATTTTTAGGGATCTCTATGGCCTTCAGTAATGAGATTACATTTGATTTCTAGGGATCTCTATGGCCTTCAGTAATGAGATTACATTTGATTTCTAGGGATCTCTATGGCCTTCAGTAATGAGATTACATTTGATTTCTAGGGATCTCTATGGCCTTCAGTAATGAGATTACATTTGATTTCTAGGGATCTCTATGGCCTTCAGTAATAAGATTACATTTGATTTTTAGGGATCTCTATGGCCTTCAGTAATGAAATTACAGGTAATTATAAGGGATCTCTCTATGGCCTTCAGTAAAGAGTTTACATATGATTTCAAGGAATCTCTCTATGCCATGCAGTAAAGAGCTTACATTTTCTTTATAAGGACATCTTTATGGCCATCAGTGATCCCTTAGTAAGTTTTACAGATGCCATCACTAGTTGGCTTACCATTATAAAATATCTGTTTCACCCATGATAGCTGATATGTTCCTTATTTAATAACTACAATTTCACCGTTTTGTCCTTAAGGTATCCTACCCAATTAGTTTAATTAATAATTGTTTTCACTTATATGAGTAACACACTGGACCTCATGTGGGAAGGATCTTCTTACCCTTCCTGAGTACCTGAGATAACCCTTAGTTTTGTTTGGGTTCTTGTAGCTCAGTTTTTATTTTTTACTAAGATGTGTTTGGTGTACTATTGTTTGTTTGTTGGTGTTTTTGATTTCAAGCCATGATGTTGTCAGTTTATTTTCTAATTATGAGTTTGAATGTCCCTTTATTTCACCTCTTTTTTATACTAGTGTCCACATCAAGTTAATACTGTGCTCTATCAAAAGGTACTTTTGATTTATATGACTTCAAAGATTTACAATGTGACATATTTGTGAGCACTAAGGTCATTTTCAATATTGTGCAATTGTACATTTAAAAAATGTCCTTGATGTACTGAGTATATAAATCTTATAAGTAGAAATTTATTATATCTTGTTATAATCATATTAATAAATCAATAAGGTAATAGTATTATAGGGCATTAGTTTGATTTAATTTACAGTCTGAATTTTACTGATAATATTAATTTGTTTATTTCAGACAGAGGAACTACAACAACAGATAAAAACAATTCTGAGTAGGATAAAGCAAATTGAGGATATGTAACAAAAAAGTTATTAGACTTATGGTATCATTTTTTTTTCAATTAATTATAAAGAATTTAAAAATAAATTATCCTAAATGATTGTGTTTTTTTGGCATGTTATTTAAATGTACTTGAAATACTTGCTATAGCTGTTTGTCACTGCAGTAAAAAGTTCAAATGTCTGTTATTTGTCAATGGTAAAGCATTATTTAGATGATGAGTAATTATTAGCTCACCTGGCCTAAAAGGCCATGTGAGCTTTTCTCATCACTTGGCGTCCGTCGTCGTCGATGTCTTTGTCGTCGTCTGTCGTCGTTAACAATTTTTCAAACATCTTCTCCTCTGAAACTACTGAATGGATTTGAATGAAACTTAGCATGATTGTTCCTTAGTATATCCTGCACAAAGTTTGCGCTTCGATTTTTGATCCGTCAAAAAACATGGCCGCCGTTACTTAAAATAGAACATAGGGGTCAAATGCAGTTTTTGGCTTATATCTCAAAAACGAAAGCATTTAGAGCAAATCTGACAAGGAGTAAATATGTTCATTAGATCAAGATCTATCAGCCCTGAAATTTTCAGATGAATCAAACAAACCATTGTTGGGTTGCTGCCACTTAATTGGTAATTTTAAGGAAATTTTGCAGTTTTTGGTCATTATCTTGAATATTATTATAGATAAAGATAAACTGTAAACAGCAAAAATGATCAGCAAAGTAAGATCTCCAAATAAGTTAAATGACCAAAATTGTCAATTGACCCCTTAAGGGGTTATTGTCCTTTAATGACAATTTTTTACAATTTGTTCATCATATTTGCTAACTTTAAAAAATCTTCTCCTCTGAAACTACTGAATGGATTTGGATGAAACTTAGCATGATTGTTCCTTAGATTATCCTGCACAAAGTGTGTGCTTTGATATTTGATTTGTCAAAAAACATGGCCGCCGTTACTTAAAATAGAACATAGGGGTCAAATGCAGTTTTTGGCTTATATCTCAAAAACAAAAGCATTTAGAGCAAATCTGACATGGAGTATAAATGTTCATTAGATCAAGATCTATTAGCCCTGAAATTTTCAGATGAATCAAACAACCCATTGTTGGGTTGCTGCCACTTAATTGGTAATTTAAAGGAAATTTTGCAGTTTTTGGTCATTATCTTGAATATTATTATAGATACAATTAAACTGTAAACAGCAAAAATGATCAGCAAAGTAAGATCTCCAAATAAATTAAATGACCAAAATTGTCAATTGACCCCTTAAGGGGTTATTGTCCTTTAATGACAATTTTTCACAATTTGTTCATCATATTTGCTAACTTTAAAACATCTTCTCCTCTGAAACTACTGAATGGATTTGGATGAAACTTAGCATGATTGTTCCATAGATTATCCTGCACAAAGTGTGTGCTTTGATTTTTGATCCGTCAAAAAACATGGCCGCCGTTACTTAAAATAGAACATGGGGGTCAAATGCAGTTTTTGGCTTATATCTCAAAAACGAAAGTATTTAGAGCGAATCTGACATGGGGTAAAAATGTTCATTAGGTCAATATCTATCAGACCTGAAATTTTCAGATGAATCAAACAACCCATTGTTGGGTTGCTGCCACTTAATTGGTAATTTAAAGGAAATTTTGCAGTTTTTGGTCATTATCTTGAATATTATTATAGATACAATTAAACTGTTGAATATTATTATAGATACAATTAAACTGTTAAAAGCAAAAATGTTAAGCAAAGTAAGATCTACAAATAAGTCAATTTGACCAAAATTGTCAATTAACCTCTTAAGGAGTTATTGCCCTTTAAAGACTATTTTCACAATTTGTTCATCATGCTGACTTACTTTAAAAAATCTTCTCCTTTGAAACTGCTGTATCAATTTCAGCCAAACTTAGGCTAAATGAGTTTCAGAGTTTCAGAGTATCTAGTATAAATTTTATATTTCATTTCCTTGTATGTCAAGAAACATAGCTCCTATGGCTAAAATAGAACATAGGAGAAAATGATTTTTTTTTTGCTTTTGAAGAAAATACGACGATTCAAAGAACATTTAAATAAATTGAAAAGCCAAAATAATCATTGATGAGAGATTAAACCAAAAAAATTCAGGTGAGCGATTCAGGCTCTTGAGAGCCTCTTGTTTATAGGACTTCCATCAAAACAGCAAGTAAACTAGACCTATATTGTGAGTAGGGAATTGATCTGTTAGTCACCATTAAACACTAGTAAGTTCTCGATTTGCAGGCATAACAATAAGCAATTCTAGCCAAGAAAAAAATCATTATTTTTTATGGAACCTCAATTTTTCTTTAAGAAGTCAACTTACGTTAACTAAGTGTATTATTGATCTGCAGGTCATCATTATACTGGCCTACTACTGTATTAACACTTCAATGTCACTTTGTGGTTTGGGTGTAAAAACATACAGTCCAAAATAATATGGCATGTAACTCTGTGGTCTTAAATTCATATTAGTTGTGACAAAAAAACTTAATAAAGATACCAGGTCTAAAATTGTGTATGCTAGATGCATTTCTTGTCGACACCCATTTCATCAGTGACAATTGAATCAAAACAGAACTAAGGCTTAACTTTGAGAAGAACCATTTTTTGATCATAAAATAAAAGCAGCAGTAGTTTATCGGTGTTCAAATCGAGTGAGAGGAAACAAACTAAAACCGAGGGAAACACATCAACTATGTGAGGAAAACAAAGAAACAACAGGAACCCTAAAGTGCAACAAAAACAAACGACAAAATACATAGAAACGAACAATTTGATAACAACTGCCATAATCCTGACTAGGTTCAGGACATTTTAAGAAAAAAAATGAACCTGGTATTGTGGCCAGCAAAACCTCCTGCTTATAGGTCAATGCTAAAATTATTCACTTAAAAGACAATGTGTAACAGAAATACAACATACACACACGCAAGAACGCCCATCACAGAGAAACACACAAATAAATAAAATTGTCCAACTGAAAACATGGCAAAACATAAAAATTAATACATGAATGTTTGATGTACAAAATACCGATACAAGTCATACAGCAATGCAAATTCGAACTCGGTATAACAGTAATATTCGGGAATAGGCTACAATCGGTACTTAGCATAACAGTTATACTCAGGAATAGGTTAGAGGGTATATTTCAGATGATAAATGGAAAATTGATCATTTGGAAGTTGAAATCATTCCGTTTGTCATAGATTTTAGTGAGTGAAGTCGTCCATCTGTGTAAACATTGAGAAAACTGTTAACTGGGATATACAAAATGCAAGTACTGACTGAAATACGGGTTATTCAGTGATATGACATCATCACTATATCTGAAAGTAAAATTAAATAATTTTGTAAGCAAGGTGTCTTTTAGGAGGTTCTTAATGAATTCTGCTTCATACGAGTACTAAAACAAGTCGGTCAGAACACAATTAATACCCTTTGGAATACAGACTGTTTGTTAAAATATCTATCCTCCAAACTCAAAATATATTGTCTATAAAAAAATCATACTGATTACATCATCTTCAGTGCATTTTCAGGTAGATTCAGTATGGTGTGGTTCTTCACAAAATATTTAAATTATAACCCCAAAAAAGAAATTTATATCTACGATTTACATTTGTATAGAAAAAGCTTTATCGTAATGAGATGGTGAAGTCGATCTTCAATTGAGCATATAGAAAACTGAAAGGACCTAATTTTGCTGCGAAACTGCAGAGATCGTAAGCTAAGATTCAGACAACATTTCTGATTGACACCACTGATTGCATACATCTCATCTCATTATTTTTTAAAGCCATCTCTTACTGTAGAATGAATAGTAGTTAAAACACTTTAGAATTTTTGTTGTTCCAATGGTCACTAATTAGGCATTCTTCAAACCAACTTGTTACGTAATTACATTACAAATAATTTATAGAAATCCAGTTTGAAAACATTAGGAAAAAGAATCTTGCAACAATCTCGAATTTCAATTTCAATATTGTCTTTTCATTCAATGAACTACTGAGAAAAGTGCTTGCATCTCTTCTTCCCAGTGATCTTTCAACTTAGTAAACTACCGCATCAAGAAAGTTTGCTTTTACCTGTATGTTTTATTTGATATTCACACACAGAAGATCGACTCCAAACTTGAATGTATGTCAAACGTGATAATTTCGGCGTTCCTATGTCAAGCTCCATTTATTAGACGTAATATACCCTCTATCCTATTGTAAAGCGGTTACACATATATTGGTTAACTGATACGATGTGGGTCCAGGCTCACTTCCGGAGCACCTGAGATCACCCCTAGTTTTTGGTGGGGTTCGTGTTGTTTATTCTTTAGTTTTCTATGTTGTGTCGTGTGTACTATTGTTTTTCTGTTTGTCTTTTTCATTTTTAGCCATGGCGTTGTCAGTTTGTTTTGGATTTACGAGTTTGACTGTCCCTTTGGTGTCTTTCGTCCCTCTTTTTTTCAGCAGTAGGAGATTTTTGAAAAGCTAGAAAAGTCGTCTGATGTGTATCCGATTATGATCTATTCTCTGTTATAATATTTTGAAATTATTTCTCTATTGTGTCATGTATACTATTATTTGTCTGTTTGTCTTTTTCATTTTTAGCCATGGCGTTGACGTGGTTTTTTTTTTCGATCTATGAGTTTGAATGTCCCTCAAGTATATTTCGCCCCTCCTTTGTATGAATGTGGATTCGTGTTGATGTATGTATGGAAGGCGACGCTTACGCCATTGATCCAGTCGGTACCATTACGTTAACTGTTACCTTTAATCTAAAAAGTGAAATATCAAAAATCCGAATTTCAAGTAAATATTTAAAACGGATAGAAGTCCTTTAACAAATGACAAAACCAAAATCTCAAACACATGAAACAAATGGCAATTAAACTATTGTTACCTTAATATTTGTTTAACTATTATTGCAGTTATATAAAATAAAATAATTTTGCCTTCAATGCAATATTGTTTTGTTGCAACTCCCTCGTATGGGTTGTTATATATATTTTTTAATTCACATTAGTCTGATATTGTTTATGCTATCACTCTTCGATGTGCAGAATTCTGCATTGAGGGCATATAATGAAACCTTGGTTTTAAAACGACTTGCAGAAAGTAATATGCCATTTAAATCATCTAGATATCAACTTTGTAATTTGGTCAATTTATATAAAAAGAGAGGTTGAACAGCTACCAAATTTCAGAGATATGTACTTGTTTATATTATTTTTGTTTTGTAAATTGATATTTATTAAATAATACTATTTATGAATTAATATAAAAAATTAAGGTATCTTTTATCAGTTTTAAGTCTTTTAACGTATTATATCAGTATATTATGCTTATGTAAATTACTGCAAAAAATGTGGTACAATCTTGGTATGAAAGTGGATTCCTACTATTTTTTTAAAATACTAATATTCCTATTCTCTCCTAAGACATCGACCTCATGATCACCAATTAGGAGATAGATTGGTTAACCACTAATCCTAACACTTCCTAATGTTTCTCTATTATCATACAATGGAACAGACACTTCATAACTATATAGTATATACTTAACTAAATATACAAATCTTGACCTTAATAGTATGTAAGATGGTTGATATATATTTAGAGAGAGAGACTCAAGATATATGTAATATTATTTACCCATGACTACTTTTAATTTGCACTACATACAATTATTTGGTAAAATATGGATATGGATGAGGATTAATACGATATATATTTTTCAACGAAAAGACCCCAAAAATGTTCATGTAAACAGAGTATAATTTACTTGAAAAATCAGTGCAATAACGATCTGGGTCCGGTTGTTGAAAACTACTCGTTTAATCGACGAGAATGCCTTATAATAATAATAAAATTTGTAAGGGTTCTGCGGAACCCAGTGTCTCGCCTACTCTTTCATTAATCGCAGGCTCAACAAAAATGAGGAAATAAATCAATAAAATATTCCTGTTGATATTATCTTTAAATTGTAAGAAGCTTCTGTCCAACTTTGGTAAAATTCCAGGATAGTTTATGAATATAATACTGTTTAAAAACTTTTAACTGCAGACTAAATGTAATGTTAACTAGAAGAAAATTAAATTTCCTTCTAGATACTAGCTTTTGATCATAAACAAGCTTCTGCCCAAGTTTGGTACAAATCCAAAATAGTATAAGAAAGTTAAATTTTAAAAAGTTGAACTACAGAGTGAATGTGTTGTTTCCTGGCAGAAAACCTACGTCCATTTAAAAGTAAAATACGAAAAAAGTGGAATTTTATTTTTACAAATTTAACTTCTTGATTCTATCTTATGATCATAAACAAGCTTCTGTCCAAGTTTGGTAGAAATCCAGGATAGTTTAAGAAAGTAAACTTTAACCACAGAATGAATATTTGTGGACGAGGCTCGACAAAAATCAAATAAGACGACTTTAAGCTAGCTGTTATCAGTAAATAGACTGAATTGATAAAGAAAATTGCACATGCGACTCTAATCTGAGTATTTTCAGCAATAAAAATATATTAGTTAATGTCCCATGATATTGCTTATACATGTATATTTGTATACTGCAGGATATTTTTTTCCAAGGAAGAACTAACACCATTGTGAATAAATTAAATTACTGTTGTTGAAAAAGTGCGTTGCCAATGCCTCTTTATAGAAAACATCAATGTTTGAGAAATGTTCAAGCTTTGGGCAATAGAAATAGGAATACTTTTTAGAAAAATAAAGAAAGCTGCAACCTTTCTTCTTTTCACCTTTCTTCAGTGTGATATATATGATTTTCATAAGGATCAAATACTTATATTTGAACACAGAAATATCTCCCTAATCAACCATCTATACGTTAGTAAAGGGAGACAAAAGATTTCAATTTTAAGTTTCTTTATCTATTTGTCCAATGTCGTTTACTTTTGAGCTACAAGAAAAAATCGTCTTTAATGCATCTTTAATTGGCCATTGCTTCTGTTTCAAAAACTGTTCATTTGCAAGTTGAAACTGTGAACATGATTTCGTGAAATTTTAAAATGACAATTGAAAAAAATGTTATGCAAAGTGAAAAAAACCTGCTTACATTGACACGCATCATAATGAATTAATCACCCTAAAAAAGATTATTTTTCTAATATTGATAATAAAGTTGTTTGTCCATCTAATACTTGAATATTAAAACCGGGTTCCAAAGCTATTGTGAAACTGCATATTCCAGAGGTGGTGTGATTCAGATGTGGATACTTAAAAAAATCCAAAGATCTTTTAGAGAACATACGATCTAAGACTTTCATCTTGCAATAGTATTAAACCATCTGACTTTTCTTCACTTTACACAAGTATTCCCCATCATTCCAAACTAAAGGACAAATTGAAAGAGTTGGTATGACTTTGTAATGTTTCATTAAAAAGAATGGCGAACGTAGATACAAGTATCTTGTCTTGGAATTTGATAAAACCTACTTTGTAAAGAATCACTCTGATTCAAACAAAAAAAAAATCTTTGAAACTGACATTATCAAGATGCTTTATTTCTCGATTGACAACATATTTGTTACGTTTGGAGGACGTGTTTTTCAACAGACTTGTGCCCCACTTCTGGTCGACTTGTTTCTTTATTTCTATGATGCAGATTTCATACAGGAACTTCATAGGAAGAAAGATAAGAAGTTAGCAACATCCCTTAACTTTACGTTCCGCTATATACATGAAGTTCTCTCACTAACTGATACAAAATTTGGTGACTATGTTGAACGAATCCCTCTCATCGAGCTAGCGATAAAGGATACTACAGATACAGTGTAGTGTGCCCCATATCTTGACTAACATCTAGAAATTGACAATGAGGGCCGGTTGCAAAACAAAACGTGACGACAAAAGAGATGATTTCACCTTCCCAATTGTAAACTTTCCATTTCTATGTAGCAACATTCCAGCATCACCTGCACACGGAAAATATATCTCCCAATTGATACGATATTCCCGGGGTTGTTTTTACTATCATGATTTCCTTGATAGATGATTGCTGCTCACAATTTTTCCTTGTATTTCGGTATTATTACTTTTTATCGAGATGAATATAACTTACTTGAAATTTGTGCAAGTTCATACTATTGTTTAAATTATGGGTTTTCCGAACCAAAATTTACATTTTAGGCCAAAAGCGTGACTTATCCTAAGTGTTGATAGCTGTCTTGAAATGTTTTACAGAACCTTGTATGATGAAAAAAAATATAGTTTGATATATAATGAGATACGCCAAAAATGTCTACTAATAGACAACTTTCGAGTTCATCCGTCACCGTTTAGGGGCGTCGTCACTTCCCTTCCAATGTTGAGCGAGTGGTTGGAAAACTATAATTCTATATTGTATGAATTATTCGGCAAAATGAATTCTCAAAATTGACAATCAACACTGCTGTCATTAGGGAATCGTCAGTAAGTACCTACAGAGCAACCATTATTTCTAGTTTATCCTGCACAAAGACGATCACTAAGACGCTTGATGAACGTAAATAGTGCAGGGATACAGGCGACCCCCTCTATCTGGTAAATGACGTCATAAAGGCGTGCATAATTGACGAGTTTTTGCCGGTGACGGATGAACTCGAAAGTGGTCTATTTAAGGGTATCATTTCTTAAAATAGGTAATACGGAATGTTTGTAAATGGGACAATCATCTTAAAAAGTTGACTACTTGTTTATTATGCTTTATTTTTAACGTAACACAATGCTGATAGAATAAGATCCACAAAGTAAAAGACATTTAAACTATAAGTAGCAGGAATATACGATGCTTTAAAGTTTATATTTTTATCAGAATAATTGAGACCGAACTTGTCGACAATAAAATTTCGAAGAAACTTCATAAAAACTTTCATCAAGCTCTATCAACAACAAAAAATAAGAAAAAATATGATTATTTTCGGATTTTATAATTTGCTCATTAATTTCTAATTATTTATTTATGAAATAGCACTCAAACTAAGATTAGACCTTCCTCTGGGCAAAATAACCTTTCGCAATTTGGTTGTTCTGTTAACGATTTTGATTTTCATGGTCTTTAAAATGTGTTATATTTTTGCCATTTTATATACACTTTTGGTTTTACTGCATACCTGATGAAGATGTTCACAAGCGTAAGTGCTGTTTTATGAAATCAGTATCATGGGTTTGGGATTTGTTTGAAGATTTAAACTATTGTCTCATTTCTACAAAAAAATTGGGTAATATCTTTAGAGCAGTCTATTCAAATATGTATGTCTTGAGTTTTGTTATTGGTCATTCACCTTGCCCAACAGTGTCTTATATTTATAAATAAACATTGAGAGCCGGTTGGGAAAACAATTACGTCTAAAGATATGATTTCATCTTACCGATTGTGAATTATCCATTTGATAATTTATGTATTACTTTCTTTCATTTTTGCGAATATGCCTTGCCTATATGCCTTTTATGTTTCTTTACTGCATATGACGTGGCTCTGTACTTATACATCCTGTAATTATTGTTGTGCAGTGATTAAGTTTATAATACATGGTTGACTGCTGTACCCCTATTTTTGACATTTTTTACCTATTATGTCTCTTTGTTTTGTTAACCCATCGTAGTCAATATAATGGAATTTGATGCAACTATCATACAAATGTGAGGTGTAGCTAGCTTTAAACCAGGTTGAATCCACTATTTTCTATGTACCAATTTGCCTGTACCAAGTCAGGAATATGACATTTGTTATCTATTCGTTTAATGTGATTGAGCTTTTCATTTTGCCATTTTACTACAGATTTCCATTTTTGAATTTTCCTCGGAGGAGTTTAGTATTTTTGTTATCAAATAGCAAAATCAAACAACAAATGGATAACAACTGTCATATTTTTGGTACAGGCATGTAAATTATAAAAAGAAGCAGTAAATTCTTCAGATTTCCTTCTTATGAGATGGCCATAATAAGAGTAATATTAAGCCTTTCATTTGTTCTATGCAACCTTTTAAAATTGTAACCGATAGCAAATCTAATACTGGAGTGCCTCGCGATTGTTGTCAGCATGATCATCTTGATTATACGTAATTTCTTTGTTATTTTGTATTGTTGTATTTTCATTTAAAGGGTATAGTAAGATTAAAAGGCTTCCTTTGTTTTCCTGTCCAGGAATTCAGCAAAGGTTTGTTCTGGTTTTATTGTTTTCTTTGTTTACTAGTATGGTGTTGTTTCTGTAACTTTCATAACGTACAAACACTTCCATGCCCTAAAAATCAGTAGACGGGGCATGTAGTATCATCCATGTCTAGCCTTCAATCCTTCAAAAATAAAACTAGAAGTTAGTTTGGTATGTTGTACATTCAGGAACGGTTAATTTGATTTTTGATTATTCAATCCACAAAGAATCATTCTGTCCTCTATCCCTCTGATCACATTTCAATCAGCAATATGAAGAAATATAGGCAACAGTAATATACAGATGTACTATACAAAAGTAATAAATCGATTGAGAGATTACAAATCCGGGTTACAAACCAAAATCGGAGGAAACACATGAACTATCAGAGGAAGACAAAGGATAAACAGAGACACCAAAGTTTATCAAAGTCAACAACGAAATATTGGCTTACAACTGCCATATTCTTGACCTGGTACAGGAGACGTGGATATCTCAAAGACCAAATTACCGGAAATGTTTTTTTATCTATCAGATATTCAAGTTTCCTTAGCAACATGATAAACTTGCGAATCAAATTGTTTAATTTGATGTATGATTTGCATGCTGATTGACAAAAATGACAGAAATATCAGAAATATTATATAAATATATATTTAATTTTCATTGTTATCAAAATGTATAGTAATGGCAACATGTTCTTAACAGATGCAATAAATAAAATAAGATTCAATACATGTACATATATATGAAGAGACTATCACAGAACGAGACTTACTGTCTAAAATTTTCTTTTTTTATTGAACAATAAAGTTGATTATTAATAATGTCTAAGTATTTCATCCTATCTACTGTATTTAAATATATAGCTCTCAGTGTTTTATTAATTTTGATGCTTGGTCACTTAACTTGACGCGTTTATGTCTAGATTATAGAAGTACTGAATCAAAAGCAGAGTAACTAATAGATTGTGTCGACAACTTTATTTTATAAGTATGGATTAAAAAGTTAAATAGTTGCATGTTTATTGTATTGTCATTAGAAACACAAATGTTATCATGCAGTATTCATTAACATTTAGATGAACTTTGTAAACTTTCAAATTGATCGATTTGAGTAATGTGAAAACGGAACAAAAATAGAAATCATTTGAACACGATAAATAGTACTAAAGAAATACGTTAAGCACGAAATTGTTCAGAATGTTAGAGATTAACAAACAATTGGAAAAAGTACAAGTTTGTCAGGAATGAGCCTTTATTAATTGAAGAACTTATTTCGTGTTCAATTTAGTCTACTTGATTTAAGTTTGAAATTAATCCTGATGTGTTTTTATTTTCGACTGTGATTCAAGATTCTTTATTTTGTTATTTAACTTAAACATGTTTGAGAACAACCTTGATGAACAGACTCTTTTATTCAACGTCGACACTACTTTTATCCCGTTCACTACAATTCTAAAATGATTATTTTATTCACTCGCATTCACAATTTGAGTCAGGGTCGAGTAGAATTTAGGAATGAGTTTGTTACTATAAAAAAAAGCCTTTGCATTGAAAAAGTTTATTTAACGACCTGAAATGTATAAGATGTTACTTCGTTCTTGAGATTTATAAACTTTGTACGATTAGATGAATTTAAAGTGGAATACACTAGATTAAAAAAATTACATGTATCAGCTGTTCCATTATTATTAAGAAGTCTTTAAATAGTAATAATTTCCTTGCAAAATATGGTTTTGATAACAAGAAGAGTAGTCTTGGTGATAACTACTGTTGCTTTGTTATTTTTGTTCATTTTAGTTACTGATTAGAATTGTTTTGTCAGGGAATTTTGTAATTGTTTCCCATTGTGTTTTCCGTAAAATTTAATATTTAATATCAACCATAAACATCCTCAACTGCATAACGACTTTCTATTTTTTCGGCGAGGTCCACTTTATTTAGCTTTCGAAGACCTTTGATCAATTGTCCTAGTTCACACTGACGGTTGAATGACCTCCACTTTTCTAAGCTAAAAAGTGCAGATTCCTCCGGTGTTCTGTCTCTATGCGCAGATATTCTGTCTATTACTTCCAAATCCTTCATCTTACGGTCTGGGTCACGTGGTGGAATAAAGGGTAGCCGTTCATAAAGTTTCTTCCAATCTTTTCCGATGTAATTGGAGACAAATTTACACGCCTCTTCTAATTGACCTAAATAAAAAGAAGTACATTTCATTATTATTTATGATAAAGATATAGTACAAGGTCTACGATGCTGATGACACATTTTGATTTTTTGTGGACATGATGTCACTATTCATTTGACGTGCATAAAGAACTATTTGTGTGCTGGTATCATTGATGTATTGTGTAAGGAATTTACTATATTAGTCAAGTTCCAGATATTCATTTTATCTAAATAACGACCCTTGGGTGTATATAGGTACTCTCATCATGTTTTTTCAGGTTTGTAGTGATAGTTTATATATGCTAATGTGATATGCACAGTCCTTAAAAAGAGAGGTTAAAGACCGCAATGGGACATTCGAATAGAAGCTATCTTTAAATTGAGCTAGGTTGACCTGCTTTTGACACTATAACAGGGTAGGATAGTTAGTAAGAATCAACCTCTTTTGTTGGTTTTCTTTCTTTAACAAGGGTTTCTAAAAATGATTTTAATTTTGAATGCTCTTCATATTACTTGTCTTCCTATGGTTTTGGTAAGAGCGTCACTAGTACGTCTTATGAAGACGAACCGTGTGTCTGGTTGCAGTAAATATAAATAAGAGGCAACAATAGTTTACCAATGTTCAAATAACGTAAATCCATCAGGTAGATGCAACTCAAAGTACATAGACAACAAAAACTGAGGGAATCACTTCAACTCAAGAAGGAGCAAGACACGATGCGGTATCTTTCTTTTACATGCAATACCGCAATGTGAATCAACATTCAGTCAAAATGTCACAATAAGGAATATTACACACTCTTTAATGGTACAGATCAGACGACTTTTACCTTATCTACAGATCAAGGACCGCAAAATATGTCGTTAATGAGATGAGAAACAGACGAATTGTATCGGTCAACCAATTTAAGGTGTTGACCATAGAAATATGAAATTTCAATACAAGTCGCTATTCTGCTGAAGCATTTTTTTTTGTGTGTTAGGGGACACACCACTGTTAACGAGGCTCGTGACGTATTAAAAGTCAGAACAGGAACAACCACATCACTCAATAATGACCACTACGGATATGATAGCTCTGTTAGTCCTCGAGGGTATCATTGACCCAGTTGACAGTTATTCGGTTTTGGTATTAAAATACTGATATTTTTCTAATAGATTTTTTATAAAAACTATAAAATCATTTAAATTTAAGACCATTTATTTCCTTGTATGCATGTATAGCTCTGATTCATTGTCCGATTTGGTTAATACTATTGGTGATTTAAATAAGAAAATTTGCTGTTTGCGAATCAGTTAAAATTAAACACATCACGTTAATTGCATGAATAATCGAAATCACTGTAAACTGATCCAAAAGAAATCTGATATCGATGCAACACAATATTGTCATTGATGGCCCTTTATTTAAGGTGCACGCCAATAATTGCAATATGTGGTTGTCAATGACGCGGATTATTTCCTTGCGTATTCAGTATCATATGTAACATGCATGTTTGGTCAAATGCTGTAAAATAATGTCACACAAGGGTGCAAAAACTTTATTGTTGACAGGTGATCCTAGGATACAATGACAATTTTAATTCTTATATTAAAAAACTTTGACCTGTTCCGTGTGCCAAGCTTGACAAAAATATCAAAAACCAAAAACGTTTTTGTGTAAATACACTTTTCGTAGTATTTTGTATCACGATAAACATAAACCTATTGGGTAGTTATCGTGATTCGGTTAAATTTTTACCAAATTGTATGCTTAGTTCACACAAAAGTACATTTATCAACAAATAAGAACTATCACACCATCGCAGTACTTATGTGTCTGTCTTTATATTAACATCAACTTCAATTTTAGCAACGGCTTGATTAACAAATTTAAAAAATCCACAACCCATTTCAAACATGCTAAAAATAGTTAATAAGCAAATCAAAGCAGCGAATAACTGTGATCACACATATTATGTAATGCATTGTTTATTATGTGCAAAGCTAACGAAAAATACAAAATAACCAAATCAATGACAATTACTTGACTTTTAAAACACGTTGCAGTCTTGGAGATGAGGAATAACAATAAAAGCCCTGTTTATATTTCATTTAAGTTTTGTCAAGTGTGATGAATTAGTAGATCATCTCCCTTCTTTTTCATTGTAAGGGTTGAACAGGTCGTAAATGTTTCGTCTCATGAGGCTGTAATTATTGCTTAAAATGAAATTAATTAAAAAGAGAATTAACTATTCATTAGAGGATTATTTTTTCCAATAATAAAGGCAACAGGTTTTCAGTCAATAGTACAAGAATATAACAATACAATAAATGAGTTTTCAATGCAAACTATAGTCCTGTTTAATCTAAGGTGAACACATTGGCATATCTATGATACTTTAAAATAAATATGATTTTAAAAAAAATGAAATTCTGGATATAAAAAAATAAGAGTAGTCAATTTTTTGGAACATAAATCACGTGTTTGAACTTAAAAGGAGCAAACTTACAAACTTTTTCAAAAGACTGCTTAGTTATGCATGCTTTGAATGATACAAATTGACCACAATATTTTAGTGTTCAAAGTCTCGTAAACTAAGGTCACAACTCCCTTACGCAATGGAAATCTTAAAGGGTTTAGGAAGATGCCCCCTAAGATTTTTATTGGGAAGTTCAATTTACTCCATATCGTGTATGATACTCGGAAGTTCTATTTAGTCCTTATCGTGTTTGATACTTGGAAGTTCTATCGATGTTCACTCGTATTTGATGCTCATAAGTTCTGTTTAGTTCCTCGTGTTTAATACTGAAAAGTATTAGTTATGCTCACTCGCGGTTGATACCAGGGAGTTTCATTTATGCCCACTCGTGGTTAATACCCGTGAGTTCTACTTAGTCCAGGTTGTATTTGATACTGAAAAGTTCTACTGATGCCCACTCGTGTTTAATACCCGGGAGTTCTGTTAAGTCCTCCGTGTTTAATACTGAAACGTTCAATTTATGCTCACTTGTGGATGACACCCGGGAGTTTCATTTATGCCCACTCGTGGTTTAAACCTGGGAGTTCTATTTAATCAATGTTGTGTTTGATACTGAGAAGTTCTTCTGATTCCAACTCGTGATTGGTAGTCGGGAGTTCTATTTAGTTCCTGGGTTTTTTTTTATACCCGGGAGTTCTATTAAGGCTGTTTCGTGTTGGATACTCAAAGTACCTCAAATGTCATATGGTGTTTGATTCTTGGGATTTCTATTTAGACTCTGTCGTGTTTGATCTTCAGAAGTTACGTTGATGTCCTATCGTGTTAGATTAACTTGCCCAACAATTATGCATTTAATGTTGTAGCTCTGAATTCGGTATCCTACAAAGACAAATGTATGCCACAGAATCTGCTTACCCTTCGGAGCACCTGAGATCACCCCTAGTTTTTGGTGGGGTTCGTGTTGTTTATTCTTTAGTTTTCTATGTTGTGTCATGTGTACTATTGTTTTCTGTTTGTCTTTTTCATTTTTAGCCATGGCGTTGTCAGTTTGTTTTAGATTTACGAGTTTGACTGTCCCTTTGGTATCTTTCGTCCCTCTTTTATCCATTATACTCACATTTTCGAGAGGCATTTCATTTTTCCCACCCTTTTCCCATGTTGGCTAACACATGGTATTGAATAGTGCTGACATGATTGCCGCCCATTTATCATTCCATGGCCTTTAAAGCTTGTCAATCGGATTGGGTTTTGTTCTTTGTTAAATGGCTGTACGATGGTCTGTAGTATATTTCTTTATACTGTCCAACTGATAGCAAAATATCTTAAGTCACAAACTCATGTCACAGCATTTTAATTTTAGAGTAGTGCATTTTGGTGGAAGAGCAATTACACAGTATTAAGTGTGCTTCACCCTTCTTATGAAAACAATGTACACTCTTTCATCCATAATCCCGTGTTACAGAATATATATATATATATTACCTAGGTTGGAACTGGTTTCATCTCCTGTTCCAAGTAGAAACTTGCTGGTACTGTATTATTGCGAGAGAGATACAATCATATTGTTTTTAAAGACGTGATACCATAAGTTTTAATTTACGAGTAAAACCATTATAAAATTGCATTTAAAAATTAAAATCACAAATACTGAACTCCGAGGAAAATTGAAAACGGAAAGTCCTTGATCATGATCAGTTGATAAATGTTAAATTTAGGCGTTTTGGGAAATAGGCCGGTGACCAAAGTCGGAATTATGAAATTTTAATAGTCAAATGTGGTTTACGGCTACATCATGTATCATTGGATTCGGAAATATGTGTACTTTCAGATTCTCCTGGTCGTCAAAAGAAAGTATGGTGCAGTTATTTCAGAAATCTTGATCAAAGGTCACATGTATTATTCAAGGAAAAACAAAATTAAATATCTGATTTCAATTTAAATACCATTTTTACAGTAGAATGATTGAAAACTTGAATCTATTTTCTTCCTTAGTTAATTTTTCATTAAAATAAATGGAAACCCATCATTAAATGAGATTTCCGAACAAACGTATGCGACATTACAAAAAGAGGGGTAGTTTTCAGTTTTAAATTATGTATTTTTTTCAAGTAATAAGAACAACGTCCGTAGAAACTTAACAAAATTTATGGAAAATTATGAACAATGACTTCGAAATGGTGCTGTTTTAAATTTTCTAGTAAGGAGTACTCGGAATCAGATATCTAACTTCGTCACACCTTCAATGATATACACACTGTTTGTTGTCCAGGTTTGTGCATGACGTAAATAAGCAACAAGAAATCAATCTTAGAATTTCTACTTTGTTGAAAAACATTTCTGACGTCTATCAATTTTCAGCCGTAACATAAAAGGTAGTAAAATGATAAACGAGGAATAAAGACATTACTCGACTAATACCTATGTTTTGTGTAGCCTAGCTTATCGAGTTGTTTAGGGCACTGGACATTACGTTTATGTAGTTGGAGTTTACGATGTCACAGAAGCATGAGTTCAGTAACCGCTTATTTAACCTGGCTTGACCATTGTTTGACCATTTGTCAGAAAAAAAAGTTTATATAATATATATTTATATATAGCACCTTTAGATAATTGATTAAAGTTTACTATGAGGTTAATTTAGTAGAATTTTATTGATTGGATTTCTTCAGCAGTTGGTGTCAATAGATTGTATATCCTCATTGCAATGTCAATAATCAATAATGATATGTAAATATATATGAAGAATTGTCTCTCAATTTCAAAGGAAGTATGTTATAAATCTAAATTTCATGCTGACATGAAAAAGAACTTGAGGAATATATAAACATACGCTAGCTCACCGAATACTTATAAGTCAACGTTCTCATCTAAAACTTTTATAAATATTGACTATAGAGGGTCTTGTCGGTGTCATATATAAACAAGGGTGCTTTTAAAACATATAACATGAAGAAAAGGCAACAAATAAGGTAAAAAGAAAGACAATATGAAGTAGAGTATTGTTGATGATCCTTAGTATATACTGGTGGGTTAGTGTGAAGTTGTATTCGTTATCAAGTTTGAATTTCTTTTTCAAATTACAAGAATCAACAAGTAATAATTTCTTTCACAAATAAAGGCAAATTTGTGAATACAAATATGATTAAGATAACATCATTTCATTTGTATCATGTCTATGATACACGATTAAAGCTCCTCAGTGGAAGCAAGTATACTAACTATATCTTTCTATAATGAGGTCTTAGTTCTTGATCGAGTTTGTAGAACCTTGATAGAACTACGAATAATAAAAATTTTAACGTCACATTTTCATGTCTTTACAATATGAAGTGTTTGTTTAAAATGTTTTATATTGAGTTTGAATTTGCTTATAACAAGTAAATCCATGTCGATTGCAACTCTTAAAAGACTTGTCATATTAAAGTGGGAATTAAATAGACCAAAATTGTAAGATATTCACTTAGATTTATAACTGAACTCCTTTTCATAACAAAACACCGAGGTTTACAACTCTCATACGTATAACACTTCACCAAGGTTTGTTACTCCTATGCATAACAATGCAGATAGCTTTATAACTCATATACACAACACATAGGTTTATAAAAATTTGCAACTCTAACAGCAACTGCAGTTGATATCTTTCACGTTTCCCTCAGTTTTAGTTTGTTACCCTGATTTTGTTTTTTGTCCATGGATTTATGAGTTTTGAACAGCGGTATACTACTATTGCCTTTATGATACGGTGTTCCATTATGTTTACTTTTGGTGTTTCCTCAAAAGATAGTATCTGATATGACAAAGTGTGAAACCATTGAAAGGATAAACTGGAGGTCTTATTTACGACAGAACAATCATAGAACAACAAATGTGACTGAAAGACCAACGACAACTCCTGAATTACAGGCCTATCATATGGGTGATGGGTTTTATCATATGAAACATAAGATTTACTGAGACGTCTTTCAATGATCCACCTGTTCCGCGACTAATAATTTTAGTTTTCCCTATACCATTTCGTATCTTCTTTTGTTTTTTAATGTGTTTACCTTAGATTTTAGATTTTGAAATATGGAATGTTTTTTAGTTATTAATTGCTACTTATAATCATAATGTATAATCATTATTATTTCCGATGTCAGTTACATAATACTAGAAATTGGAACCTGATCAATGGCGTATTGTTGCTTTGCAAGTCACCACAAGACGAATATTCAGCCGGGCTTTTTATCTACAACACACTATGCTACTTTAACAAAAAGTACAGACTAAAGCATGGGAGATGCTATGGTGTTGTGTAAATAAATCATATATTTAAGGTTAAATATATATATACTGATATATGGATATGTCTGATGGTCTAAATTTGTTAAAAACAAATGTCAGTTGTCATGCAAGGGTTGAAAACTTTACTGAAACTAAAACTGAAAGCAAAACTTATCCTGTTTGAAAAAGAAAGAATGGTCGGAATAGGGATGTTAAATCCGATGCCTTGTGTAGGATGATAAACAAGCTCTACGGGCGTTGACGAATTCTTAGAACAAACCTCTGTGGTGTCGGTAGTTTTTTCTATTCACTTTTATATACAGATAAAGGGCGTCTGGCGCAAATATAAAATTTCATTCATAGTATCTATGGTGAGTTTATTTTCTACAATGACAATGGGGTTTCTTTAAAGACACATCAGATGATTTTCAAGAAAACGTTGCTTTTGATGAAAATAGCGTTACCACTCGCTCTACTGCTATATCATGCTGGTGCAATACTAAAGGTATAGATGATCTTTACTTCACCAATCGTACATGTAAAGCATTGTATGGTCGTATTA
Organism: Mytilus trossulus; assembly: GCF_036588685.1. Taxonomy (NCBI): domain Eukaryota; kingdom Metazoa; phylum Mollusca; class Bivalvia; order Mytilida; family Mytilidae; genus Mytilus; species Mytilus trossulus. Next base: position 40,706,517 of record NC_086374.1, on the reverse strand, counting down.
GGTTTATTGAAGGCATGCTGAGTAGTTAGGAAGAATATAATAGTACAATTTGAGGCTTGCAAAAAAACTTACATTTCCTTTTTCTCCGTTTTGTAAATTCTAAGGAAAAAATTAAAGAGCTAAAAACGTGATATGGTTTGTATAACTCTATTAATATAATGCATATGTATACATGTATAAATCTTTTTTCACCATTTTTAAAATATGTTCGTATTTAGTTTTATTCGTGAACTAATCCGTATGTTAATTAAAACTAAATTACATTTCATTACACATACTGTAACCTCTGATTACAACCCCCCCCCCCCCCCCCCCCCCAAAAAAAAAAATAAAAAATAAATAAGAAACATTCATAATTCAAATGTGAGAATTTAAAGACTATATATATGCATATGTGGATCAGACATTTCCAATTTTACATGTTATGTTTTATACGACTTATAGATTATCAAAATCTTGTGATTAACGAACTTTGAATTAAGAAAAAAGGAAATCTTGAATTTGGGATTTCTAAAAAAAAATATAGAAGTATGATACATTGTATGTGAATGTCTAAGTTATGTCGATACTCACCATTTTCTTGTATTTTTATCCGTCGTTTATGCATCATTCTGAGTGTATCTGGTGATAGATTTAAAAGTCTGATTTTCTTGAGTACAGCAGATTTCTGATCTATACTAGAAATTCGATCATATATAGATTTGATTTCAATCTCCATCCCAAGCATTTTTTGTCTCATTTCATGTTGTTCATGACGATTGGTAACAGCTTCCACTTTATATTCATATGTACTGTCATTAACACTTTTGAATTCTCTGTCTAACCGTATCTTCTGTCTCTCCATTACTTGTTTATTTTCTTCCAACTTGTCGAGACAACCATATTCTCGTTCTAGATTAAGTCTGAGGTCACTTCGATACCGGGGCGAGACAGGAGTTTTATCTGCTATTTCATCTTTAAGTTGTTGTATCTCTTTATTTTTTGCCTCAATATCTCTCTCCAACTTTTGAATTTTAAGAATAACTACTTCTAAACTTTGTTTTGCTCGATGTTTTTGTCTTTTATGGTTAGAATGTTCCCGGGCAAGAGTAGCATGCGTTTTCCTTTTCCGTTCTATACTCCCATCAGTGCTTCTAATTTTTTGTCGCAACTTTTCAATATCATCTTCAAGCTTCTCTTTATAAGAGTTATTGAAGAATATATCTTGCAAAAGTTTGTCTGGATAAGCAGAATCTTCAGCTATCCATTTTTTGGCTGTATGCGAAACTTCAATCAATAGAACACACGTTTCCTCCATTAATTTGGCATGCACGTTTCCTTCTGAAATAAACGTTTCGAAAGGTTTTTTAATTTCACCATATTCAAGTATACTTTTATTAATTTTGTTGATTTTTGCATCCATTTCAGTTCTGTATGCATTTATTGCTTCTTCATATTCAAGTACAGGCTGAATTTCCAATTCCTCAGCCTCTTCAATGAAACTTTGACAGTATTTATAAAGATGACCACGCGCGCATTCTACAATCATTTCTCTAACACCTGGGATCATCAGTTCATACTCTCTTGCACGTTCACATATATTCAACAAATCTTTGTACGAGTCTTTCTTTCTTAGTCCATCTTCGGTTGCCTTTATTTTATGTTTCTCGAAGAATTCCTTCCACGTTGGAAATTTTGATGGTTCAGTTTCCCAAACCTCGCACAAATCCTTCAAACATTTTGCACATGCACTGTAATCTATAGCATCTCTGTTTAAATAATGTTTGGCAAATTTACGTATTTGAATACACACTTCATTTACATATCTAATTATAATTCTATAGGCCGCTTCTCTGCTCGCTGGTGGTCTAGATTTTCTGGCACGCTTTGATGACTGCATTTTCTACTCATAATCTCTAAGTGGTCTTCAGAATCTCTAGATCAAGTTCCAATTTGAGTTAGCTTTGTTAATCATCTTCTGTCATTTTTCCTGTAATACCAAAAACACTGGCTACTAAGTAATGTATATCTATAAATCAAAACATGATACTTATTTTGCTATTCAGTCTTAAATTCTATATTTACTTTGTGTTCAACTCAATCTCAGATAGCACATAGATACCATGTTTTGTAAACAAAGCGTTGATAGTTACTGGTAAAACATCAATTACTTACTAAGCAAGAGACTAACCTTTAGTTTAAAGAATATTTTTAAAATTTCTAACGTTGTTCTTGTGTCTTACTAAAGTCACATACTAGGCCATAAATCTGACTATTTACTTATTTCTGTGTACCCAACTTGTATGTGCTGCCGTTATTTAAAGACATAACTTAGTTACATTTCAATATTATTCCTTTGTTTATGTTGACATTGTAGTTTGGTTACCTTTTGTGAAACAGATTCCTTTCAATCTACCGTGAAAAAGCCACACGTCATTAATTTATTGTCATATATATGTTGAAAAACAATGTAGTATGATTATTGGAATTTTTTCCATTGCAACACCTGCGGTGCTTGTATTATCGGAAAGACACACGGCAATCTCTTGTTACTGATATTCTATTGATCCTATTGATCACAATTATGTATGATTAAGTGTAAATAGTCAGCTTTTCAGTTTTTATATTGTCGGATTTCTTCTAGGAACTTTTTTTGTGCTCCTAAATTAACAAATCTGCACTGATATCTTACAGTTTACAAATGAGGAAAACGTTTGCCTCTGAACACAATCTATATACTCCGGTCATTTATTTGTGTCATATCATGAGTGTTATGTGTCAAGTTTCACAAACCCATGTACAGTTTTTTTCTTTCAAAACTAAATTGTTCACAATCAGTTCTCATGCCACAGATTTAGTGTAAAGAGTCATTAAAAGTCTGAGCAATGCCAACATATAAGTGCATACTATCGAAGGGATGTTGCACATTAGTTTTTATACAGGTAAAGCGATACATATGCTCGTTATATGTCGTTTTGTTTTAACAAAAACAGAATTCAGATCTAGCTATGGTCTTGTTTCGTTAGTAGTAAGTTTATTCAAAAAGATGAATTAGTTTACATTGAACGTATCTAACTTTATGCCATGGGCTTTATAATAACATAGCCTTAAAGTGAGGATTAGATATGTCGTTTTTAAATATGAGTTCGATATGTAGAGCCAAACGTCAAAACTAAATAGTTGAATCTTTAAATGAATTTTGAAACACTTTTAAGTAATTTTGGTTATGAAATTCCCGACTCTATAATTATCAGTTATACGAAGACTTATAGAAAGAAGGCATTGTCCCGACTCCACACAGGTTGTGTGGGGGGTAAAAATAGATTAATGTAACATAAATGTAATATGATTACGTTGGGTTTGGGTTTCGTCATATCACATTTTGAAAAAGAACTGACACCGATGAAGGTATTTTTGAACATTCTGAACCCTTTTCGTCCAATCGGAAATCAGTATTTTTCCTTTTTTATTTTCCAAAGTAGGAAAAGAGCAAAACAAAAAATCACGAGTACTGCTGTTTTTCTAATTATTATCAGTGAAAAGTAACTATTAAGAAAAGAACTACAAGACATTGAAAGTTGAGTTTTAAATATTGCAAACGTTATATAATGGTACAGATATGGAAAGGAAAGTGAAAAGGGGATATAAAGTAGGAAATATAAACACTTAATCTTGTTATTACACCAGACCTTAGAGTTAATGTTGGTTTTTTTTAAATAAGAATGACATTTGGAATATGAAGACAATGACATTCTAGAATGCATCAATAAAAAAACAGGCTACTGATCTTTGAACGAACATGATTTTTAAATATTTAATGATTTATTTTTATCATTTTAAAAAAAATGGACAATTTTCTAAACTAATTTTTTCATATATTGTTTTAATGAAGAAATTCGAGATAAAAAAAAGTACTAACTTGAAAAATCTGGAGGGTTAACAAACTCTTATCAACTTATCATTTTTGTCATTACAAAACCCTCGCAGTTCTGTTATTCTATCTGCTGAAAGTACCTTTAAATATGATTTACATTTTAACCATGCTTACACTTCAAAGTGAACTTATATTCTTTAAGATTTGATTAATACATTGGGAAAGGATACATTTAAATTGTCACTCGAATGTGTGGATATGTTCTAAATGGGATCGGCTACGCCTAGGGCTATATATTTTCATAAAAGATTACTAAGTATTGTCTAACCTATAAGTAAAATATGTTGCCTTTTTACCTAAGCGGATAGTCACTACAGAATAATATGCACAATATTCGTTTTGTCAAACACTTCTCGAGTATTTTCGTATACTATACTCATCATAGATACAAAGTTCAAATGTTTTTCAGACACGCGTTTCTTGATACAAAAGACTCGCAAGTGACGCTCAAATCAAACTTGTTTAAAAAGGCCGAATAGATAACGAAGTAGGAGATTTTTGAGGACACAGAAGGTTTTGCCAAATACAACTTTAATAATCCAATCCTGGCGTAGAAAAGCCGTAGTATTTGGAAAAGTTTAAATTGTTTAAGCAGTAAGTATATATGCTTCATTTTGCAAAATGGCAATTGTAATCTTATAGTGTGTGTCTGTGTATGTTGCGTTGTCGTTTGTTTTTTTGTAACATTTCAGTGTTTCTGTTGTTTCGTTGTTTTCCTATTATAGCTGTTGTATGTGTTTCTCTCGGTTTTATATTTATGACGTTCGAACAGTTGAATACTACTTTAGCCTTTATTTATCTGATCATAGCAATGATAATTCCTGCAAACACAGCAGTACTGACTACTGGGCTGGTGATACCCTCGGGGAGGACACGACACCTTCACCAGCAGTGGTATCGACCCAGTGGTTGTAAAGTAACACATCATATACCCCAGGATTAAACTCCTATCGGACTAGTCAACTAACAACATAGTATAGATATAGGAAGATGTGGTGTGAGTGCCAATGAGACAACTCTCCATCCAAATAACAATTTAAAAAGTAAACCATTATAGGTTAAAGTACGGCCTTCAACCCGGAGCCTTGGCTCACACCGAACAACAAGCTATAAAGGGCCACAAAATTACTAGTGTAAAACCATTCAAACGGGAAAACCAACGGTCTAATCTAGAGTTATATTTGACTGTTTTATATTTCCCATCTTATTTGTCTTTGATTCTCAGTTTTCTAAAGTCGCCTTAACAACAATCACATTTAATACGTTCTGTAAGGATTCAGAACAATGTTAGGAAAACTTACTGTTTCCTGTCAGTGCTGTCATGACAGAGATATAAATATTCGTTAATTTTAATCAACATCCTTTTACCTCTATAATATTCGGCATTATTCTGTTTTGTTCCACAGGATATTGAAATTTAGAGTTAAAAAATTAATCTTCATTTTAAGATTTACATTTCAAAAGTTTTCAAAGGTTATCGATTGTAATTGGTACAACTTTATTAAGACAGACTTTATAAGAAGATTTAAACCAATTCTATCAAAGATAATAAAATGAAATCATCGTTCAATGAGAAATAATTCTTGATAATAATCAAATCTATTGATGACTATTACGTAATGTATTTTCCTACTTGTTTTCGGAATGTTTCACTCGGAAATTACTTCCTGCTGTTTGAGAATCATTGTTATAAAATCAATCGACCGTTCTCGATCAATTCTGGCGCTGTAAATTCTATTACAAGACTTTGATCAGTTTTATAATGGCCAGTCGTGTAGAAAGTGATAAAGCTGAAACGGCGTGCTATAAAAGTGCACAGTGGTCGGCATCACGTCATTATAAAAGTGAAAGGGTTTCGGTTATTTATAAGTAGACTTGCGGTTTAATAAAGGGTTGAATTGTGCATAAATCCCTGTTTACCTGAGATCTACATAATAATCAGTTAATTCTCTTTTATTATTAATTTTTGTCATGCTTTTTATGAAAATTCAAATATATCTGAGCTAAAAAAATATTGAAATGGGTTGTTTGGATTACATAACTGAAAAGTTGGACCGTCTCGATTAAATGAATGAAAACTCGCCTGTCAATAGATCACTAAACAAAACATGCAGTCAGAGAGTTATTCAAAGGGTTTTACAATGCTAAGACCGCTGCACTCCCCCAAAACGAGATGTATATCTAACTTCCCCAATTAGTTTGGACATTCCTGGCTGTAGCAGCCGGCACGGGACATTTGCGCTTTTTCATAGGACTTTTGCGCTTTTTTTTGTGGACACTTGCGCTTCAAAACATAGGACATTTGCGCTTTTTAAAAATGGACATTTGCGCTTTTCACATAGGACATTTGCGCTTTTTTTATATATATATCTATGACTTCCCTTTTCTTTTATCCGGGCTTGGGACCGGCAGGTTTGACCGGGCAGAGTTAAAGTCATTCTTTATGGTTAAAAACTTAAAAATCATTTCATAGCACAAACATGTCATATTGTTGATAATTGTTTAAAAGTTTATGTACAGCTAAAAGTACACATTCTTATGAAATAAAACCATGCATGTACTGTCATCACAATTACAGGTCAGTTATAGCTTGATATTCGAAGCCCAATGAGTGAACAAATCTTGCTCTTGTTATCTGTCCTGATTGGTACTTAAATAAATGATCGAGTTTCTACTTCTCAATTCTTGTTTGGGGAGCCTGTTCATTAATGTACCTAATCATAAACATTTTTTTCATTTACTAGTCTCTATAACTTTAAACTCCATGTTCAAGACTGTGTAAATGTGAACTAACTATAATGACAAATTTAAGTTATTTTTTTTAACTTAATGATTACTTCTCATTAAGATTACAGGTAGACCACTTTAGGTAAAAAGCGCAAATGTCCGGTCAATTTAATACAGGTGAATCAAAATTAAAAGCGCAAATGTCCATAGTATTTGAAGCGCAAATGTCCTATCGTTTTACAGGTAGAAAAGCGCAAACGTCCTGTGCCCGTAGCAGCGTATTGTTAAAAAATCTTAACCATCTTTGGAGTATGAAATAGTTCAGTTGTGTGTATAATATACCATGCACGTTGAAATAAAGTCATTAAATTTATGTACAGTTTATATTGAACCGAATGCGTGGGTTGTAATTAAACACTGAAAAATAAATCAAAGTACTTTTTGTCAAAAGCACCAAACATGTTTTTGTTATATATATCTGTCAAAATCTAAAAACAAAGATCGAAAAAGTTGCGCCATGTTAGCCATTAAACTTTAAGGTTCAACAGCTTTTGGTACGGAATTGTCTTCTTTTATTTAAAACAAATCATTGAAAGCAGATTAATCATTCTATTTGAAGAATACGGTTTTACAGACTTAAAAGATATTACTCTATGAAAGTAATTTGAAATACTTAACAGAGTCTTAACTAAAGATAAGAGAGAGAAAAGAGACTATGTTCTCCTATATGATGAATCTGATAACAATTAAACTTAACGAATGTCTGACATGGAATGTACATTCGTAATGGAGAACTACGGCCAGTTTGCATAGGGCTTTCGAATTAATCATTTTAATAAGTCATCCATACAAATGGGTCATTAACGTTTTAACAATTGTCACTCCAGTTTAAGTCTTTTGAAGTAATTTTGCGCCAAGGGACCTTTCACTGCGATTTATTGAAGCAATTCTACCTTAATCAGTGTATTAACATAGTTTGATTAAAAAGCTTTACCATGCAGAAATACTGAGGGAAAAAGAAGAAAAATAACTTTAGTATAGATTGGATCCACCCTTATCAGTGTACTATGAATTCAGAAATTGTTGCGTGCATTTATTATTGCTATTTTGAAGGAAAAAATGCCAAAACTGCCAGATTAATTATTGCAATTTCTTGGAATTCGGCATTTAGACATATGTATCAAATTCAAAATGCGAGTTCTTATTGATATGGTACCCTGTTGCATTATTCGCATTAATAAAAACCTCACAATAATTTCTGTATTTAGATCTACAGTAAATACAAAACATGTTATAACCAACCATAGATGTATTACATCTATGAACTAACAAAGTAACTGAGAAAAAAGGTCAAACACATTTAGCAAACGAACAAAATTGAAATCCAGGGAGACCAATAAATCAATACAACTATATTTTTTTTTTAATTAAAACCGAAAATGGGGAAAAAACATCATTCAAAATTGGGACCTTCATTTTTGTATGGTCCAAGGAAACTAAATTTTATCTGCTCAATGGAGGTTTTTTTTTTCTGCGTATTTCTAGAACTATGACTTTTTTTATTATATCTAATCTGACATTTAGTTCGGGTTATATATTGAAGATATGTGCGAATTCTTGTTTGACTGACCAATTTTTAAACATAAAGGCTACCATGTGGGAAATAAAGATTACCAATAAAAGCGCTGTTCCAAATGCATTTTGTACTATCTTCTTAACCCGAATAATCCAGTCGTTATATTACGATCACTTCGATCACTCCACTTCCTCGAGAAAAGTAGTGGATAGAGGGCGCTGAATTATTCGAGTTACTATCTTCTGTGCATTTAATTTTTATTTTTTGTGTGTCATAGATTGATACCCCATATTGTTTACTGTCGATTCTATTTTTTTTCTTTAAGGAAGATATAAAAAAAAATGTAAAGCTAAAATAAAATGTTTAACTAAATTTAAGGTAATTTGTTCCTTTCTTTTCCCAATCCAAATAACTACAAATTTCAACTTCTCTATGTGTGAGGTCAACTTTTTTTTTGGCAAAACCACATGCATTAAATATGCAACAATTTGATTATGTCTCGTCTAAATAAGACTCGCCAGTGACACTGGGGTCACATTCCTAATTTGGGGGAAGGTTATTATTTCATATGACCAAAACGTACAAATTGGCATACAAGTTTTAAAAGAGATACAATAAAGACGTTGTAGGTCGAAAATAAGCTAACAACATCATGGCAAAAAATCATTTATTAAAACTTCATAAAGAGATCAGTCTGAATAAACCCACATGTGATTTATTTATTTTGTACAGGATCGTTTTTCATAACGATCCAACGCCTAAACGTTTTCTATATATATATTGATAAGTTTCAAGGCAAGGTAACATGAAAATTACCGTGTGATAACTTTTTTATCTTCTCGTTTCTATTGTTATCATCAAAATTCGACTGTTGAAAACAAGTTCCATGACTTGAAGTATCCAAATATCAAATGGTTCTTATGAATTTATAATGTACATTTAACGACTAGTTTCATAAATGATTTAATATTTTATTATATTGTAACAAAGTAAATTTTTGTATCTGACATAATCGATGAAAAATGTGTTTTCATTATGAATAACTGACTGTTTTATGCATTTAAATATAAAAATATGTTGACTCCGTGACAACAGGATATTTCTTTATAATTCATGAAACTCTTTGAAAATAAAAATGACGATGAAATCAATGTATATTGAACATTTTCGAATAAATTTTCCAAACCATTAATCTAAAGCCTTTTTGCCATTAACATTACATACAAGGGATTGCTTAAAAAAGCAAACAAACAAACAACAACAACAAACAAAAACACGTTTTAATCTTGGGCCGATACATAAAAGGAGGGGGCACTCACTGCCCTAAGAAGGAGCCCGCACTAGTAATACTTCAGCGATATCCTATATAATCATCAAAATGTTTCCTACAAAAGCCCCCGATCCCTCTGGATCCGCCTATGATTTTCATTATTCTTAGTATTATTTTAGACAACCCAGACCGCAATTTTTACCTACAGACCGAAATTGTATTGAAAATAAATAGAAAATTGAAAAATTACATAAACATATAATCATGTCGTTGTTTCGACATAATTGCCTGATTTATTGGCCTGTTTTCAAATTAAACGAAAATAATAATGTCTATTTCGACATATTTCGTTGTAATTTTTCGTTATAGTTGTTGCGACATAACAGCTCGTAATATTTGTATAATATATAAACTCTTCATAGACACCAGGATATAGATATACCTCTTTTTCCATTGGCACCTCATCCTTGTAACTTCCATCCTTCCAACCCCTAGCTCATCATCGACCAACAATTTTACCAGGATATAGATATACCACTATTTCGATTAGTAACTCATTCTTGTAGCCTGCACCCTCACACCCCCTATCTCCGCAGCGACCAACAATTTCACCATGCCATAGATATACCTCTTTTTCAATTGGTACCTCATCCTTGTAACTTCCGCCCTCTCACCCCTAGCTCATCATCGACCAACAATTTCACCATGATATAGATATACATCTACTTCGATTGGTACCTCATTCTTGTAACTTCCACCCTCCCACCCCCTAGCTCCTCATCGACCAAAAATTTCACCATGATATAGATATACCTCTATTTTGATTGGTACCTCGTTCTTGTAACTTCCACCCTCCCACCCCTAGCTCCTCACCGACCAACAATCTCACCATGATATTGATATACCTCTACTTCGATTGGTACCTCATTCTTGTAAATTCCACCCTCTACCCCCTAGCTCCTCACTGACCAACACAGATACCATGATATAGATATACCTCTATTTTTATTGGTACCTCATTCTTGTAACTTCAATCCTCCCATCCCCGAACTCCTCATCGACCAAAATTTTCACCATGATATAGATATACCACTATTTTGATTGGTACCTCATTCTTGTAACTTCCACCCTCCCACCCCCTAGCTCCTCACCGACCAACAATCTATACATGGTATTGATATACCTCTACTTCGATTGGTACCTCATTCTTGTAAATTCCGCCTTCCCATCCCTAGCTCCTCACCGTCCAACACAGATACCAGGATATAGATATACCTCTATTTCGATTGGTTCCTCATTCTTGTAACTTCCACCCTCCGACCCCCTAGCTCATCATCGACCAACACAGATATCATGATATAGATATACCTCTCTTTCGATTGGCACCTCATTCTTATAACTTCCACCCTCCCACCTCCTAACTCCTCAACGACTAAAACAGATATCATGATATATATATACCTCTCTTTCGATTAGTATACCTCACTCTTATAACTTCCACCCTCCCACCCCTAGCTCATCATCGACTAATACAGATACCATGATATGGATATACCTCTCTTTCGATTGGCACCTCACTCGTATAACTTCCAACCTCCCACCCCTAGCTCCTCATCGACTAAAACAGATATCATGATATAGATATACCTCTTTTTCGATTAGCACCTCACTCTTATAACTTCCAACCTCCCACCCCTAGCTCATCATCGACTAAAACAGATATCATGATATAGATATACCTCTTTTTCGATTAGCACCTCACTCTTATAACTTCCAACCTCCCACCCCTAGCTCATCATCGACTAAAACAGATATCATGATATAGATATACCTCTCTTTCGATTAGTATAACACACTCTTATAACTTCCCCCCTCCCACCCCTAGCTCATCATCGACTAATACAGATACCATGATATAGATATACCTCTCTTTCGATTGGCACCTCATTCTGATAACTTCCACCCTCCCACCTCCTAGCTACTCACCGACTTAAACAGATACAATGATATAGATATACCTCTTTTTCGATTGGCACCTCACTCTTATAACTTCCACCCTCCCACCTCCTAGCTCCTCACCGACTATTACAGATACCATGATATAGACAAACCTCTCTTTCGATTAGTATACCTCACTCTGATAACTTCCCCCCTCCCACCTCCTAGCTCCTCACCGACTTATACAGATACCAGGATATAGATATACCTCTCTTTCGATTAGTATACCTCGTTCTCTTAACTTCCACCCTCCCACCCCTAGCTCCTCAACGACATAAACAGATACCATGAAATAGATAAGCCGCTCTTTCGATTAGGACCTCACTCTTATAACTTCCACCCTCCCACCCCCTAGCTCATCATCGACTAACACAGATACCAAGATATAGATACACCTCTCTTTCGATTAGCACCTCACTCTTATAACTTCCACCTCACACCTCCTAGCTCCTGACCGATAAACATCTATAATGCAAACGGATATACACGTAATCAATTGATGTTATTACAATTTTAATTAGTAATCGGACTAATTAATTGTATTCTAAAAGATGATATCTTGTTGAGTAAATTGGATTTATTGACGAAAATGTCCATAGTAAGCCATGTTATTGAGATGTTCTTGTTTCCTATAGAATTGAAATAAATGGCTGTGTTAACTAGTAGCAGAACAAGTTCAAAAAAGTCATATTGAAATTTATAAATTTTAAAATACCTACATTTTTTCTATCATTAAAACGAAGATAGGGATACGACGATTTTAATTTCTGCAAAAAGAAATAATATTATATACAATTTCTATAATTATAAGGCATTTCTTACCTTGAGAAATAAAAATGTCTGTGTTCCTATCTCCGGACCAAAGATCGTGTACATTTCGAAAATCCTACAGTGTTTTTAAAAATTGATAACACAGATTAATGATTACACGTGTGTCAATATCATTAGAAATCCCTCTATAGAATGAGTATTCCTATAAAGTATAATAGTAAATGTTGCTAGTGTATACATAAAATGTAATCAATAACGTTTCCTTTTAATACCACATGCATTTCATTTACCATTTATATTGTTTTATAGAAGCCTTATCTGTCCTTAACTATTAATTTTCTTTTAAGAATTATATCTTGGCTCAAATCGAACCTTAAAAGTTTATTGAAACCCCTAGCTTAAAACTTGCAAGCATCGACGATCGCCAGTGACGTGATTTCCCATAAAAAGTTGGATTGAGATAACTATTAAAATGATACATTTTGTCATTATAACACCTATTGACTATGCGTGCTTATTCCTGGTACATTGTAATGATCATCATTGGATCGAATTGGGACGATATACAAAATATTGTGCGTTAAATGTAGACGCTCTTACCACGTTTTGTCGGTTTAACGATAAAAATGCATGTGTTTTATGGTATTCTTCTTTCATTCTCTAACCGATGAACGGAAAAGACCAATATCTTAAGCATTTGTTTCGCTCTATAAAGGATGAAAATCAGAAAGTGGTTAGCTGCAAACCATAGAAATGCTGAATTATATTATATTACTTTTGTATCCTACTCAAATTCATTTTAATATGATCTCTGTAGTTTTTCTGCACTTCACCGAGTAAAGATATATACGATTTTCAGTCAAATGCATTGTACTGGAATTTGAACAGTACAGAATAATATAAAAAGATTTCACATTTGTTCATATACATTTATCTGCAACAGATACGCACTTCGACAATAAATGTCTATTCAGCGATGCTACGAGGCCAAACAATTTGAAAATAATAACGACAGAGGCTATGATAATGTACGGAGTAATAAAATTTGAAACAAAAGCTATGATGATGTGAGCTTTAGTAACAACTGAAACAGAGGCTGTGACAATGTAAGATAAAGTAGCAATTGAAACAGAGGCTGGTAATGTAGGATTTAGTAAACTGAATTGAAACAGAGGCTGTGATAATGATGTGAGACTTAGTAACAATTGAAAAGGAGGCTTGGAAAATGTAAGGCTTGACTAAAACAGAGGCTGTGATAATATGAGGTTTAGTAACGATTGACTTTCATAGACTTTTGAAAAACTGATATTCACAGCGGTAAACAACAGAATATTTACCGAAACAAAGACCGTGATTATAGCCTTCCATATTCAGAGAAAGAAAAGTAAATTACCCAAAACATATCTAACATTTTACCATTACTTATACATCTAAAAGCATATAACTTTAAACGCGGTAAAACCGTGCTTCTCAAAGTGATTTTTTTTTGTTTACTACTAATTCAAATTCCATTCGAATTTATATGAAAAATACTTAAATAATACCAATACATGTATGGAATAAATTTTAACATTCACTCAAGAAGCACTAATGTCAATTTCACCTCAACGAGTAATAAGCATAATCTAACTCAGTGTGGTCACTTACAGCGAATGAAATATATTATGCTATTTCTTAATGAATTTGTTGATGTATCTCTTTCATATCTTTTGCTTTAAAGCCATTTACATAATTTAAATTAAAATTAATGTTTATTTAGTTTATGTTGTTATCGCTGAAATGCCTGGTGTGTCTGATCTTTGCAGAATACCCTGTTCATTCTTGTACGTTTTTTATTTAAATTATAGATGATGATGCATACACAGTATCGGACATTGAATCGGAAAAAAGCTGTTCATTATAGTCGTCTTGCCATTTTTAATTATATATGAAGTATTTAAAAATACAAACATTCATATTTTATATAGACAGACAGATGAAATTATTCATACGAAGATTAACCGTGACAATTAAAGTTGAATTGGTTAGAATGTAAGTTAACAAATTAACAAATGTGTATCTAAGACGGGTCATGACCACAGTGGCGAACTTTGGCATTGTAAAAGTTAATTTGACGGTATTATTAAACCCCCTGTAAGATTGTCACTTTTGTGTTTACAAATGAAAATGAACCCATTAAGAAAATCGCCTCGTTTTTCTCTATCTTGTTTAAAAGTAACACAATACAGATTTTAAATTTAAAAACTTAAATATTTGACAAGCTTTTGAATTTAACTATAAGTTATGATATAATTAACATTGAACTGACATATCGATAATATTTATACTTTAACGAAGCTGGGGTTAAACTAGTCCATATTCTCTTGTCAATCAAATTCATTATTCCTTATAAGAATCCTTGATCTTTAAAATAATTTCAAAGTAGCGATCTTGTCCTCATTTCATACCTTTATATTCGCTTTTGAGAAGTCAGTGTGAGGTAGTACCTTACATTGCTTGCACTTTCATTTCAAGTTATTTGATAAAAGAAATATTTGTCTCCTATCTAATCAAGTGGAATCTTCAAAATATTAAAAGTACCACATGTCATGAAAATTGTCACCAATGGAAACTTTGCCCTCTGTACCTTTGACTTTTAAACCGAAAAACAAAGCCAAAGCATTGCAAGGGTGATATTCAATATCATACATATTCATAATTGTACAGAATTTATCATTGTTTCAAATGAAGAAATACTTGGCTTGAGTAAAGTTTTATCCTTCCCGGTACTACGCACAAAGTTGCACACTGAGTAACATTTCGTGGCATATTAAAGATCATTAAACAATATCCATCACTGGAAGTTAACCAATCAAATGTTCACCTTATTTTTTTACTGTGTACAAGCTTTAGTAACCATTTAACCTCAATTTTTACTTCAATGAAATGTAGGATAAATTTCTTCAACTGTCAAATTCAAGTAAATATTTTGTCGACCCTTTTTTGTATGCAACCGAATGTGACGTATTACGTTTTTGTCGAGTATTATGTATGCATTAAGCATGTCTGTAACGACTTAAGAGGCTGTCCAAGTATATATCAAGCAAATCCTATGATATGGTTAGCACAACATATTTTTTTCCCACTGAATTTTTGGTTCCAATGCAATGTTTATAGCATACAAAGGAAATATATGTCACAGATATTTTTTAATCAACAGTGGATAGCTCAGAAAATGATTTTAAAGTTCACTAATAATGCAACAAAATTTTGTACAAAATGAAGAGTTATCTCCCCTTTTCAATGAATTTTCAGTGCTTTCAATGTATTTTTTCTCTTTATTTGTTGCATTCAATATAAAAACACAATTTAACTTTGAGAAAGAATGAATTTGTGATATAAAATAGATGAAAAAAAATTGAAAACAAAATATGTCATGTGCCATCCACTCCACTTTCCATGGACACCCTCTTAAAAATAAAACTCCACCCTCCCCTAACATGGGAAAAAGTGTAACAATAATTCTTTGATCAGATGCTATTATAGTTTACAATTTGATATATACACAAATTTGCATGCAAGCTGCCATGAAATATTAAGTTTGATTCTTAGCTTTCATTTATAATATAACCATGTAAAGTTCAACATAGTTTTCTAACAAATAATTTGTGAATTGGCCAAATCGCATTCCAATTTAAATTTTAAATTAAAATTGATATGCGATTTATGCAACAAAATAATCTGCCACAGAAATTAATACCGTATATGAATTGAATGTAAAATAAAAATAAAATGTAGAAGGACAGCGTGGTAAACAAAATTAATTTAGAGGTTTAAAAAGTGTGAATCAGTGACGTGATATGACTTTAAAATTTCTATGTTTTCATGTCAAATGCTGTTATCATCTGCTTTTTTTGCCACCTTATCGCCAAATTTCATGACAATTAATTGAAGATCATTGGAAAGAAGACGGTAATACATTTCGGTCTAAAAAAACCTAAGAATTGAATTATATTTTTCAAATTGGCATTGTTATTGCAAAATAGATTGTCTTTAAAAAGTGTTTACAAGAATGTTGCGTATTTGAAATTATAAATTTGTCGGCATGCATGAGATCTGCTTGAGGACAATAAGACACATACTAAAATAGTCTGAAGGACCCACAACTGTATTCAAAAAGTAAATATTTGAATGTCATGTATAAAATAGTACTCTAAAACCTGTACTTTGAAGGCAAACGCTGAGAATTTAACTAACCATTTTATAACAATATTGTTAATAGAGCAAAAGAAAAAATATTTTGTTACAATTCTAAGCGGATTTTAAAAGAAATTGGATCACTATATATACGATTGTGTGAAATATTTGACCTCCGTTATAATTTATTCAATGAATTTAAATGCACATAAACATTATAATCTTCTTTATTCATTTTTCATAATAAGCTTGTACTTATCATTGTTTGATCTTAGGCTTTTGAAATTGTCCTAATTTGTCAACACATGTAACTATTGTACATCTAACAAGTTAAATATCGAGATGTATATTAGAATGTTATTACAAAGTGTTTGTCAATCAGAATAGTACTTTTCATAAAATGTGGGAATCGAAACATAATTAATTGATCAATAGCAATTTACTTACAAATGTATTCAACATGTAAACACAATTGTGCTTATTATATACTTTTAAAGAACACAATGTTGAGCTCGCTCTGTGATTTACATAGAATTTACATATTAGTTAAAGCAGAGACATATAATACTATATATCTCTGGTTAAAATATATCAGGTGTTCATTATACGGCTCATTTCAAAGATATTGTGCCTGCTTTACCTTGGTAAAATTTAGTTACTTCAATTCAAAATGGATTAAGCGAAATTTTATATCTTAAGCATAGAACAGGAGCACGTAATTGATTAAAAAATCTACATGTTGGTGCGTTATGTCTACGTACACGATAAAATATCCGGGTAGATTTCAGATTTTAAAATGTTTACTCATCCATCCTCAAATTTGATCCCAATGACTATAATTGTCACATCCTCACATATTACCTCAATCTCTAAAAAACGTCGTTCATCCATTGAGACATAATACCTCAATCACTAACAAGAGATTCATCATCAATCGCCACATATAACCCCAAATACGAAAAGCGCCTCTCATCCATCGAGACATAATACCCAAATACGAAAAACGCCTCTCATCCATCGAGACATAATACCCAAATACGAAAAGCGCCTCTCATCCATCGAGACATAATACCCAAATACGAAAAACGCCTCTCATCCATCGACACATAATACCCAAATACGAAAAACGCCTCTCATCCATCGAGACATAATACCCAAATACGCAAAACGCCGCTCATCCATCGAGACATAATACCCAAATACGAAAAACGCCGCTCATCCATCGAGACATAATACCCAAATACGAAAAACGCCGCTAATCCATCGAGACATAATACCCAAATACGAAAAACGCCGCTCATCCATCGAGACATAATACCCAAATCCGAAAAACGCCTCTCATTCATCGAGACATAATACCCAAATCCGAAAAACGACGCTCATCCATCGAGACATTATACCCAAATACGAAAAACCACGCTCATCCATCGAGAAATAATACCCAAATCCTAAAAACGACGCTCATCCATCGAGACATAATACCCAAATCCGAAAAACGCCTCTCATCCATCGAGACATAATACCCAAATCCGAAAAACGACGCTCATCCATCGAGACATAACACCCAAATACGAAAAACGCCGCTCATCCATCGAGACATAATACCCAAATACGAAAAACGCCGCTCATCCATCGAGACATAATACCCAAATCCGAAAAACGCCGCTCATCCATCGAGACATAATACCCAAATTCGAAAAACGCCGCTCATCCATCGAGACATAATACCCAAATCCGAAAAACGCCGCTCATTTATCGAGACATAATACCCAAATACGAAAAACGCCTCTCATCCATCGAGACATAATACCCAAATACGCAAAACGCCGCTCATCCATCGAGACATAATACCCAAATACGAAAAACGCCGCTCATCCATCGAGACATAATACCCAAATACGAAAAACGCCGCTCATCCATCGAGACATAATACCCAAATCCGAAAAACGCCGCTCATCCATCGAGACATAATACCCAAATTCGAAAAACGCCGCTCATCCATCGAGACATAATACCCAAATCCGAAAAACGCCGCTCATCCATCGAGACATAATACCCAAATACGAAAAACGACGCTCATCCATCGAGACATTATACCCAAATACGAAAAACGCCGCTCATCCATCGAGACATAATACCCAAATCCGAAAAACGCCGCTCATCCATAGAGACATAATACCCAAATCCGAAAAACGCCGCTCATCCATCGAGACATAATACCCAAATTCGAAAAACGCCGCTCATCCATCGAGACATAATACCCAAATACGAAAAACGCCGCTCATCCATTGAGACAATACCCAAATTACGAAAAAAGGTCACTTATCAATGGCCATATATTACCCCAATTACTAATCAAAGTACTAAAGTACTGAACATCGGATGACCGCAAGTTCTTGTGGATGACCAAAGGGACATGTCACAGAAAAAGATCACATCTCTATACCTGAAACTGAGGTTAATGTACAGAGATATATTTTTTTTCTGAGACAAGTGTGTACGTGGATGATGAATTAAAGACGAGAAATTCAACCGCACCATAATAACTATCATAATGTAGTGATACAAATCAGTATTCCTGGGACTATTATAATTATACTAATATAATAATAGCCCCAGAGTATACACTGGTTTGTTTTTATATATAATATTACTACAACAGTTACATATATATAGTAATAGATCGGTTGAAAACCCAAAACGAATTTGCATAATGGAAATTTGGGCTTAAGCAATACATCGGGATTACCATCTCGATGTAAAAAGGTCATTCATCGAAACATTTAACCCAAATCATAAAAATTTTCATTCATCCATCGACACATTATGCCCAAATCATTGAAAGGGTCACTCATCAAACGACAATTTTACCTCAATCCCTTACAAGATATTCACCTGTCGTTACAAATCATCCGAATCGCTAAAAATGTCACTCAACCATCGACACAAACATGTA
Organism: Mytilus trossulus; assembly: GCF_036588685.1. NCBI lineage: Eukaryota > Metazoa > Mollusca > Bivalvia > Mytilida > Mytilidae > Mytilus > Mytilus trossulus. The sequence goes on along the minus strand of NC_086374.1, from coordinate 40,687,130 downwards.
TGACCGAAATCACTAACAAATCACCGACTCATATTACTTAATTACGAAAAGGTGAGTCCATAGATATCAGAACATGTTGTATGGGTGCCAATGTGACAATAACATTGAGAATGGAAATGGGGAATGTGTCAAAGAGACAACAACCCGACCATAGAAAAAAAACAGCATCCAAGTCACAATTCGTTAAGTAAAGTTAGTAAACCATTATAGGTCAATGTACGCCCTTTAACACGGAGCATTGGCTAACACCGAACAGCAAGCTATAAAGGGCACCAAAATGACTAGCATAAAACCATTCAAACGGGATAACCAACGGTCTTATCTATATAAAAAAACGAGAAACAAGTATAACACTTATGAACCACATCAGAAAACGATAGTCACTGAACAACAGGTTCCTGACTTAATTAAGACAGGTTCAAACAAATGCAGCGGGTTTACACGTTTTAACCGTCACCATAACAGACAAAAAAATAGTGTGACATCACAATATAAAAAGCACAATATAGAATATCAAATGAAGTGGCTAAACTCAATCAAAAGACATATTGACAAAAACAAATAATTAAACATACGCTGAACGAAAAAGTAGATCTGTGGCACCATGTAAAGGGAAAAGGGGGTGAGATGTAAAACAATATCAAATAAACAACTATAAACTTTGACAAATGCCGTCAAATAAAATAACGTACACATGTCACTTGTGTGTTGTCATTATGTTTGCATATGTGTTGTTTTGTTGGAATGTAGTATATTGTTTCGTGTCAAAATATGATGGAATTATATGCGACTTTCATACAGGCAAGATGTTTAGCTAGCTATAAAACTGCCGGTAGGTTTAATTCACCATTTTCTACATACTGAGTTATGAAATTTGACATTAGAAGCATTTTCATGATTAAGAAATTTTTGATTTTTATTACTCTATGAAGGTTTGACAAAGTTATTGGATTCTCAAATGTTTTTCACTCTAGCAATCTTATAGAAGAAAAAACGGAAATATGAAGAAAAAAAATCTTTTTCTCAAAAGTGCAGATTTTGCGATATTTAATTGTGAAAACTCTTTATTAACTATGTATTGAGCCTTCAATCAGACCTGTTTTTCATTGGAACACAAAACAAATTGAATGTGTATAACCTTACCATGGTGATATCATTGTTTCATATATGTATCATATTGTTTGTGGTTTCAGCTTTAGGTTTTTCTATCTCGACACAATCTATACTTTGAGTGCATTGATGAATTGAAAATAAAAATAAAATCAATACTGATCGATATACCTCAAGGTAATCAATTTTAACTTCAACTTCAATTAAGTTGGCTTGACATCGGCTATAATTATACCGATTTTAAAGTCTTAGCGGATTTCATCGTTTTTTTGTTAATTTGTTTTGTTGATCGGCTACCAAGCATCTCCCTTTATAAGTTAATAGGAGTATGGAGGTTATGCTGTGTAATTGAATATGGGGCGATGTGAAAACATTGTAAGTAAAACAAAATGAACGAGGTATCTTCAACGAGAAAGTTCATATAAAGGAAAATAAATAAATCGACAAATTCGAAAAACCTTTCTTTCAAAGAGCCACCAATAACCAGATCAACGCTGTTACTTAAACAGGAATGAGCACGTACTAAAACTAGACCGAGTTAGATCCACGATTTTTAAAGTTTGTATGCGTCAAATAAAGTTTTCAACCTTCCAGCCAGTAAGAAGATCATAATCCACACAAAATTTAAAACTTAATCCTGCATATGGTTTGGGGCCAATTCTAAACAGAAAAAAATGTGTCTTGCATTTATATACCAACTTTCACATTAATTGAAAAAAATATTATTTGAACTAAATAATGATTTAAAATTTTGTGTCTCATAAAAAATATTTAATTCTTTTAAATATTCGAAAAAAATCTTAAACATTTTTTGTGTTTGGTTTTGACCTCTAGCCTTCAGGAACATACCTACAAGTGGACTAAAATTGAGAAAAAGCACAAATTTGGCCTCATCCCGACTTTATAATTAAATTGATACGGACATGCATATTTATAGTTTTTTTACTTCTCTTTCAATGTAGATAAAACCCGAATAAGTAACAATACTATTGTCTTCGACAGATTTCTAAACATGTACACTATTCTTACCTATATAGGTGAAGTTCCCTCATGTCCAAAACACCGTTTAGTAACTTGACGTATCACTTTAGAATATATTTGTATAGGTTTGAAATCTTAACCGAGGACATGCCGTTAAGTAAATTTTCTATCTGAAGGTTTAAATTATTTAACTTGTATTGGTATAGAACACGTTTATCATATGTGGGACAAAAAACGGCGATAAAAATAAAAAGATTTGAAAAAGTCATCGATTTAAGTTGGATTACAGATCAGGAAATTGGTGATAGAGAAAATTCTTTTGATTGAGACATTTTCTCATTTATTTCATATGTAAATTATGGGTGTTTGTGTAAGTAATGTGGCAAATATCTCTTATGTAATTGAACAATTTCATTCTAACTGAGCTAGTGTAAAATGTCATGTGAAAATCTGTGAACCTTCTGGTTATGTTAATGCAAATGACACGAAAGAAATTTAATGAAAAAGTCGCATGTATAAAATAATTGTATTTTATTCTTTGCACAAAGTTGAAACCCACATATTTATGATTACGGAATGTTATCATTTCGTATAATCATTTTCAAAATAAATCAACAATTGCATGAAAGGTCTGGACCTAAAACATACAACAATATTTCTTATTCTTTTTTATATTATTTTAAGAATTTCTTGCTATACAGGGAAACAACATTAAATCAAATCATGTTTTGGTATACCAGTATACGAAATCCGTCAGCGAGAAAATCGGTCAGGACTATATTTAAATCTATATGACACATCTATCCACCAAAGTTAGAGTGGCGTAGATTAAAGAAGTTATAGTTCACCGTACTGCCTTCAACAGTGAGCAAAAATCAGCTATAAACAAATTTAGCATGAGAAAACTCACGATGTGATTCAAAACAGTATATACTATACGAAAAAAACAAATATGACAGACATAAACCAACGACAGGCGCCCGACTTGGATAGGCACATAAAAAATGTGGCGGGGTTGAGCATGTTTTTAAAAGCTCAACCCTCCCCTTAAAATAGCCTGGGACAGAACTGTAACTACGAAAAGAAAGAACAAACTGTTAAAATCTGGTGCAAATGGCGCATAAAGGTGGTATGTGTGATTTGGATTTTTAAATGAAAAGCAGAAAACAATATGTCTTAGGTTTTAATTGGGTAAACAATTCAATACAACAATGCAAATTACTATATACGAACTTTCATTTAAATGAACAAATCAATCTAATTTAGGCCATTATCAATCACTGAATATGTTTTTCTTTGGAACTTAGAAAAGGTATTATTCATACAGGAAATATCAGGAAATCTATATTTTTTGTTATAGCAGGAGAAAGTTACGATGACACGTTTTTTCTTTTAATATAAGAGCTGTCTGCCAATATTTTATTTCAAAATTCCTTCTATTCAAATGCTTTATATCTGTATAATCTATACAAAAAAACGTAAATTTTTCACATGTATAGATTGAAAACAAGCTCGCTGACCTTTCATTTTTATTTTGATTATTCCTTTTTTTACAAACACAAAACATACTTCATTTTGTCAAGTATGAAAAAATCTATTATTTCTTAATACTCTCATACCACCATTACTCATTATATATATACAAGTATATAAAAGTACTCGCAGTTACTAAAAGAGAGTTCAAAGCCATAACAACCCATAAATAAATTTGGAAGTTTACAATCAAGTGAGGTTTAGAAATGTTCATATACTGCTGCAGTCTACACGTGAAAACGTCACAACAGTGCATTGAAACATTTATAAACAGTTAATGCGAAACAATTGAGTACCCTCATTCTAAGTTCAGATTCAAATAATGTTAAATGAATGTTTCTTTTTGTAGTTTGATACAGATGTAAAGCACTGACCATGTGCAAATTTAAGTATAATAGAAAGCCTGTTTGTCTCTAATATTTAATTAACTGTGCATTTGTATTCAGATATCGCAGATCCAATTTATTCGTTCTTTGTGTAATCATACGTTTTTTGATTGAGTTAAGTCTGCTAATTGATATTTTATCGTATGTTTTTATATGTTGTGATGTTATGCTATTGTTTCAGAAAAAGGGAGAAGGTTTGGGCCCATTAAAACGTTTAATCCCGCTGCAAATGTTTGCACCTGTCCTAAGTCAGGAATCTGATGTACAGTAGTTGTCGTTTGTTTATGTAATATATACGTGTTTCTCGTTTCTCGTTTTGTTTATATAGATTAGACCGTTGGTTTTCCCGTTTGAATGGTTTTACACTAGTAATTTTGGGGCCCTTTATAGCTTTTTGTTCGGTGTGAGCCAAGGCTCCGTGTTGAAGGCCGTACTTTAACCTATAATGGTTTAATTTTTAAATTGTTATTTGGATGGAGAGTTGTCTCATTGGCACTCACACCACATCTTCCTATATCTATTTTCATTTCAACATTTAAACAGTGCCTGTATATAGAGTATGTCATATATCACTGCGAAAGTTTAACTATAGATGTATGGGTTTGTACATCTATGGTTTTATTGATGTATGGGTTTGTACATCTATGGTTTTATTGATGTATGGGTTTGTACATCTATGGTTTTACTGATGTATGGGTTTGTACATCTATGGTTTTACTGATGTATGGGTTTGTACATCTATGGTTTTACTGATGTATGGGTTTGTACATCTATGGTTTTATTGATGTATGGGTTTGTACATCTATGGTTTTACTGATGTATGGGTTTGTACATCTATGGTTTTATTGATGTATGGGTTTGTACATCTATGGTTTTATTGATGTATGGGTTTGTACATCTATGGTTTTACTGATGTATGGGTTTGTACATCTATGGTTTTATTGATGTATGGGTTTGTACATCTATGGTTTTATTGATGTATGGGTTTGTACATCTATGGTTTTATTGATGTATGGGTTTGTACAACTATGGTTTTACTGATGTATGGGTTTGTACATCTATGGTTTTACTGATGTATGGGTTTGTACATCTATGGTTTTATTGATGTATGGGTTTGTACATCTATGGTTTTACTGATGTATGGGTTTGTACATCTATGGTTTTACTGACACCATCACGATTAATGTAACTGGTAAGGAATATCTTTGTAACAGATGACCACGGATATGTTGAATTTTTCGAAAAATTAAGGATTTTCTTATCCCAGGAAAAGATTACTTTAGGGACAACTTTTGGGAATTTTGGGTCCTCAATTCTCTTCAACTTTGTACTTGTTTGGCTTTATAACTATTTCAATCTGAGCGTCACTGGTGAGTCTTATGTATAGATAGACAAAACGCGCGTCGGCGTATCAAATCATAATCCTGGTGCCTTTGATAACTATTACCGATCATGAATTAGAGTGAATCCGAAATTTCGACATAATTTTGGTTTTGTTTAACGATGCCCTTATATTTTGTTTGGATGTCATTGACAGAATCTCTCAATATTGCAGTTTTTGCATTCTTTATGCATTTATAATTTGGTGACAAGTCAGTTTAGATTAGTTATTACTTGCTTAACGTCCAGTGGCAAATGTGTCATGAAAATTCAGTATGGCCTGTTGTGAAGTAAGTCATTTATAGAATCTTAGAACCTTAAAATACACACATAATGTGGTACCATGCTCCAAAATAAAGACTCTAAGACAACTTAGAAAATGGCAAAGATCTGACATAATATATAAAGGGAACTGTTGTCATTAAAGATGACAATTCTGCTGTAGAACCCTGACATATCGAAAATGAGGAATATTTCAATAAAATTGAAAATGGAAATGGGAGACAACAACCCCATCATAGAGCAGACAACAGCCAAATGCCACCAATGGGTCTTCAATGTAGCGAGAAATCCCGCACCCGGAGGCGTCCTTCAGCTGGCCCCTAAACAAATATGCATACTAGTTCAGTGTACATTTGAAATTTGACGAATACTATTTATTCAGATATCAGATAAGTACAACTGTAATTACTAACAGACTAATATGCAGAATGTGAATACTGATATTAACTCACAATTAAGCTGTAGATCTCTTTCTACTTACTTTAAACGGATAATTTCCTTCTAATGCTTTATAATATAGACTATTCACAACTTATACAAGATCGATCGATTTGACAACAGTGTTTTGTAAAAGATATCTATTATAATATTATTTAGGTAATCATAGTGTTAACTTTGAACAATCAAATTTTTTAAACGGTTAATCTATTATGTTTAGTTTACACTCGGGCGGTTAATTTTATGACAGTTATACATGCAAGACCATTTCATAGCATTGACATAAACATACTTCACTCGTACAGTTATAAATTAATTTTCTCTACTGTGACTTTTTTTTTAATTTACAACATTATATCAAAAGTTTTTTTTATTTCAAAGAGCTAATAAATCTTTCAAATAACTTTTCACAAAAAGTTCACAAAACATACAAAGTCTGCCGTGTATTTTGTTTTTTGCATTGATTTACATCTTTGTACAAGAGCCTACTACTTCATGTAGTGATTTTTAAACTGTAAAAACGTCCAAAAATAACCCTTACCATGAAATATTATAGTTAGTATTAAGAAATGAGCCATGATCTTATCAATAACAACAATTTGCTACAATATGTTTAAAAACAGAATATAAAAGCTAAAGACTCAGATTCATGAAACCAACCAAATACGGGGTTGATCTAAGGTGCTTCGGAAGGTGAACAGATCCTGCTCCACGTGTGAATGTGATACCTGTCGTGTTAGGAGTTTGATTTCGCATTTCGGCCCCGTTGATTTTTTATTTAAATATGAAATATAAAGTGTCATCTGATGAAAAATGAATTCTTTAATCTTACGTTAAATCTTTAGAAGCTTCTGAATGATTTATTAAACACATGATTTTTATATTGTGTTTCGAGAAAAAAAAAACGAGACTTATATAGTCCTCCTACACTTATATGCAAGCTAGAATACCTTGGTGAAGATAGATTTTACATATAATAATCAAATGATGACATGTATCTGAACTTTTACCAGAATTACAAAAAGTAACGGTTCCCTCTACGTATATAAAGAAACATGCATAGACACTTTATGTGTCTTAAATGGGTATTTGCTGCCGAATGCATTACCATAAACTTTATTCAAACTCTTAAATTCGATTTATAACATGCTAAAATATTTACCTGCAATAAAGTTTAATAGGAAGTTACAAGCATTACACGAAATCGTGATAAAGTATCAATCGGAGATCTTTAGGCTGTTGACCACTGTTGCAATTAAATACAACACCGATATAACCTTGGTTGTACTGTTATACCACTGTCTCAGGTTAGGGGGAGGGTTGGGATCCCGCTAACATGTTTAACCCCGACACATTATTTATGAATGTGCCTGTCCCAAGTCAGGAGCCTGTAATTCAGTGGTTGTCGTTGTGTTACATATTTGTTTTTCGTTCATTTTTTTTTTACATAAATAAGGCCGTTAGTTTTCTCGCTTGAATTGTTTTACATTGTCTTATCTGGACATTTTATAACTGACTATATGCGGTATGGGCTTTGCTCATTGTTGAAGGCCGTACGGTGACCTATAATTGTTAATGTTTGTGTCATTTTGGTCTTTTGTGGATAGTTGTCTCATTGGCAATCATACCACATCTTCTTTTTTATATTGGCAATGGTTATCATATATGTCACTAGATACATATATATAAAATACATTTATCATATACTTTGACTAAATAACATATGATTTTTACTGTATGATAATAGCATTAAATTAACGTAACCTTCATATTTTTGGAATTGGTGCTTAGCGGGCTGATATGAAAAGTTTAGCACATGCTTCGATTGTTATCACATGCCTTTCTGTAACGTTATCGCATGGCATTCTGGTGATACTCGGCAAATTCCGGAAAATACACCTCAATGCTACGCTTTCAGTGAAAAAACATTACAAATGACATGGTGTATTTTTCGTTCAAATTTAATTCTCAGGCACCAACCCCAAATACTAATAAACATTCATTTATTAGAAAGAAAGATAGTTCCGAAAGTTCATAATTAAAATAAATTATTATTTATTTCTTCATTTACATAGAAAACTTTTCAATTCACGGCCCTAGATAAAGATTTATTTATATCTTATATAATAGGTTTTAAGTTAACATTTTGAAGCATTTAAGACGGAACTAAGTTTTTATTGTATTTACTTTGAATCGGGATTGTAGATTCCTTACGGCTTATTTTTAATACTTTTCTAGAATTTTAGCAAATAGTCTTTGTCATGAGATTAACACTTTGACTCAAACCTATTTAGCTTTGGCAGATACAAACTTGTAGACAGAGATTTAATTAAGCTGCTATTGTTATCTGCCTGAAATGTAGGTAATTTCAATTAGCACTGTTGATCAGGGCACGCTATTTTAGGACCGCCCTTATTTTTAAGAAATGACAAATCCCCCTTATTTTTCTAAAAACCTAGAAATCCGATTGGTTAAACAGAAAATAATCCTAGAGGAAATTGAAATACTATTTCTTGGGAACAAATCACTTACTGATTTGTTTCCAATTAATAAACATCTATATTTCAAGTTTCTCTTGGATTGTTTTCAGGTTAGTGAAATTACATTTATTTTATTGTATTATGAAATTCTTTTTATATCTATTTAAAAGAAGTCTTGAGACATAGAAAAAGAGTTAGCTATAATTGTAAATAATGTACACTAGATATATGTGTATATAGATCAATTAATTATCCTTCTTTTTATTGCGAATACATGTTCATTTTAATGAAAATTAAGAGTTCAAAGCCTATCTATAAATAGCTAGATTAAATCAAGTCCGATAACTCATTTCTGTTATGATAAAAATAGAAAAGGCGCTTTGTAAATGAAAGCAAGTTTTTACTTAGGAAAAGATGTTTAGAATCATGGTAAGACTTGGTTGCCTAAAGCCGATTCGCAGAATTTCTATAATATTATCTATAGCAAGGTTGTCTTAATATTCTATGCGTATAGAATCAGTTTTAGTCTAAATATTTGTGTAATAATGTTGGCCTACAGGTAGCCATTGTTTTACTCGTGAACTGAAGCAATAGAAACTGTACTGTTATCAGCTGATATAAGAAAATGAATATACTATTTTATTCCTTCAATGTTTTATCCTGAATAGTTTCCCCTATGACAGATTAAAGAATAATAGTAATTTCATCCCATGTTGAAAATGATTATCTCCCCTTATTTTGTTTAAATTATCAGTTGTAAATAATTAATCTAGTGTATATAGTGTGTAATGCATTTTTAGTTAAAGAATCATACTCATATCTATGTTGTTCACAGTACACAATAACTTATCACCCTTTTAGCAGAATTTATACCTTGCAAGACACCCATGCATAAAAGTGTGATTATCTCCCCTTAATTAGAAATGTATCAATTGTCAAATAAGTACTTATCTTATGAATAGAATTTTAACTACTTTACAAATTATAAAATGTAGGTCCACTCTTATCCGAAACTTAATAAAGGAGCTAGTCCCTCCCTTATTTATTATACATGTATTTAAATCCAGATTCTTTATGATTGACCCGTCATGTTCATAGGTTATCTTTGCAAGGTGTGTCTTTTGTTTGTTTGTTGTAGATAGTTTTTTGTTTTTAGTATATTTTTATAATGAGGAATGTTTAGTATTTTAAATACCACCCAGTAAAGCTGAAAACTTATATTTTATTAGGTACGCATAAGTATGTTGCATTTGTTTCTGAATTTCACTTTATCGCTTTTTTTTCAGTAGTATTCACTACGTCTTAATGTTGATTGTTTGAGTTTCACAAATTAATGATATTGATGTGTATTATTATATAGGTTTTGCTTTATACATCACAAATATGTATGTTTATATGTATCATTGATAGTATCCATTAACCCATGATTTTAGTTTATAGCCTTTGTATTGTACTTGTATTACTTTTTATATATGATGACTTACTGATTTGTTTCCAATTAATAAACATCTATATTTCAAGTTTCTCTTGGATTGTTTTCAGAACCCCAGTGAAGGATCGCATTCGATTACTGGTATACCCAAGTTAACCCGACACAACACCCTTATCCATACAAACATCAACATCCGCAACAAACAAGCGAAATTCACACTCTGTCAATTGGTGGAGCGACTTAAAGATCCCTAGTGTAGGAGAATATATGTGGACCAGATCCAAAGGACCAATAGACCTACATCACTCGTGGATGATAAGTATGTTTCCAGAAAATGGCACCCCCACAACATCAGATGGAGAAACAAATCTGATACTCCAACAACCAGGAACTTCTGGCCTCCAACAACCAGGAACTTCTGGACTCCAAAACTCAGCAACTTCCAGCCTCCAACAACCAGGAACTTCCAGCCTCCAACAACCTGGACCTTCAGGTCACCAAACAGCACCAACAACTAACGCTACAACAACAACAGTACCTACAACATCAACAGCAACAGTTCCAACAGTGAGTACTCATGCACCTGTCATTACATATCAACCACCACCTCAACCATCCAACCAACAAATACCTCCAGGTTTCCAGATAGAGCACAAAATTAATGTTCAAATAAAACCGTATGATGGGAAAGTTTCGCCAAGTCAATGGTGGCAAAAGTTTTTAGCTTTTATAACACTTCAGCATATGACAGACAAACAAGCAATATTATCATTACCGTTCCATTTAGAGGACAAACCAAGTGAATGGTTTTCAACCCTAGCTGATGAAGCAAAACAATCATTGGCAACAATCAAGACTGCTTTCATAAGCAGATTTCAACCTCAAGTCAGTTCAAGTATTAACTTGACAAAGTTAAAGCAGTCTCCAACCGAAAATATCGAAGATTATATTCATCGGGCAATTCAATACAATAAGTATAGGAGTGCCTCAGTACCGTTTTTGATAGAACTTGCTATTAATGGAATGAAATCCTCTATTGCCCACATAATTATTCCTCAACAACCACAAACTATTGAAGAGTTAAGGAAAATCGCATCAATAGCTGAAATGACAGTAAATCAAACAAAAACACTAGACGAAACCAACATCAATGACAGCGTCGAAAAATTTGTTGCATCAGCTGAAGCAAGACTCATGGACAATTTGGCAGAAAGATTTTCAAGTACCATCTCTGCAATAAATTCTTCAATGGATGAAAAAATTACCAGCTACAATCCAAATACCTATAAACCGGTTGAAAACAACCAATATGTTCAACCACAATACCAACCACAACTCCAGAATAACTATCAGCCAATCCAGCAATTCCAACAATTCCAACCACGCCAACAATTCCAACCACGTCAACAATTCCAACCACGCCAACAATTCCAACCACGTCAGCAATTCCAACCAAGACAGCAATTCCAGCCACAACAGCAGAATCGAACAAGATATCAACAAACCACGAACCAGACACAGCAATGGTCACCACAAAACCAGACAAACCAAAATACAAATTGTATAGGCTGTGGTAAGTTTTGTATATCAAGGTCCAAATGTCCTGCATTTAATAAGTTTTGTTTAAAATGTGGTAAACAAGGTCATTTTCACTATGTATGCAATCAGGGTAATCAAAACTTTCAACAGTCTGTCAATTTCCAATAGGGGTGCGAGCCTGCTTGTAGGCAACATAGGTCTATAGGTGGGCATAATGACAATCACAATCATAAGGCAATTGTAAATTTGTTGACAACTTTTCATCCTCAAAAGAGTACTACACAGGTTTCTGTTGGTGACACGAGAACTCATGCTTTGTTAGACAGTGGAGCAAATATTTCAGTTATGCATTCTAACTTTCTGAACAAAACTTCATATTCAAAAAACAAACTTCTTCCGCCTGATATACCATCTATAATTGCAGTGAATGGTGATCATGTCAGAATATTAGGCAAAATAAAAATCAAGGTCACAATAGGAGATAGAGACTATCAACAAATGGTCTATGTGCTTAACAAACTTCACCATTCATTGATATTAGGGGTAGATTTTTTGAAAAACTCAAAAGCACATTTGTGCTTTGACACAAACACAGTTACTTTAACAGACAACCCAAGCATATCAACTGTTATAAAAATGGACACAAAATCTGGTTTAGCAAGAGTCAAAAATGCTGTTATAATTCCTAAAATGTCTGAGAAAATCATATCAGTCAAAATTTCAAGACAAAAACATGGCGCAGAGGTTTTACTAGAACCACTTCACAATTTGGCTAGTCAAAACTTACTTGCTGCAAAATGTGTAGTCAAGGTAAACAAAAATAAAGGCTTTATAAAATTGCTAAACCCAACAAACAAAGATGTGCATTTAAGAGCAAACAGGGAATTAGCTACAGTTGAATGTTTACAAGGTGCAGAAATACACTCTTTTGATAAACCACAAGATGATTTGCACAATTTTTCTGTTTCATCTATGAAATCTAGCAACACAAAACAACCTAATGATATTCAATTTGATTTAGCAGATAGTGATTTAACAGAAGGTCAAAAGACAAAGCTAAATGCTTTCCTTAAAGAACATAGAGGTACTTTTGCTGCTGATATGAGTGAATTAGGTCTTACTACATCCTATACCCATCACATCGAAACAATCCCAAACTCCCAAACAGTGAGACAAAATTTCTATAGACAATCCCCTCACATGGAGAAAGAAACAAACAAACACATTGATGAAATGTTGCAAAATGACATTATCCAGCACTCCACCTCCAACTGGTCTTCTCCAGTTGTTCTAGTCCGTAAAAAGGCACTTGGTAATGAGTCGGACAAAGTGGAATACAGATTTTGTATAGATTATAGAAAATTGAATCGGATATCTTTCGCACAAAATTTTCCTCTACCCCATCTAGATAGTGTATTCGATTCCATTGGAGAAGCTCAAGCAAAATTTTTCACATCACTCGACATGAGAAGTTCTTTTTGGCAAGTCCCACTAGACCCTGAAAGTCAAATCAAAAGTGCTTTTATCACTCAATCTGGTGTCTATCAATGGAAAAGAATGCCATTTGGTTTAAGAAACAGTAGCATTACTTTTGCTAGCATGATGTCTAACGTCTTAAGAGGGCTTAACTGGAAATCTGTTCTTGTGTATATTGATGACATCCTTATCTTCAGTCGCTCATTTGAGGAACATCTTTCACATATTGGCCAGGTTTTCACTCGGTTGAATGAAGCAAATCTTAAACTTCACCCTTCAAAATGTCATTTTGCAGTAAAACAGTTAAAGTTCTTAGGTCACATTATTTCTAGAGATGGAGTTGAAGTAGACTCAGAGAAAACTAGAGCAGTCAGTGAATATCCTATCCCAAAAACCCAAAAACAAGTTCGTAGCTTTCTTGGCATGGCAAATTATTACAGGAGGTTCATCAGGAATTACTCACAGATTGTGAGTCCTTTAAATGCTCTTCTTAGAAAAGATAAATCTTTTGATTGGACTGAGGACTGTGAACAATCTTTTCAAACTATCAAAAATGCCTTGATCTCAGCACCTGTTCTTTCCTATGCTAATAGCTCTAAACCTTTCATCTTGACATGTGATGCTTCAAATCAAGCCATAAGCTATATTCTTGGTCAAAAAGATGATGAGGGCAAGGAATATGTCATTTGCTATGGAGGTAAATCATTAACCTCAGATGAAAGAAAATGGACAACTTCTGAAAAAGAATGTTATGCTGTGATTAAAGGTATTGAAGCTTATCGTCCCTACTTGGCAGGTACTCATTTTACCATAATTACTGACCATAGAGCACTTATATGGTTACAAACTGCAAAACATACAGGTCGTTTAGAAAGATGGGCATTAAAAATTCAATATCTTAACTTTGACATAGTCCATAGACCAGGAAAAAGCAATGTTGTAGCCGACTGCCTTAGTCGTCGACCTTATGATGATTCAGACTCTTCTTCTGCTAATGTTTGTTCTCTTCAAAATGATATTCCATGTGATGAAGATGGTTATCAACGTGAGGTCACTTTTGTCTATGCAAATGATTCTGAGGACTCTTTTCCTTCTATTTCTGCTTTAGAGGTTGGTCCTGATATAAATGATATCATAGGTAACAATACATCTCTGTCAGAGCTACAAAAGAACTGTGATGATTTCAAAGAAATCTATGCATATCTATCTGACAAAACTCTTCCAGATGACACAAAAACCATTAGGCATATTATTTCAGAAAGTGCATTCTATTCCATTCAAAATAATGTGTTATACCACTGGTATCAAAGGCGTTGCAGAAATGTCCAAGAAGAGTTGCGTCACATTCTACAAATTGCTTTACCTAAATGTTTAAGGCTTGATGCTCTAAAATCCTATCATGACTCTTTAGCAGGAGGTGGCCATCTTGGCGTTGAAAAATGTAGATCTTCTCTCTTGCAAAATTATTGGTGGCCAGCAATGCATGCAGATGTAGTTGAATATATAAAGTCTTGTGACAGATGTCAAAGAGCAAAAAGAAACTATGATCCAAACAAACCTCCTCGGTCTCCAATGCCACAAGCAGGTAGATTTGACAGATGGCATATAGATGTTCTAGGTCCTATTTATAAAACTGCTGACAACTATGAATTCATTCTTGTAGTCGTTGACGCTTTTACTCGCTGGTGTGAGGCATTTCCCCTTCGAACTCAATCAGCAAAAGAAATAGGTACTGTTCTTTACAATGAGGTAATAACTCGTTACGGAGCACCAAGGTGCCTCACCTCTGATCGTGGAGCTGCTTTTACTTCAAAACTCATACGAGCTATCTGTGAAATATTTGAGGTCACAAAACATTACACAAGTTCTTATCATCCAAATACAAATGGTACGGTTGAGCGTCAAAACAGTACACTTGCTGCCTCTTTGAGAACATATTGCAATAATGATCAGAAAAATTGGCCAGCCTTGATTCCTAGTATAATGATGGCATTTCGTCGTGCCCCATCAAACAACACAACAAAATTCTCACCTTTCTACATGGTCTTTGGTCAAGAGATGAGGTTGCCCTTTGATATTGCATTAGAACCAAAAGATTCTTTGCCTCCAGACAGTAGACACTTTATACAAGAATTTCTATCTAACTTAAAAATGGCTCATGAAATTGGTCTGAAAAATGAAACAGAACAAAAGGCCAAAGATAAAGAGCGCCATGACCTCAAAGCCAAGATACCTGAATTATCCATTGGTGACCAAGTTTTATTGAAAATACAAAAAACACCAAAAGGTCTCTCACGCAAGCTTTATGACAAATCTGAAGGTCCTTATCGTATCATAGAGCTTGGCCCTAACTACACATATAAGCTAAAAAGACTTTCTGATCATCGCATTTATCCTTCCCTTATAAATGCCACAAATTTGAGACGCTATTACCCCCCTGGACCTGTCAGAAGAAAATATGATGACCCACCTGAAGCTGAAATTCCACAAAATAATGACCCACCAGAACAGAATGCAGATATCAATGATGACACACAACAACAAGTAGATGGAGATGTTGCCCTAACTCAGCAGAATCCAAACCCCCCAACTCAACAGAATCCAAAACCCCCAATTCAACAGAATCCAAAACCCCAAACTCTGCCCACTACAGACCCCAGTACAAAATATGTAGTTAAAGATCTATTGAAAGGTCGATACAAAAATGGACACAGACAAACTCGAGTAGAATGGGCAGATAATTCACGTACATGGGAACCAGATACCAGTTTTGACCCAGATATAATAGAAGAAATAGACCGCATATTCACCAAGAAAGGAAAACGCAAAAGGTCACTGTTTAACAAAAAGAATATATCCTTCCTCAGGCCTCAACATAAAAAGTCTGAATTCTCAGATAATTCTTAGGTATGATTAGCCCCCCTTACCCAGAAAGAAAATCTTAGATGTAGTAAGCCCCCCTTCCCCCATACACACAGGTATAGATGATATTGAATCCCCCATTGAACATTGTTTTTCGACCCCCAAACCCACACACCCTTTTACTGCGATAGGCTTAGACTAATACCGCTATGGTGATTTGATGGTCAATAGACACACCGGTTATAAAGACATTTTTCTGATGAGGAACATTGCGCATATCATTTAATTTTTTTTCTACCTCGTTCATAGGATAATTCTTATCAGAAATATAAAATTCATTTTAGAATAACATAAATTAAATTTAGAGAGAAAACAGAATATTATGTGTTATGGTCATGTTTGTGTTAGTAGCTGGTTCTACTGTCTTAGTGCTAGATTGTATACTGTGTACAGGTATACTTTCATCGACAATCAACACATAAGTTTTTGTTACAATTAAAACATACTTTTAAATAAAAAAAAAAAAAAAAGAAAAGATTAAAATATTTTTTTCATATTTTGTAGGTTTCTTGTTCGCTCATCAGAATAGTCTTCTCTACTCCATCATAGTCATATTAAGCCTCATCACAATACTGTTATCCCCCATAAATGGAAAACTCACCCAAAGAATCAACCATGGAAATGAAATTAAAGAACAAATCCAGTCATTTATTACCCAAGAATCATGGTTACCCACTTTCCAGATTGAGTCACCCAAGACCATCGAAGAACAACCCATATTTACACAAAAGTTTGAACCAGAGGCAACATGGCCTGATTCAAACACCATTCTCATTGTTTTTACTACTGGTATCTCCAGAATAGTAATTGTCTTTTGTATTTTCATGTTATGTAAAGTTCGTAAAATGGCAGTAACACTACTTATTTTACAACAGTCACTACAAATACATTCACAAACCATGCCATCATTCATATATCGCAATCCAAATGTCAAGGATAAATCTCCATCTATCATTGAAAAGTTGATGAAACAAGAGTTTTCGTGGAGCCATGTATCTGTTATTTTGAATACCATTGTATTAATATTTCTGATTTTTATCATATACTCTTTGTACAAATCAAAAAATCAAAAGTCAACAAAAGTCATGCTTGAAATAACTTCAGGTGGAAGTTGTGTAACAGTGCCAATACTAAGTTTGTCATTATGTCCATCCTATTACAATTTTCCTGTACCAAAAGTACATGATCTCTCAATTTCTGCATTTCCTCAATCAAAATTATTTGTTTCATGGTCATCATTTATTATTACAAACAGAGTTACTGGACAGACTGTTAAAATACCATCCACTATAGATATTAATATCATTACTCGTTATAAAATTAGTCAGATTATAAATCAACCATTTAATGTGTATGTTTTGATAACCCATCAAGGTTTTGCCTCCACACTGAATCCATCTTGTTTACCACAGTCTAATGATCATGTTGATGATGTTCATGTAAAGGTTGATGAAACAACCTCAATGTATCCAAAGCTTGATTGACTCAACAAATTGCAATATAACTTCTAGTATAAAAGAATAAACGCTTAATACTATTTCATTTTTGAATCTTTTATATATATATTTTAAACATTGATGTTCAATGAGAGTAAACGCGCCCTGGTTACAGTACTTTCATTTAAAAATAACCTTTAAAACAACTTTATGCAAATTGTTTTTATTTTTTAAATTAAGTCAATAAGGCTGTTCCATAATTTTTAGAAAAATCAGGACCTTGATTACAAAACTAATCTCTGCATATGTGTTTTCTATATTTTAATTGGTATTGTCTATATGTGTATTATAATTTTTATGCTTTACTTTATATAAGAAAGATACTTCTGTTACTAGTTTGTTTTTTTCTACTAATATTTGTGTATTGATATTTTTCAGAAGTGATATTAACATTTTGAAGCTTTGGGGTCCAAAGCAGTTGGGCCAAGGGGGAATTGACATGGTGTATTTTTCGTTCAAATTTAATTCTCAGGCACCAACCCCAAATACTAATAAACATTCATTTATTAGAAAGAAAGATAGTTCCGAAAGTTCATAATTAAAATAAATTATTATTTATTTCTTCATTTACATAGAAAACTTTTCAATTCACGGCCCTAGATAAAGATTTATTTATATCTTATATAATAGGTTTTAAGTTAACATTTTGAAGCATTTAAGACGGAACTAAGTTTTTATTGTATTTACTTTGAATCGGGATTGTAGATTCCTTACGGCTTATTTTTAATACTTTTCTAGAATTTTAGCAAATAGTCTTTGTCATGAGATTAACACTTTGACTCAAACCTATTTAGCTTTGGCAGATACAAACTTGTAGACAGAGATTTAATTAAGCTGCTATTGTTATCTGCCTGAAATGTAGGTAATTTCAATTAGCACTGTTGATCAGGGCACGCTATTTTAGGACCGCCCTTATTTTTAAGAAATGACAAATCCCCCTTATTTTTCTAAAAACCTAGAAATCCGATTGGTTAAACAGAAAATAATCCTAGAGGAAATTGAAATACTATTTCTTGGGAACAAATCACTTACTGATTTGTTTCCAATTAATAAACATCTATATTTCAAGTTTCTCTTGGATTGTTTTCAGGTTAGTGAAATTACATTTATTTTATTGTATTATGAAATTCTTTTTATATCTATTTAAAAGAAGTCTTGAGACATAGAAAAAGAGTTAGCTATAATTGTAAATAATGTACACTAGATATATGTGTATATAGATCAATTAATTATCCTTCTTTTTATTGCGAATACATGTTCATTTTAATGAAAATTAAGAGTTCAAAGCCTATCTATAAATAGCTAGATTAAATCAAGTCCGATAACTCATTTCTGTTATGATAAAAATAGAAAAGGCGCTTTGTAAATGAAAGCAAGTTTTTACTTAGGAAAAGATGTTTAGAATCATGGTAAGACTTGGTTGCCTAAAGCCGATTCGCAGAATTTCTATAATATTATCTATAGCAAGGTTGTCTTAATATTCTATGCGTATAGAATCAGTTTTAGTCTAAATATTTGTGTAATAATGTTGGCCTACAGGTAGCCATTGTTTTACTCGTGAACTGAAGCAATAGAAACTGTACTGTTATCAGCTGATATAAGAAAATGAATATACTATTTTATTCCTTCAATGTTTTATCCTGAATAGTTTCCCCTATGACAGATTAAAGAATAATAGTAATTTCATCCCATGTTGAAAATGATTATCTCCCCTTATTTTGTTTAAATTATCAGTTGTAAATAATTAATCTAGTGTATATAGTGTGTAATGCATTTTTAGTTAAAGAATCATACTCATATCTATGTTGTTCACAGTACACAATAACTTATCACCCTTTTAGCAGAATTTATACCTTGCAAGACACCCATGCATAAAAGTGTGATTATCTCCCCTTAATTAGAAATGTATCAATTGTCAAATAAGTACTTATCTTATGAATAGAATTTTAACTACTTTACAAATTATAAAATGTAGGTCCACTCTTATCCGAAACTTAATAAAGGAGCTAGTCCCTCCCTTATTTATTATACATGTATTTAAATCCAGATTCTTTATGATTGACCCGTCATGTTCATAGGTTATCTTTGCAAGGTGTGTCTTTTGTTTGTTTGTTGTAGATAGTTTTTTGTTTTTAGTATATTTTTATAATGAGGAATGTTTAGTATTTTAAATACCACCCAGTAAAGCTGAAAACTTATATTTTATTAGGTACGCATAAGTATGTTGCATTTGTTTCTGAATTTCACTTTATCGCTTTTTTTTCAGTAGTATTCACTACGTCTTAATGTTGATTGTTTGAGTTTCACAAATTAATGATATTGATGTGTATTATTATATAGGTTTTGCTTTATACATCACAAATATGTATGTTTATATGTATCATTGATAGTATCCATTAACCCATGATTTTAGTTTATAGCCTTTGTATTGTACTTGTATTACTTTTTATATATGATGACTTACTGATTTGTTTCCAATTAATAAACATCTATATTTCAAGTTTCTCTTGGATTGTTTTCAGAACCCCAGTGAAGGATCGCATTCGATTACTGGTATACCCAAGTTAACCCGACACAACACCCTTATCCATACAAACATCAACATCCGCAACAAACAAGCGAAATTCACACTCTGTCACAAAGTAGTGTACAAAACA
This sequence comes from Mytilus trossulus, assembly GCF_036588685.1. Lineage (NCBI taxonomy): Eukaryota > Metazoa > Mollusca > Bivalvia > Mytilida > Mytilidae > Mytilus > Mytilus trossulus. The sequence goes on along the minus strand of NC_086374.1, from coordinate 40,667,018 downwards.
ATTATTTGGATACTAAAAAGTATATTGTGTAAAATAATTAAAAATAGAAAAAAAATATTAAATAAATGCATTTCTTACTGTATAAAAAGTTTCAATCATAATTTAGAAAGTTACTTTAAAAAATATGACTTTTCCAAACAGTGTTCATAAGATATTGTTGAATTATTTTTTTGTCGATTCGTTCATAGATTTTTCTTCTCTGTTGAGGCATATGATGAGATAGATCCAAATATAAAATATATACATCATCGGTTAGGGCACAATTGATTTTTTTTGTTTGTTTGAGGGCTGCCCTCCAGGCAGTTATAAAATCACAACTGTCACAACCTTTGGAAATTTAGAATTGTACCAGTTCACATCGCAAATAACTATTTTTATTTGGCACATCTTTGTAATCTTTGCGCCGTGTTTGGACATTTTAGAATTGTACCAGCGTCTGTGGTGTCCGCTTAAATTGGATAAACTTTCAAGATTTTAATAGTATCTCAAGTTATATTGTTGAATATATTGACATGATTCATTTGACATCGTGCTATTACCGAAGAAGGATATCTGTTATCCGAAATATCTAATATTTGTTCATTTTATAGTTATTTAATGGTGATGTTGTACCCTTTTTTACTTGTTATATATTATATTTTGTAGTGTACAGAATCATATTACATGATCCATCGCCCTGTAAGATTAATCCTTGACTACTTATTCAGTCATTATATATAATATATATATAAGTACGTCTGAACCAGTGACAACTCTACAACAGATTTATCCATCGGATACATGACTGTGTACATTCTGTATATACAACTCGTCTAAACATCAACCCAACAATGTTAGATTTGCAAATTTTGTTCTCCCCTCGCCGGGATTCGAACCCAAGCTACTGATATATCGTGACATCTAATCACCTGCACTGTAACCGACGCGCTATCACACGACCACCTGGCCTTGAAGGCATAAAACTTTGCTCAGTGCTCGGAGCACAAAAATCATGCTCGAAACATGAAATTCAGCAATTTAATTGGTTGATTTTCGAGTCTGAGTACAAAAATCATGCTCGAAAGTTATATGACCGTGAGGCCTGGGCTTCATTACATTACCGGCATGAAGCTTTCGGTGGCCGGGTGTTACCTGTCCACGTCAGTTTTAATCTAGCGTCTTACTACAGTACATGATATATAAGGCATGAAGATGTTATTTTTACAGATCAGCTAAATTATCTGTAGTAAAGGGTCCTACAAATTAATTTAAGCTACAGTCACAGAAATGATCATATTTGTAAGTACGTCTGAACCAGTGACAACTCTACAACAGATTTATCCATCGGATCACCAGTAGTGATGGTGATACATGGCTGTGTATATTCTGCTTATACAACTCGTCTAAACAACAACCCAACAATGTTAGATTTGTAAATTTGCTTTCGCAATTTTTTGTTCTGCCCTCGTCGGGATTCGATATATGTATATATAGAGAGAGAGAGCTGCCAATGGTTATGTCACTAAATATATAAACATACATAAAACTATAGATTCTAGACAGATGAGCATGTGCAAAATTGTACAAAACAGTGGCGGATCCAGAAATTTTCATAAGTGGGGACCCATTGACTGCCTGAGAGGGGCGCGCTCTAGTCATGCTTCAGGGATTCCCTATATAAGCATTTTTTTTTACCTCTTGATGGATAAATGTCAATACTTTCGGAAAATGTGTCGTTCAAATGGATTGAAATTCTACTTTGGACCAATTTTCTGGGGACTTTTGTTACATTTTCACCTATTTTTTGTAATATTTTGTGTTAAAATATGTAGATTATTGCCACGGATACACCAATTGACATTAGAACTCACTTGGATTTATCAAACAATGGAAGATGACACATAGATCGACATTTTAAAAAAGTATACCAAAAACATTGATGTGATTACTATTACTCCGAGTTTATGACACAAACTGAATATACCTATCCAAAATAAATTCAGTTTAACACTAACTCAAAAGAAAACAGTCAATATTGTCCATTTTTAGACCCAATTGTATTGAAATAAAAACTAAAATATATGACAATAGAGACGTTGAAACTTTGATTTAAAGAACTTCCTTTTTAAATCTGTAATGTTCCAGGGTGTTTACATTTCACAGCTGGTATAGATTGTTCAAAAATGTTCAAATGAAGCCGACTGTAAAGAGCGTATATAAGCACTAATTGCCAGGGTTACAGATAAAACAGACTCAAGAATATATGTACTTTTGAAAGATCTTAAAATCATTTTCAGGATGTATCCTCTCTGTAAATGTAATGTAAAAAGCAAGTAATAAATGGCATTTCTATTAACCATACTTTCTATTATAATGATTATGTCACAAATAGAAATAAAATACATGCAAAAAATGATTAAGATGTTGGTACATGGTGCGATGTGATTTGAAACTACTGTCCGATGTTAGGGGAGGGGCGCCCACAAATATGTTTAACCCTGCTAAATACTGTATGTGCCTATCACAGAGTACAGAAAATGTATTTAACTAGTTGTCCGGAGTGGTTGGTTGTCTGTTAATTGCTGCATGTCACAGGTTTTTTTTCCGTTTATTGTCATGTACATAAAACAGGCCGTTACTTTTGCTTGTATAAATTGTTGTCTTACATTAGTCGTTTCGTGGACTATTATAGCTTGTTATGCGTATGGGTTTTCCTCATTGTTGACGGCAGTACAGTGACCTCTATTTTTTTATCTTCAGCACAATTTGGTCTCGAGTTTTCTCATTAGCAAGCATACGCCTTCTTTTTTTTTTTATACAGACGTTTTTTTTTAACTAGTTGAGTTTAAACGGTTCTTTTGTCTAATGATCTGGCATTTTATAACTGGCGGAATCGTAGATCTTAAGATCTATTGATATTTTTGAGAATTTTCTGATCTTTGAGCGATGTAATATTATGTATTCTGTCGTTAGATTATATATTGAATAAATGTTTGTGGGAAGCTAAAGTGCTTAAGTATACTTGACAGGTAACGGAAGGTAAAACATTGTTACATAGATGATATTTTTTTTATCAAACATTACACTTCAAAACAAAATATCACAAGGTTTTCGTGCGAAATACTCAAATTTGAATTTGATTATTTCATGTAAGCCTCCATAACCTTATTGCACATATTCATGCATGTTAGGAAACCTTGTAAACCTATACAACTACTCGAACCCTGTGTCAATCTGCATTGTTCGACACCTATATCAACTTTCTTTCAACTGTAGATCCCAATGGCAACACACAGCGCGCATATATATTATATTCAATTATATTCTAAACAACATTCGAGCCCTATTAAGTCGACCGTTAACGGTACATCAGTTAATATCATGTAAATATTATAAAATAAATATCTTGTTTAATTTTTATTCATTAAATATCATTATGATAATGGTAGATGATTTTCATAAATTATGATTTTTTAATTGCATTGCAATGTTTCAAGTTCAGGCTGTCTCATTTCGTTTAGAAGAACATTCCACCATCGAACATAAAAGATCCCATTCTGAAATAAAGTAAATGGGAGTTGAGATTTAGGTTGATTTAGTTTTTTCATGTATATTTAGTTGATATTTATCTGTCCTTACAAACATAAACATAAATTACTTCTTTGTTTGTCTGTACCTTCTAAATAATATCTTTACATATTTACGACATGGCCTTCTTGTACTAGACACAATTCATTGTCTATAAAATAAATGTTTCTAATTTCATGGTATGACTTTGATTTTATAATATGAAAAAAATAATTGTCATTTTTGTTTGATTTAAGTCGAGAAACGTATTGATCATTATAATGTGCATGTAAACAAGGTGTATTGCCTCACCTTGTATCTGATTTAAGTTTGGATGAATTTCTAAGCATCTTGTTAATTTTTAATGTATTTGATGAAAGCGGAAGGAAAAACTAAGAAGGCTTATCACTCCATAAAGGGTCTGTAATAAAGCTTCCTATTAGAAGTGTGATGTTTCCATGTTCCTGATACAATGTGATAGGATAAAAGTCCTAACTTCCTCTTCTATATTGATAAATGTCACAAGGAAATCATTTACATGAAACATTGCTACTGACTGCAAGTGGCATAAAAGCTCTTGTGAATCGGAAGTTATAACGAGTAAGATTTTGAGGTAAAAGAATAATAACTCCACCAAAGTTTAGCTTTATAAAAAGCTTCGGACTGCTTCGCTAGAAGATACACTAATTTAAGGTTATATGTGTGCATGTGGTTGTTAAATTAGTATTGGAAATGTGGTATTTTTAGATATCGATTGGTATAATATTGATGTACTTTAAGAGTGTTCGTTGTACACCCATGCATTTAAAAAAAAATCTTGTTGAAAATTAAAACAATTATAAATGTAGACACGACTATTGAGGTGTGCCTTTCTGGAGGTGTTCAAAAGTTATAAAATACAGATATAAATGCATTTTTGTAAACTGTTAACATTGTATAGGAACATTGTTTAGCCAAGCAAATCGTGCCAATTGCAGAATAACCGCAAGCATTTAATATTAATAACTGATATTTCAATATTGAATTTATCTGTGAAATGTATGCATAATAAAACGAACATGAATTAATGACAGTTGATCAGAACTGAAATACACATAGTTAATTTTCCGGCATTTGATGTCTTATCCTGGACGAGAAAACTTTGTAATTCTTAATCTCATTTAAGCCAATAGCTGTTGCTGTATTTCAGCCTCATCATAATGCACAACCAATCAGAAATTATACGCGATTAAGTAATTTATTCAAAAACCGTGATAAAAAGCAATAATCATAATACTACTTACAACATATTCTGCATAGGATCTGAAATAAAAGAATATATCCAAGTTTGATTTATTTTTTTGTTTTGACGTTCCGTGGCAAGTATATCATATATATTCAGAACAAAAGCACATTCAGATTTATTCTACCAAGGACTTATATACGTCCCTGATTCTAAGTAGTTGACCGATATATGCAGGATGAAGGGCACAACGTGTCAACATTTTGTTGGATAAATGTTGGATAAACTAGAAATTTCAATTCGATGAGTTGTAATTCCTTCACATGTTACGTTTCAGTAATAAGATAATTACAAATAAATTATACAATTTATTTTATCAACATAAAAAGACGACTACCAAAATCGCTATTTGATTTAGATATATCACGACTGTCTAAACTTTTGAAAAAAGAAACAAAAAAATATTATTTTCCCTCCTAAAACATTACATTGGCATTCATACCACATCTTCTTGTTTCTATTCAACTCTAAAAATAATGATTACCTTGACTGCCGAACATTGAGTTTCCTGTTTGAGCTGGCACATTCAATAATTGGTTACTCTGAGCGGCATTAAGCATCTGAAACACATTAGGGAGGTCAGCAGGAAGAGTTACTGGTGTTTCCTTTGCTGGTTTTGTCATGGTTTCACCGGCTCCAGGTAAAACGATACTCACTGTCACTGAAAACGATATTAATTAATAAATATTTCAAATTCTTATTATATAAGCATGCTATGATGCAATGACACACGTTTTCCCTTAGAACTATTCCTCGTTTAAATGGACAAATACAGAGTTTCGAATGGGTTCTTTCATGTTTGCACATAGCTTTTGAATAAATTTTGAATAAAAAACCTCTCCATTCATAATACCCTATTTATTGGTATAAATTGACATACTTGACACATCTTTGATTGTGTCACCAAATTTTGCATAATGTAAAAGACTTATGTGTATCACAATCATAGATAAGAAAAGAAATTGTAAGTGTTCCGCGGAACCCAGTGCTTACTTTTGATGTTAATCGCAGTTCTGTGTCTATTCAGTCTTTCAATCGACGCAATGCAATTTCAAAGATATTTCCTTTTGCTTTGTATACACTAGGGAATTCGTTTTTGTCGAGCCTTCGACTTTAGTCGAAAAAGCGAGACTAAGCGATCCTACATTTCGTCGTCGTCGGTGTCGTCAACAAATATTCACTCTGTGGTTAAAGTTTTTGAAATTTTAATAACTTTCTTAAACTATACTGGATTTCTACCAAACTTGGACAGAAGCTTGTTTATGATCATAAGATAGTATCCAGAAGTAAATTTTGTAAAAATAGAATTCCATTTTTTCCGTATTTTACTTATAAATAGACTTAGTTTTTTCTGCGGGGAAACATAACATTCACTCTGTGGTTAAAGTTTTTAGAATTTTAATAACTTTCTTAAACTATCCTGGGTTTGTACCAAACTTGGACAGAAGCTTGTTTATGATCATAAGATAGTATCCAGAAGTAAATTTTGTAAAAATATAAATCATTTTTTTCCATATTTTACTTTTGAATGGACTTAGTTTTTCTGCAGGGAAACATTACATTCACTCTGTGGTTAAAGTTTTTAAAATTTTATAATAATAACTTTCTTAGCTATCCTGGGTGTGTACCAAACTTGGACAGAAGCTTATTTATGATTATAAAATAGTATCCAGAAGTAAATTTTGTAAAAAGATAACTCCATTTTTTCTGTATTTTATTTTGAAATGGACTTAGATTTTCTTTAAGTTAACATTACATACAGTTTGCAGTTAAAGTTTTCAAAACATTCATTAGATTTATTAACTATCCTAGATTTTTACCAAACTTAGAAAGAAGCTTCTTACAATCATAAGATGGTATCAAGAGGAAAATTTGTATTGATTTTTTTCCTCATTTTTGTTGAGCCCGCGATGTACAGCAAAAGTAGGCGAGACACTGGGTTCCGCGGAACCCTTACAATTTTTTTATCCCATTTCTCCCATATATGCAGAAGGTACATCGTACATTCATGGTGTAAAAACGAGATAACTTACATGCAAATACAATGTTCAGTCACAGTCTTGGTGGTAAGGTTTCGCTTTGTTAAAGACTGAGCCATAGTATTTAATACATTTTGTAAAAGACAAGTTTTTCTGCTTTAACTGAATTTCGCCCGACTATAAATTACAAAGACTTACCAGCGCATCTGAAGCAGTCATTTCCCTGACATTTAGCAAGTCTCACACATGTTTCAAATGGGGTGTCGCATGCGGGGTCCTAAAAGATGACACGAAACAAAATGTTAATCCGAAACATTAATCATATGGATACGAAAGTTGGGTTTAAGGTGTTCAGAAGGATATCATAAAGCTATGGGTATAGTTAAATAATTTAAAATATGTGTCTAATATTATTTGGTATTTTATGTACAGTATTGGTAGCAGATGTAAAATAATTTAAATGTAACTGAAATATATCCTCTTCGCATGTGAGCAATACCATAATAACGGAATATTTCTTGTGACAGGCTGTTATAATAATCTATTAGAACTTTTAAGTCAACGAGTTTTTAACACCAAGTAAGTATATATTTACACTCTTTGGATTTTCTGGAATGAAAACAAATTGTCCATAGTAAAAATATATGCTTTTAAACTTTATACGTTGCAAAATGATTCGACTAAAAGCTAAGGTAAAACAAAAGTTAAGCAAATAAAGTTTCATATAAGGCAGACTAAAAGAATATACAGAAGGTAAACTTTTAGAATTGATCGGTTTCTGCCTTTTTCCGCTTCGAATTTAATTTTGATTTGGCATTTACAATGTTTTAAAGTCTTGTCAATAGTAATTACAAAACAATATTAAATCATCGCATGTTTATTTATCTTTAGTTTCTTACACATCCTTTCTTTGTAGATTTAGTGACGGTCCTTTGTGCTGTTACTTTGACTGTGTTTACAACGACAGGTGCTGGTTCTGGGGCAGCCTTAGATGTTGGTTCTGGTTGTGGTGATGCTGGAGATTGACAAGCAACGAAACCAACAAAGCAAATAACAGCAAGTATCTACAATATAAACAATCCAACTTAAATTCTATTACACTGCGATACAACTGATATTCATTTTCCTCAATTGAGTGTTTTTGTTAGAAAAGACATATTAAAAAAATCTAAATAACCTAGGGTCGTGCAAACGAATCTGTCTTAGAACCAGGACGTGTCGAGAGGGTGTTAGAGCACATATGATCTTAGTCCTAAACGTTTTCCAAGATAATATATGTCTTACATTTTGTCCTAGGGTTAGCATATATACATATGTATCTTTTGATGGTCTTCGGGTAGTAAATGTTACGACGACCTAAGTCGAAATAAAACAAACACATATTGGCCTTAATTCAATTTAGCTGCGGAACCGTAGCTCTTGGGTCCTTATTTTATTTTTTTACTATTTGCGGACGATCTATATGGTCCGCAAATAGTCAAAAAATAACATAAGGACCTAAGAGCTACGGTTCCGCAGCTAAATTCAATTATAAAAATACTAATACAAATATCAAATATTATACATATTATACTGTTATTAGAATTTAACTAATTAAACAAAACATTTTTCAATATGTGTTTTTTAAAGATTCAATTGTCACGGTTGCATAATTTTACATTTGTGGACAAATTTGATCCACAAAATACTTCCAGATATCAACAAAGTACGTTTATTATATTCACTTTCAGTTTTTTTAATATTTAATATGCATATTACAAGACCTTTGTCTGGTTGTTCTAGAACTAACTGATGCACATGCTTAAATACATTAAGATATTCCGGAGTCACTGATTGGTGCAGTATTTTTTAAGAACTAAAAGTGCGTTTCTATATTTATTTTTTTAATCATCTAAAAGGGACATAAATCGCAGCTTTCCATACAAAGTCTTGTGACAATTAAGTTCCAATTAGTTAAATTACACAACCTAAAACACATATGATGATGAGTAAGACGATACTTACGGATTTCATTTTCTGTGTCTAATATCTATCTTCCACAAAATTAATGGCAAAAACGCACAGAGGATGGAATTTAGAGCTTTATATGGAGCCTATACCCTATCTGTCATAAAATGATTTAATATATATTTATATCGTTAAGACAATGTAAATGATGTCTTGTTATGACATATTAAATGCTTGTTGTAAACGTTCGGCAATCATAAACTGGACAGGTCATTAATGTTCTCATGTTTCCATTACACATACATTCTTGTATATGATAAATAAAAGGGGGTGTCAAGATAATGTTTGACTCAAAACGTATTCAATTTCATATTGGAATTAATAATTTGCTATTATGAATTGTTTGCTAATTACTAAAATTGTTGGAATATTACAATGAACGTTCATTTTATTAACTTGTAAAAATTCCATAAATCTAACAGAAGCAATTCCATGAAAACAATAATTCTTAGATAAAACATTGATCACCTAAATTATGGGTTAGAAAAAATCAGAACTCTCACTTCCTATGTATTTGCATTTATTCTCATAAAAAAATGATAATATTCAATAGAAAACGTTTACGCTGACATTTTTTAACCTATGGTGATGTAGTTTAAGTTGAGATTATTTTATTAAATAAAAGGTCATATGAAGCAATTATATCAATATATTTGTCTTATAGTAACACAGCTAGATCAGTAATTGATGTATTAGACCGAGATACACGATACATGTATTAGATCGAGATACACGATACATGTACTACATGTATCATAATTTAATTATGTTGATCTTATATGTCTAGACGACACCCATTATTCTGACATCAGTACAAGCCATTAGGGTAAAAACATAATCATTTAAAAGACTGGAATGTTTTAAATGTGAAGTAGTAATGTTCATGATATAACCAAATTTTCTATCTCTAGTGATTTTACTTCCAGTTTGCCAAGAAAAAAAACAAACTTGGGAAGCAAAAATACATGTAGGAAGTTAATATGTTTATGCCCATTTTGATATGATATCTTGCTTAATTTAAAAAAAAAAAAAAAGATATCTAAACAATTCATAATATAATATGAATAAAAAAAATAATAGATAACCTATACAGGCTTTGTCAAGGCTGTATCAACTAAATGTTTAATATCCTATCACTTTAAAAAAAAATCTGACCACTTATAATTTTTGAATTGTGCGTTTTGCTGCAGCCAATATCAATCTTTTATCTATCTTGTGTATTTCCAATACAAATTAAAAAAAATATTGATAAGAAGTGGTAAACAGAATAAACATGTAAATGAATAACATTGAACCTGGTCATATTATCAAACTGATTTATTTTACAATGTCATATGGGGTTTGACAAGGTTACCATATTTAGCGCCATGTCAATACGGACCGGCAATGAATCCTGAATTACATGTAAACATATATGTGCATGTAATTCAGGATTCATTGGCAGTCCGTATTTGATTGGCCCTATATTCACATTTGATGTATGTAAAACAGCAATCTAATTAAAAACCGATCTCTCATCGCTCCCGTTTTCTGATATTAGTACTATATGTCTCGAGGCCAATACAGCAAACCTTGAATCTATTCCACTGCCAATACAGAAACAGCCAGTTAATAACACTATATTATTATATAAGTATCAAAGTGTATACATGTTGGATTTAATTCATTCACTTGTTGCAGTAAAGTTAAAGAAATTACAGAGAAAACTAGAAGAGGTCATATCATCAGTTTACCGTTACTAAATAGGTCATATCATCAGTTTACCGTTACTAAATAGGTCATATCATCAGTTTACCGTTGCTAAATAGAAAAGTGCAAAGGAAAACAACTCTGACAAATAAAATATTTTCCTGTGTATGTCTGATATCAAAACTGAATATTAGTCTAGTCTTGTTATTATTTCGCTTAAAACTAAAAGTTTTAGTAAATTGACAAGACTAGACTAGAACTACTGTGTAATTTTTGAAACCTGTCTTAGTTTGTTTTTTTAAATATTTGAACAAGCTTTCGCCGAGATAAAGGCTCCTTGTGCTTCTACGACGTAAAGTAATCAAAATCATAAACAAATATAGTAAAAAAAAACGATCTGAATGCCTTTCTTGCATTTAAAATAGTTATCTTGAAACTGAAACATACCGTTCTCCAAAGACGAATCGTAAGCTCAATGAACAGTAAATGGGCTATGTCATATATTTTGGTAAAATGTGAATACAAATTAACTGAAAATCGAAAAAAAATGCATTTATGTCTTTTATTTTCTGAAATATTGCTGGTTGAATTTAGTCAAACTAGTATTTGAACAGAAAGCACATAGAGTTGAAAAAACACGTTCCCTAATTTTGTTTTTGAATAATCTAAGCTCCAATTTCTAGACTAAGTTTTCTAACACAGCGATTTTCCTTAAAAAATAATATATATGTTGTTGATACAGAAATATCCGTTTTATGATATGATTCTATTTATCGCTATTTTGTGCATTTTTCCTTTGGTTCAATTTGTGATAATTTTTCATATCATGGCTACTCGCTTGAGATGGAAAAGTATCGCTAGAAACTAAGCAGGCACGTGGCGTTGCTAACGAAATTGTCATGAAATTGACAACGTCGTCATAGGTAAAATAGCGATAAACAGATTATCATTGGCCTTCTCAACTCGAATGCCTGTCTCGCTTTCGCCGTACCGGATCAAGCGAGAAAATCAATCTCGTTGAAATGATCAAAGATAATCTATTAATTTCATAAGCAACGCCACGTGCCTCCTTAGTTTCTAGCAATACTTGTTCATTTCAAGCCAGTAGTTTGACATGAAAAATTATCACACAAATAGATCAAAGGAAAAGGGCACAAAAAAGCGATAAAAAATCAGTAATTTTTCGATTACAAGCAAACTTTATCAGGTATTATCGCTATTAATTTTGTGCATTTTTTCTTAGGTCTATTTTTGTGATAATTTTTCATACCATGCTAATCGCTTGAGATGGAAAAGTATCGCTAGAAAATAAGCAGGCACGTGGCGTTGCTAACGAAATTGACATGAAATTGACAACGTCGTCATAGGTAAAATAGCGATAAACAGATTATCATTGGCCTTCTCAACTCGATTGCCTGTCTCGCTTTCGCCGCACCGGATCAAGCGAGAAAATCAATCTCGTTGAAATGATCAAAGATAATCTATTAATTTCATAAGCAACGCCACGTGCCTCCTTAGTTTCTAGCAATACTTGTTCATTTCAAGCCAGTAGTTTGACATGAAAAATTATCACACAAATAGATCAAAGGAAAAGGGCACAAAAAAGCGATAAAAATCAGTAATTTTTCGATTACAAGCAAACTTTATCAGGTATTATCGCTATTAATTTTGAGCATTTTTTCTTAGGTCTATTTTTGTGATAATTTCTCATACCATGCTACTCGCTTGAGATGGAAAAGTATCGCTAGAAAATAAGCAGGCACGTGGCGTTGCTAACGAAATTGACATGAAATTGACAAAATCGTCATAGGTAAAATAGCGATAAACAGAATATCATTGGTCATCTTAACTCCAGTCCCTTTCTCGTTGAGATAATCAACGATAATCTATAAGTATCATACAACATGTTAAACTATGGGTTCAGTTTACATACAATAAAGATAGAGTAATTCAGGAATCATCTCCAGTTCATTTCAAATCAACATTTTTTTTTTCGAATGTTGTTGCTGATGATACATAACGTACATACAAAAGTACATTTCAAATGCCATGGCCGAGATACAAAAAAAAAATGTATTTGTTTACATTTAACCAGAAGACATCCAATTAATAAAACTACATGTAACAGGTGCTCTTGGCAAGCTCATACATTCATGTCAAGTTATAAAACAATTCGCATACATCGTAACACAAATATAATATAATGGTTATAATGGGAATATAAGTGTTATTTTTTCCTTCTATATTATCCATGCAATAAAAATAAAGTGACATTTATGTTTGTAATTGAATAATGTAAAATTCAGCATCACGATTTTGTGGTAATCATTTTGATTGATTGTAACGTGTGATTTGACGTCCGTGCTACGTTTACTCTGGGTTATTTCACGACTTAGTGATCATTTTTTTTTTGTAACATACGACTCTATGGAGTGCTTCAATGTTTCATAAATCAACGTTAGATTTCGTTTGTATTTTTGTTGATTATTCATCTGGGAAAAACAAAACTAAGTTGGGCTATTTTGACCGTCCTGAGTCGGGAGCCTCTAGTTAAAGAGATTATCTTTTGGTGGTGTGGTGCATGGGCGTTTTTCGTTTTTTTAAACCGTTGGTTTTCCTGTTTAGCACGAGTAATTGTAGAACCTTAATAACTTGTTGCTCGGTGTGAGCCAGGGCTTCGTGTTGAAAGCCGTACTTTCACCTATAGTTGTTATATTTTTATACATTGCGACTTGGATGGCAAATTTTGTCATTTGCACTCTTGCCACGTGCATCTTTCTAATAGGGGCCTCAATTAAAACCAGGTACATGATCCCATGAAAGATCTATTCTCTTACAGTTAACCTATAAACCAGCAGATGAGCTACCTATAGCCATTTAAACAAAATTTAGCACAAATCTGAGCAGTCAAGTGTCATCGAGGGTTGGAACTTCAAAAATTGACTGTAACTGATGGTTGATTGCTTAATACGGAAGCCACGCTAGTCTACTTTTTACAATTTGATATAACACCTTATCAATTTGATATACCAGATTTTCGATTTTGATATAACAAAATATTTATTTGCTATAACAGATTATTAATTTGATATATAAACAGATTATTAATTTGATATAAAAAAAATTGTCAATTTTATATAACTGGACCATAACTCTGCACAAGAATTTTCAATTTAACATCTCGAATCATGACGAAAATAGTGTATAACTGATTAAATCATTAAATCAGTTTTACAAGTTGAAGGACCACAACTCTGCACAAAATCATCAGAGTAGAAAAAAATTGAACTTGATTTGTAATTATAAAACAACATACCAAATATCAAATCAATATCTTCAAAGCATGAAGAAAAAGTGTGGAAAACTGATTTGCCGGAAGAAGTGCAAACCTCAAGTTTCCTTCTATTTCATCAGTAGGGGACCAATAAACAGCTATAGATCACCATACAGCCTTCAACAATAAGCAAAGCCCGTACCCCATTGAGATCACAATTGTAAAACAGATCAAATGAGAAAACAGCCTAATTAATGTACAAATATGTAACATAGCAACAAACAACAACCACCACTGAATTGCAGGTTCCCAACTTGGGACAGACACAGGAGCAAACGGTCTTGCGAGAAAAAAAAATATTGTTGGTTTATAATTGCAATCAATCATTAGACAGAGAATATTGTAGTTTCATTAAATTGAACGGAATCAAATAAATTGGGACTGCGTCCATGCGACAGAGATAATGTCACAGCTGACATTCAACCTTATAAAAGGACACAACTCAAGAACTGTAAAAGTGGCCTTACTCAAATTACTTTATCAGAGTTGTGTACAAGTTTCATAACAAACTTGAGTTGAGAACATAAAAGAATTCACCAATTTTCTGGATCTATGTTTTGTGGTAACAAGTATTGTGTAAAGGTTTTATAAAATTTATCTAAATCTTATGGATAAGGTAAAACTGAATTCCCCCTCCCCTACAATGGGGGCATAACAGACATTTTTTCCTAAGTATATCTAACAATAAATGTCAGATCAGAGCAATAAAGTTAAGATTGCAGAAATGGCAAATTTAATTTTAATTTTTTTTTCGAACTTGATGTGTTTGGTGGTCATAAGCTTTATGTACAAGTTTGGTTGAGGCAATATACAGCATGTGTTGAAATGGCAAATGAAGCCATTTTTCATTTATAAAGGGGACACAACTCAAGAGCTTTGAAAGTGACACATACCAAATTATTACATGATCTGTGTTTGATGGTTAATAAGCAGTGTGCTAGTTTCACAAAATTAAGTCCAGGCAAATTAAAGATTGACAACCAAACTTATTATGGGATGAACACAACTTACAAAAAAGAGAATAAAGCGTTATCATAGAGATATGTCTCGCTTTTTTGTAATTTCAATAAAGCAAGTTTTGAAATAAAAAATAGCAACACTTTAACATGCAAATTTGGCAAATATTCGAAGTTAATGAACCATGACTGAAGGTACATGGCTAAACAAGCTCCATGGAAATGAGATATGCCAATGTTAATACAACTGCATACCAAGAATCATTGACCTACCACTTCTGGTTCCCCATAAACTGACCCAATCACAAACTAATACATGAAAACTAAGCAAAAGTTTCAAAGTCAACAGACCATGATTGAGGGGGCAGGGCCAAATAATCTCCATAGAAACGAGGTATGCCAATGCTTATACAACTGCATACCAATTATCATTAACCTTTGACTAGTGGTTCCCCATAGACTGTCTTGACACATTACAGCTAATACATTAATGCTAGCAAGACAAATCTTTGTTTGGCTTGCTTGCTTTGCTTGTATCAATGTTTGCTCAAGCATGGCAATTAAGAAAGGCGGGGCTTCAGCTTGTATACATCATACTTAAATTTTATTGGACGTTATGTTTGAAGTTAAGGACAGTCACACTAAATTTTAAAACATCACAAGATGACAAATATAAAGCGCAATCGTAGAAATGGAAGCCAAAAAATTGTATTTGTTTTTTTCTCGAAAGTATGCATTTTTTTATCATCCAACTGAAAAGACTGTCGTCAAGTACTTTTAGTATAACAAGAAAAAAAGCTATTCCAACACACCTACTCTGATTTCGAGTAATTCATTACATAGGTATTTCATTTGACCCATATATTTCATCTTTTAGTACTGTGATTTTTTTATGTTATAACGTCAACCTGTAGCTTTGCTATATAAAAATGATAGAATCTGAAGCGAGATGATGTATCAAATATTCTTTCTTTGTACGTTTTCAACACAAAATATTCATCTCAAACACACCCTAATAAAGAAGGTGTACTTGATTTTCTAATAAAAGGGATAAATTAATTAGGGGGGGATGACTTAATTATTTAATTTTTATGTCTATTGTTATTAAATATTGCGCACTTTGGATTAATTTTTGTTTGTAAACCTTCAAACTGATCATTCTTTGTTTATAGAGAAGGCGATAAGTACTTTCTGTTATGTCTACTTTAATAAGATTTTTTTCAAAAGTGAATAGAAACAAATAAAATAACAATTTTCATCTCAAATACGAGTGTTTTGTTGTAAAAAACAACCATTTGCATAAGTTTTTAATTTATCTATTACAAAGTTAAGTAGAACAGTTAGATATCAAGTCGACGACATGGTTATCTATCAAGTTGGGTGAAGAAAATTCTTCCCTTTTTTTAATTAATACAGACGGAGAACATATCAATCTATAAGTTTACTTATTTCCGTGTCTGTCCTTCAATTACGTGACTCAAGAAAAAAAATCAAAAAGTTGAAAACAATTGTATCAAAAAGAGAAAATCGAGCGAACCTTCTTATGTAAGGGTGTGTTTGAGATGAATAATTTGTCTAAAAATCGCACAAAGGAAGAACATTTGATACATCATCTCGCTTCAGATTCTATCATTTTTATATAACAAAGCTACAGGTTGACTTTATAACATAAAAAAATCACAGTACTAAAAGATGAAATATATGGGTCAAATGAAATACCTATGTAATGAATCACTAAATCAGAGTAGGTGTGTTCGAATAGTTATTTTGCTTTTCTAAAAGTACTTGACGACAGTCTTTTCAGTTGGATGATGAAAATGCATATCTTCGAGAAAAAACAAATACATTTTTTTGGCTTCCATTTCTACGATTGCGCTTTATATTTGTCATCCTGTGATGTTTAAAATTTAGTGTCCTTAACTTCAATAACTGTCCAATAAAATTTAAGTATGACGTATACAAGCTGAAGCCCCGCCTATCTTAATTGCCATGCTTGAGCAAACATTGATACAAGCAAAGCAAGCCAAACAAAGATTTGTCTTGCTAGCATTAATGTATTAGCTGTAAAACTAAGCAAAAAATTCAGTCAATAGACCATAAATGAAGGGGCCGGTCCAAATAATCTCCATGGAAATGAGATATGCTGATGCTTATACAACTGCATACCAATTATCATTACTGTCCCACCAGTGGTTCCCCATAAACTGACCTAATAAACTAATACATGAAAACTTAACAAAAGTTTCAGTCAAAAAACCATAACTGAGGGGGCAGAGTCAAATAATCTCCATGGTAATGAGATGTGCCAATACCTATACAACTGCATACCAAATATCTTACCACTAGTCGTTCACCATTAACCCTTTAACCCCCAATCCCGCCTGTAGGCGTGATGGCGACAACCATTCTTTGATGGTCCGTATGACCCACCTGATATGAACTGTCATGATAGCAGGGACTTCAACCAAGCAGTGCATGGTCCAAAAACTCTTCTCAGACGTCTGAAAATATGAATATGGCACTTTGAAAGCCGTTTAAGAGTTAAAAATCGGAAAAACGTGAAAAGTAGCCAAAATCAGGTGGGGGTCTGCATCTTTTGATTGCCACTACGTGACTGGTAGTCACTATAGGTATAAACTATTATCGTAAAAGCATGCATAGGTGGTATAGGAACACAGAGGCATAATATGGCCAATAGGAAACTAGTCTGTAAAATCTAGGTCACCGTTTTGTCAAAATTCCGTAAAAACACACATTTAGGCAGACCTGATTGACAATATTAATTCGCCAGCAAGACATCGTCAGCAAGACATCGTCAGCAAGACACTTAAGTCCCATATACTTCCAGTAAGCATGAATGGACTGCAGTAACTATAGGGTAAGACTTGATTGACAGAGAAACACAGTCTGGTCAATGTTCACCTCTCAAGGTCGTTTTAAAATCGGAAAATAGACGGAAAATGACAATTTTTCAGTGGGGGTGGGTTCAAACCCATGAAAAATCTTCCACCTATTATCCATGCCATCCGCCCCTAAATCTCAATACATAGTTCAATAGATGAGCATCAGTTACAGCATCAAGAGTCTGATCATTTGCATATGATTGCAAATTTTCGAAAATGCCTGATTTTCCAAAAATGTCTTGGCGCCGCCGTCACTGGGAACAGCATACCTTCATGTAAGTCTCGCTATTTGACTCTGTCAGCTGAGACAACCAGATGATCCGCAGGACGCAGCTTTATACGACCGCAGAGGTTGAACCCTGAACGGTTGGGGAAAGTTTGGACACAACATTCAAGCTGGATTCAGCTCTAAATTTGGATTGTGATTAAATAGTTGACACAGGTTTCTGACACAGAATGAATGTGGTCTAATGAACTTGCATTTCACTATGTTGAATATTATTCCTCTCAAAAAAATTTTTGAAGAAATTTTCTTTTTATTTATGAAATCTGAAATGAAAAAAAAAAATGACCCCCCCCCCCCCCTTTTCCCTTATTCCAAAGCTGATCTCAATTCAAATTTCTAATGGAGTTTACAACAATAACTGCACATTAAAATACATCATAAAATATTAAAATGTAAAAAAAAGTGCTTGTTATCACTGAATGGTAAAGATTGTTTTAATTTATCAGTTGGTAGTAAAAGTGAAAATACATTGTATATTGTATAAAACAATGATTTAAGTTGATTCAACTACTATTCTGGACAAAGAAAGATAACTCCAATTGAAAATTGATTGCTATTGCACAATATTGTGCAATTAGATATTTCTTGCTATTACGCAATACTGTCAATTGAAGATTTCTTGCTATTGCTGAATACTGTGCAATTGAAAATTTCTTGCTATTGCACAGTACTTAATATAATAATTTTGAATCCTGATTTGGACCAACTTGAAAACTTTGCCCATAATCAAAAATCTAAGTACATGTTCAGATTCAGCATATCAAAGAAGCCCAAGAATTTAATTTTTGTTAAAATCAAATTTAGTTTAATTTTGGACCCTTTGGACCTTAATGAAGACCAATTTGAAAATGGGACCAAAAATTAAGAATCTACTAACACAATAAGATTTGGCATATCAAGGAACCCCAATTATTCAATTTTTGATGCACACACTGAAATGTCTCGCCTTCTTTACTTGTCATTAATATTGTGTTGATAGTCCTAAATAAAAAGCTTTATTACAACTATCACATAAATTAAACACAAGAGTGCAAATGCTGAAATGTCTGGCCTTCTTTACTAATCATTGATATTATGTTGATACTAAGTCAAAAGTATAAAGCTTTATTAAAAACTGTCGCATAAACTTGGCATTAACCGAGATAACTAAACAAAGACCAATGAACCATGAAAATGAGGTCAAAGTCAGATGAACCATGCCAGGCAGACATGTACAGCTAACAATGGTTCCATACAACAAACATAGTTGATCTATTACTTATAATAGACCAAAACACAAAAACTTAACACTGAGCAATGAACCGTGAAAATGAGGTCGAGGTCAAATAAAACCTGCGCAACTGACATATGGATCATAAAATTATTCCATACACCAAATATAGTTGACCTATGGCATAAAGTATTAAGATAAAAAGACCAAAACTCAAAACTTAACTTTGATCACAACCATGAAAATGAGGTCAAGGTCAGATGACATCTGCCCGCTAGACATGAACACCTTACAATCATTCCATACAACAAATATAGTAGACCTATTGCATAGTGTATGAAAAAAAAAGACCAAAACTCAAAAACTTAACTATAACCACTGAACCATGAAAATGAGGTCAAGGTCAGATGACACCTGCCAGTTGGACATGTACACCCTAAAGTCCTTCCATACACTGAATATACTAGTCCTAATGCTTATAGTATCTGAGATATAAAACTTAACTTGTTCACTGATCCATGAAATGAGGTTGAGGTCAAGTGAAAACTGTCTAACAGGCATGAAGACTGGCAAGGTAAGCACATATCAAATATAATTATCCTATTACTTATAATAAGAGAGAATTCAACATTACAAAAAATCTGATTTTTTTTTCCAAGTGGTCACTGAACCATGAAAATGAGGTCAAGGACATTGGACTGACAGAAACTTCGTAACATGAGGCATCTATATACAAAGTATGAAGCTTCCATGTCTTCTACCTTCTAAAATATGACGCTTTTAAAAAGTAAGCGAACACCGCCACCGCCTATGTCGAGCTTTCTGCAACAAAAGTTGCAGGCTCTACAATAAACCATGAAAACTAAACATTGACCTTTGAACCATGAAAATGGGGTCAAGGTCAGATGAACCATGCCAGGCAGACATATACAGCTAACAATTCTTTCATACAATAAATATAGTTGAGGTATTGCTTATAGTTTAAGAAAAACAGACTAAAACACAAACAAAAAAAACAAAAACTCCCAAAATCAATCTGAACCTGCCTTTTGTGGTCATAAACCTTGTGTAAAAATTTCATAGATTTCTGTTGACTTAAACTAAAGTTTTAGTACGAAAACCAAGAAAATGCTTATTTGGGCCCTTTTTGGCCCCTAATTCCTCAAATGTTGGGACCAAAATTTCCAAAATCAATCCCAACCTTTCTTTTGTGGTCATAATCCTTGTATTTAAATTTCATAGATTTCTATTCACTTTTACTAGTTAGAGTGCAAAAAACTAAAAGTATTTCGGACAACGCCAACATGATAGCAATATACGACCAAAAAATTTTAATTTTTGCGGTCAAATAAAATCTGATTGCTCTCTGTGGGAGGCATAAAAAAATTTGTACAATTAAGTCAAGTCATTCACTCGAAAATAAACTATGCATGTGTACAAGCATTGCTTCCCCAGACTATAACTGTTTAGTTTACTTCAAACTAATGCACTGCCGACTGGTGGACCAAAGTGAACATATTTGTTTACTGCAACTGATTGTTTGTTTTCAACACCACTCTCTTCTATATTGGAGGTCTGTTTTATTATTAGAAAAAGCTGGAGTTCCTTAAAAAATAAAATGCAACCTACACCAGGAAAACTGGCAATCCCAGAAAATCCAGATCTAGAGTCTGATGCAACTGCCACAAAAACAAGAAGGGATTGAGTTCACTATCTCAGTGTTGACAAGCTAGTGATTTCTGTAGGTGAACTACTTACATCACTCCACCACCTTTTTGTCAGTAGTTGAACAAATTTATAAAATAAGTGAAACTAAATTAGGCAGGACAGATTGTTTTATTTAGCACAGTCTTTATTCATCCTCTTGTATTTTCTTTAAGAATGCCGCCTTTTTCTGCTTAACTCTGTCTTTCCTCTGTAGGCTTGCCATCTTTGATCGATTCCATCTGAAATAATATAATAATAATGTATTATTTCAACAATATTTGGAGAAAGGGGAAATAGTAAATGAAATTTGTATGCTTCTGGTTTGGCTTTCAGCTCTTGTTCAAATCATTCATTTTATAAATTCAAACTTTATTCTCCTCTCAGTGTCATATTTCCATTATACCAGATTCATCATAGTTGAAAACAAACCCAATGGTTATTGAGGAATAGATTTCTTTCTGCACTCAATTTGTGTTAGTAGTGTTGTGGTGATAATGAGGTAATTCTCAATAAATAGTATGTTGCTATAAACTAGCTTGTCATTTGGATGATTTGAGTAAACTATTGTATGTATTGCTATTGGCCATGTTAGTTTTACCTCTTCTTTGGAACCTCTTTAGATGTTAGTAGTGTTTGTGTTGTGATGATTTTTGACAAGATAATTTTCAATGCAAGTCTGTGTGTTGCTATAAACCAGCTTGTCATTAAAACAATGGTTAGAGTTAAGTACTGTGTTAACTTATTGGACATGTTAGGACTTACTTCTTGTTTGGAACCTCATAAGGTGTTTGTGATGTAATGATATTTGACAAGATAATTCTCAATGAAAGTCTTGTGTGTTGCTATAAACCAGCTTGTCTTTAAAACAATGGTTAGAGTTAAGTACTGTGTGTATTCTTATTGGCCATGTTAGGACTTCCCTCATCTTTGGAACCTCTTTAGGTGTTTGTGTTGTAATGATATTTGACAAGATAATTCTCAATGAAAGTCTGTGTGTTGCTATAAACCAGCTTGTCTTTAAAACAATGGTTAGAGTTAAGTACTGTGTGTATTCTTATTGGCCATGTTAGGACTTCCCTCATCTTTGGAACCTCTTTAGGTGTTTGTGTTGTAATGATATTTGACAAGATAATTCTCAATGAAAGTCTTGTTGTGTTGCTATAAACCAGCTTGTCATTAACAATGGTTAGAGTTAAGTACTGTGTGTATTCTAATTGGACATGTTAGGACTTACCTCTTCTTTGGAACCTCTTTAGATACTTTAGCTTTAGCCTCAGGATTGGATCTTATTGCAGCATGACCTTTCTTGTACATAGCCTCTATCTGTTATAAAACATATTTATATTTAAGAAGAGAACCAATACAAGTTTTTTCTGTTTAATTACAAAGCTTTATGTGTCCATTCATTACCTAGAAAATCAAAGATCAATACAAATCATAGTCTCAACAAAGAAGAGAAGAGATTTTTTTTTTTTTTTTAGTCCTCCTTACATTATAGAACAAGAATGTGTCCATAGTATATGTATGTCCCAACACAGTTTCATTTTATAAATAAAATTGGGGTCAAAACTAGGAAGATTATATCATACGGAACATGTGTATTAAATTTCAAGCTGATTCAACTTAACTTCATCAAAAACCAAAAACTTTAACCATAAGCTGGACAGATGGACTGCAAACGAAAACAGACATAAAAAATACCAAAAAGAGAAATGTTAAGCCAATACATTCATTGCATGATGGCATTATTACAGCATCCATGAAATTCACAATTGTACGAGGGTTTATTATTTGTACTAATTTTACTTTCACAAATAATATGAAATAGTATTAAGGCCCCAAAAAAATATAATTGATTCTGGACAGTCTACAAGCCTTTTTAAAATTCATTTTAAAAGTGTATGCACATCCAATTGATGAAGATATATCCCACATGCCTACTTACTGTATCTGGTTTGACGCCATTCTTGATGAATTGAGAGAACTGCCTCTTGTAGGCATCATCATCTTCTTCCTCTAATTGTTTCATGTAGTCTGAAACATGCTTTCCAAAGATATGGTCTTTATGGACATCAGCCTTGAATTCACTTCCATCAAATCCAGGGAATCTCTTGTTGCTTGAATTAAAATAAATACCATACAGGGTTTCAAATGAGATAAGGTTGCATGTGTTAACTTTAAAAATTAGTATAGAAGAGTAGGAGTGCAGTTCAAATTTAAACAACAGATTGTTTGTCCATTTGATGTTCACAAAGATTGCTCAATAAATGTGTTAAATTTTGTTAGGTTTTGTAGTCCAGTACCACTGTATGACTGTCCACACCAATTCATATATTTTGATACCATTTTTTTTTTTATTTCAATAAAAACTACATTTTCCTCTTATTCATTTGGTTTTTTTTTAATATATATCTTCTAGATTAAGGAGTCTGTATCTTTTTACATTTGATTGAAAAATCTTTTCTATTCATACTAGATTTTTTAATTGCAATTCTTATTTTTAGACTGATTTTTTTTCCTTTAGTACCTTTTTTTTTTTACAGGTCTTTAAATAAAAATAATTGGAAGAATTTTGTGGCAATACCAATATAAATACTGTTACATCATATCTGCCATGATAATCATAAGATTTCCACGGAAAAGGAAAGATGTAATTTATTTAGCTCTGTTTTAGTCCAAGATATCTACACTAAACAGCTTGGGTGGAGTAGAGCATATAAAAGACTGCAACAGTTGTAATCAGTAATGAAAAAACATTGAGATTGGCAAGGGATGAAGTAAGCAGTTAGAAGTCCAAACAGATACTACAATTGAGAGATTGTGGCAAATATTAATAAATTTTTCTTTCAATATTCCATCTCTCACACAAAAAGGAAGACAGATGAAAAATTTGCATTTTTGAATCTAAACATTGGTAAGGTTATCCCCCAGAACCCTGTGCAGTGATATTGTTAGCCTCAAATTACCGCTGATATTCGGCCTTTTCCCCTAGAGAAAATTCCCAATTACAAAAAAAAATGGCTTGAAATTCTTCCCAATTAGTTGTACATTTTCCCAAACAGTGATTGCATTTGTAGTAATGCTGTGTAAATTTCGTATTTATGTTATTATTTTGATATGATTAAAGCGCTTTTGAGATCAAGGACTCTGATTCTGATCATTGGGGTGCTTGTAAAATGATTTGTGTAAAACATGTGTATGTACGGTACTACCATCATTCTAATCGTTTCTTCCCCCCCATTAATGTTCTTTTCCGGTTATAGTTTTATCGTTTCTTTCCCTGCCCTCAAATGTTCCTTTCCGGTTAAGAATGTCTTACAATTCAAAATATTACGTCAAAAAACTCAGTAAAAAAGACGGCAAAGGTTTACAGAAGATCGGAGATGTGTTCAAAAAAATTAATAAAGTTAATAAAGTCACTGATGAATCATCTGAAATAAAATCGGAAGTTGCTAAAGCTATTGAATTTGCTCATTCAACCATCATTTAAATGACAATGACTTGAATGAGCTTGTTGATATGTTCAAGGGGTTGAAGGACCGGAAAATGGATCTTTGAACATTAAAAATTAAAATAATGAACTGTCTTTGTCCAAGTTTCATAACAAACAATGAAAATTTACAAATTATGAATGTAAAAATTAACACAAATGATGTGATGCCCCAACTTGCACATCACTTAAAGTTAGAAAGGGACACTACAGAAGAATGGTAAAAGTGAGGCTACCCAAATTATACTTGATCTGAGTTTCTTGGTAATCAGTATTGGAAAAAGAAGAAATTCCATTTCATGACCCAATTTGGAATCTAACTTGAATTTGAATTTAAGTTGAATTAAGTTACAAGGCAGTACCTCTCACTCTGATATCTTTACTTATCGGTCGTCCCACTGTCTATATCACTCTGTTCAGCTCTTAATATTATTCCGTATCATGTCTTTGTGACGTCAAATACATTGACCCGGCCTTAATAACTTTAACCTGGACATATCAGCGACGTCATAATGTTTGAACCGACGTTAATAACTTTGACCCGAACTTATCAAGTCATCTTTTGTGTGCTGATGAAACAAAAAAAACACTTCTGGAACACGCAAATATAGCTCGATAAATCGATTATCAGATTATCTGCATAATGATATTGTAAAATATCAGCTGCTTGACATTATATGAAGGCTCTTTGATCTCGTTCGCTACGCTCACTCGACAAACTTCATATTATGTCTCGCAGCCAATATTTCAGATATCAACATGCAGATAACCTGATAATCGGTACACATCAGGGTATCTAAAGATAATTTGTGCCAAACAGATGTATTTTTAAATCATTTGCAGTGTTCTCCCCAGAAATTTTAGATAGCATCACATTTGGCAGTACAGCGACACTAAAACGGCCTGGGGAGAACACAGCTTTGCTTTTGTTACTAAAGGCATTGATATCAATCTAGGTATAAACTGTTGACACAGATAAACTCATTTGTTTAACATGTCAACTTTAAAATGGAGACCTTTAAAAATGACTTGAGAGATTAGAATCTACCTGTGAGGGATGTCAAGACCACCATCAACAGCTCCCTTCATGGCTCCAAACACTCGGGCTCCAGTTGTGGTTCTGAAGAGACCAACATCTAAGTAACATCTAAATGCACCTGGCTGGCCATCAACATCTTCATTGCTGAACTCGTCACCATCGATTTTTGTTTGACCTTGATAGATTTCATCCAGCTTCAGTTGTTTCAAAAGCTAAAAGAAACAAAACAATCTTTAACATATAATCAGAAAAGAATCATTTATATTTACATGATAATGTATCACTTATCTACTCCAAATTGGTCATTTACTGGCAACAGTGTGAGGGTGTTTTGATTAAAAGCAAATGAGGATATTTTGTAGAATACTTCCCACTTGGGCAAGAGGGGTCAGAGAAGAAAACCAAATTATTTCATAATGAAGAGGGCAGGGAACAAAAAAAATATTTGGTTATAAAAATACTTGCATGTTTAAATCCTATGGTCTTCATAGTAACTATCCAAATGCCAGTAATGTTATTTGCCAAAATCGGCAAATTATTTAAACTTTTTACTGTAAATCGAAGTGTTGCCCATTTTTCTAGGATCTAATTGCTTGTTTTCTTGTTTCCAAATTGTAGCAGAATCACTTAGTGGAAAAAAAGTTAAGTCACAGCATAAGAGCAAAAATTTCTTTTTGGTTATTTTAGTGCTGAATCAACTTAATAAAAGAAGACTTAAAAAGGGACACAATCTAGATAACTCACTACCGAAATTTAGACTC
This sequence comes from Mytilus trossulus, assembly GCF_036588685.1. Lineage (NCBI taxonomy): Eukaryota > Metazoa > Mollusca > Bivalvia > Mytilida > Mytilidae > Mytilus > Mytilus trossulus. Next base: position 40,640,829 of record NC_086374.1, on the reverse strand, counting down.
TGTCACAAGTTTTAAGTTCTTAGCATTGTGTAGGAGTTCGTAAATATTGAATGAGGAAAACTTATATTTTTTTAAATGAGAAGTGGACAATAATATATATACACATATACCTCTACCATTCATACACAATAAGATAATACAACATATACTAATACTTGATTTCCCCCCCTCAATGATATAGCTTTTAAGAGACTCTTGCATTTGGATCTTATCATTTGGGGTGTATTCACTGCATAAAATGTTGTCATGAAGACCAACATGAGATTAAATTCTACCTACTCTTCTGGCCAGCAAGAGTCCTGTACAATATGCTGCTGCATAGTTAGTCAACCCAACCTTGACGCCATATCGGGGGAGCTCATGAGAATAAGCTGCACATATAATGTAATCTCCCTCAATTCTTGCGTACGCTATCTGAAAAATAACAAGGACAAATGGTTATGATAACCTCTACTTAAAATACCTGACAATATTTGCCACAATGGAACTTCCTCCATATTGAGAAAGGATAAAAAAAATAGTTTACAAATGTTCACTTTTTATTCTAAATTACAAAGTGTCACAAAAAAGATAAGAAAACATTTGGACAATACAAAAAAAGATAGTGCAAGTTATACAAAACATTAAAATTCAATGAAAGAATTACATAAAGAGGATCATTTATTTTTCTGCACAATTGAGATATGCCAAAGCTCAATATAACCACATATCAATTTTTGTTTACCTATCACATGTGGTTCCCCTCACAAACCTGAAACTATCAGCTGAAAATTAGACATAAATCTCCATAACTAATTCCTTCTTACCTGACAGATGATATCCTTGTTGGTAAATCGAACAATCATTCTGTACTTTGGAGTGTTGTATTTGTTTTTTTCTTGAATGATAAGGCGTTTCCTGGCATAGTAATCTGTCCTACCCTCTAAAAAGACAAACAGAGAGTTATTATATAAATACCAACATAATATATACATATATAGGATGTCTATGCATTATACTACAAATTCTAGGGAGACACAATTTCTCCTAAGTGCAGATGAGGAAGCGATGGAATAAAAAGACTTTTTGGTGAAGCCCTCAGTTTGTATCTGATTGAATTTAACAAACAAAAATCCAGAATTTATAGAAACTTACTAATTGATGACTTCACCAGAACTGAAACTAAACGTATCCAGCATAGAAGCATATTCAAATCAAACAATTGCAATTTTTATTTTTAATATTTAAGTCCAGGGAACATGCCTTATTTATGAAATCAAATTTGAACAGCTGACATCAGAAACATGTAAATCTTTTTGAGCAAAAAAAATAAAGGAAAGAGAAAGTTTTAAGCCAGAGGTCATAACGTTACAACTGTAGATCTCAGATAGACAAATCTGTTAACTTTCACTATCAAACCTTTCTTCTAGCTGTTAATCTTACCTTGTCTCCTCCTATACTTTACTTGAAACCTTTTAAAGTATGCCTTATTCTTCACTACTTTCACAAACCCCTATAATCACAAAATAATAAAAATTCAATTCTACATATTTTTCTTTTGATATCTTTTCAATATTGCTATTGTAAGGTCATTCATTATTCTAAAAATACAATTGCTATGGTAACTAATTTAATATTTATGACAGAATTTCTATTTCAAATTCAAATACTTTATTGGACAATTTTTTTTTTTAATTTAACACCAGAAAACTGGAGTTCACCCCACTTTTCACAACTCGAGCACAACCTGTTACAGTAAAACAAACAGGAAGGCATGGAACCATAGATTTTGACCTAAAAAGGTTAGCAAGGACTGGCTAGTGGATTTTTAAAGGTATCTTTTAATATACACTAAGAAAAACTAACTCAAACCCTTAGTTTTAGTTAAACTGCTGAAGCATTTTTAGTTAAATGTCTAAAAACTGGAAAATACCCCCTTTTTAATGAATAAAACCCCAAAACTCAGAATGTTAAATCTGTAAAAAATTGAAAGGGAGCCTACATCAATAAATATAAACAAATCAGCAAAATGTCATGAGAACTACTGAAAGCATTTAGAGTTTTTGTCCCCAAACTGGATAATCCCCTTTTTTTTTAATTAATAAAACCCTACAACTTGGAGCCGTAAAATCTTAAAATTTAAAAAAACAAAAGAGTTCTCACATCAATAGATATATATAAACAATTCCACCAAGGTTCATGCAATTTTGAATTTTGTTAAAGAGTATTAAAGTTAATGTCCGACATAGTGATGGCTGGACAGACGGACAACAGTATACTATATGTCCTGTACACTCTAACACACAGCCTCAAGTTTGTCGCTCAGCTCGAGCGTTGTTTCATGTAGTATAATGTTTCTCAATTAGGGGATTTGACATACAACATTGACAGCTTCAATTATCTTTATCATTTAAATTACATGATAAGCCAAATAGTATGAAAACATAGTTTCTGGTCATACACATTTATGTATACATGAGTCAGATGTAAACAATTAGATACATATATATAGAAACAGGAAATGGAAGATGTAAAAATGAAGAAAAGAAAAAAGAAAAAAAAACATTTATATTTGTGAGTATTCTGATTGAAAATTATTTATATCAATACATAAGCATTGTTCTATTTTGATGATTTTTTTAATATATATACAAATGTACATCTGTATACCTTGAACATTACATGTTTCCATTGCCTATTGATCAGTGAAAATGAAAAAAATAAATAATGCAATAATACTTGTACATGTGAAAGAGGGACGAACGATACCAGATGGACAGTCAAACTCATAAATCGAAAATAAACTGACAACGCCTGTAAACCTATTTTTTTCTGGTGGGTAAAGATATGAATAAGATGAGATTTTCCACAAAGACAAGATTGAAGAACGATATTAACATGTTTTAATAATTAAAGCACTACCAAAACAATAAAAACATGTAGAGGTATTAATTAGATCTAGAATGAGGGAGATTTTTATTCTAGATATTTGATTTATATATAAACAGGGAAAATACTTGTTGATTATTAGTTTTGTTAAAATACTTCATTCAACAGTAAACCCCTCCCCCTTTTTTAAACCTAGTATGATTAAAAAAGAACTTTTGAAAACATACTAACAAATGTTACGCTATAAAACATATACAATATCCAAATACTCAGGTATGCCATACAAATATTAACTGTTACTGCTTGAATACGTAATATACATCAATCATACCTATTATTACATTGTAATATTCTCCGCTGTGATTGCAATAAAAAAACAATATATCAGAATCCAAATGATGTAGATGTCACCAACTATAGATTGGAATGGGGTATCCGTCAATGATACTAGTAATAAATCAGTACATGCACAGCAGAATTCACATAATAAAAGGAACAGCGATTGTATTGCTGTTCTTTATCTCAAAGTCCCAGTGAGGACTTCAACAGGGAACTGAAATAAAACTCTTACCAAAGCATCTTCAGAAAAATGGTATCAGTAAATTCAATTCAATCATAATGTACAAATTTAAAACCTGCTTCGACTTAATCCAATTTAATTTTTAAGATTATATATATCGGCAATTTTTAGGTAACACAAATACATAGAGACAAAGATGTTTGAAAATGTGCCTTTGTTAAAATGTTTTCCGTGCATACAGTTTGAAGATGACAGCAACAAATGGATAAGGTTTCAAGCCATTGTAGATTTTCTAAGGAAGCATCATCTTGAAACTGATTCCATCAAAGAAATTAAAAGGCACAACTTGTTACGGGAAATGAAATCGTATAAAAACAGCATAAGAGAGACTGACAGTGAAATATATGTAAATCTAAGTACCTTCATTCGCTATATCTTTCATCACTCTGACCAGCTAAAAATATGCTTACACATAGTTCATCAAATAGAAGCAGCTATGCATTCTAGACCAAAAAAGCAACAGCATTCAATACAAGTTTACAGTGTTGAGGAACTGTATAAAAATATAGCAACCAAACAATTCAGACTTCCTGCAATTGACAACATCTTAAAAAAGGACCAGAGTATAGATAATTACTGTACACCCTGTTTATTTCAAAACTATAAAGGTCAATTTACAGACAACGAATGGCAGAAAATATGCTTTTTTGAATATCATTTCTCTAAATCAAACCAGGAAGCTGAATTTAAAGATTATGATCAACAATTGGACCTTAAATGGCAGTTTCTTAAGCAAGTTGATAATGTAGCTGTTGTGGCAAAGTCCATCAAAAAGTCATCAAACAATATCATCAAATATCGCAATGAAAGAAAACATATTGCAGAAACAGATGAAAAAATACTTTTATATGCCAGTAAAATTCATATCGCAGCTAGAATAGAAAACGAACTTTGCACTGCAGCTTCTGAAGATGTAGAGAATGTTCTTCTTTTTGATTGTGTTTCATCATGCACGCATCGAATGAAAATTCATATATTTGCAGAAGTTAAATCAGAAAGACTTTTCCAAATGGCAGATGTAATAAGTACATTTAAATTTCATCTAATGAACAGACATAATCTACTCATGCACTCTATTGTTTTCTTGAGGCCAAATACTTTAACACCGATCTCAGAAGGCACTGATATGTCCAGATTTGAAATCAGAGACCTGTATATGTTGAACAAACTTGATGAAAATATTATAACAGAACATATTCTCGAAGATGATCAAGAAGTTGAAAGTGCAGAGGAAGAAGGAAAATGTGACAGATGCTTTCAGAACCAAATGATTAAACCACTACATTGGAAATCATTCAATATTATACAAGAATGGACAATGGATGTACCTTTAGATGTTCAAATTTTGCTTGAAACATTTTTAAATCAGAACAGTCTTAATCGTTCAAACGAACTAGAGACTCTTATAACATCAAAGCTAAAGAAGCTCTATGGCATATATGATACATTATTAAATGTTTTCAACAGAAACTACTGTGGTATTCTTCAAGAGCTCAATACCCAAGAACTGTCTATGAACTATCAATCTATTGGCACTGCATTTTCTATTGCTTCAAGTTCTGGTGCCACTCTCAGCTTAAATGCAGCAGAAAAGAGAATTAAAGAGAAAGCGTCTTTGGAGATGTGTTATTTCAATACTTACGTGAGAAGATACCAGTTAGAATACAACACTGTGGCCGGCTACGTTACAAATAATGTAAGTCTACGCCAATGCCTGTTGGTTTTAATGATGGATAACTTAGTCAGACTTAAATACCATACAGATCCAAATCCTGGTGAATCTCGCTCCATGCAAATATGTACATTACCAATTACTCTACGTGGTGTTCCAAAAGACCATATAGATGTTCAACAGACATGGCATACTGATCATCAATGTGACCAGTCTGATGATTGCAAATGTAGGCAAGAAACTAATCTCCACAAAGAAGATGTGCATACTAGTCTTTTATCCTTATCGACAGAAGAAGAAACATGTATGAATCAGTTTCGATCAATGATGACTTGGGGATTAGATGATCTGTGGAGAAATATTATGAATGGTATGTTATCTATAGGGCTTTTACACAGGCGATTTTCTTAAAAAGACTAATTGTTCATCGAATATAAATTAAAAAAAGAATATGTGGGATGATTGCCAGTCTGATAACTTCTTTTATGCAGATTATCTTTGCATATTTAAAACAATATCTAATAACATAAATGGCTTCTTCTAGAAAATATATGTACTTTAATGAAATTTATTAAATATTGAGATGGATTGTAATAAATATCATATATAAACACAGGAACAATTATTATTAAAAAAAAGTACTGATTGTTAAGTGGAAGGAAAAATATCAGTTATTTTGTTTAATCCTTATTTGGCATATTACCAAACTATCTTTTGTTATTATCAGAAAACAAGCACCTATTAGTCTGTGGTCAAGAGGACTCAACACAAAATTCAGATATAGCTCTTGAAGACTCATTTGCTACACTTGACATTGAGGATCATATGGATGATAATATTGGAAGAAAGGTATACTGTGTTAATCATTATGTATTTGTTCCTTTGATCATTAATCAAAACTACCTCACATTTTTCAAGCTTACAAACAAAATGTGGAATATGGATACACACAAATGTACAAATAAGACTTACAGTAATAGTATACCTACAGTCTGTTACACACAAACGACAGCAACCTTTCATTGCAAAGATTCCAAAGGTGATTGGGTTTCTTGTTTAAACACAGATTCAAAATCAACCGATATTGGATAACACTTTTAACAAAAGAATGAATATACAGTCACATTTCAGGTGATAGAACTACACAGACGGTTAATTTGAAAGGGACTCTCACAAGATTCATTCACAGATGAGTTATGATAAATAATACTTCATTTGGGATCTTTTAAGTTTGGCTCAACCAAATGTCATGAAACTTCATGCTCATTCCAACAAAACACAGATTAAATCGAAAGGTGCATGAGTTTTGTTACTTCTACTGTGTTTTAAGTAATGATCCTTTATAATGTTATATGCAGGTGGGGCATCATTTGTGTCCCATGAAAAATTATCCATTATTTCATTTAAATATTTACCTATTTATTTCAGTCTCCCGATGAAATTGAAGAAGACATTGAGATGGAACTCTCTGGCGAGGAAAGTGACAACACTATTGATTTAGACTATGAAGAGCCTGAATCAAACTCATCAGATTATGACAAAGAAGAAAACTTGGAAGACATTCTGAACGAGCTTGAGTTATCAAACATTCCAGATGAAGACTACGAAGATTTGGAACAGTTTTTCACCCCACTGGACGATTCAGTTGATTTGACACCAATCCAAGAAAACTCAGACTTAGACTTGCAGATACAAGAACAACACATTACAGAACTCACAGATGACCAATTATTGAATGAAATTGCAGCCATTAGCACCAATGTAATGGCAACTGATTTTGATCAAAATTCAACAAATAACAATTCATTGATTACAGATAAACCTGATATATCCTATGACAGAATTGCAGGTAGCTTTGGATTTAAAAAATACAACCCACCTACATTACTTACAAGACATCCACCTCCTGCCACAGGAAGAGATGATGATATAGTAAAACTTAAGGAAGTATTGGATGACATACTAATTAAAACTGATAAAGTCGGCACTAATGCAGCCAAGTCGTACAGGATTCTTTTTGGTGCTGATAATAAAATTGGAGCTAATTTGCTTAAGCTAATGTCAATGTCTTCCAAATACAAAATTTTTATTCCTGAGTATCCTATTCTACATCTTAAGAAGTCTAAAATAAACAATATTTGTAGTGGTTATAAGCATGCTGGAATAATTCAAATATTGAAATACATGCGTGATGAAGAATACAATGAGTGGAAGAAACTAATATCTGCAGATCACATTGAAAAGGCATCAAGATACATAAGAAGGCTTTCAATCGCTCTGAGAATTTCATTTCAAGTAAAGTTTATCCAGACATTACAACAAGACCAGAGAAAAGAAGTACTGAGTGACCTTCAACAAGAAACAAACAACTGGAAGAATTGGGAATTGCTGTACAAAGATTTTCTTGCTGAAAGCAAAAGAGTAAATGCTACTTTCCTGCTTCATTATGAAATGATGGAACATTGTGAAGAAGTGAGTGCTCTTTCTCTTGCAGAACGCATTGGTGGTCATCAGGGATATAATCTGATGCTGGCATCAGTCAAGCTTTCATTACCGTTTGCATTTTTGAATGGTGCATCCTCATATGCTGCATATACAACACAGCTACTATATGAACATTGTAAGTGTGGCGTGTTCTATCAAAACATGAAAGAATCTTTATTTACAGCACCTCACAAAGACAGTACATTGAACTTTGGATTGGACACCCAGAGAGAAATGGACCACCGTGACGCCTTAAAGGCTTTTCGTTCAGGAGCAACAATGTCCTCTGTTATGCCTAGAATGTCACTCATTGACTCTTTGAATGAGGCACATGATCACAGTTCAAAAAACAAGAGATTACAGAAACAGGGAGAAGCATTGAATGACAATACTCTTGGGATGGCTATGAATGACAAAGATTTCAATTACATTATAAGCATTTCCAGTTTGATATTGCGCCAGGGTGGTTTGTCAACAAAGAAGGACGATAGAATTTTAAATGTTTATTCTCACCCAACAGTTGTCTTGCCAGAAGCGATATTAGATGCTAACACAAAGGATGTTGGCCAATATCTAATATGGAAATATATAAGCACTCAGGGATTATTTAACCTTTCAAAAGACGACTGCCCTGATGTAGAAAAAATTGATGGACCTAAAGAAATTATTAGAAAACTTAAAACATCTAAAGGTACAACAATTCAACGAGTAGGAAAAAAACTGAAAGATGTTACAAAGAAGGAAAGGGACACAAAAGAGATCCAAAGAAAGAAACTTGTAGCAAAACAGACAAAATTGGCAGATCAAAAAAGTTCAGAAATGAATGCATGTCAAGCCATATTAAAGCCTGATTGTTCTAAACCAAAAGTTCAAAAATCTACAGGTATCCAGAAAGCACTGCTTCACTTGTTAAAAGAAGCAATTGAAAAACTGGACGAAGTTGATGGGAATGAAGGCATGAATATGGACAAGTATTTCTTATTTGGACAAAAGACCTTACCAGCGTATATTGTGACCTTGATATCCCATGTGACGGTTGAATTTGCTGGTGTCAAGTTCAAAACTCGGGCACACGATGGAAAACATTATTTAAAGTTTGTTGAAGATTCAATTATAAATAAAACAATCAGCCTGATGCCAAAAGTAAAACAAATGGTAATATGTGAAGAAAAGTATAGCTTTACACCAGACCACTTTAAAGCAGCAACAAGAACACAACGGCAAGTCAACAAGCCGTTGTTTCCTATTACACATTTAAAGACCAATGAAGAAATCTTAAGTTCCACCACCTTTGACAAAACATCGCTTGTCACAACAATGGAAGGTAAAAGCCTAATAAGTACTTTCATAGCTAGAAACATCGAGCAACTTAAATTCAAACGTGATATTATAATTGATATTGACAGTGAATACATAATGGAACATGAAACAGACTGTCCTTTAGGGGTACAATGCCTTTGCGAAAAATACACAACCCCAATTAGATACAAATTCAATCACTCACCATTATCCCGGAACAAAATTGAGAAACTCCCATGCATAAAACAACGCAAAGGAGAAGCAGAAATGGCGCAGGTGGATTGGCTGGTAGAATATGTATCAGACATGGAAGAAGGAACAGCATGTGCCAGTATAGTAACATCAGGAGACATTGATGCTGTTACCATACACATGTTTGCATTGTGCCATTTATGGCCTAGAAACGATGACAACACTTACAAGCATCCAGTATATATTATCTTACAAAAACCAGGAAGCACTATGGATGTTTATAATGTTACTGCTATTTTGCAACTATTAGAAAGGAGGTGGAATGATAGATATATTGGGATAAAAATTGCAATATTTCTATGTTTAGGGGGTAATGATTTTTTACCAAAATTTTATAACATAAGTCATTTAAATGTAGTCAGTACTATAGTTGCTACAGATCATATCTTTCAAAATTTAGTCAGAGCAGAGGAAAATGAAATGGATCAACAAACATTTTTGAATGTCACTTTCAGTCAAGAATCATATAGAGAACTGATTAAGTTGTTATATTGTCCAAAGACCCTTGATTCAACAATGCTGTCATTTGAGGAAATCAGACAACTAACTGTGAAAGCTCCTACTGCTAAGATCAGTGATCCACCTAGAAACTATGCATTGTGGATGCCAGCAGCATCAGTTCTCAATAAATTATCTTTGAATATTAATTGTCTAATCAAATATTATATATCTGCTGGACAACACACAGCTTTCTTGCCAAATTTTCTTCAAGACGGATGTCTTTTGAAATTATCATCGGGAGAAATTGAGTACAATCTAGGCAGTGAAGCATCAGTTGATAGTGAAAGTGAAATTTTGATTTACCCACCAAAAGAACTGGCCTCTAAATTGAAAAACTGTCAGTTAAAAAGAAAGAAACAGATTAACAAAACTAGAGGCTCTCAAGAGCCTGTATCGCTCACCTGATTCTACTTGGGTTTTTGAAATCATATAAAAAAATATAAAATTTGGCTAAAAGTGACAACACAACCTCATTTATAAGAAAAGGAACATGTTTAATTTCATTCAAAAGTCCCCCACTGGCGGCCATCTTGGATGACGGATCGGCTACAAAGTAACAACACTTGGTCAGCACCTCATAAGGAACATTCATGCCATGTTTGGTTTTATTCCATTCAGTGGTTCTCTAAAAGAAGTCATTTGTATGCATTTCCCATAGGGTCCCATGTTAAACTAAGTTCCCTGCTGGCGGCCATCTTGGATGATGGATCAGCTACAAAGTAACAACACTTGGTCAGCACCTCATAAGGAACATTCATGCAATGTTTGGTTTTATTCCATTCAGTGGTTCTCTAAAAGAAGTCATTTGTATGCATTTCCTTATAGGGTCCTATGTTAAACTAAGTCCCCCGCTGGCGGCAATCTTGGATAATGGATCGGCTACAAAGTAACAACACTTGGTCAGCACCACATTAGGAACATTCATGCCATGTTTGATTTCATTCCATTCAGTGGTTCTCTAAAAGAAGTCATTTGTATGCATTTCCCATAGGGTCCTATGTTAAACTAAGTCCCCGGCTGGCGGCCATCTTGGATGATGGATCGGCAACAAAGTAACAACACTTGGTCAGCACCTCATAAGGAACATTCATGCCATGTTTGGTTTCATTCCATTCAATGGTTCTCTAAAAGAAGTCATTTGTATGCATTTCCCATAGTGTCCTATGTTAAACTAAGTCCCCCGCTGGCGGCCATCTTGGATGATGGATCGGCTACAAAGTAACAACACTTGGTCAGCACCTCATAAGGAACATTCATGCCATGTTTGGTTCCATTCCATTCAGTGGTTCTCTAGAAGAAGTTCAAAATGTAAATTGTTAACGACGACGACGACGGACGACGGACGCCAAGTGGTGAGAAAAGCTCACTTGGCCCTTCGGGCCAGGTGAGCTAAAAAGCGGTATGAAAAGGAGACCAGAGGACACTCCACAAAAAGGAGCTAGGAAAAAAATTCAACAAACTTCTACACCAAAGAAGTAATTATAAAGAATAGTCAAGGACTAATATTACATTCAGAAATATGATTAGTTGTGTTTTAGTTGACTAAAGTATCTATAATTTGTCTACATTTTTAAATACAATTTACTCTGCTTTTATTAATGAATTTGTTGTTTGGTTTTATAGAAAAAAATTGGATGAACATTATTCTCTTTCACACCAATGACAATGTCATTATGCTTCATTTGTAAATCTGACAAGAGGTGGCATTAAAACCTTCATTTTATTTACAAAAGAAATTAATATTTTCAAATAAAAGAAAATACTACTGAATCAAAACTATTTAGATAGATATAATGTAAAGAGACAAAATTGAAGGGAAATTGTGCTTTATTTCAAGAAAAACAATCGTCTGAATTTGCAACATGTAGGGTTCATTCTTGCAAACTCTGTAAAATAAATTGAGAATGGAAATATGTACATTGAACCTTGTGAATTAAGTTTTGTACTTTATTAAAAAAAGATGATTCTCCCATTTTATGTATATATAGTAAATTCAGTATGTTTTATCATTTTCATATTCTTTGTGATCAGGTATCACTTTCAATGAAAGATAATTTGAATGTCATGAAGTGTGTGTGTACACATGTTTGCATTCTTTCACTATCAAATGTCAGAAGGTGCTTAATTATAAATGACAGATTTTATTAGCTTGGCAAGAAATAAAAACAAATCCAGTAGTTCATTACTGATAACAAAATTTTAGTTGTAACGGGCTGTGTGTTAGAGTGTGTAAAGGGATGTGAAAAAAATCATGACAACTACTGAGGTACTGGTCCAAATAATTATGACAACTTGAAAGGCAATTTTATTTTTTTTGGAGACGTCTCCTAATAAGATAGTTCCGGGACTGTCTGTCATGTGACTTTCATCGTGTGACAAAATTAGGCATAATCATTTCTGACACATGTTGAGCAAACAGGTGAAAAAGTTTAAACTGCATAAAATATTTGGAAAATTGAAATCTAATAAGATGGTCACAACCCTCATTTGTAATGGAATCAAGATTACGAACTTCGGGAACATTGAGTATTCCTTTACTACCTTACAGAATGACAATAATGAAAATGCTGGAAACTTGCATATTGAGCATGGATACAGGCCGGCCTTTTAATTAGAAAATGACATGTGCAATATTGGCAATCTTTTTCAGTCAAAGACATGATTCTAGAAGTGATGTATAGCCTATCAAAATTATTTGGACTACTGAGGTTACCCCTCTTTACCGTTGAAGCCTGTATCAGATAAATAAAATGCAAGTTGACTAGTTTTTCTCAAATTTGGCAATTATTCATGGGTTGTTAACAAACACTTTCACATTATTGTTTAGTATACGATTTTCTGCACTTATTATATTTGTGAGAGTGTCATCTTGGACTTGGTATCCCCCTTTTATCGTGTCGACTTAGTATCCCCCTTTTCAACGGTATCGATTCAAAAGAGTTTTGGAATGTATTGAAAAATATCTAAGCATATCGGACAAATCTATAAAGAAACTGGAACTGGACCATTATCATTTTTTATTGTTTTTGTAACTGCTTCACAACATAAACATGTTTAACGTACACGTGCATTTTGTATAGTGTAGGCGAACGTTCGTTTAGAATCTGCAAATATCATAAGATTTTACTATCATCGGGTTGATGTGCGCCTAAAAAATGAAATAACGGACGTTTAATTTGTAATATGTGATACTGCCATGTTTCAATTCTCACCATTTTTAGGGATATCTAGGATTTATTTTCCTAGTTTCCAGATAGCTTCGGTTTTAGGGCTTTCTACAGCCGGAAAAGGAAGTTCGTAAGGGTTTTACTAAAAACCTGAACGCGGACCGACCTGAATAGACGCAATAACGGACGTATTTTTCAATGAATCTTCAAATATTCGTAACGAACGTGAATAAAATAATTAAAACTTCTGAATTAATCGCACAACATACGCTTAGCTTTTTCTTTTTTTTTTTTTTTTATCTTGAATTACTTTTTTTTATATTTTCAACTATTATCTTTTAAAAAAAAGACGTTTGGTCACTGCGGAAACTATAGCAGTTTTTCTCAAATAGTATTTTGAACAGGACATATTGTTTTTAGCACCTAAGACTCGGAATATTGTTATCCTCTTAAGAATAAAAAAAAAATGACTAGATTGCCGATTTCAGTGTATACGTGCAGTTTGTATTAGTATGAAGATGACCGTTATTTAACCGTCACTCACTTTTAGTTTAAACAATATTTCATTTCAAAAAGTGCACAAAATATAATTATACAATATGAAATACAGGGATTCGGAAACAAGAAAAACTTATATAAATCCGTCTCCTTAACCGTCACACACTTTTGCATCTTGCCATCGTTAAATTAATGGGGTTTTATTTAATCAAGGATTTGAATAGTAAGACTACAATACAAATCTTGATTTAATCGGGATTACATGCTATCAATGCTATAAAAGTCGCGTAAAATTTGCCGAAATTTGCATAGATTGTTCATATGAAAATAACCATTTGAGAATCATTTGAGTTATCTCACCGGCTCAAATGGCTAAGTTGGCGATTTTGGATAAGAACAAATAAAGATATTTGGTATTTGATAAATGAATCTCAATAATGCAATAAATCACTTATTTGTCTTTTTTTGCTATCAAAAGTCTAGCCCATTAAATGCAAACTTTCTGTCTCAAAATTAGCAGCTTTAAGCAAAGAACTAGACCACCTGTGAATTGTTCCACAATCCTAGAAGTCAGTTTACAGTTATATATAACCTAGTAAATTGCAGGATGACTGTTTTAATTTTGAAACTATGCTGTCATTGTTAAACAAGTATGTAGCAATTATTTTGAATTATAGTTGTGAAGTTTGGAGAAATCACAAATGTGATGATATAGAACAAGTTCAAATGAAATTCTAAAAACGTATATTGAACAAGTAATTTATTTCATTTATTTGTAAATACCGCATATCTGCTCATTGTTTGAATATAGAAACTGGTAGATTTTACAATATTGAGAGACATCTAAGGCTTTGTAATATGTGTGATAAACAAGTAATTGAAGATGAATATCATTTTATTTTAGTACATGTATGTGAAAAGTATGACGATATTCGATATTCGATATATCAAACCATATTATTGGAGAAAACCATCGAATTTTAAACTTATACAACTGTTATCTGTTCATATTTGTCTTTAATTTTAAACTCATTTTAAACTCATACAATTGCTATCTGTTCATATTTGTCAGATGAAGGACGCCTCCGGGTATGGGAATTTCTCGCTGCATTGGAGACCTGTTGGTGACCTTCTGCTGTTGTCTGCTCTATGGTCGGGTTGTTGTCTCTTTGACATACTCCCCACTTCCAATCTCAATTTTATTTTATAATTGTAAAGAAACTAAATAACCGAATTAAGAAATTTAATGGGTCTATCAATACCACGCAATGTCAATTTTTAAAGACCCAAATATTGCAAAACACTTGTCCTACCTCAATGACAAATATGTTGTTGTACCCGCAGATAAAGTCCCAAACAATATCGCTTTTGTGTGTAAATATCATTACTTAAACTGCTTGATAAATGCATTAGGTATTGACAATTCAGTTGGAAACTCAACATATACGCTCACAACACTTACCACAGAGGAAATCCTATACTAATCATAGGGTCTATTCTATGTTCCTTTGGAATTTCAACCTAAGATGAAGAGCTGGATCTTTCATCACTGTATTGGATACCTAAACTCCATAAGTGTCCTTACAGACAACAGTATATTGCTGGGTCTATCAAGTGCTCCACGAAACCTCTATCTAAATTATTAACATCTATTTTATCAGCAATCAAAGCTGGGCTTCAAAGTTATTGTGAAACTGAATATTCTAGAGGTGTCGTGAAGCAGATGTGGATACTAAAAAAATCGAAAGATCTTTTAAGATACATACAATCTAAGACTATTTCATCTTGCAATAGTATTACTTATCTGGGTCAATCTAATTAAAAACCGATCTCTCATGCTCCCGTTTTCTGATATGTCGCGACATATCAGAAAACGGGAGCATGAGAGATCGGTTTTTAATTAGATTGTATCTGGGTAGGTAGCGTTTGGGCAAACAAACCTATTATTCATTATGGCCCAATTTTCGTGGATTACGGAAAACCTGCATAACCGTGGATATCTAATTTTGTGGTTTTGCCGAAGTGTACATATAAGCCTACAGAAAATGTGTTATTCGTTGAACATTTAATTTCGATCGTGGTTCACTGCATGTACCCACGAAAGCAACAAAAATTAGTGTCCAACGAATAATAATGAATTCACAGTACACTTTTCTAAACTTTACACAAGTATTCCACATTACAAACTTAAGAACAAATTGAAAGAGTTGGTATTGCTTTGTTTCATAAAAAATAATGGTCAACGTAGATACAAGTATCTTAGCTTAGGGAGGGATAAATCCTACTTTGTAAAGGGACCACTCTGAAAGATGCTATATTTTTTGATTGACAACATATTTTGGTTACGTGTAAAAACTTATCAACAGACTCGGCATTCAAATTGGAACCAAGTGTGCCCCTCTTCCTGTCGACTTATATCTTTATTATTATGAGGTTGACTTCATACAGGAACTTCCTAGGAAGAAAGATAAGAATTTAGCAATATCCTTGAACTTTCTTTCCGCTATAATATAGACGAGGTTCTCTCAATAAATAA
Source organism: Mytilus trossulus (assembly GCF_036588685.1). NCBI lineage: Eukaryota > Metazoa > Mollusca > Bivalvia > Mytilida > Mytilidae > Mytilus > Mytilus trossulus. The sequence goes on along the minus strand of NC_086374.1, from coordinate 40,624,972 downwards.
TTAAAAACTTGGTGACTTTGTTGAACGCGTCTATCCCGTCGAACTAAAGATAAAGGATACAACAGATACAGTCAAGTCGGCCTCATATCTTGACTTTCATCGAGAAATTGACAATGAGGGGCGGTTGAAAACAAAACTTTACGACAAAAGAGACGATTTCAGATTTCCAATTGTGAACTTTCCATTTCTAATTAGCAACATTAATGTTATTCCAGCAGCGCCTGCATACGGAGTATATATCTCCCAATTGATACAAGATTTCTGTGCTTGTATTTCCCATCATGATTTCATTGATAGACTAGAGGGTTGCTGCTCACATAATACTATTAAACCAAGAGTTCCAAATGGTAAAGTTGAAAACATCCCACTTCGTAAATTTTACAGACGCTGTTGGTTGACCATTATGAAATAACCGTTTCACAGATAATATCGGATATGTTCCTTACGTCGTAACTACAATCCCCTTTCCTTTTCATGAATGTGACCTTACGAATTAGACTATTTAGGTACCGGGTTTGTAATAACTGGGATGAGCACTGTGACCCGACGGGTGCTACATGTGGAGCAGGATATGCTTTATACCCTTCCGCAGCACCTGAGACCACCCCCAGCTCTTGGTGAGGTTCGTTTTGCTAAGTCTTTGGTTTTCTATGTTGTGTCATGTATACTATTATTTGTCTGTTTTTACATTTTTATTTTTAGCCATGGCTTTGTCATTTTGTTTTCGTTCTATGAGTATGACTCAGTGTCCTCCTCTGGTATATTTCGACCCTCTTTCACAGCATCGAAATAAAAGAATTTTTAATGTTGTATTATTTTCTTCTATAACATATCGATTTTCTTCTGTAACAATAATCAATTTTAAAGGAAATCAACTGAAAGATTATTTTTTTAGGAACGTGCCAAAAAAAGTAAAATCACAAAAATACTGAACTTAGAGGAATATCAATTCGGAAAGTCCATAATCACATGGCAAAATCAAATAACGAAACGTATCAAAAACGAATGGACAAGAACTGTAATATTCCTGACTTGGTACAGGCATTTTCAAACGTAGACAAATTAGGGGGTTTTGGGTTTATATATGTTTAAATAAATGTTGGGTTTCAGATTTCCCCCGTTCATTTTGACGCTTGAAACAATATCATAAAAGTTGCTCATCGTAAACGTTTCATTGATATGAATTTTGAAGATTGTTTTGGTAGCCAATCTGCGAAAAACGCGAATTTAGAAATATTTAAATCAATGTGAAGTTGATGCATGTGGTGTAAAACGCAAAATTGGTTATAATTTTATAAAACAGAATATTATTACACAACAAACAGCTACCAAACCTTCAACATTTGAAAGGCATATGTTTCTATTGAACACACAATTTAATTTGTAGAGTTGCATGTTTCGGCCTGTTTTGCAAAATGTAAACAATGATAATACCGCCATGTGTTATATGAATTAACCGAAATCACAAACAAAATATAACAGTTCTTCACTAAGCTTCAATAAGAAGAACATAAATTATGGATAGCTTTGAACCGCAAGCTCTGTTGATGCACAATGTGCATGACCTTCGCAGGCGTCTGTTAGAAACAGAGAGAAACTTGAAAAAGCTTTCAAAAATTGAAAATCGAGAGAAAAATAGATTTGAGTAAGTAAATAAAATCAATAGGTTATTTAACTGTTTACACCAGTTTATTTTAAATGTTTTATATGGGAGATCCAAATCCCAACAACACATGCATGAGGCTATTAAAGGGTACAAGTCAAATCGGCACCTGGTCAAATCGCCACCCATAGCAAAAGTTAAATCGGCACCTGGTAAAATCGGCATCTAGTCAAATCTGCACCTATTTAAAGTAAATTCGACATCCAATAATATTTGATATAATATATGGGACTGGGACTATTATGCTAAGTTATAGTAATTTAAGTATACTAGCATAATAATCCCAGAATGAGATATATATAAATAATTCTAAAAATGTATAAATTCGATTATGATCTATTTTGGGGGTTGGATTTATCATACATAACATGTAAAAAAGCATCAACTTCATGATGATGAACAAGCAGTAAAAATACAAAGGTTAATCATTTAAAGTTTTCTCAACATTATGTGACTGATGTTTTGATAAATTTTCTAATCAATTAATTAATAATTTTAATCAAGTACATAGTGAAAAAAAACACAATGTAACACCGGCTTTTGTTTTGCATATTTCTGTCATATTTTCACAACTACATGTATATGATACAAAAAGACTTTTTATGGATATATGTGGTATCAGGAGAAAATTAAAATTAGAATTTAAACCATTAGGTATCCTCATTTCCATTGTGGGGACAAGGATAATAGCACAAAATGTTAGGTTAAAGTATATAAATTTGAATTTAAAGATTGAACTAGAACATTTTTAAAGATAAACTTGTATCACCTGGTGTAAGAAAATGTGTGTCAAAAAAATTATAACTTGTACAAAAACCAAAAATATATTAAACAAATTTAACATGGGTGCCAATTTGACTACATCAAGTGCCGAATTAACCAGGTGTCAATTTGACTAGGTGCCGATTTGACTATACTGGGTGCCAATTTGTCAAATTGACCAAGTGCCGATTTAACCAGGTGCCGATTTGACTAGAATTCGAGGCTAATGGTATCAGGTCCCAAAAAGTAAATCTATTGGGGTGACGATCAGTCCTTAATTGACATAGCCCCTTAATAACTAACCCTGCAACTAAGCAAAACTATAAAAATATTCACTGTCATATTTTAGATCATTAATAATCTAGCTATCTGGGCTGTACCTTTGCAAATGATCTACATGTAGCTATAGTGTGGAAAACACAGTCATAATGAACATCACAGGTACAACCAAAACCTTGGTATCTTACTCTGAAATCTAAAATAAGTCCTTAGAAAGACCACAAAAGGGATATGCTATAACAACATGGGATTGTTTGTGGCACAAATGAAAGATTTTTTTGACGCAAAAGCAAAGCACCGGTCAGACAGCTAATTAACCCTTGATTGTAATGAGAAGGTATTAAAGTAGGGTTTGTTTTGATAATAATTAACATGATTATTGATCATGTTGCTGTTTAAGGCAAAAAGTCAGATACACCGTGAAGAGATCGCTTACATTTTAATTTTTTCTGAATTATTTTAAAATGGCAATAGGTGTGGTTTACCTGGTCCAGGTTTAGTAAACAAGTCAAAAATATAATTTAGTAACCAGGTCAACAGTTTTGGAAGCCCTTATTACCAAATAGGACAGCTATATTTGTATCTTTAAATGTAACATTGTTAAAAAAATGCAAAGGATGTAAACATCTATTCTAATATTTTTATCAAGGACATATTCAGTAAACAAAGACACCTAACTCAAAAGTCAATTAGCAGCCAAAGTGTTCAATCAACAATCACTGAATGTATATATGTTGTCTATTTAATAGTGGTTGTAAATTCATAAGAAATGTTCACACATAGATGACAAAAGTTAAGTATTTTCTGAAAAACTAGATTCAAATAACTTGAGAATAAGTTATTTTATTTATTAAATAAAGATATACAATGTATCATTTATACGATTATAATATTTATATGCAAAACTATTATAAAAAAAGGTCTCAAACCTGAATCTAAATAACATCTATTTAAAAAAATATTTTTTTTATACTTGTTTTGTTTTTAGTGAGGATGATGATGTTGAAAGTATAAGTACAGTAGCAAGTCACCCAGACAGACTATTTCCATTGACAATGGATGAGCTACTTCAGTACCCAGATAATAGACAAGATGACAGAGACAGCATAGCCTCTGGTTTAGCTACACTGCCTGAATCTTCTTATGCTGGCTTTGAAAGAGTCAATCCTTTATCCAGTACTCCTAGTAAACCAAAGGTATGTACATGACATAGCTTTGAAGATAGGGTCAAAAGTAAGGACCAAACTTAGTTTTCATGAAGAGTTGATTCAAACATTTTTCACAGTGCTACACCTAAGACTAGCATTCAGTGATGAGTGTCTCTTGCCTTTCAAAAATGATCTCCTCAAAGCCAAACAGAAAATAGAGGTTGAATTATATTACAACATTCAAATATATTTCCACTGCATTTTTTTTAGCTTTTGAACTAAATTTGAAGAGGTAGATTGCAAGAATCAAGAAATTCTACCATTCAATTTTATTCATTCATGATTGTGTATATAGGGTATTTAAGTTAAAAAGCTAATGGGAAGATGAAAAATGAATAGATGTTTGGGTTGACTGATTAAAAAGAAAAATCTTTGAATTTCTTCCTTATTTCTTATTAGGTAGAAAGAAACATACATTTTTTACACCCAAAAACACAGCCATTACACGCCTATTTCAACTTTCTTTGAGGAACTATAAGTCTGACAGATGGGGGCTTGTTTGTGCGATATATGAAAATCTAATAAAAAGAAAATTTTGTGTTTAGTATACATCTAAAGATGAAAGACTCAGCTACAGCTTAATTGAGGGTCATCAAAAGGTCAACAATGAGTCAGCAGAAGTAAGAAATGTGAAAGAGGCTAACAGGAAGTTACTGTTACAGAATCAGAAATTATTAGTGGAGACAGAAAAATGTAGTCGTGAATTACTTGGTGCTAAATCAAAGGTAAGAAGAGAAGATTTTTGAATTTGAATATATTAAAGCACTAAATTCATAAATTTATTGGTTCTTTCTTCTTAATAAAACATTTTTTTTTATAATTTTTGTTGATGATTATAAGATCATTTAGGAATGTAGGAGGGTAAATGGACTGAAAGTCACAGCACAAAACTTCACAAATTTAAACTTAAAGCTATAAGTACAAAAATTGTCAATAGCCACTATTATTATTTAGAAACAAAAAGGTGGGTATTATTATTTATATACTAAACAGAAAATCACAGTTCATATGGTTTGATACACTTTAACAGGGATATTAAAAAAAAGCATGTTTTATTTGATTACCGGTAAAGAGAAATGTATTATATATATATTGTGAATGTTCTTGTCTTGTGTAGGTACAGGAGCTAAGCAAGGAGTTAGATGACTTCAGGGAACAAGTTCCAGATTTAGAGGATAGAATAACAGGATTGCAAGCTGAAACAGAATCCCAGGATTCAGCTCTTAGGTTGGTCATAAGCCTTTAAGGGTACAGCAGCTGTGCATGATTTAGCAATGGATTGTTTCTAATAGCATCTATCTATGTCAGATGGATCTGTTTGAAACCTCTAGAAATAAGCCTTTAGTGATGAACCAACAAACTTTTATAAGGGGTTCTATTTTTTTCATATAATTTTTAACTGACACTGTGTTTAGGTTTTATATTTTCTTGTATTTTGTTGTTATGATATAAACATTTAAGCATTTCACCAAATTCTTTTTGTAACAGGTATGTAATTTTTTGCTGGAATCATATTATTTAAACTACTGCTCTGTCATTGAGACTATTCAAAGTATAATGCTTGTCATTGAGATAAAACTATACATACATCATTTGTACATAGGCCTTTTAGGTCTACATACATATTGACCATCTTGTCCTGTATAAGTGATAACACAAAATTGGAACACACATTATTTTAATCGTTTGAGTAGTGCTATTAGACTTTTTTTTTTTATAAACAATAGTGCAGGTGATACTCCTAATATTAAAGATTCTACAGAGCAGACATTATCCAATCGTAAACATATTTTCTTTTAACTGATGACTTTAATATGTACTTGAAATTGGTAGCTACTAGAATCCAAATAGAACATATATATAAAACTAGATTCATGTTAAAGACATTTTGTACAAATATTTGACTGAATTTCATTCTAAGTTATAACTTGTAATAATTTTTAAACCGATTAGTTGACCCATTGAAGTAAAATATATAAATTGTGAAAGTATATCAGTCATATAAAAATAAACACATAAAACTCAGCATATACATATGTATAAAGCTGAAACAGGCATTTGCAATTTTATCAATTTTTATGGTTATTTTCTTCTGAAAAATGGATTTAATAAACTAAAATTGTGGAATCTTAAATAAGAAAAATGTTAACAGAATAGAGATGAAACCAATGTTTAAAAAAATAAAATTGTAAAGAATTTTATAGCTCGCTTTATATAGTACACAAATGTACAGGATTCATATTATTTTCAAGTGAAATAAGTCTGCAATAAGTTATTTAAGTTATTGAAAATGTTTTTGTTTCAGGGATGCTGAGGAGAGATATGACAGAAGTCAAAAACAACTTGATGAAAACAAACAAAGCATTAAAGATTTAGAAAATCATATTGAAGAATTCAGATCAGAACTATCTGATGAAAGAAAAAAGAGAAAGAGGTAATTAATTATTGAAAGCTAGTAATTATGTTAACATTGAAATCTTTTATTTGATATCAATAAAAAGTAGATATTTGTATTTAAAGTCTCATTAATTGTTAGGTTGTTGTTTTTCTTATTCTTAATCTGGGTTTGAGTCAGAGAAAGGGTATCCTTCTGCCATGTCATCTTTTGGGTTGACTCAAATTCAAATCTGAGCTTCCATGCAGTTTTTCAGCATATAAAGATAATTTGCCCTGTTAAAATGTAGTCAGTCCTAAATCCAATGTTAAATGTGAGATTCTTGTGTAATATTCATATGGGGAACATATTTACATTATTGTAGCAATAACAGGTTTAATTACTTTACAAAAGAGTAATTGTTTTATATATGAAATGAATAATATGTACATTTCTTTCTTATTTCTTTTTCCATTTAAAACTAATAATCAAACTCATGAGATATAGGCAGTAGTAAATTAATGTTCAAATTTCACAACATAAAAATGAAGATGTGGTATGATTGCCAATGTGACAGCTTTCCACAAGAGAAAAATGACACAGAAATAAACACCTTATTTATACACTATAGGTACTATACCACCTTCAACAATAAGCAAAGTCCATACCAAACAGTCAGCTTTAAAGGGCACTGAAATGACAAACAATACAAACAAGAAAATTAACCGCCTATTTTATGTTCAGAATAATGAAGGAAAAATACATTTTTCTTGCACAAACTAAAAGGAACAATTGTTTACTGATCAGGCAATAATATAGATTAAAATTAATTGAAGACTTAGTCACTGGTTATGTTTTAAATGTTGGGCAAATTTTCAATTTAGACTACTGGTAAGTTGAGAAGAAAATACTCTAAAAAAATATAAAAAAAAATGTCAATTGCATTCTGGCAGAATTTGTTATGTTATATTTTTTTCAAAACTTACATTCTTTTAATTCAATTTACAGTACTGAAAATCAGAGGGATGAAGCTTTACAAAACCTGTTAGAATCACAAGAGATGCTGGAAGATTATCAGAAAAAGACAAAAGAGAAGATTAAAAAGGTTAACTAGAAAATTATGTTTCACATTTTGAATATATTTACCAGAATACTTGTGTTATAGATTTTCTTTCAAATGTTTTTTTACATTCAGGAACAGGACATGTGCAACATGAGTATAAAGTACAAAATAAACAATTCTTTTTCGAAAATAAGTCACAAGCATTATTATTTTGAGTTATTACTTTTCTGGACCATTTGGTCTTCTTCATGCTAATTTCAAATGAACATTTTATTCCTGAGAAATTAAATCATCTTGAAACTTCTGAATAAGGTTTCTGCTTCATGTACAGGACAGAATGACAGAATTATGACAGCTTTAATGACTTTTAGATAAAAACAGATGTTAAACAATAAGCGATCACATAATATCATAACTGGATTCAACCTCCATGCATGAAAAATAAACACCAAAAAAACAATTTGCATATAAGGGAAAAATTCCTGTGAAATTCGTCAGATTCAAATTTCCAATTTGATTAAAGTTGCAGTATGTATGTAAGCAGTAAGCGTTCTATGAATAATTGATATCCTATCATTAGAAGCTAAAGTGTTTAATATAATGAAGTATAAATTTTTTTGCTTCTTATTTCAGATGGAAGAAAATGAGGATTATCTACGAGACAGTCTGGCTCATGGTAACAGGGAACGTGAAGAACTACTTGAAAAACTTTCCCTGTTACAGTCTAAAGTGAGGAATCAACATGATGATATCAGGTACAGTGATTCCACAGGATGTCAATGTGCCAGACAAAACTCAGATAAAAATGAACTTGGTCCAAGGAGCAATGTATATTGCTCATAATGGCAAACATATTATAGAAAGAAGTGAAATTGTGTAATATTCTGAAATTTTAAATGTAAAGAAGCAAGTAAATCCTGTAAATTTTGAAAAAAATCTGTTGTATTGTATGGTCCAGTAAAACAGAGTTTGGATAAGTTTGCTTACAGTTTCAAATGTCAAATGAAATGTTTTGCCAATTATACAAGACATATTTAGCTACACTTACATACATACCTCCCATAGACTTTCTTTTATTTAACCATCTATCTAAGTGATAAAAGTGTATGTTTGAAATCATTTGCATTCTAATATTTTATGAAAAATTGTAGACACAAGTTTCACAATTTGATAGTTATAATTATACCCCTGCTTCAAAAAAGGGGGGGTATACTGTTTTACCTCTGTCTGTCCTTCCGTCAGTCAGTCCGTCCGTCCCATGAATATTTTTCGTCGCATTTTTCTCAGGAACTACAATACAAGGATTTCTGAAATTTGGTTTCAGGGTTTATCTAAGTCAGCTATACCGTGTGATGAGTTTTCAGATTGATCACTTGACAGCTTCCTGTTTACCGAACACTTGTATGATTTTACACATGTTAGCCAAGTTGAAAATTTTCGTCACATTTTTCTCAGGAACTACAATACGAGGATTTCTGAAATTTGGTTTCAGGATTTATATAAGTCAGCTATACTGTGTGATGCATTTTCAGATTCATCACTCAACAACTTCCTGTTTACCGAACATTTGCATATTTTTACACTATTAATATTATCCACTTGTGGCGGGGGTATCATCAGTGAGCAGTAGCTCACAGTTTCACTTGTTTTCATCTGAGTTAGAATTCTGTAGTAATTGCCATACCTTAACTTACTTATGTTATATGCTGTTTGCCTACATAATATATAATGAGAAATCAATTTCCATTTTTAAGGTTATTCACACTTTGTACAATAAGTCCAATTGTTTAACCGAAATACATAAATAAGGTGGTTAGTTTTCTCGTTTGAATTGTTTTACATTGTCATTTCGGGGCCTTTTATAGCTGACTATGCAGTGTGGGCTTTGCTCATTGTTGAAGGCCGTACAGTGACCTATAGTTATTAATCTCTGTGTCATTTTGGTCTCTTGAGAGAGTTGTCTCATTGGCAATCATACCACATCTTTTTTATAAGATATATCTCTTGAGTTGACAATTATTGGTTTAAAATTTACTTTATTAGGGTTTTTAGTCTAAAAATGGCTATAAATTTAGAAATATACCAGTTTGTTGGCATGTTTTGATATTATTTGACATTTTTATTTTAGACAATACCAGAGTGAAGAAAGGGTAGAAATGGAAACAAAGAATCACTTAGAACAACAAAATATGGACCTGAAATCACAACTAGCTAAGGTTACAGCTAAACATAGTATGTTATTAATTTTACAGGAAGAATGTTCAATATAAACGGTCAGCAGCAATTGTAGTTGAAAAAACTCCCCAGAGAAATGTAGTATGAAACTGTCATCTTAAACAATATCAAAATAAGCTATTCTGTACAGTTTTCAGGCTTATAATTCTAATGGTAAATTGGGGTACAAGGTTCAACTCCTATACATTTTTGAGATGAAAAATAATGATTATCCATTGAAATTTTTTTTTTGTTTTCATGACAATTTTGTATTGCCATGAGTGAATTTCTAAAAAAAAGTATTCTGAAAAAAATGCATAATATTTTTGCATCTATTGTTTCTTATTGCATATTGCATTGGATTTTCATTTAATTTGAAAACAAGTATGGTAGTTACATGTAGTTAATGTATATATGTTTAAATACAAGTTGATGTCTTATTGTATCTAACATTTTAACTGACTTGTTCACCAGATTTCATTTTGTATCAACAATTTTATAATGTTAATTTTAAGATAAATCTGACAATGAGTTGATGATGATGGAAAGTATTAAAAAAGAAAACACACGACTGAAGTCACAAGTGAACAGACAACAAGAACAGCTAAATACCTGTACACAGGAGATAGAAGAGAGTAGAACCATGCTGGTCCAACTAGAACAACTAGCTTCTCAAGTTCAACAAGATCAAAGCAGAGGCAGTGTAAGTATACATTGACACTTTTATATGTGGTGTCCAAATATGATATACATTTAACTTTGTATTTATGCCTTTGCCAATAAAACTTACTTGTTCTAGACAAAATGCTTGTTCTATCAATAAGAAATTTAATAATAATGTTATATTTGAAAAGACACTTGCCATTCAAAAACATTCACAGGAGGAGGGGCATTACCAATCATCTTTGTTTTCTTTTTACTTTAGTCATGTTATCTTAAATTTAAGTTCATTACATGGTCATTTTTAAATTTACACAAAACTTTTGGCTAAATATTAGCCTCATTGCACATACTTTTACCTGAATTCATTGATGTATAAATTAAACCCTATAAACTAAGGTCATACCTCCAAATATATTTAAAACAATCTAATATTGGCACCCTTTTATATAAATAATTATGCATTTATACTGTATGAAAAATCACTGTGAATGTTTTGGAATATATATGCATTCATTGTATGGAATATTTGTCCGTAGCATATTATTTTTCATGTATGTACAATTCCATGTCTAATCTTACATATAATTGTTTTTATATGTATTGAAAATACAGCATAAGAATGCATAAGCAGACAAAAACATAAAAAAAAAACTAAATCTTTAACAACTATTTTGACCCAATGTTTTGTATATTTTATAGAGAGGTGCAAGTTTCAATGACAGTGGTGTCTGTAGTGTGAGACAAGACCAAGGTGCTTCTGGTGGCTTTTATAAGTCTACACATATTGAGCTTGATACCTTCACAACAGAACAAACTTCCCCCAGGGGAGGAGCAAGAGCTATCTTACAGGATCTCAGGTGGGTTTTCTTCTTCCTAGTACAGGAAATACTCTGTTGCCTGAGTGTGGAATAACCCGTTTTATTGCAAATTTTGATAGTTCAACCAACAGTGAGAGGCTCAAACAGTATACCAGGATCAATGCACAATATTGTTTTTAAGTATTATTCAATAATGAACAGCTCTGGAGAGTTTTGTAGAGTAGCATTCTATATGAAACAAAGGTTGCTATCAGATGGAAAGTGTTAAGGGAGCTGTATCTCTTGGAAAAATAAATTCTATTAAAATATGTCTCATCTTGACAGATTCTGGCAATCTTCGTAGCAAACTATACAAAGCAATGACATTTACTTGCTAACCTTATTTGTTAGTTAAATAATTAATGACCGTGGCAATGTTAGAGTATGAGCAGGCTGTTATGATACACATATTATAATTCTGCTTTTTTATATGATTAAAAAAGACATTTGTATTTAAATTTAAAGGATGCAGTTAGCCATGAAAGATGCAGAAATCCAGAGTTTACAGGCCAGTCTTCAGTCAAAGGAAGCCAGTAGTCAGACAGTTGTCATAGAAAGCCTGAAGTCAGACCTTACATCTCTCATTGATAATAATAAAAAGGGTTGGTATATGAACATTCTGTATTAGGAAAATTTTATTTATCTTTTAATAATGAGGAAGAAAGCACTTTTAAAAATAAACAAGCTCATAAATGACCATTGACCATGCACTACGATATCCACATTGTGGTTCAGCTGGACTCTTAAGGTTCAGTATTTTTAAAATCCACAAAAAAGATTTAATTCCATGATAACATCAAGTGACAAAGGTATGCATATTATTAATATGTCACTTAGGAAAAGAATTAATGATCACAGCAGTGAACAAGAATGTGTCCCCAGTACATGGATGCCCCATCCACACTTATCATTCTCTATGTTCAGTGGACTGTGAAAATGGATTTTTTTTCTAATTTGGCATTAAAATTAGAAAGATCATATTGTAGGGAACACATATACTAAATTTCAAGTTGATTGATTTGACTTCAACTTCGTCAAAAACTACCTCAACCAAAAACATTAACCTGAAGTGGGACAACGGACGAACAGACAGATGCACAGACCAGAAATGACAATGCCCATAAATTTAGCATAAAAAACGTGTGCCAAAATGTTAAATAACATCATAGTGGGAGATGATAGAAATATAAATATGATTTTTCAGGACTAACTAGGGCACAAGAGATGGAATCCGCCATAAGTTGTTTAGAAGCTGACAAATCCAAGCTAGTAAGCCAGTTAGCCGAGGCCAAACGAGATCTGGCTGATAGAGAAACCCAGAATACTTCATTAGAAACAAGAATCAATCAGCGTAATACACAGCTTATTGAACTCCAGGAACAAATTAATGAAAAGTGTATGGAAATAACTACCATTGAACGTGAGGTAAGATTATGATACCTATGATAGGTAATGAATTGTAAGAATTACAATGTCATCAAATATACAGATAAGCTCTGTTTCCTATGAAATAGATCAAAGAAATAACTGCTATTTACCAAATAAATTTTAAAAACATGATTCTTTGTCATCAATAATAGTTCAAGAGTTGCTTTTGCCTTTGGTGAATATTTGTGGACCATTTTATTTCAGTCAAGAAGAAAAACTTCACAGATGGCTAATCTTGAACAACAGCTGGATCAAAAGATGACAGAGTTTTCTGCAACGGTAGCTCGCATGAAACAGCTTGAGGAAGAAGTGGTTTCAAAAGAGGACGAGGCTAATCGCTACCAGAAAGAGTTACATGAAAAACATCAAACTTTACAGAAAGTGAGAACCTCAACTGATCAGAACCAACAACTTCAGAGGGAACAATTTCAAGAATATGAAAAACAAATAGATATCGTAAGTTTGATTTGTACTATTTGTGTTGAAAAGGTTTTCTTTTAAATTTTGAAATGAAAAACAAACAGGAACATATTACGTGAAAAAAACTAAACAGAACATAATTAGGTCAGAAGGATATTGTGTGTATCACTTCTATCATTTATATCTATTGCTATATTTAGATTTGATCAAAAGTTTTAGCAACAACTTTCTGTCTTTTATTGCAATAAATTGTAAAGATTTTATTCTGCAGATTCAAAACGAAATGGATAAAGCCAGCAGTGAGCTGAAGAACAAAGAAAGGGAAACAACTCATCTAAAGAGAGACTTAGACCATGCTAACTCACATATAAAAAGTGTAGAACAATCATTAAAGTCAACTAGAGAGGTAACATACTATTCTCACAACTATTTATAAAACATAGAATTTTACTTATATTTCAATGGGTAAAGTAGTATTCTAATTTTCATATAGCGAAGTATAATATCAATTATAACGATTAAAGGACATATTTGTCTGCGGTTGGAACTTTTTAAAAAGTTGACAATTATTTATAGCGTTTATAATTATCTGATAATATCAGTCTTAAAGTGGTCAAACATAGCAATTGATGATGCACACACTACTAGGTCGATTATGTCTCACAATTCACTTGAACTTTATTGACTTACTCATATTGAACGGGAGGTGTTATATTTCAGATTTGTTGCTTTGGTGCAACTTCTTTTTGGATTAAAAACTATCAGTTACAAATATTTCACAAAGAAAGACACCCAATACAGAATGAGTATAATATTATCAAATGATAAAAGGATAAAAGTGAACAAAAAAACTGCAAGTAGTCAAAGAATCAGATATAACCATTATGTTGTTCAGGATAGTTGTTCTAAGTCATGTTGCTGTTCTGATATTTTCTGAACATGTCTAAATGAAGGCCTTGTGATTGAACATTTTCAAATATCTGTTTTGATAATTGCCAAAGTCAAATGAAATCAAATTTGACAGAGTGGTTCCTTCTGTGATGCTGTATACATATTTACTAGTTCCTTCTGTGATGCTGTATACATATTTACTGGTTCCTTCTGTGATGCTGTATACATATTTACTGGTTCCTTCTGTGATGCTGTATACATATTTACTGGTTCCTTCTGTGATGCTGTATACATATTTACTGGTTCCTTCTGTGATGCTGTATACATATTTACTGTATTTTAGGAGTTAAATATTAAGTCTAAGCAAAACAGAGAGGCTCTGTCCCAACTTGATGTACAACAAACAGAGGCAACATCTCAGATAAAACAGATGGAGACAGCACTGCTGGTCTGCAGGGAAGAAATCAAATCTTACATTGAAGCATTAGAAGATTCTAAGGAAAGATTTGATAGAGAACTTCAATACAAGGAAGATCGGGTATGTTGATAATATGGATTTCTGTAGATTCATGAATTCTTTACTTGAGGGTGGCTGTATGTAATCATAAAGGCCATATAAAACAATTTAGATAATAAATAATGCATTTTTTTAATTTGAATTCACATGGGTATACTGGGCTGTCTAAACGTCCAGTATTCTATCCCCTCACATGTGTACAATTCTTAGATGATTTTCATGAGTTATATCAGCAAAATCTATGACAAGATCACATATCAGTGCCCTTAAATCTATTATTACCTTAATGTTCCCTTAGAAATGTAAATTATATGGAAAATTGCATTGTAAGAGCTTTGGGCATACATTTCTTGTACTAAGGATTGTTATGAAATTCAGTGCTCTAGCTAGAAATCAAAAGGGGGAGGGTGCCAGTGTAGGGCAGGGCACTCTTTATGATAAGAAAAGGCACTGCTCATTTTTTTGTCTACGTTTCTGTGTGTTTTACGTTAACAAATCTTTTTTTTAAAAAATAAAGATGCATTTCAATTATAGTCTTTATTTCATCGTTTGTGTAGTTATGAATTATATTGTTCATCTTCATCAATATATTATGTTAATATAGTTTAACTTCACTCTACCCATTATCAAAATATATATTGTTTTTTTTCACATATATTAAAGAATTACAGCTTTTTAAAAATACATCCAGTGACCAAATGTTTTGTGTATTACTAATTTAACAATGTTTAGAACATGGATTGCTAAAAGTATAATTATCAAAAAGATATTGCAATATATTTTTTTTGATATGTTCAAAGGGGTTAATATCCTTAAGGTCAGATTATTATGTTATTATATATTCAATCGGTAATTTATTCCTTTTTTTTATACTAGATAATATTTTTAGAGCACAAATTTGTAATAAGCTAAAACAGGGGAAGTAACTCCAAAATCAATTTCCACCACGTTTGCGTTAATAAATAACTGTGCTTTAATATTGCTAACAAGTTGAGATGGCAGGCATTTCTGTATAGGCATAGTTTTATTTTGATAACTCAAATTCAATTCTAAAGTCATGAAAGTCTTCATTTATACACTCTTCCATTGTGACTTGGAGATCGAAAATCCCGACCCAAGCGAAACACACTCTCCGACACATTCATCAAATGTATGACAAAAAGATACATTGTCCTAATTAAATTACCTAGTTATTAACACCTTTGAAGTCTTTATCATTGTAATTGAATGAAATGACATGATTAACCTGGGGGCAATCACACAGGTGTCATATGTAATTAACTTGGAGATCAGAAATCGATGAAATAAAATTTTACCAAAACGGCACAAGAGAATTTTGAAAAAAGACATCAGGGCAGAAGGGCGCGGATGAAGGCACCCAGGGCGCGGCGCCCTTCTATTCAGGGCTAGCGAGACCACTGAAATTTATATAGAAGATTTTTATCAGCAATGTTTAGGATGAATTGAAAATAGTGCTGATCAATTATTTTTACATGAGTTATGCCCCTTAGAAATATATATTCTATAGAAAATTGCATTGAAAGCACTACCAAGTGTGCAATTCTTTGTACACCATCTTTGAATATCTTTTTTTGTTACTGATTTTAGTTACGGGAATTGGAAAGGCAGTTGAAACATGCTAGAAAACTTCATGATAACAAACACCAAGAGAACCTAGATTTTGAGAAAACTTTGCATGAACACCAAACAATGTTACAACATAGCACATGTCGTATTACTGAGTTAGAAGATAGTCAGACAGAGTTACAACAACAGGTATAACTAATTTGTTTGTCTGAAATTTCCTTGACAAAAAATAGTGTATTGACTTATCGTGTAGAAACTGACTGCATGAATCTACAGTAGTTATTTCAAATTAAACATAATATTTGTGTTTTCATATATATAATCTATCAATGAAAAGAATATGATAGAGTGTTACTCTACTCAAGACAAGTAAAATGTCATTATAAAATATTTTTTGTCAATTGTGGAGAAATATCATATTGCAAGAGATTTAGCATTGTTTAGTAGTTTAAAATATTTCTCTAATGATTTAAAGGCGATATATAGACAAACTTTATCTTTCGTTTACATTAATCAAAAGAAGATGCATTCTTTCTATGTGACATCATCAGACATGTTCCCCTTTTTCATGATGTCACAATAGAAAAAAGAGTGATCATAATTGAATTTTGAGTATTGAAGAACTGAGCCACAGGTTGATTATTAAACAGTATGAACAGATCTGGGGTAGATTAACATGGAATTACAATTATATGTTATTTATGAGAAATAGATGTTATCATTATTTGTTTTTAAAAATTTTCTCCTTCTTTCCTTGAATGTTATTATATATCTTTCTATCAGGTTTCAATATATGAACACCAGACATTGACAGAGAAATCACAATTCATGACAGAACTACAATCATCAGACAGAAAACTGAAGCAAGCTTGTATTGACCTGGAGGAGAGGACTAACACAATCACAAAATTAACAGATGCACTTAGGTACAGGATGTTAATGTGAATAGAGTTTATTAAGAGTTTATACCATGAGCCTAACAAAGGGCCCAACTATACTGTAACCACCTTGTCAATCTGTTGTCTGTCTGTTCATCCTACTTTAATGTATACAAATAATGAACAAATTGACCTCATTTTTGACAGCAGATTGACCATGATGAGTTGTTACGTGTGAACATTTATCAGATCTGTCAGACATCAACTTCTGTTATTTTAGAGGGTAGAACTTGGTAACCCCTAAATATTGCTCTCGTTTAATTTTTCTCATGTTTACCATATAGAAATGATCAGGGTCAATGCTTCTCCTGCCAAAGTTTTGTAAATCTTCAATCTTACATTTTATATTTATGATATATCAAATATGACCAAATTTGGGGTTATCTTAAAAAAAATATTGTGTGAATTTGCATATGTTCTCATAAGAAATACCCACAAGTGTAAAAATGTGTAGTAGCAACATATGTTGTAGTAAATCTGAAATGTCAATAGTTGAACCCTGAATGTAGGGAAATGGTGTTAAATTAAAGAACAAGTTAAAAATTCTGGCCAGGTAAGATAACATACTTATTTTTCAAACTTTGCTAGAAAAAAATTATCATTTAATTCCTTCAAAATGCAATATGTACTACCAAAACAACTTTTCTTTATTAACCTTGAAAATCACAAAAGTTAATTTTATGATGGAAATTAAAAAAAAATTCAAACAATTTGGCTTACAGACATTCTTTAAAACCTTAATGTAGTCATGTTTATAATGAAAATTACAGTACCCTTGGGCTGAATTAACAAAAAGATAAATATGTAATGCTGGGTTCAACATGAAAATGTGTATGTATTAAGATCAAAAGGAGCAGTGTGCTTAAACAGCTTTATTCACAGACTACCTATTTAGAAATGTTTATTTATATCAGATTTATATGTTTTAAACAGAAATTTAGAGGAAGAAAAAGGTCATATGAATTCTGAAATCAACATGTTAGAACAACAGCTACAAGATGAACAGGAGAACAGTGATAAGAAGTCTTCCAGGATGAATAAATTAGAGAAGGATACGAGAGATCTTAGGGTTCAACTGGAACAGAAACTAGAGATGAGTAAGTTAGGAGGGAAAACAGGAGGAAGTTAATTAGGAAAACTAATATATTTGTTTACTGTGGATTCATTATTATTAGTTGGGTTTTGTGGGTGCAGGTGAACCTCAAATTTAAATGTTCAACAAATTACAATTTTTCTATACAGTGATAAACAAAACCACAAAATCAAATATCCATGAAAATCAAGTTTTCCTTAAATCCACCAAAATTGATTAATCCACAGTATATTTGTTTATACTAACACATCAATTAGTGTTTAGAATTTCTATCACTGTACTATTGTGCTATTCTTTGGCGGTTAGTTTTCATTGATTAAGGAGGCTAGAGTGCCCATAGAGACTCACCAACATTCTGTATGAAAACTGACAATCCTAGTCAATTGAGATTGGAGTCGAACTACCCTGCCACATGTTGGGGTTCTAACTCACAACCTCAGTGCTGACAGGCTAGTTATACAGTATTTTGACTTCTTAGACCAATTTAGCCACCAATGCCCTCTCAGGTACACTAGAGGTCTGCAGTACATCTCACTATAACTCTTGCAAAAAAGGACAGTTAATCAAGGACAATTGAGCATACCTTTGAATTAATATAAACTTGATATAGGTTTAGCAATCTTCTAAATATCTTCTGATGGTGTTAGAAGTTCAAACTTTTTCTGAAAGTTGCAAAATATAATTAATAGAGATTTTATTCATTGTTGGATGATTTATTAAAAAAAAGTATATTTTATAGATAAAATACAGTCTTAACATACTTGGATATGATATTGTTAGTTTCAGTATTTTGAAAGGATGTATATTTACCAAAATTATAATGTATGTCAAATTAAGATGATTTGATTAAATTATGATAATTTTTCAGTAAGTGATTATGAAGATCAGATTCAGCAGAGAGAACAGGATATGGATCAACAAACCCAACTTGTTGCTGAACTTGACAGTGAAGTCAAACGACTACAGGTTAGATTACAATTTACACACCAGATTTTAGGTTTTTTTTTTAATTTGTTTATTTTTGACATAAAGACAGAAAACAATCAAGCAGGATTACACACATGTACAGTTTCAAGTATGGTCTTAAATATATTATTATTATATGACAACTCCAAATAGCAAGACATACAACAAAATATAACTATAATTTTCGTACCAGTTATAAAACATTTAAATCACCAGATTATAGTTTCTTGGCTACATTTAATGAACTAACAGGTAAAGAGATCACATTTCAGTTATATCAATTTCTTCTTTCAAGGTTAAAAAAGCCTCCACAAAAAATCAAATGCTACACATAAAGTTTTAGGGGAGACTCCTGAAAAAACATTTTCTTATGGCATTTTCCAGTGCATTGGCATTAGATACGAAGACTCTGAGACACATATTTTTCTGTTGCGTACACATTTGTGAAATGACATGGGGCTATGATGCAGTACATTAAAAAATATAATAAAGGTGTCATTGATACAGTGCTAAAATATGATTACAGTAACAATCTTCTTCATTTTACTGTAAAAAAGAAAACTAATATACAATAGAAAATCTATATAAATGATTATTTCGAAAAAATATGTTGAAATATTTTCTAATAATGTCACAACATAAATTGTATGGGTTTTGCATCCTATATAAATGTATTGAATCTTTCATGTGTAAATAAATTTTTGACATTATTAAGTTGTATTAGAACTATTGATTCTTATTTTATATTTTTGATTATAATGTTAGATAACACAAAGCCAGGCCCAGTGTGAATCTGATGATACAAGTAAACATTTACAGAAAGTGTTGTATGAAAGTAAAGCCAAGGAAGAAATGATAGAGGATCTTAAAGATTCACTTAAGTATTTATTTTGATTAAGGTTGTTATCATGAGATATAATTTGGTTAAAAATGTCAATTTATAAAAAATCTAAAACTTATTGATTTTAGGATAAGGTTTAAGTTGGTCACATTATATTGCTACATAAAAAAAAACAAGCATGAAATGTATAACTGAAATTGCCAATTATCAATGTCTACAAATATGCTGTATACCTAACTATCACAGCTTAATTAGGTTATGTATGTAAGATTCAATATTTATAAATCAGTGTTTATCTTTAAATTTCTAGGTTGAAAACTGGCCACCTCTACAGCATTACTTGCATGAATGTGATATGTTTTTTTTTTTTACAAAATGTAAAATTCATATGTTCCCATTCAAGTGGAGATAATTATAGATTATTGTTGGTCATTTCAATGAGATTGATTTTTGCGCTTGAGTCAGCACGGTGAATGTTAGAAAAGCAATAGAGTTGAGATGACCAATGATAATCTGTTTATCACTATTTTACCTATGACACCGTTGTAAATTTCATTGACAACCACCGTTGTTAATCTTATTGACAACAGGAATGTGCGCCCATAGTTCTAGCTACAATTTTTCATATCACTCTACTGTGATGATAAGGGAAATTATCAGACAGTAAGATTAAAGGAAAATTTTGTAAAATAGCGATAATCAAATTGCCTTATTGCAACATGTGGTATAAGTCTTTTGTTAGACAGCAGGTATTCTTTTGTCAGCACACTCTCAGTTTTAGTTATCCATCTTTCAATATTTATTCATATGAGAAGGAAAAGTCCTGTGTAAATTTGATGGTATGGCATTTATTTATCTGTTTTGATTTACTTAATTTATTAGAAAAACTCAAGAAGAATTGAATGAGAAGAGACATGCTGTCCAAGAGTTAACAGAGACATTAGACGAGAGACAGCTAGAATTACAACAGAGAGTATCTCAGGTAATTTATTAAAAATTTACAAGGGCTATTTCTTGTTGCACATAGTGTCTATTGTCTTAAAATATACATTTATCTGTTAGAACAACTGTAGGATTACAAAGTTTACCTACTTGAAATAGATTAGCTCTTCAAGATATATTGATAATTTCTTACATTATCATGTTGTTCTCACAATAATCCTGTTTATCACAGCACGGGAGGGTGATAGAGCAGAACTTTACTCCCCCCCCCTAATTATTTTTTTTTATCAAATTTATCTAAGGCAAAGCGAGGAAAATTATTTTTAATGAGTAACACTCTACTCTATCATCTTATTTGATTTATAAAACTTAATGTTCTTTTAAAATTGTCAGTGAAAAGAAGTGATTTAGTTTAAATTATTGGCTTTCAAATTATAGATTTAAAACAAAATATTATCTTTTGAATAATGGACTGCTCTGCCCAAGTGGTATAACTGTGAAATTTTTCATCTGCTGTAACATTTGTAATGGATGATGCCAAGCTTGTATTAATTAATAAAAATAATTGTTATGTTGGTAAATCCCATAATAATTTGTAATACAAATAACTTTATTATTGAACTATAATGTTCTCAAATAGCCTGATATTGATTTGTAGTTTTCATAATACATATATCATATTTGTTATATAAAGTTAACTCTAGTTGTTTCGAACTCTGTTGACTTGAAATTTCAGATGAGTCCAAGTTTTCACGTGGTCCCGAACTTTGATCCATATAAATGTACGTAATTCAACTCCTGATGAGTCGAAATTGAATGAGTCGAAATTTCGGTTTAGTCGAACTGAATTGACAATCCCAAGGTTAACAAAAGTATTCAAAATTCCTTATTTATCTCGAACTAATACACATATGTCAGAACATGACCTCCAGCATTTAAATGGATTGAAGAGTTAATCTGACAATACACATATAATTAAATTTCCAGTCACTGACCACTGTATTGATTTATGACATGCTATTTCCAGGAGTGTTTACCTGAGATTATCTTTATAGAATTGTTATAAATAATTAGGGTTAAATTGTTAATGTTCATGAAAAAGTATTTAAAATGTTTACAAAACAATTAATTGTAATTTAAACTAATGAGCTGGGGTGCGTTTAAAGTAAGGATTATGACTTCCGTTGATGATCACCTAAAAACTACTCAATTGGCATCTTTAATCTTGTTGTGTTTTCTTTTGAAAAGAAAGAGTGGATAAAACAAAATAAAGAGAAATCTAAATTTTCTAAATTCTCTTGTATCCCAGAATAAACCATTTTGTCAACTTTAAACGACCTGAATAATGAAACTATCCATAGGAAATTACTCTCTCGGATAATAGCCATAGGACAAAAATGTAACTGAAACAATTGAATAAGTAAACATAATGTTATTATTATAATGAAAGACCATGACAAACAAATACATCGATCTGATACCAGAATATCAATCCCCTTCCAATATTCACCCGGATTTATTTTAGCTTTACCAAGCTAAGCAAGAGTTGTGTCCCTTGTTCTCTCAAACTTCCTGTTTTCGATTGAGTCGAACTGTGTGTATCTCAAAACATTTCTCTGGTCCAGCTGACTTTGAGATAACGAGAGTCGACTGTATAAGATGATACTTCAAATAAAAACCAAAAAGTAAAAACCAGACAAAGAAAAAAATATTAGAAAGACAAAAAAAATCGATATTTTTTAATGCATAACTGCAACAAAGGTTTAAGCATTGAAAAAAATGTGAAAATATACTCCACAGAAACACAAGGCACAATTCAGCTTTAATATCATACCTTTTACTTAATTTTGAATGAAATTTATAAAGATTCCAATTTTTTAATACTAGAACGAACTTGAAAGAGTTCTAAGATATTTTGAGAGCTATCATAATGTAATTAACTTTCATAAAGAAACACAGTTAATGGAATTTTATGCTCTCTTTGCTGTTCCTTCTTGTTTGTAACCTGTTTTGTTACTTACAGTACGATGAAACGGTAATGTTGCTTATTGTTGTGTGACTAGTTGCTAGTAACCTGCGTTTTTTCGGTGGTTGAGAATCTTTATTATTAGTTGTGTATTACCTGATTTGTAAAAAGCAGTCCATGAGTGATTTAGTGCCAGGAATCATTATGGACCATTCCAAGGTCTTGCTATAGAGCCAGTTGTTGTGATTAAAATAATAAGGGGGTTCAAATCACATTGCTAAGATGGTATATTGTGTATCAAAATTATTTATAATTTTTTTAAGTTCAGCATTATTTTTTGGAAAATATGTTTTCCCTTATATGTGCATAATCATTAATGTGACATAAATAATTAGGTACTTATTATGAAAATAATCAAAAAAATTTTGGTCCACTTTTGAAACTCTGTTTTTAATCTTATTCTTTCAATTCTTGTTTTACTGTGATATTCCAGACATCAATAAATGACCTGTACATAACAATGGGAACCTTGACTTACATCCTATGAAAGAAAAACTTCAATAGAATTTCATGATTTGTATTATTATTAAGGATAACTGATAGTAAATCAAAGATATTTCAATATCATCTTTTTCCAGTATGTTTTTGAATTAATATGAAACTCACCATATTCTTATTGCTTTCAGGTGGCAAGACTTGATCAAACAATCAAAGAACACCATAATGAAATGGAACAAAGGATTCAAAAATTAGATTCTACTTTACGCAAATATGAAGCTGAAATTCAAGAAAGAACTGTACAGGTTGGTAACCAATTCTAGAAACACAATTAGGTTGAATTATAATCAAAGCTGACTGAATGATTGTTTTTATTAACTGGATGTTTCTGTATCACCTCTGGTATGGATTTGGTGAAAGCTCTAGTAGCCACAAGACTATGAGTCAAGGGTCAATATATTTGATCGAGAATCTATACCAGTGCCATCATGAATTTTTGGTAAATAATCATAAAAGTATGTAATTTTGCTCTGAACTATTAACTCCAATGTCATTTACAACATTACTTAATGCCATCTTGATTTAGATTTCAGATCTAGATGACCGATTACAAGAAACACAGTTACAACTTAAAGAAACCAAGATGTTATATCACCAGACTGACACATTGGCCCAGAAACAGCAGATAGAGTTACAGTCTAAAACTGCCAAGTTAGATGAACTTGAGAAGGTCAGTATACACACTAAATAATAGTCTGAAATAGAGACAATAGTAGTTGCTTGTAGGAATTGGACAGTGGCAAAAGAAGATTCAAACATCAAACTCTGCTAAAATTCTTCATAATTGTCAGACAATTTCTATTATAAAAGCCTGTTGTGATTTTTATGATATTGTTGATACTTTTTTATATTATATTAAATTAAAGATAGATAGAGCGAAATATAAACAGCAAAATTGAATATAATATCACCAAAATCATTTTAGGGGTCATTACTATTGTCATGACTACATAAGGGCAAGGGATCTTATTGGGATTTGTTGGGCCAAGTTTGAAATCAGTTTTCTAAATGAATGTATTATATCTTTTTTACAGTTTTACTTGAATATGAACATAAATGATCTTGAATCAAAAGACTTGTTTGCCTATGATATCACTTGAACAGGCTTGAAAAGCTGTATAGCTGGAATAATAACTGTTGATTTATTATTATTCAAATGTGAAATGTAAATCTAAAGCATTTTATCCTTACTTTATAAATAGTTTTAATCTATTACTGATTGCACTCATATTCAGAAGGTGTTTTATGATTATTTTCCCAACAGCTGACACATAGACAAAAATTACAGATTGATGAATTGAAGGATGAAAATGTAGAAATTACACAGGAGTTAAGATTAACAAGGTAATATTGCTAGTTGTAGAATGAGATAGAAAGGGTTTTTATCCATACATAAATGGAAAAATTCATCAAAATTTATAATATAATAAAAACTAGCATCAGAAGAAAATGGCAGCCTTTTTTGATTATCATGAGAAATAGTTGTTACAAGTATTTTAACGTCACATTTTGGTGAATTTAGTTGCTGATAGTTGAGTTATTTTTACAAACTGACTGTGCATGATGATGGTAAAAACCTAAATGATTGCATCATCTATGTATAGATTAATGGTTATTCTTCATCTTGATATTGTAAAATATCAGCCATGAGTGACAACAAAAACAAGATTGATAATGTATCCTCACACATTGTGATGTCATTGATATTCTTCAACAACATTGTGTCACAGCTGATAATGCCTGTTTATGTCTTTAAGTAATGATATGAGAATTACAGAGTAATTGAGCAGGGTGATATAGCCATATAGGCAAAGGGGTGGAAAATAAACATCAGTTATCTACCCTGTTTCTAGCTGTTGATTGCCATTTATCAATATTTTATTTTTATTCAGAGAGCAGTTACAGCAACAACATGGAGAGTTCATGGCTACCAGACGTATGCTATCACAGACAAACAGGGAAAATGAGAAAATAACAAGAGAATATGAGGAAATAGCAAACAAGCAACAGGTAGTGTAGTAACTCTATTTTATAGATAACATTATTTCAAGGGACACATATCTATTTGAAAAGTTTGAAAGTTTCATGTGACTTTTTTTTATGTATCTGGTGAATATTCCATTTACTGTAATGAGATTTAAAAAAAAAAAAAATATTTTTAGGTTTCAAATTATTTTTAATATGTTTATAAACGACTGTCTGACAAAGTTCACCTGAATTTGACCTCATCTTTAAGGTTTCATGAACCATGCTAAGTTTAAGCACTTTGGTTTGTTTCTCAGTACCTATTAGTAGTATTTATAGGTTGTCTATGAACTTACTAGGAGGTATAAATGTTCTTATTTTCATGGTTCATTGAACAGTACCAATATTTTTTAAAAGGTTTGTTTTTCAGTTGCTATATGTAAAAGGTCAACTATATTTGATACTGTGATCTGTGTATGTTTGACAGGATAAGGGTAACTTCATTTGTGGTAGGTGGTAATAGAATTTTTAGGTTAATGTTAAAAATTTGTATTGACAGTCAAGAGAGACAGATACTGTTAGACTTGCAGAGGAGCTAGGTGCAGCAAGAGCCAGAGAGAAACAAAATCAAGCCAAAATCTCTTCAGAGGTTGACCAGATGAATGGTGAAATTAATCATATTAAAGCAAGACATCAAGAGGAGGTAACCCTTCAAAATTAAATAAAAAAGAATGATCTGATTGGTAGAATATTTAGAATACAGTGTAATCTGCCTTATCCAACACCTGAGTATTCCAACATTCTGCTTTAGTTACCACATTTTTATGGTCCCAAAGTATGCCTATTCTTAAAGAAAAAAACTGAGTATTCCAACAGGTCTATCAAAGGAAAAAATATGTGAGGTTTGAACACCACATGATATTTTTTTTTTTGAGTAGATTGTGTACAAATGAATATAAAAAGTAAGGGTGGTGCAGTATTATAACATTTTTACATGAACATCGTATTAATTTCTGATTGTTCAAACCCTATTTTTGTCAAAGGGGAATAATACTGATTTCAATGTTTTAATTGATAAGAGTGGATAAGTGTGTTTGTCAATCAATGTGTTTTACATAGTTTATTAATTTACCTAAGGAGTTGCAACTAACAAAATATAGAGGATTCTGTTTGCGAATTTTAAAGTAGTCTTTTCGACTCTTATTTTTGACTTGTCAGCCAAATATAACCTGTTCTATGTTATGGTGTCTTTACATTATAGTCATCTAAAACTTCATACCCGTAGCCAGGGGGGTTCAGGGGGTTCGGACGACCCCCCCACTTGAAAACAAATAAGCACTGTTAAAGTCAATGTTCTGAACTTCCTTGCTTGACAAGGTAAACCACAGAAATAATATTGAATGTCGGCTTCACTTGTTTGAGAATTCAAGAAGTGCTGTTATATAGGTCTCATACTGTCAATCAAACAAAATGTTTTATTTTAATTACCCTTTTTATTACTACAGCTTGATAACCTCCATGATGAAATGAAAGATTTGAAAAAAGATAAAGAAAGGATAAAGAAAGAATTGATGGAAAGAGAGAGCCAGATTAAAGACTTAGAAATTCATTATCAGGAACAATTTGAAAAACTTCAAGATCAGTTGGAGGAAATAAATAATGAAATGGAGGCAAAGAAGAAAGTAGTCAGTGCTGCTAATGAATCATTGATACTGAAGGTAATGTTAGCTTATCCACTGCAACTGAAGGGCTTAACCTCAAGTAAATGTGAGGTTATCTATAAATGAAACATAGAAATATCCAATGAAATAAAATCTTATCCACTGAAATGAAAGCTTATCCATTAAAATGAAAGCTCAACCTTTTAAAATGAAATCTTATCTCTTGAAATAAAGGCTTGTTATCTGAAATTTCAATCGTGAAATTAAAATGATTGTTCCGAGTCACTTAAGGTGGTACCTTACACTTTGACTAAAATTAATTTGGCTCGTTTAATTTTCATAAAATTTTGACAAAATATTTACTTTGACCCTTTGAAAAAATTGAAAAGGAGTAGGTCTGGTAAGGGCTGATTTTGGCCTCAAATTTAAGGTTTATCTAACGAAAGTTTTTGGACACTTTTTAAACACTTCAGTGTCTATTTCAATTGATTCGATTAGTTAATGTGAAAGATTTCAACTGATTTAGACATTAAATATGCTCTGATTTAAGCTTAAATATGAAAAATCTATCAAATATGCAAAAAAAATATCACTTTTCAGATGGTTTTTGTCAAAAATGAAAGTCCGTGTTCATCCTCAACCTTTATAAATGTTTTGTATTATCATCAAATACAACTTACATTTCTATATTATGAATGCACACGAATCACTTTCATTTCAAACGGAAACCGTCTAAAAATTAACCAAAATGCTAAAATTTTGAAGATTTCAGTAATTTACTAATTAGCATGACTTAATGATGCTAGAACGCGATATTTGTGCAATGTATTCTCAAATACAGCTCATATTAATGTAGCAGAAGCATTTTGCTTTCCAAAATATAGCTTAAAGATTACATTTTCACAATTTTCTAAAAGTGCTATATTTTTGGGCCAAAAAGGGGTCTTACTGAGTCTACTCCTTTCAAAAAACTTGAATCAATTACTTGTTTGGAAAACTTTGGTTCGAAAAATAGCAGTTTGACAAACACTAATTTTGATCATTGAGAAGCTTAATATTTCCCTAACAATACAACGTGATTAAAATTTTAAGCTGATTTTACAGAGTTATCTCCCTGTAGTGTTAGGTACCACCTGAAAAGGAAAAAGATGTAATTTTACCAACTTTGATGTACATGAAGCTTTTCAATTGAATTTTGAATACATGAATGTTTTTCCACTGAAATTAAGATTGATAATTGATATTATATTGAGAAAAATAAGTTTGAAGTGATATAAATGTGAACCATGCTTTGCAGTACAATGACAGGTTGATATTTTAAAAATGTACCTGCTTATATTTAATTAATAGTTTTTCAGTTTTATTTATTTTATTAATTAGCCTATTATTTAGAATACGTTCAAAAATACAATACACATTGCAGTTTCTATCAGATTTTATTCAAGATGTATACCTTTATAGTTTCATTATTGTAAATAACATGTACTTTAATATCAGTTTATGAAAAAGAAATGTTTAATTCCCTACAGGATGCTGAGATAGCAAGACTTCATGCTCGTATGTCTGGTTTTGAGAGATCAATGACTTCATTTAGAGCCATAGAAAGTTTGAATCAAACGGGTGTTGGAAACCAGTCAGTGTTCCAGAGTTCTGGTGTAGATATGGTAAATCGGCCTTTATCTGGTGAAAGTCTTATTCAAGGTGACAATACACGGCACAGTGCAGAATTTTTACGGACTTATTCAGACTTTATTCCATCAAAAGATGGCCCCTCATCACTTCATTCATTTAATAATCCTCTAATAGAAAATGGACATCATCATTTTCAAACAGTTGATAAAAATGTTGACAATATTCCTCACATGATTTTGCCTGAAAGTAGTGATGAAAACTATCATCAGAGTGGTAAAAGTGGTGGACACTTAGGGAACCTCTCTGATGCTGAATTATTTAGTGCTCATCAAGGACATCAACATAGTGCATTAATCTCTCATCAGAACCAAAAGACTTCTTCTAAACATAGTACGAAGAAAGGAAAAGTTCAGAAAACTGGAAGACTATCAGATCATTTACCTGGGGAACATATTATAGGTTGGTGTTATACACTGATACATCTTAATCATATTTATATTTTTAACAATTTTTTAACTTACTACATAGTAATAATAGGAAGAAAGGAACATTTAAACACATAAGTCAAAAATTAACCAACAACGCCATGGCAAAAAAATGAAATGACCAAAATACAAACAATAGTACACATATACCAACTTTAGTGATTTGTTGCAGTAATGATAATTAGGGTTATCGTTTGAAAATTGATAAATATAGTCATGAGTAGATTTCTACACTGTAGAAGCTTGCATGTGCAATATATATTCTATGAGAGATAATATTGACCAGTAATCATGTAAAAACCCTTTTATTATATAGCAAATCTGGAAAAACTTTAAATCATAGATTTGTCACTGATGACAAAGATAATTTGAAACTGTATTTGCATTATGGCAATATCATAGAAAATTGTACACTTTCTTTACATTACTTTCTGTGTAAAATATTATACCAGTAATGCAATAATCAGAATTATTGTGGAAACAAGAATAAATATTTTACAGTAAGCACAGACTTTACATAACAAATAGCATGTATTATCAATTCATGTACTAACAATTAATTTTATTAACTTAAATAAAACCTAGAGTGTAATTTTCATTGGGATTTCGTGTCATTAATAACTGCATTACAATTCAGTTCTACCTATTTCAAGCTCTAGGCTAATAGAAAATATATATATATTATATATATCTTTACATATTGGTTTACTTGTTGTTATTTTAAATTCAGAAATTATTGTGAGATTTCTGTTAATGCTAATAATGCAACTTCTTGAGTATCGCAAAAATAAAAACTCACATTCTGATATCTGTACAAAGTTTTCCTAAAATTCCTAAATCATTTTTGTTCATTTTCAATAATAAATGCACACAATAATTTCTGAATTTACAGAATTTAACTCATAGCTTGCATTATATACAAAATAGACCAAAATAGACCAAAATAAACATTCAATAGGACTATATTTTATATTTATTGAACAGATCCAGAGACAGCAGTAGGGAAGTATCATTCAGATCCTATAGAATACAGTGAGGAAGAATCACCAGAAAAATGGTAAGTTATTTCTCTTCTGTTAAACCTTGTTAGTTTTGCAAAAAAATTAAGGTACAAATGAAAATTTGACAAGTATGTTTTAAATCAACAATACAGGGATAAAACTGAGCTTTGTGTGTAATATGTATAGTTTGAGAATTAATTTACACTCTCTCTTAAAAGTCTGGACTTTTAAAAATATGTAACTTTTATTTCTATTGAGAAGGGAGTGTGGTTCTAACAAATACATTATTTATTTTATATTGACTAATTGAGTTGTTAAAGAGATCGCAACACAGCCAATTATATATTTATGTAATGCATATTCTTTTTATTAGAATGTAAATGATCAAATATGCATAATTTTCATTTTTTTTACAGTATGCATGACTTACATGAAAGACTTCGAGCCAATGAAATTAGACAACAGATGATAGAGGAACAACTACAGAGTTTGGATGATGAATGTGATACTAATTCTGTGTAAACTTGGACCATTTTATCATTCCTGTATCAGGGGGAAATGTTTTGAATTCAATTGAAGCATGATCTACTGCTGTTTAAAAGACTGTCTTCACATGAAGTTTTGTCCGTCCATTATAATTATTATTAGTTTTATTATGTAGTATCATTAGAAAATGCTCATTTTCAAAGTACCATTAAGCAATTATCAAAAGAAACTAGATCTATCATTTTCGTAATTCAGAAAATCACACTTTGAATAGAGCATTTTATATATTATAATATTAAAACAAAGAAATTTGTAATACAATCATCAACTTCTTAGACTTGAATATGAAAATCTATGCTTAAAATTTGAAAGAATGAGAGGTAGATTATACATATATTTCAGTGTTCCAAATTAGCAAATAAAGAAGTATATACTGGCAAAGTATAGCATTACATTCCAATGACTTCTTTTAAGACATTCCATTTAAGCTCTTCTGGAGCAAAGTGTCATCATTTTGTATCTAGCATCTGTCATTAGTGGCTGTATTCCTGCATTATTTAAAAAAAGTCTTCTGGAGATAAGGGGCCAAATTTACCAAACTTAACCTGAATACTCCTTCAAAAATGATGCATAAAAGAGATAAACACCACCAATAATCAAAATAGACCAAATGTACCTCTTGTTAATTTTTCGTCCTGAACATGCTTGAAATATTTGCCACTTGACGTTCAGCAAACAACAATCAATCAATTTTGTTTATAATGCATTTATACAAAACATACCAACAAACATGTTCATTTCCACAATTACTTTTAATAAAGTCTGCTGTTCATATGAAAATACTGTTTTCATTACAATAGATTTTAGTAAAATATTAATTGCAAATACATGCAGTAATTAAATTATTTATTTGATCATTTGAACTAATTTTGGCCCAAAAGGATTTTGGGATTTTCAATATGATCAGATATTAAATCTACTGATCATACCATGCATCAAATATAGTTACTAGAGTAGAAAATACTTCTATACACAATTTATACAACTGGTTCTCATCTTGACCAAAAATATTGCATGATTACCAATTAATCGTTTCTGGCTCTGTAGGTCTTTATTAAAGTTGCCATATAAGAAATACAGTCTCCTAGAAGTCACTTTTGTATGCATTTGTATTTTATATATTCCAAGTATTATAGTATCTGTTATATTCCACAGATCGTTTTATTTATATTATTTATTAAAATTGTTTTTTTATATTGAGTCTTTTCTCTCTTCTTAATGTTAATAATTAGACTCAGCATTATTAACGAGACCTAATTAGGAAGATGAATTTGATTGTTTGATTTTTTATTTAACCCTTGTTACATACCACTTTCAACACACTATATTATTACAGCCAACTTTGAAGAAGGAAACCAGAGTTTCATCCTAGTAGTTAAAATTAGAATTGAATGCACTTGGCCACAAGTGGGGTTCAAACTCACAACTTAGACCCCTAGGCCACAAAGTACTCAAGATGAATTTGCCTTTGATTGGTATTTTGTAGGATTTTGTGCTAACTTTTGTGAAACAAATAAAAAATGTGATTTTATCCACTCATAGATAATTAAATTAAAATAGAAATTTGATAAAATTGAGAATGGAAATGGGGAATGTGTCAAATAGACAACAACCCAACCATAGAACAAACAACAGCAGAAGGTCACCGATAGGTCTTCAATGCAGTGAGAAATTCCAGTACCCAGAGGTGTCCTTCAGCTGGCCCCTAAACAAATATATATACTAGTTCAGTGATAATGAACGCCATACTAAACTCCAAATTATACACAGGAAACAAAAATTGAAAATAATACAAGACTAACAAAGGTCAAAGGCTCCTGACTTTGACAGACGCAAAAATGCTTAACACTTTGTTGAAATAAATTTTTGTCAGAAACTAGATTTAACATAGAAATATGATAGGACTTGTAAAAAGAAAAATTGTATGAGGAATTTCTAATAATATTGGACTGCCAACCCAAATATCAAGAATGGACTAATAAAACTAGACCTACAGAGAAAATCAACAGCAAACAACACAATTTCCAGAAAGCATGCCTTGGTACAGAAAAAAACATGTCATTAAATTAAAACATACAATTAACCAGATGCTCTGCAGGGCGCAGCTTTATACGACAGCAGAGGTTGAACCCTGAACGTTTGGGGCAAGTATAGACACAACATTCAAGCTGGATTCAGCTCTAAATTTGGATTGTGATTAAATAGTTGACACAGCATAGGTTTCTGACACAGAATGAATGTGGTCTAATGAACTTAACAAAAATTATTTGCCTTTGAGCAATTCACTATGCTGTTGAATATTAATACTCTCAAAAAAATGTTTGAAGAAATTTTCTTTTTATTTATGAAATCTGAAATGAGAAAAAATGACCCCCCCCCCCCCCCAATTTTTTTTCACATCCCCCTTCCCTTATACCAAAACTGGTCTCAATTCAAATTTCTAATGGAGTTTGCAACAATAACTGCTCATTTAAATACATCATAAAATATTATAATGTAAAAAAAAGTGCTTGTTATCACTGTGAATGGTAAAGATTGTTTTAATTTATCAGTTGGTAGTAAAAGTGAAAATACATTGTATATTGTATAAAACAATGATTTAAGTTGATTCAACTACTATTCTGGACAAAGAAAGATAACTCCAATTGAAAATTTCTTGCTATTGCACATTATTGTGCAATTAGATATTTCTTGCTATTGTGCAATACTGTGCAATTGAAAATACTTGCTATTGCACAATACTGTACAATTTAAAGTTTCTTGCTATTGCACAATACTGTACAATTGAAGATTTCTTGCTATTGCTGAATACTGTGCAATTGAAAATTTCTTGCTATTGCACAATACTTTAATAATATAATAATTTTAAATCCTGATTTGGACCAACTTGAAAACTGGGCCCATGATCAAAAATCTAAGTACATGTTTAGATTCAGCATATCAAAGAAGCCCAAGAATTTAATTTTTGTTAAAATCAAACTTAGTTTAATTATGGACCCTTTGGACCTTAATGTAGACCAATTTGAAAACGAGACCAAAAATTAAGAATCTACATACTCAGTTAAATTTGGCATATCAAAGAACCCCAATTATTCAATTTTTGATGAAATCAAAAAAAGTTTAATTTTGGATCCCGATTTGGACCAACTATAATAAAAAATCTAAGTACATTTTTAGATTCAGCATATCAAAGAACCCCAAGGATTCAATTTTTGTTAAAATCAAACTAAGTTTAATTTTGGACCCTTTGGACCTTAATGTAGACCAATTTGAAAACGGGATCAAAAATTAAGAATCTACATACACAGTTAGATTCGGCATATCAAAGAACCCCAATTATTCAATTTTTGATGAAATCAAACAAAGTTTAGTTTTGGACCCTTTGGGCCCCTTATTCCCAAACTGTTTGGACCAAAACTCCCAAAATCAATCCTAACCTTCCTTTTATGGTTATAAACCTTGTGTTTAAATTTCATAGATTTCTATTTACTTATACTAAAGTTATGGTGCAAAAACCAAGAAAAATGCTTATTTACGCCCCTTTTTTGCCCCTAATTTCTAAACTGTTGGGATATCAACTTCCAAAATCAATCCCAACCTTCCTTTTGTGTTCATAAACCTAGTGTTTAAATTTCATTGATTTCTATTCACTTATACTATAGTTATTGTGCAAAAACCAAGAATAATGCATATTTGGGACCTTTTTAGGCTCCCAATTCCTAAACAGTTAGAACCAAAACTCCCAAAAGCAATCCCAACCTGCCTTTTGTGGTCATAAACCTTGTGTCAAAATTTCATAGATTTCTATTTACTTAAACTAAAGTTATAGTGCAAAAACCAAAAGTATTCGGACCACGACACAGATGACGACGCCAACATGATACCAAAAAATTAAAATTTTTGCGGTCGTATAAAAACTCTACAAAATCAAACTAGTGTGAGGACCACTTAATGGATCTCAAGAGAAAACAGAAATAATTTGGAAAGCAGGATTTAAAACTTTGCTGGTTTTCCATACAGATATCTACAACTGTCACTTGAATAATGTCACTAAAAATGATAAAAATTAACTAGAGGCTGTTGAGAGCTTGTGTCACTCACCTTTGTTTAAGTGCATATTAAACAAAGGACAAAGATGGATTCATGAAAAAATTGTGTTTTGTTGATGGTGATGTGTTTGTAGATCTTACTTTACTGAACATTCTTGCTACTTGCAATTTTCTCTATCTGTACAGAACTTGACCCTTTAGTTTGAGGAAAATATTTTGTAAAAACTTGCCAAAATTTACCAAATTAATGAAAATTGTTACAAATTGACTATAAAGGGCAGTAACTCCTTAAGCGGTCATCTGACCATTTTGGTCATGTGACTTATTTGTAGATCTTATTCAGGGGCAGCAACCCAACAACTAGTTGTACGATTCAACTGATCATTTCAGAAAAGAAAGATATTGACTTGATAAATAATTTAACCCCTTTGTTAAGATTTGCTCTAAATGCTTTGGTTTCAGAGTTAAAAGCCAAAATATACATTTGACCCCATTATTCTATTTTAGCCATGGTGGCCATCTTGGTTGGTTTTGCGGTTCATTGGACAGATTTTTTAATCTAGATACCCAAATGATGATTGTTGTCGAGCATGATTAAATTTGGTCCAGTAGTTTCAGAGAAGATTTTTTAAATACAACCAGATGCTCCGCAGGGCGCAGCTTTATACGACTGCAGAGGTTGAACCCTGAACAGTTGGGGCAAGTATGGACACAACATTCAAGCTGGATTCAGCTCTAAATTTGGATTGTGATTAAATAGTTGACACAGCATAGGTTTCTGAAACAGAATGAATGTGGTCTAATGAACTTAAAATTTTTGTTTTGCCTTTGAGCAGTTCACTATGCTGTTGAATATTAATCCTCTCAAAAAAATGTTTGAAGAAATTTTCTTTTTATTTATGAAATTTCAAATGAGAAAAATTTAGTTTAATTATGGACCCTTTGGACCTTAATGTAGACCAATTTGAAAACAAGACCAAAAATTAAGAATCTACATACTCAGTTAAATTTGGCATATCAAAGATCCCCAATTATTCAATTTTTGATGAAATCAAAAAAAGTTTAATTTTTGACCCCGATTTGGACCAACTATAATAAAAAATCTAAGTGCATTTTTAGATTCAGCATATCAAAGAACCCCAAGGATTCAATTTTTGTTAAAATCAAACTAAGTTTAATTTTGGACCCTTTGGACCTTAATGTAGATCAATTTGAAAACAACCAAAAATTAAGAATCTACATACACAGTTTGATTTGGCATATCAAAGAACCCCAATTATTCAATTTTTGATGAAATCAAACAAAGTTTAATTTTGGACCCTTTGGGCCCCTTATTCCTAAACTGTTGGGACCAAAACTCCGAAAATCAATACCAACCTTCCTTTTATGGTTATAAACCTTGTGTTTAAATTTCATAGATTTCTATTTACTTATACTAAAGTTATGGTGCGAAAACCAAGAAAAATGCTTATTTGAACTCCTTTTTGGCCCCTAATTCCTAAACTGTTTAAACCAAAACTCCAAAAATCAATCCCAACCTTTCTTTTGTGGTCATAAACCTTGTGTTTAAATTTCATAGATTTCTATTTACTTATACTAAAGTTATGGTGCGAACCAAGAAAAATGCTTATTTGGATCCCTTTTTGGCACCTAATTCCTAAACTGTTGGGACCAAAACTCCCAAAATCAATCCAAACTTCCTTTTGTGGTCATAAACCTTGTGTCAAAATTTAATAGATTTCTATTTACTTAAACTAAAGTTACTGTGCGAAAAACAAGAAAATGCTTATTTGGGCCTTTTTTGGCCCCTAATTCCTAAAATGTTGGGATCAAAACTCCCAAAATCAATCCCAACCTTCCTTTTGTGGTCATAAACCTTGTGTTAAAATTTCATAGATTTCTATTCACTTTTACTAAAGTTAGAGTGCAAAACTAAAAGTATTCGGACGACGACGACGCCAACGTGATAGGAATATACAACGAAAA
The DNA here is from genome assembly GCF_036588685.1 of Mytilus trossulus. NCBI lineage: Eukaryota > Metazoa > Mollusca > Bivalvia > Mytilida > Mytilidae > Mytilus > Mytilus trossulus. The sequence continues at coordinate 40,588,417 of NC_086374.1, read as the reverse complement.
TTTTTCAAATTTTGCGGTCTTATAAAAATTGATTAATGAATGGCTATAAAGGGCAATAACTCCTTAAGGGGTCAACTGACCATTTTTGTCATGTTGACTTATTTGTAGATCTTACTTTACTGAACATTATTGCTGTTTACAATTTATCTCTATCTATAATGATATTCAAGATAATAACTGAAAACAGCAAAATTTCCTAAAAATTACCAATTCAGGGGCAGCAACCCAACAACCGGATGTCTGATTTATCTGAAAATTTCAGGGCAGATAGATCTAGCCTTGATAAACAATTTGACCACACGTCAGATTTGCTCTAAATGCTTTGGTTTCAGAGTTATAAGCAAAGATCTACATTTTACCCTTATGTTCTATTATTAGCCATGAGCGGCCATCTTGGTTGGTTTTACGGGTCAACGGACACAGTTTTAAAACTAGATACCCCAATGATGATTGTGGCCAAGTATGGCTAAATTTGGCCCAGTAGTTTCAGAGGAGAAGATTATTGTAAAAGTTAACGCTGATGGATGCCAAGTGATGAGAAAAGCTCACATGGTCCTGTGGGCCAGGTGAGCTAAAACCTATTAGGATAAGGAGATTTCTCTTAAAGTGCTCAATCAACATTATTTTACTTATCATTGATTTCATGTTGAAAGTGAAATATGATGGTTTCAAAACATGTGCATCAAGATGAAAATGAGGTCACAGACTGATAAACCATGCCAGACAGACATGTACACCTTTCAATCATACAATACACCAAATATAGTCCTGTTGCTAATAGTATCATAGAAACAGATCAAACCACAAAATCTTAACATTGACCAATGAACTATGAAAATGAGGTCAAGGTCAGATGACACCTACAGTTGGACATGTACATCTTCCAATCATTACATACACCAAATAGAGACCTATTGCTTACAGTCTAGTATCAGAGATCTAGACTGGACCACAAACCTTAATCTTGTTCACTTATCCGTAAAATGAGGTAAAGTTCAAGTAAAAACTATCTGACAAGCATGATGACTTGCAAGTAACGCATATACCAAATATTGTTATCCTAGTTCTCATAATGAGAAAGAAATTGACATTAAAAAAAATAGAAATACTCTGCATTGAGCAGCTTGATAAGAATGCAAAGGTCCAAACAGTTTAACCTGAACAGTTGAGCAAGTATGGACACAACATTCAAGCTTGATACAGCTCTCCATTTGGATTGTGATTAAAAATTGACACAGCATAAGTTTCAGACACAAATTAATGTGGTCTAAGAAAACTAAAATTTGATATTGAAGGTCGTACAATGAGCGAAAGTTGTTAATTCTTATGTCATTTGGTCTCCTGTGGAGAGATATCTCATAAGTTATTATACCACATCTTTTTATTTTTATATTTACCCATTATGGTCCAATATCCACAATCTCTAATATATAGATATAGGAAGATGTGGTGTGAGTGCCAATGAGACAACTCTCCATCCAAATAACAATTTAAAAAGTTAACCATTATAGGTTAAAGTACGGCCTTCAACATGGAGCCTTGGCTCACACCGAACAACAAGCTATAAAGGGCCCCAAAATTACTAGTGTAAAACCATTCAAACGGGAAAACCAACGGTCTAATCTATATAAACAAAACGAGGAATGAGAAACATGTATATATTACATAAACAAATGACAACTACTGTACATCAGATTCCTGACTTAGGTCTGTCAGGTGCAAACATTTGCAGCGGGATTAAACGTTTTAATGGATCCAAACCTTCTCCCTTTTTCTGAAACAATAGCATAACATCACAACATAGAAAAACATACGATAAAATATCAATTGGCAGACTTAACTCAATCAAAAAATACTTTGTTAGAATCCCAAGAACCACAAGAACTCAATTTTTGATGATATCTTAGTAAATATATTTTTTGGATCCTTTGGACCTCAATGTCAACCAATTTGATTATGGGGCCGAAAATCCAAATCAAAATACATGGTTACATCTAGAATATCAAAGAACCCCATACATTATGATTTTGTTGAATACAAACTTTCTTTATTCTGGAATCTTGACCCTGATTTGGACTTACTTGAAACCTGGGCCCAAAATAAAATTAAAAATATTAACCTGTTTTGATTCAGGATATTAAAGCACCCCTAGAATTGAGTTTTTGTTAAAATCAAACAAAAACAGGGTCCGAAAGTGAAATCTAAATAAACAAGTAAACATTTGATAGAGGCAAACTTAAGTTCGAGAATGGAAACTAAAAATATAGTAATTTTTCCATTTATTATGGGGCATAACTCTAGAACAATTAAAGTGGCGCTACCAAAATTCAAACTTGATCTGTATTTTGTGGTAATTAGCATTGTGTATTAGTTTCAAAACATTTGGTTGAGGCAAACTTAAACTAGAGAACAGAAACTAAAACTTGTGCAATTTTTCCATTGTCAAATAATAACTCCAGAACAGTTTAAGTGACGCCACCAAAATTCAGACTTGTTCTGTGTTTTGTGGTAACAAGCATAGTGTTAAAGTGTCATTACATTTGTTGAAGCATACTCAAGTTAGAGAATGGAAAAAATTTGTGCATACATACAGACAAACAAGAATAAAACTTAATGCCCCCTCAGCTACAGCGTGGGCATAAAAATGTGTTCTGGTTTTCATTAACATGTGAATAATATAGAAAGTAACTGCTTTTTATTATGCTTTATTCTTGAACAATGGTTTTGAATTTCATATATAAGGACTCTTCTGTTCACATTGTTCTCATCCTAGCAGTGTCTATCTGCAGATTCTGTATGCAGTGTCTTTTAGGTTACCAGTCTATCAGCAGAACCAGTCTGCAGTCTCCTGTAGATTACCACTCTACCTGCAGAACCAGTTTGTAACCAAGATGATCTTCTGAACCAATCTGCAGTATCCTGTAGGTTACCAGTCTGTAATCTCTTTAGAGTTCAAGTCTATCTTCAGAACCAGTCTGCAGTCTCTGTGTTTCAAGTCAATCTTTAGAACCTGTTTACAGTCTCTTTAGGTTACTAGTCTTACACTAACCATTATGTAGTATCAAGCAGCTTCACACCAAACTGCTTTTGAAATTCATTGTTCAGGGCTTGAATACAGTTATCTAAAGTATGACTAATATCCCTCCTTTCATCAGCATTAAATTTTCTAAGCACATAATCTGCTACTTCAGACTTGGATACAGGTCTATCTATTCCAACCCATAACCTTGGAATATCCTGTAAAATTACAAAAAACATTACTAATCATGCTATATTTTCCATTATGCAAGTGAAAAACTAGTGTCTTTATTTTTAATCAATTACCCATATGAAATGGAATAATTTTAATAGTTCTGCTCTGCAATTCCTGAATTTTAAATCAACTTTAAAACTTTTGTTCCTATCTCATCTTGTACATGGTATCTTCACTAATAATAAACAGTACCTTTACACTTTAATCTAATGCGAAAGGTAAATTTGTCTTTTATAAATAACTTTCATCACCTTTATTGGTACATTTTGTATAACATTGAGTTTCTACTTCAATTTTTTTCGTAATACATGTAACTTGGTCATATCATTTTTAATAACCTTCAGGCTTTTTTTTATAATAAAAATCATGTTTTAGAGAACCAAACATATAACTTAATTTATACACTTTTTGATAATCTAGAACAAACATAGAACACTATAAATACCTCTGATTGTAAAGACTGTTGGATTGAACGAATACCTTTATGTCCCCTGGAAAAAAATGATGAAAAGATGTTAAAATTATGCTGTAGAGTTCAGTATTATAATAAATGTAGTAAACCATTTATATACAAGTGATAACTAAGCTTTACCAAGTTTTCTCAAATGTCAATTACTAAATAGAAAATCTAAAAAAAATCATAAATCTGTTTAACTTAACACCTAATTATTACTTGTAATGACAGATGCCACCTGTGAAGCAGGAATTCATTTTCCCTCCCAGAGCACCGAAGTCTAGACCTGTTTATGGGTAGGTTATTGTAGTGTTGTTGAGCTATGTTTTGGGGTGCATTTTAGGAAAGGTCAAACAAAGTGTGCCTTAATGCTGAATCATATGAAGATATGAGAATTGCATTAACTTTCTACAAATAACAAAATTTAATTATGATTTATATATATGAGTACCTTGCACTGCCTCCGTACTTAAAACCATATTTTCCAACAGCTTTGTCAATTTCATCATGTATCAGATAGACATTCTCAGGAAGTATACCATAGTGATTTACTGTAAAATATAATACAACAATGCTTTACTACAATTTACAGTATAATTTGTCAATTATAATACTTAAGCATGGTGCAGTGAAACCCAAGAGTTCTGAAAAATCAAACCAAAAATATCATAACCATATTGAACCATAAAATAAATTGGGAAACTTTTCTTTGACTGTGTTATTTAATTTTGGTTATGTTATTAAAATCTATAATCAGAATAAAACAAACAGGTTGAATTTATTTGTACCTGCTTTTTGGACACTTCTTCCATTAATATTCATGGCTACTTTTGGTTTTAGAAGAATACATCTTTGCTGATTTTCAAAAGTGTGAATAGCTACATAGCCTTGACAAGTCTTCCTTTCATTGGTCCAAGATACTCTGAGCTGATTGGCTAGCTGATTAATGACCTGCATACCCACACTGTGTCTTGTGTCAAGCATATCAAGGTTCCCTACCCCTACTACCTGAAGTTAATAAAGAGATTTCTTGTAAATTTATGCATGTATGTAATGATTATATTAAATCACAATAACAATCATAGTATGGAGTACTATGGATTCATTTGTTTTCTTCAGTACCAATATTTGTGGATTCAGGAATTTTTGCATTCTCCTGGATATTTTATTTTGTGGTTTTGCCAACATCTGCATACAAGACTATAGTGAAGGAAATTCATTATTTCTTTGTAAATTTAATTTCAAAGATCACCTAGCCAGAGTGGAACAAAGAAATCCATGAAAATTAGTATCCTACGAATATTAATGAATCCACAGTATATAATTTGGAAGCTGTTTATATTAAGTGCAGGAGTAGACTGTTTGGTTACAAGAACTTTCTACATGTATACTTTATTTGACTTGAGAGTCAACTAATTTTGAAATTAAAAAAATATTGGTGACAATTCAGCAATCATCTCAAGCTTATCTAGACACATGTAGGTAAATCCCATACTAATTCAAAATGATTGAACAAAGATTATTCATCATATAATATATATGCATTCAGGCTGTAATGAATTATTTCTAAATCAGTGGAGTTTCAAGACTAAATTTTTCGGGTAAACATACAATGACATATAGTCATATCTATACATACATTAGGTACATATATAATCTTCAAAAATTTATATGGCATAGAAAATTATTTGATTTTTAATTTACCAGGTAGATACAGGAGTACTTTAGCAAAATTAAGATGTGGTGTAGCACCCATCAAAATTGAAACTGGTCGTTATGAAAATTTTTATATTGAAAATAGATATGTTTTAACTGTACTGGTGACGTTGAAGCTGAAAAACATGTTTTGTGAAACTAGCTGTCCTGTAAATTGTATATTCAGATATTCCTAATGCTATTTTTAACCATGCTAGTATTGTTGATGAGAATTTATTTACATATGCTTGATTTATAATGAAAAATTTATATTTCTTTTTACATCTGAAAATATCGTATTTTATACTGCCAAAACCTGCTATGAAATTTTAATAAAGCAAAAATGTATTTTAAACTGATGATAGTTGACTTGTATTTGTATAAATAATTTAAGAAAAATTGTTTTATAGGCTATCATAACTCTTTATAGAGTGGCACTTGTTGTTAATTTGTGTTTTAAAAAGCTGTATATTTTATGACAATATAGACAATATTTTATTCGCACAAACACATTTACATTAAATGGTTATGGCATACAAAATTAAGACAATAAACTTACAATAGTTAAATTGATTACAATTATATTAGAGTGACAGTGGTATTCACAGCAAAGAAGAAAAAAGGCTATAAATTTCAACAGTTAACACATTATTAATGTTCATGAACAATTGAAAAAAGAATACAAACAAAAATTAGGTTGGCAATGCATATTAAAAGAAATACAAGTTATTCAGATGTTCTTAATAAAAGACAATCATTAATATACTTTATGGTGATTTTTATAATGACTGGTAAACTGCTATTTAAAAGTACAGTCAAATGCTTAAGTGTTATAGTGGACTGCAATTTAATAAAATTGAAATTAAGATTTTTATTAATATTTTGTATATAGGTATCCCTTAATGATGTATAGCATGGACAGATTGAGAAGAAATGGTATTCATCCTCAATTTCTTGTCTGTTACAGGATAAGCAAATGCGTTTACTTCTTTCAATGTTGGTATAACGCCCTCTTTCAATTGCTAAGGAATGTGCACTTAGTTTAAATTTACTGAAAACTGATCGGTCAGTTTTGAATTTACATATATCAATATATGGGGGCCTTTTTCTAATTCTTTTAGTATGACAAAAGAAATTTAATTTTTCACATTTATTGATAGAACAATTTATAATTTGATAAGCCTGGTCATAGATTCTTTGTTGGATACTATTTATGTGATATTTTAAATTAAAAGTATCAAAAGTGAGATGACCATAACCTAATTTATTTAACCAGTCTTTTACAATGTTAACCCATTTACTTGTTTTCTCTACATTATTATATATTTTATGGACTAAAGTGTTAGGCGAGTTTACAATATGGTTTAGAAATTTTATAGCTGAAAGCTGAATTTTAAAGTACAAAGGGATTCTGTTTGTCTCAGTTAAACAGGCTACATTCGTTGTTTTGCACTGTACACCTAAAATTTCTTTAATAAATTTAATATGTAAATGTTCAAATGGATCTGAATCTTTGAACACTTGGCTTACACCCCAAACTTCACTTCCATAAAGAGTTATTGGAACAACTAAAGTATCAAATAATTTTTCAAGCATACTGCAGGAATTATCTAAAGAGACTGTTTTTTTAATTTTAAACCAAGCCTTTCTTCCTTTTTCCATAAGATTTTTTTTTGAATGACTTAAACTTCCTGAACAATTTATAGTTATTCCAAGGTAACAAATAGATTTAACAGTCTCAAGATGTTCTTTTTCTACCTTAAAATAATTACAGTGAGATTTTCCATTAGAATTGAATATTATAATTTTTGATTTTTGTTTGTTAACATCAAGTTTCCATAGGGAACAAAATTTAGTTAACTCATTTAGTGCATTTTGTAGCCCTTCTTGGGTTTCAGATAATAAAATAATGTCATCTGCATATAATAATGATGTTAATTTAACATCTCCTATAATAATTGGTTGAGTGTTTGCATGATCAAGGTCATTTACAAGGCCATTTATATAAATATTAAACAAAGTGGGGCTAAGTACATCCCCTTGTTTTACTCCACAATTTGATATAAATTCATGGCTCATACCATTTTGAAATTTAATTCTACATTTGTTGTCATTATACATTGATTGGATGACGTTAAAAAGCTTGCCTGGAATTCTGTTTTGGAGTAGAATGTAGAATAAACCCTCCCTCCAGACAGTATCAAAGGCTTTTCGCAGATCTATAAATGCTGCAAAAATTTTCTTTTTTTTAGTTTTATATTTGTCTACAATAGACTTTAATGAAAAGATATGATCTGCTGTTCTAGCTTTTTCTTTGAAGCCAATCTGATTTTCACTTATCAAATTATTAGTGTTAATAAACTTCATTAGTCTAGTGTGTATAATTTTATTGAATAATTTTCCCAAATTAGAAGTCAATGAGATACCTCTATAATTAGAGGGGTCAGATTTGTTCCCCTTTTTATGAATTAAAGTAATCAGACTTTTGTTCCATAATTTTGGGAAGCTGCCTTTCATAAATACTAGGTTGAAAAGTTTTAATAGGGGTTCTAATAATACTGGCATACCACATTTAATCATTTCATTAGAAATTAAGTCTTCAGCTGATGATTTACCATTTTTAAGTGTTTTAACTGCATTTAAAATTTCAGCTGGCTGGATTTGTTTATTAAATTCGTTGTCAGAGTTGCATGTATTTAGTGTCTTTTTTAAGGCTGTTAATTTTTCAATAATTATGTCATGTATGTCATGGAATTTATTGTTTTGGATGTTAGAAGTACTGTTCATTTTTTTAAAGTAGTTTATAAATAATTCTTGATCAAAATGGTTTTCCTCTTTTATTTCTGAAAGAGAACTTAATTTGTTAAGTAAATTCCAAAATGTCTTTGGGTCTTTTTTCATATTTAGTGAAATTTGGTCACAGATTTGACTCTTGTAATTTCTTTCTTCTTGTTTACACCTTCTTCTTAATTTAGATTTGAATGAGTAAAATGATTTTCTATAGGATCCGTTGTCTGGAAACTTATTTACAAGTAAACAGTACTTTTTAACTGTAGTATGGAGGTCATGACAAGAGTCTGAGAACCATGGTTTTTTATTTTTCTTAATAGGCCTATTCATGATTTTCTTTTGAACAAATTTAGTTGATAAAAGTGCTGTATCACACAAAATAGCGTTGAATTTTTCAACAGCTGAATTAGAATCAATCTGTTTATCATTTACAAATTTATCTAGTCTTTGTTTTACATGTGAGTTTTGAATGTTTGTAGTATAACAATCCATTGCTTTGTTATCCCAAAAAAATTTACCAGGGAGAGGATCTAATTTTGTCTCTATAGTTTTACATTTTTGAAAGCAAGTAAGTAAAGAACAACTGATAGGACAGTGATCTGATATTGGAGTAAAATCACTAACTTTAAAGTTTCCAAAGCATTGTAATATATTAGAAGACACAAGTGTATAGTCTACAAGACTGGAACCATTATATGTTATACATGTACATTTGCCCAAAGGGTCTCCAATAGTTCTTCCGTTCAGTATTCTGAGTCCGGATTCTTAACATAAATCAATTAATAACTTTCCACTCTTATTTGCAGATTTTGAATCAAGATTATTTCTTAAATTATGTGAGTCAATTGAATAATCATTGTCTTTTGATTTTGGGAATTTTGCTTCATCAGAGATAACAAAATCAGGAATAGTATTAGTATATGCATTAAAATCACCTTGTATTACAATATCTCCAAGTTGACTATAGTGCTCAATATTTCTTAGCAACTTTGAATAAACTTCATTTATGTCTTCTGTACAACCAGAAGAATATTCTGGTGAAAAATATACTGTAGCCATAAAAATATCATTCTTAAGATTAAAAAAATGTTTATCTAGTTTAACCCATACAGCATTATTATGAGTACAAGTTAGTTTGGATATACCTTTATATATAGAACTTCTGACATACAGAGAAATACCACCAGAACCACGTCTGGCTCTTTTATGTTTTTTCCTGGTACTATTACATATAAAATCAAATCCAGGTATATTATCAACAGGTTTACCACTGTCACTCCAAGTTTCAACAAGACTAATAATATGCATTTTTGATACAAAATTTACAAATGCATGATCAGTAATTTTTTCTGAATTTAAACCTTGAATATTCCACATGCCAATGTTAAGGTTATATTCAGTAGAACTAAGTTTTGGCATTATTTTAGTAAAATGATTTAAAGTATAAGTTAAAAGGACAAAATTGGAGTTGATTTTGGATGATCCTTTGTCAAGGAATTGATAATTTTAAAATTACAATGAATTAAATGATCCATTTTTTGTATTTTTACTATTATAAATGGTTAATAGAAGTTTCATTATTTTTATGATTTATCATATATATAACATAAAAATGGGAAGAAATTTTTTTTCCTTTTATAAACAGTATAGAATGAAAAAATGGTGTTTTCATTTCTCTTTCTCATTACTATGAATATTCATACTTTATATATATATATATTTGAAAAGAACAAATAAAACAACAACGAAAAAAAAACCAACAACCCCCAAACATTGATTTTAAGTCATATCTTGACTTGTCAGGCAAATAAGTACACCAAATTACAATTGTTTTTAAACAATAACAGATAGGTTTCACATGTTTATCTTTTGATATGCAATTAATACTGATTGTAACAAATGTTTACAGATAATTTGAAAAGCCATTTTGGTTACTTGGTTGGTTAAATGTGCCCCATGGCCACGGATAATACGGCAAAGGCGGTAGGTTGACTGGTGGTGCTTGCAGGAATGGCATCCTGTGTAGATTATTGTTCATGTTGAATGTTGTTGTTTGTGGAAACGGTTGTCGTTGACTAGTATTCATGTTGAATTGTTGTGGTTGTGGAAACGGTGGTCGTTCTTGAGTGTTGTTCATGTTGAATGGTTGTGATTGCGGAAACCTTGGTGGTTGTGGAAACTCTGGTTGGAGTTGAATATTGTTAACTTGGTTGTTATTATAATTTCTGTATCTTTCGTTTGTTAGACGATCCTTGTTGAAAATCGGTTATATTGGTGGTCATAACGTGTAGTAGTTTGGTTGGGTCGATCCCTTTGTCTTGTGGTTGACTTGTACGGTTGTGATGAATTGGTTTTCGAAGGTGTAATATTCATACCTTTTTTCAAAAATTTTACAAGCGATGGTATGCCTTTAGTAGTGTTTAGATGCACATGATCAAAGTACATATTGTCTGCTGGTACAAATGGATCTAGTGTTATTATAGTTTTGAAGCCTTGACTGGCAGATAGTATTGTCTGATTTGCCATCTGCACTTGATCATATGGAATATCTTTCCTTTTCAGTATAGGGAGAACAAAGATTTGCGACTTAGGCCATGTTCTGGTAATACCAGAGAATAACTCTTTGAATTTGTGCTCTTTAACCCCATCTCCACGAAGGTCTCTTCCTCCAATGTTCACAAGTACCTTTATGTATGTAACAAGTGGTGAGACTTTAATACAGTATTTGTCTTGTCTATACATGTACATTTTGGTTATATTTTTTTAATACCAAGCCCTATAGACTTTTAGTACAGCTGTCACAGGGCAAACTAGACAACCATAAGACAAATTATATAATGTCTGAACCCCCCCCCCCCCCCCCCCCCAACAAGACATTTAAAAATATTTTAAGTTACAAGTCCTGGAATTTATAGATATGACCCTAAGCAACTACTAACCATAAAATCCCCTTGATTTTGACTCTGAAATGAATAACCTGACGCCATTCTGCAGTATAGATATTTGGTTGATTGCATAGTAATCCTGTTATTTTTCCGAGCATTATTTTCTGAGTGTTGACGTAAGAATGATGAAACTTTGCTTATTGATTGTTTAAATATGTTAGCAAATTTTATCATGCTTCACCCAGTTGTGAAATTCCCTTTCTTCGTCACAAAGACGCTTGAAACTAACAGCATCACGAGACATTAATTTCAAAACGCAACACAGATTTAAGATGTCGATATGAACTTCCGTTTCCAAAAATAACTCATCACAAGGTCAGGATTTAGGTTGAGGGCAATATGGATGTGAAAGTCGAGTTGATTAGAAATTTGATTAGGTACTGTATGGTTTAATACCGTTTGCAAAAAATTGAGCTGAATACAATGTGCATAGTTTAAACAACACAATAATTTTCAGATTATAGAGACTTATTTTTCATGAGGTGAATTATTGCAAGGATTTGTATAGTACTATATACAAATCCTGGATTATTGGAAGAATAACTTCAATTAGACTTTTTTTTAACGTTTAAAAGCTCATTAGAGCTTATGTTTGTCTATGTTTGTATACCTTGCCGACTCTAAATAAAGCTTATTTACTATTTACTTTTTAGCAGTTTTATATTAAAATAATTATCCATAATTTAATGCAGCTGACTAAATAGCCTCTTATGGGTGCTATTTTACCGGCTCCGGCAAATAGCGATTTATATACAAATATAGAGTTTTGCTATTTTTTCTGGTCTTATTTCAAATTTTTAATCAAGACTATGAAATATATTTTTTAAGGAAACTTAGTATTTACAACTGTAGGCACAAATGATATATGATAATATATATGGCTAGATATCAATAACCTTTTTGTTTGCCTTACCTTAATTACTAGTCATTCAATTTTGGTAAATTGCACTCATTTAATTACATGTACTGTCAGATGTATGTTATAAGTTTAGTCTTAACATAACAATTTATAGTGGATTGGGAAACAAGTTATTGCAACTTATATTTATCCCTTTCCACTTTGCGAGTGCTGCCTTGTAGTGGCATTAGCCCTCCTGCTCTTTTTCAAAATCTACAAGGGTATATTATTTGTATACATCTGATGAGTTAAACTCTTTTCAACTGATTTATATAGTTTGTTCTTATGTTGTACTGTTACACCACTGTCCTAGGCTATGTTAGGGGAGGGTTGGGATCCCACTAACATATTTAACCCCGCCATATTCTGTATGTATGTGCCTGTCCAAAGTCAGAAGCCTGTAATTCAGTGATGATGACTGCGACATATTTGTTTTTTAGTTCATTTCTTGTACATATTTTAGGCCGTAAGTTTACTAGTTTAAATTGTTTACACTTTTTCATTTCGGAACTTTTTATGGTGACTATGTAACGGTTTATTTCTTCCTCTGTGATATTTTATCCTGGGGATAATTTGTCCCGGTAATATTTTTCCAGGCATGGTATTTCACAGGTAGATTTTTTCCAGAGGAGTGAAAATCTATCTGTGTTATGCGGATAGTATGTACTGGTATATATTTGCCGTACAATATTTCACAGAACCTTGTGAAATATAGTCCCATTAACTAGTAAGTAAGTTACTCACAATCAATATATACCTGACTATAATTATAAAATGTTTCACAAAGGTAGAACAAATTTGCATAATTTATCAAAGGGAGGTAATTATGAGCAATTTATATTTTAAAGACATTAGTATAATAATATTCCTGAATCTATTTCATAGTGAAATTTTGTCCTTGAATCTTATTTTTTGTATATTCATTTATATAAAAAGATGACTTACAACATAATTTTTTAATAAGACAGATAAAATTTAATATGTAAATGCTATCCAGCTGTTAAAATTGCTTTTGTTCCAATATATTGTTATGCTATAATTTATCTGATTTCCATATGCAACTACATCTTTTTCACCAGACAAAACTATTTATACAGTTAAAAATATTATCATAATCAAATTCTTCAATTACTGTTACAACAGTAGTAATAGAGGTCGGTCATTTAAAGACGTATCAACCGTATGATATACGTTGACGTATCCGCATCTGCAGATGTACCAAAACACAATATATGATCCCGAGCCTTAATTTTATGTATTTTCAATAATATGCAAATGGGCGACTGATTAATTTCTAATGCAGAAATTTACAAAACAATAAGGAAATGGCATGATAGGAGTGAATACGGAAAAATCGTTTGTTTTTTTGTGTATGAATTTGTGCTCACATAGAACCAAATTGTTAAATGACAAATAGAGTGATACTCAGCACTTTCTATTACCTTTAATGATAAAATCTCAAATGAACAATATTCAAAGTTCCTTACATGTATATAAGTAGTACATTTGATTTTTTTGGGTGTTTATTCATATAAGATCTTGAAATATTTTTTAACTAGAGTATTAAAGGATTGTGTACGATATTCGTGTACCTGCCCTACATTGGCTCCTTTTTAAGGGCATGTAAAAGTAGTTGATAGAACCCCTTATTTATTTTTTTACGAAACAACCCTATCACAAAGATTGAAAGTGTATGTTTGATTGTTTCGAAAAGACTCCAATTAGTTTTTTTTAAATGAAGTATGGTCTTATTAATAAGCTCGGGATCACATAATATTTTTTGATATATCTGCAGATGCGGATACATCAACGTATACGATACGGCTGATACGTTTATAAATGACCGAACTCTAATGCAACTATATTTCTACCTTTACTTTTTAATTTATAATTGTACTGAGATCTGAAAACAACTCACTTTTACATGTATTTCGCTTACCTTATTTGATCATGATATTATTTCACAATTACGATCTTTGAAATTATTTCTGGTTTTCTTTCTTATGTTTAATCATAGATGTAATACCCATCTATGGTTTAATGATAATTTTCTTTTTAAAAGAATGATATTTACTTGAATATTTCAGGAATTTTTTTCAATGATAATTTGTGAAATGAATCCCATTTTAATACATTTTTGTTTACAATAGAGGTTTAATTCAAATACACTATTATTATTTCATAGTGTTTGTAAAGGATAAGTTTTTGCTAAGGACTATTCAATAAGTTAACTACCCAGATAGAATTTCACGGCAAAGGAAAAAATATCCCAGGAAAATATTCTCCTCCGGATAAAAAAATAACAACAACTACTGTGACATTTTTTCCTCCGGATCAAATTACACCCGGATATAATTTTGCTTTACAACTATGCGTTATTGGATTTGCTCATTGTTGAAGGTCATACAGTGACCTACTGTACATATATGTATAGTTGTTTATTTCTGTGTTATTTGGTGTCTTGCAGAAAGATGGTCTCATTGGCAATCATACCAAATCTTCGTTTTTTAACATACATTAATTTCTAATGATCAGTGAACGTTTCGAAAATAGAAAGCAACAACTTTCTATTGTTATGAAGAATTACAGCCAATTTTTGAGTACATTAAAAATCACGAAACCAGACAAAACTTTAATAATAATCTATAATCTATGGTGCAATAAAATATTATAAGATGAATAAAAAAATATTGTACACACGAAGCATAGAATTCTTTACTAGCTTTTGACAGCATTTGTTCTATGAGTGTTGAATACTGAAATGTATACTACAAATGTAGTAAATCTGCAAATTTTGTAAAAGTGATGCAGACGCTAAAGAATCAAGTGTTATGTCCAGTTCATATCTGCAATGGCAGCACCTTTCTAGTGCCAGGCATTAAAAAAATCACCAAAAAGCTAGTCACTGGTTTTGTAACACTCGTAAAGCAGGTTGTTGTTGGGCTACTTTTTGTTTCAAAATTTATACAATATTTATTTGATTGCAAACCAAATGAAAGTTTATCATAGAGTCATTTGCTCTTGACCAAGGTATTCACTGTGTATCATCAGTACAGCAGATATAGGTACTAACCAAGTGGGCATGATCGATTTTTACCTTACATGGTAACAAAAATCTGGGTTTTGCTTTATCAATATTCAATGTATGTACATTTCTCAACTTTTGAAAATCCTGCTCTTAAATAATTTTCACATCTAGTTTTTCCTATTTATAAAACAAATTTGATATTCTAATAAGAGCAATTAACTTGTACATGCGCAAATAGTTGTGAATTTCAACAAATATTTCAATTTCGATACAGTAAATGAGTTTTCGAAACATTTACATGTTGTATCTGAAAGAAAGCTAATACAGGGCAAAAGTAATAGTTACCAATCATAATCCTACCTGTGATGACTCATTCCTTGAAACTTTTTGAGTAATACACAAGTATAAAAATTAAGTTTTTGTGTAAGGTGTAAAGCAGCATAACTATGCACCGTACAGAAGAATTTTGTGGTCAGCTAAACACTGTACACAGTGTTTCTTTCAGAATAAAATATAGAAAAATAACATATGCATTAAAGATTCCAATGTCAATTATTGAAGCAGCTATAATTATTACCCACACACAGTGGCCCTCTATCAGAAAAAGAGTTTCAATAGATTTAGAATTATATCGGATGAGACGAGCCCCAACTTCTTTGACAAGTATTTGCACATGTTTTTAGTAATCGTTCTTGTTTTTGGAAAATAATGAGACATGTCTAAACACCAACATCCGACCAAATCATTTCTTAAAATACATTGATATTATCCGCTGTACGATGATACACGGTGGTATTTTAACTTTTGCAAGTTTACCTTTCCCATTACCGACCGTGCAAGGGCTGTATAGCCAGTCAAGGTTGTTAAAAACTTCCATTTGTTGTCTTTCCCATTGAATTAATGCAATAGCTATTGTTCTCTGTGTTGTTTATTCACTTGGGACCTTTAAATTTCTTCTAGGAGAAATCTATGAGTAACACTCATTGATTAATTTGCCTGACCCAAAAACTATCTTCTTTGTTGATTGAAATACATGTATTATAAACTCACATAAACTGCATGTGATACAGTATTTATTCAATATCAATGATATATTTTCAATCTGTTCCATATAAAAACTGATTCAATATTATAAAAAGTTTATTTCTGAATAAATTTTTTTACTACTGTTTCAAAGAATTTGCATGTTTTTTGATTGTTCAGTTCTAAAGAATACATAAATGACAACCTTTATTTGAAACATTATCATTTATTAGTGTTTACTTGTGAACACACTAAAAAAGCAAATTTTAATAAGTAAAATAATGAAATTTAGTCAGAAATGAACTTTTAATTTTTAAATCGGTGTTTATATTAAAAAAATTGAAAATGTGTTATGGATATTGAATAAATACAACACCTCATGCAGTTTTGTGATTCCTTATTTGTACATTTATTTTCATCATTGACAGTTCAATTTTTTGTTCAGGTAAATTAATCAGTGAGTTATAGATTTCTCTTGGAAGAAATCTAAAGTTCCCATTGAATAAACTATGTCACAGAGAACAATAGCTATTGTATTTGTTAGATGGAATAAAAGAACTTGCAAAAGTTTAAATCGACATGTAACTTGCAGGTGAATCTGTGAAAAACTATTAGGATTCGCAATAATCAGAATGTCAATTTTGTTATATGGGTTCGTATGCTTTGCTTATGTGTATTATATATATTTGTTTTTAAGGATATATTTTATACCGCCTATTAAAGAAAAAAAATACTAGTATCAATTTTAATATTTTACTTTTTAAAAATGGTTTAAAAAGACATGTTTTTAGAGCCTGTAAAGAATACCAACTTTAATATGCATGTTTTGTATAAATGTTTAAAGAAGACATAGTTGAATAAAGATTTCTTATTGAAGTGTTTCTATATTTTTATACTCCTTATTTCTATACTTCTATTTCAATCTTAATTAAGACTGGCAGAATAGCAAAACTCTATATAAAATTACTATGTGGCAAGAGACGGCAAAAAAGCCACTGGCTTATTTAATAACCGTTTTTTGTTGTTGTTTTTTTTACATTAAAAGTCATTATTTAATTGATACATAATTTTTTCTGTAAAAAAACAATAAAGCCTTTAATAATTCATTTGAATGATTGTTTTAAGAGTTCAGTTTGTGCATGATCAAGAATTTCTAAATGATGATTTTTCATGGCAATACCTCTCACAAAAATCTGGAAAGTTAGCAGATTAGGAGACAGATGTATACAAAACAGGCTATTAGTTGAACTTGGAATTAATATCAATTAAAGAATTAATATAATTTCTTGGTTTGATTTTTTTTTAATAAATTCCATGTTTATTCTATACTTTAATGTTCTGTGCTGTGCACAACACTTTCTATTACAAAGAAGATAGTACATTTTCAAAAGTATGTACTTTGCCGCACACAACATCCATATAAAATACATTGTATGGAAAGTGTTGTGAACAGCTCAAAACAGTATAATACCAAATTAACATGGAATTTATTAAAAATTTCAAGCACAAGAAATTATGCAAATTCCATAATTAAAAATAATTGCAAGTTCAAATAATAGCCTGTTACAAGTTCTTATTTCTAAGTCCCTGTATTTCAATCATGTCTATTGTATAATTGTAATATTTGCATTTTTGAAAAATATAAAATATTGTGTAAACTAGAATTGAAATTTTAAAACTTTTGTATTAACCAGTTTAAATGTATGCATGTGAATTCTTGTATTTGACACACTATAGAGAGCTGCAAGGAATCCATGTACACTCTATAAGGATGTACATGTATCACTAAACTTATATACTACAATGTACCCACCAGAGATGAAAATTAATTCAATCAATTGTATAGAATGAATTATTTGCTATACATGTAGCTTTGTAAAATATTTTTGAATTCATCAAACTCTTTAGCTCAATAGTTGTACTCCAATATAGTAATTACCTCTCTCAGTGATACGTTATTGATAATGTAAGTTTAAGAAGTTCTCAGTAAACTTTATTCATTCAAATATTCATAGTACATTAGATCAAATTAGATCTATTAAATTGCTGTTTTCAATTTTGTTGTAAAGCATATAAGACATCTTTATTTAATATTACAGACGTGCATGACAGGATAGTATAAAGAGTACAGAAACAAATCCAGATCTGGTGAAAACACGGAAAAACAACCAAAGCCAGTCTAGACATGGAATCTTCTGCCAAAACAGTCTTCTTCCAAGACATGAAGGAAGACACTACACATGATGAGAAAAATGGTCATTTCATTGAAAACCAAGAAGACATTCCCGAAACAATTCAACTCTATGACAAAGAAGGTTTGGTTTCATTTAAAAGAATAATGTTTATGTTCTACCACTAATAAGAAAATCTATAACTCATAATAATCTATTTCTTTTCTTTATGTTAAATTGATAGTGATTTTTGTCAAGCCTGCAACTTTTGTTGCAGAAAGCTTGACATAAGTATAGTGATCCGGCGGCGGTGGCTACCGCGGCGGCGGCATTAGCTAACTTCTTAAAAGCTTTATATTTTAGAAGCTGGAATACCTGGATGCTTCATACTTTGTATATAGATGCCTCATGTTACGATGTTTCCGTCAGTCACATGTCCAATGTGCTTGACCTCATTTTCATGGTTTAGTGACCACTTGAAAAAAAAGTTCAGATTTTTTGTAATGTTAAATTCTCTCTTTTTATAAGTAATAGGATAACTATTTGGTATGTGCGTACCTTGCAAGGTCTTCATGCCCATTAGACATTTTTCACTTGACCTGGACCTCATTTCATGGATCAGGGAACAAGGTTAAGTTTTGGTGGTCAAGTCCATATCTCAGACACTATAAGCAATAGGGCTAGTATATTTGGTGTATGGAAGGACTGTAAGGTGTACATGTATATGTCCAACTGGCAGGTGTCATCTGACCTTGAACTCATTTTCATGGTTCAGTGGTTATAGTTAAGTTTTTGTGTTTTAGTCTGTTTTTCTTACACTTTATGCAATACATGTAGGTCTACTCTATTTGTTGTATGTAATGCTTGTAAGGTGTACATGTCTAGCAGGCAGTTGTCATTTGACCTTGACCTCATTTTCATGGTTCAGTGGTTATAGTTAAGTTTTTGTGTTTTGGTTCATTTTTTCTTATACTTTATGCAATAGGTCTACTCTATTTGTTGTATGGAATGGTTGTAAGGTGTACATGTCTAGGGGGCAGATGTCATTTGACCTTGACCTCATTTTCATGGTTCAGTGGTTATAGTTAAGTTTTTGTGTTTTAGTCTGTTTTTCTTACACTTTATGCAATAGGTCTACTCTATTTGTTGTATGTAATGCTTGTAAGGTGTACATGTCTAGCAGGCGGGCGTATGACATTTGCGCCGATTTTGAATATTTTCATTCTTTCATTTGCGCCGATTTCATTTTTTCATTTGCGCCGAATTTTTATATGCTCCTAATTAGATTTACAGGTAAATTAATACTTGTACATGTACTATACCATTGGTAAAATTTGGTTCTAAATGTTTTTCATTTATGTTTAAGATAATTTTGATTCATATTTTTCTGCAACTTCATTGCTAGACATATTGCACACTGAAACAAGCCGAGGAGACAATTCTTTAATCACCAAGGGCCATACATATCGCGTATCGGAAGATAAGTGTCCTGAAATATAACAACATATCTTAATAATGTACTATAAACTGTGTAAAGCCAGAGTCACCACGGATTTTATTGTCAAAACACAGATCGAGCATAAATATGTGGCAGATGTCCAAAAGACAGAGGCTAAAGAACTACGGTTACGGTCAGGGAAAATGTCTGGAGATGTATCTTGTAGGCCTTCTTCCACCTCCCCACTGACTGTGAGCAGGGGACAACAGTTATATACATGTTATGATTGACAATTCATAAATGTGTACAAGTGGCTAATGGAAGAGGTCTATAATGTTAAATGAAAAATAACATGACTTGGATGGAGAGTTCTCTCATTGGCACTCATATCACATCTTCTTATATCTATTCACCTGTAATTTACCTGTAAAAAAATCGGCGCAAATGAAAGAAAATATCGGCGCAAATGAAAGAAAAAATCGGCGCAAATGAAGTGCAGATCGGCGCACATGCAAAACGCCGCTAGCAGGCAGTTGTCATTTGACCTTGACCTCATTTTCATGGTTCAGTGGTTATAGTTAAGTTTTTGTGTTTTGGTTCATTTTTTCTTACACTTTATGCAATAGGTCTACTCAATTTGTTGTATGTAATGCTTGTAAGGTGTACATGTCTAGCAGGCAGTTGTCATTTGACCTTGACCTCATTTTCATGGTTCAGTGGTTAAAGTTAAGTTTTTGTGTTTTGGTTCATTTTTTCTTATACTTTATGTAATAGGTCTACTCTATTTGTTGTATGGAATGGTTGTAAGGTGTACATGTCTAGCGGGCAGATGTCATTTGACCTTGACCTCATTTTCATGGTTCAGTGGTTATAGTTAAGTTTTTGTGTTTTGGTCAATTTTTTCTTACACTTTATGCAATAAGTCTACTCAATTTGTTGTATGTAATGCTTGTAAGGTGTACATGTCTAGCGGGCAGATGTCATTTGACCTTGACCTCATTTTCATGGTTCAGTGGATAAAGTTAAGTTTTTGAGTTTTGGTCTTTTTATCTAATATTATATGCCAAAGGTCAACTATATTTGGTGTATGGAAATATTTTATGATCTATATGTCAGTCCCGCACGTTTTATTTGAGGCCATGGAAAATTAATTGTTGGTTTCCCCTAACATGGGAAAATTTTAAAGACCCGGCAGGCAGGCTCTTTTTTTTTTTTTTTTTTTTTTGTTACCATGCATAATTTTATATCTATATGTTTTGTTTCTATAGTGGAACTATGCACTTGCATATTTTCAACACTAAATGTTGTCTCTGCAAAAAAAAAAAAAAATTTTTTTTTTTTTTGCTTTTTTGCAATAAAATTTAATGACCTGGCGGTTAAAAAATGACCCGGTCGGGTTAGGGGAAACCATCAATTATTTTTCCTTGGCCTGACCATGACCTTAATTTCACAGTTTATTGCACAGTGTTAAGTTTTTGTGTTTTGGTCTATTTTTCTTAAACTATAAGTAATAGGTCAACTATATTTAATGTATGGAATCATTGTTAGCTGTACATGTCTCCCTGGCATGGTTCATCTGACCTTGACCTCATTTGATGCTTCATGTGTCTTTGTTTAGCTATCTTGGTTAATATTAAGTTTATGTGACAGTTGTAATAAAGCTTTATACTTAGGACTATCAACATAATATCAATGATTAGTAAAGAAGGTGAGAAATTTCAGTGTGTGCACTCTTGTTTTCTTATATTAAAATCAATGATATGATAATTGGTTTTTTTTTTCTTATAGATGTATATTTATTTTTTCCCAATAATTGATAATCTCAGATTTTTCCAAATTTTCTGCAGAAAGTTACACTTCAAAAAGTTTCAAAAGTTTCACTGGTTTGTCTGTCAAGTTGGTTCTTTCATACTTAACATCCTTGCAATGGATATTTATGTACATGAATCAACAACATGAAAAATCTAAAAACTTCAAAAAATTTGAGATTTGATGATTTTAAAGTGGCTCGCGGGTACATAAATCTTTTTTTTTTTAAATATTGGATTTCGCTATTTCTTTCTATCAATAAACTTTATAGTTTACCTTAAAGAAATTTAAAATAAAAATATGGGGTCACCATTCATTTAAGCTCACAATCTACCTTCGAAAAGCATGTATTTTTGTACTTTTTTTCTGTTGAACCAATAGGAGAAAAAATATGGAATATGGAAATAAACATGATAAATAAAAAGAACTAAATTACAGAAATTGCTAAAATTTTACAATAGTTTAGTATAAGTACAGGATATTTAAAAAAAATAATAAAAGGTAACCAACGAGTGAAAAAAAGTTACATGTATTTTAACTTTAATTCAAAAGAATATACATTTTTTCACTAAATAGAGATAATTTGTAGCTTCTTCAATAATATAAACATTTTAATAGTCATCTTGGGCCAAAACAAATAGATTTTTCATTTGATTTTTGTACCATATCATGACGTAACAACTAATACATTTTGTAGTGTAATAAATAAAATTTGTAATGAAAAGAAAAATGTTTCAATTATGTGGAATTTTTTGTACCCTCAAGCCTCCTTAAGACAAATTTACATACTTAGCTGATTTTATTTGCCTTCCATATATAGTTTACAAATGGTCACACATTTTGAAAGAAATATCATGTAATAAAAGAGATAAATGTGTTAGTTTCTTGTGTACAATTTGGAAATTAGTATGGCGTTCATTATCACTGAACTAGTATATATTTGTTTAGGGGCCAGCTGAAAGACGCTTCCGGGGGCGGGAATTTCTCGCTACATTGAAGACCTGTTGGTTACCTTCTGCTGTTGTTTTTTTATTTGGTCGGGTTGTTGTCTCTTTGACACATTCCCCATTTCCATTCTCAATTTTACTGTTTTCTTCAATTTTTTACTTCAGTCAAATTTCTGTTACACCCCAATAAATTTACAAAAGAAGCATTCAATTCTTAAATAAAAGCATTCTGCTAGATATGTTGTGATTTTAGTACATGTACCAATTTCTTTTATTACAGAAGAAACAAATTTGAATGATGATGACCCAGAATGCAATGTGGTTATTGAAAGTACACATGTGACAGTTCCTGATGGAGGCTATGGATGGTTGGTTGTATTCAGTAGCTATATGGTGCATTTTATTATTGGTAATTCTGTGTTGGATACTGTGTAAATGTTGTAATTTGTGTGTACTTGTTTGTGGACAACTGTTGAATAATTTTCTGTTGTACATAGCACCCATACTGAAACACTTCCTGACAGTATTTGTCAAAGGAGTAATTAAGTTCATGAAGGGTTAAAATTGGCCCTAAGATCTTGGAGTATTTTTTAAATGGACCAATATACTACAAATCTCACATACAAATAATTGTTGTAATAATAATAATACAGAATAACTTCATTTTGGCACATTTCATTAAAAATAAAGAAGTATTTACTCTATAAAGTATGCATTATTTGTGTTGTAACGTCAGATTTGGTCTATTATTCAATAAAACTTAACAGTTTTTATCATAATGTACAATGGCTGCCACCCATGATCCACAAAATTTTGAGTCTAGGGATTCAAATCATCAGTGGTAACTTTTGGTTACATAACGTTTTGGATCTTGGGGTGAGGACAATAGTTCCCCATGCAAGCTTTAAGGTAAAAAAAATATCATGAAATCAACACATACAGTATTTACAATACAATGTCTAAAATAGGGTGCTTTTGAAACCAAAAATATACTTTTATGGAGAGATTTATTTTAACAAAGAAGATAGGCTTTTGAAAAAGATCCATTTAAGAATCAAATTATGACTATTTTAAGTAATAATAAGAACTTAACAATCAAGGCCGTATTTGGTCTAAACTAAAGCTGACCATGTCCTTTAAAAAAATGTATGCTATAAATTAGAGGAAGTTGATATTATTTAGAAAATTAATAATTATTATAATTAAGACAACATTGATTAAAGTGCATTATATAAAGTAAAACCCTGAAACTAAAAGCAATTTTAAGTAATGGAATATGTGTCTTACAAAATTCTATTTTTGTACATCTTAAAAGGTCATGCAGAGACATGTTTATAAACTCTATGAAAATCATATATATGTACCTGTTGCAATATTAATAATGTTCATGACATATGACAGTTTTTTTCCTGAACCAATAATTTTGATATTTGTCATATTATTTAAGAATTGAATAAACTTCATTAGAGTGTAAAAGTGTTGACCAACGTTCTTTTTGTATGGAGCACGGAAGCACTTCATTCTACAAATGTGCTCACTGTCAACACTTTTTAATAAAACAACCCTATGAAGTTACAGAAAGAAGCATTAATTTCAATACTTATAATTACATATTTTAGCTAGGATCATGAAAACACGATTTTTTTTCTTAAAGAAAGCAAATAGATTTATTTTCTATTTTCCTATTATCATGACAAACAATCAACTTGTAGACATAACCAAGTCTTGCAAACAAGGGTATACAAATGGAAGTTTTAAAACGACCTGGACTGGCTATACAGCCCTTGTACATTTGGCCCTGGCTTGTGCTTTTTTGGGCAGTTAATAATTTAATTTTTACAATATTGTAATTTAAGCAAGGGTATAGTACCATGTTGTATAAGTTATAACATAAGTTGGTAAATACTGCTTTTCTATTATGAATGAGTTGTCAAACTTACATTGCAGGTGGTGTAGAAAGGTCTGCTGGTCTATTATACCTACAGTTTTTGGACAGATATAATGAGTCAGCAGCACTTACAGCTTGGCTTTGTGGTGTCGCCTCTGGTGTTAGGTTAATGTTAGGTAATTATTGTTTTATAGTATAATATTGAGAATGGAAAACGGGGAATGTGTGGAAGAGATAGTAAGACAAAATATCAGAAAACAGCCCAACTAGACCTATGGGACTTTAAAATAATGACAAAATCCTGCACCTTAATGAAGGTTTTAATTGGCCCATTAACAAAATATATACTAGTCCTGCAAAATGGACACCACACTCACCTCAGAAACAGACAAATGAACCAAAATTTAAAAAAAACACATAAGGCTAACAAAGTCTAGAGGTTCCTAACTTGGTAGTCAAAACCAATTATCTATATAATTTAAGATTAAAAAAAATATGTTTGAAATCTGTTTTTGACTAACCTGAAATGAATTATAGTTTTTGACTGTATATATTACTTTTATGTCGGTTTAAAAAAAAGCTCATTAGGGCTTATGTTGTCTCTGTTTGTATACCTTAATTACTGACTCTAAATAAAGCTCATTTATTATATTATACTTGAACTGTTATTTTTCAGGTCCACTTACAGGTGCAGTTGCTAATAGATTTTCATGTAGAGCTGCTGTTGTATGGGGAGGAATAATTACTTGTATTTCCATGATAATATCAGGTTTTGCTCCAAATATTGCTATCCTGTTTATCACCTTTGGATTTTTAGGTGGTAAGATATTTTACCTTCTTTAATGTGAACTGTGAGAACAAATTTCTGTTTTGTGCTGCATTTCCCATTTCCCTTGATCTAATTCAAAATAACATGATATATAAGGTTATTGCTAAGAGAATTTTCAAAAAAGATAACTGGTTGAGTCTCTTCAAATATACCATAATCAATGCTAATGGTTCCCTGACGTATATATAAATAATATGGTCATCACTTGATTTCCCCTTCCAGGTAGTAAAACTCTTGCTAAACCAGGTCATCTGTTTAACTGTGTGGCATTCATAAATATATGAAGGTATGGGGACATTAGATCTATTGCCCTTTGTAGTCTGTGTGCAACACGCCATGGAAACTAATAAACCCTGAAACAAATGACAGGTCTGTATATGACCTGTTGTAAAGCAAACTTTCTTCTGCTATTCAACATGATCTCATGTTTAGCTGGTAGTCCAAATTTGAAGGTCAACTTCAATAATTCATGAGATTAACTATTTTATATATAGTTAATTTGTTCTCGAACTATACATGCAATAGTTGCAACTTGACAAGCAATAATAAATCATTTAATATCCAATTAAGTTTCTCAATAAATTTTAAGAATTTTATCAAGTCAATTTAAACTGATATCCTGTGCAAGTTTTCCAAATGGGTCTAAAGAAATGTTTTTTGGAGATATATCAGACAAATTTGGGAAGCTGAATTGGACAAAATATGAGTTTGCCACTTTCAATATTCAAATTGTATTTTAAGATTAATTTAGCATGAGTTTGGACATGTTAAAAGATCCTAGAAAGAGTTTGTGTGTTTGTATCTAGTATGCTTCAATTTTCAAAACAGAATACAGAAGTTGAGAGAATCTGTCATAGTACCATGCTTAATTTTTTTGTTTCAGGTATTGGAAGATCCTTAGCATATTGTCCAGCAGTTGTGATTGTTGGGTTGTATTTTCATAAAAAGCGTGGAAAGGCTGTTGGTATAGCGACATCTGGTGTAGGTTTTGGTACCTTTGTTATTCCACCAGTAATTAAACTTCTATTTGATTATTATGGATTTACAGGAGCTTTTATTTTGATTGGTGGAATAACACTTAACTTAACAATTTTTGGAATTCTGATGCGACCATTGTCAGTTCACAGGAAAATAGAAGCAATTCAGCAAAGGTATTTCTGATATAATTATATTTCATAACATTTTATAAAAGTTTCAATCTAATTAAAATTAAATCCTTTAATTGCTCCTGTTCTGATATTTCGTGCATCATATCAGAACAGGAGCAATTAAAGGATTTAATTTTGATTATATTGTAAAAGTTTGGAAGTCATTTAGTAAAAAATCCTAGAATTTAAAATTAATTATACATTTGATCGTTTAGTAACACCCACATTTGATCAAATAATCAGGGCTCACAAAATTTATAGTTTTATAGTGAAAGTGGTCTTTTTATTCTCAGTCTGATCGGGATAACTTTTTTCTTTTTTGTTAGAATAGCATTCCTTCTCAAAGCTGTAAGTGGGTCTCATTGGGGTCCTGATTTTTTGTAAGCATAACATGTGAAAGTCAATTTCTTTTTCTGTGAAAACAGGAAATGAGGTCTAGCGGGACATGGGAAATTACAAAAAAATGAGAATTGCTTCCTTACATAGTGTAAGTGGGATCGGGGAATCTGTTAAAACACTAAGCAAGATCCGGGATTAGAACCCCCCAATGAGACCCCCTGTAATATGTCTTTGCTAGAGTATTGCTGTTTTATTTTCAGTATTCTCAGTTTGTTTTGAACTGTTTGTTTTTCTATTTGTCCATGCACGATTCCGGTGTTGAAAAATATGAAATTAATGCTTTTTTATACGACCGCAAATTTTGAAAAAATTTTCGTCGTATATTGCTATCACGTTGGCGTCGTCGTCGTCGTCGTCGTCGTCGTCGGCGTCGTCGTCGTCGTCGTCGTCGTCGTCGTCCGAATACTTTTAGTTTTCGCACTCTAACTTTAGTAAAAGTGAATAGAAATCTATGAAATTTTAACACAAGGTTTATGACCATAAAAGGAAGGCTGGTATGGATTTTGGGAGTTTTGGTCCCAACATTTTAGGAATTAGGGGCCAAAAAGGGCCCAAATAAGCATTTTCTTGGTTTTTCGCACTATAACTTTAGTTTAAGTTAATAGAAATCTATGAAATTTTGACACAAGGTTTATGACCACAAAAGAAAGGTTGGGATTGATTTTGGGAGTTTTGGTTTCAATAGTTTAGGAATTAGGGGCCAAAAAAGGGCCCAAATAAGCATTATTCTTGGTTTTCGCACAATAACTTTAGTTAAAGTGAATAGAAATCAATGAAATTTAAACACAATGTTTATGACCACAAAAGGAAGGTTGGTATTGATTTTGGGAGTTTCGGTCCCAACAGTTTAGGAATTAGGGGCCAAAAAGGGACCCAAATAAGCATTTTTCTTGGTTTTCGCACCATAGCGTTAGTATAAGTAAATAGAAATCTATGAAATTTAAACATAAGGTTTATGACTATAAAAGGAAGGTTGGTATTGATTTTGGGAGTTTTGGTCCCAACAGTTAAGGAAAAAGGGGCCCAAAGGGTCCAAAATTAAACTTTGTTTGATTTCATCAAAATTGAATAATTGGGGTTCTTTAATATGCCGAATCTAACTGTGTATGTAGATTCTTAATTTTTGGTCCCATTTTCAAATTGGTCTACATTAAGGTCCAAAGGGTCCAAAATTAAACTTAGTTTGATTTTAACAAAAATTGAAACCTTGGGGTTCTTTGATATGCTGAATCTAAAAATGTACTTAGATTTTTGATTATTGGCCCAGTTTTCAAGTTGGCCCAAATCAGGTCCAAAATTAAACATTGTTTGATTTCATCAAAAATTGAATAATTGGGGTTCTTTGATATGCCAAATCTAACTGTGTATGTAGATTCTTAATTTTTGGCCCAGTTTTAAAATTGGTCTAAATTAAAGTGCAAAGGGTCCAAAATTAAACTAAGTTTGATTTTAACAAAAATTAAATTCTTGGGCCTCTTTGATATGCTGAATCTAAACATGTACTTAGATTTTTGATTATGGGCCCAGTTTTCATGTTGGTCCAAATCAGGATCTAAAATTATTATATTAAGTATTGTGCAATAGCAAGTCTTTTCAATTGCACAGTATTGTGCAATGGCAAGAAATATCTAATTTCACAATATTGTGAAATAGCAATTTTTTTTTTAATTAAGAGTTATCTTTCTTTGTCCAGTATAGTAAGCAAGAAATATCTGCAAGAATTTTTTTTAATTGGAGTTATCTTTCTTTGTCCAGAATCAACTTAAATCTTTGTTATATACAATATACAATGTATATTCACTTTTTACTACCAACTGGTAAATTTAAGTAATCTTTACCATTCAGTGATAACAAGCAGTTTTTTTACATCTTAATATTTTATGATGTATTTAAATGAGTAGTAATTGTTGCAAACTCCATTAGAATATTTTAATTGAAATTAGTTTTGGAATAAGGGAAAGGGGGAGGTGAATAAAAAATTGGGTTCAATTTTTCTCATTTGAAATTTCATAAATAAAAAGAAAATTTCTTCAAACATTTTTTTGAGAGAATTAATATTCAACAGCATAGTGAATTGCTCTAATAGAAAACAAAAATTTTAATTTCATTTGAATACATTCATTCTGTGTCAGAAACCTATGCTGTGTCAACTATTTAATCACAATCCAAATTTAGAGTGGAATCCAGCTTGAATGTTGTGTCCATACTTGCCCCAACCGTTCAGGGTTCAACCTCTGCGGTCGTATAAAGCTACGCCCTGCGGAGCATCTGGTTAAATCATAACCTGCATGTTTTTTTTGTAGGAAAGATGTAGAGTTGATGGTTACAGATGTCAAAATTAAAATACTTCCCAAGTCGGAAAGGTTAGATGCTAACCTATATGATAGCATAGACTTTACCATTCCTGTGCTCCAGGAAAATGAGAGAATCAAGAAAAATAATTCATTTAGTAATCTTAAAAGAAGGATCTCCTCGGTTGTGACATTTACAAAATCAAAACAAAGTAAACCCAAAGAAAGAACGAAGAAGAAACTCTTTGAATTTTCTCTACTTAAAGATTTCAGATTTGCATGCTTTTGTATTGCCATTTTGCTTTTCACATTGGCATTCCAGTCTGCATTTGTCTTTTTGCCGGCATATGTTGAACAGGTAGGAGGAACTAAAACAAAGGCAGCTTTCTCTATTGTCATAGCAGGTGTATTTGATGGAATAGGAAGAATAACAGCTGGATTTGTTTTAGACATGAAGAAAATAAAACCATATAGAATTTACATTTACAATAGTATCATGTTTATTATTGGTGGTGTGTCTTTTGTCATTCCAAATTTAACTGATTATGTGTCCATTGCTATTGCATGTGGATTTTATGGGCTTTTAGTTGGATCTTATATTTCACAGAAATCTGTAGTAATAGTAGATTTACTTGGACCTGCAAAATTAACTTATTCATTTGGAATCATGATCCTTTTCCAAGGAATAGGAATGTTGATTGGACCAACAATTGGAGGTAAGTGTCAATATATTGTCATAAATATTGATACAAAAAGAAAGATTTCTTTTAAATCCGGGCATATATCAAAGATATCTCATAAATGTTAAGAGCTTTTTACCAATTAAATATAACATATGCATGACTTAAAAAAAAATACTTTAAGATTTAAGATCCTATCTTTCTAATCTATACTTCCTAAATATTTGGCTCATTATGTTGTTCAAAAAGTGTATGTAGAAAAATTAGTCATCTCAATATTTTTATGTAATGTCAAGAGCATATTAAACTTATAAACAAGTCTTGTAAGACTAATATTTACACATGTTTATGGCAATTGTTGAAGATTTGAAGGAAAATATTGCTGAATGAAACATTTATCATTGTAACATTGTTACACCATTCTTATCATATTGTTTATAATTTTACTTTCTTTTACAGGCTTTCTCAAAGATATTAATGGAAAATATGACTACTCATTTTATTTTGGTGGAGGTTCTATGTTAGTTGGTGCTTTTATCTTACTGATTTCAAATGTAAGACATTTCTTGAAAGTGAAGAGGGAAGAGAAATAATATAGGACAATTTAAATGGTATAAGAACTGTGTTGATTTTCAATGGTACAGAAGAAATATCAAAAATACATGTGTACATTTTATATTAATACTTAATGTTTAAAAGTGTGGTTACAAGAATTAACAGATAAATTTTGAAAATATTTTGAAAGTAAGAAAAATCCATCAAATGAGTTCCAAATCAAAATATCAGACCTAAAATCAAGATATGTTTTTCAAGGATCTTTTTAAATATTTTTTGTTATTGTTTATTTTTTTATTTGTAGTCCATGAATCATTTGTAACATGCACATTCCATTTGAACCTTTTTCTGTTTCTTATCATTTTGAAACCTTCCAGCTTTATCATGGTTATGTGAAATGTCTTATATATACAAATTCATTTTTCCAGTTGCATAAATTTGTCATCCAATAGGATATACATGTAGATGGTGGGGAGACATGTGATTTAGTTCACTATAATATTCTCATCTACTTAATATTGTATTTTCTACAATTGTTTATTTTATGTACCATGTACATTCTAAAAAACTGACACTTATAACTTGCAGTCATGTGTTAACATATGTTTTATTTAAATTCAATTATAGCTAAATGATCGTTTTAATTGAAAAATATTGAAGAAATAAAACTGAATTAAATATTCTTTGGAATTCATCTAGACTGTACTAGTAGATATTTTTCACTAAAGGAATGACTTATTTTTGACACGTTACAAATGTAAATAACCATGACATTTTATCACCAGTGTTATCAATGTTTTCATCAACAAAATAAATGAAAAACTAGTTTTGCATGCAATTAAATAGAAACTTTGTGAAACACAAATAATGATGAAATAGCTTTTTAATTTGAAGTCTAGTGTCTTAGAAGTGCTTTACTATGATGATTGAATCATCAAGTTTGTTAGTTTTTTAGAAGGGCATTTATTTGTTATACATGTTTATTTATTGTTAAGCATATTCATATTTCTTATTTACAATTTGTTTTTGTTTAAAATGTAATGTATCATATAGGTTGTAGAAATATATAGCTTTTTCCACCCTGTCCCCACTCACACATTTTCTAGTCAAAATTTCATATTTTTATTTTATGGCCAGTTTTAAAAAGTTTTATTTTCAGAAAGAATTCTTGTTTAAAAAATCAACCTATTCAGTTTCATACTTTGATTATTTCACAATTATACTTCTTGTTAATTACTGGTAACATAGCACCTTAGAAAAAGGTTTGTCAATAAACAAATTATAATGGTTATAAAACTACTTTTTTTACTTGGATTTTTAATTTCTTGAAAACTTTTGCTATATGTTTCCAAATGTGAGTGACATCCACCAATTTTACAAAGTTCAGGTTTTTTTGTAACATATTGTGTGAAACTGCTTCATATAGTAAAGTGCTTTGTTGTTCTAACCTCCCAATTGAGTGGATATGTTTTATTTTTTTTAACTTATGATATTTTACTGTTAGTTTTAATATACACTGTTCTTCTATTCATGTGATGTCTAATTTTATACAAGTGTTGACAAGATATTGAATATGAATCTGCATAGATCGCTCCCTGATAAAATGTAAATTGAATATATTCTGGTGCTAAATGATTTAAAATATATTGAATTCCATGGTAATAAGATCTCATTTTGAAAATGAAGGTAAATGTGTTAAAATATAGTGCTAGTCATGACATGTATTTTATGACAGATTTATATTAAAATAATATGTATGTTGTTATTTAATCAAATTTTGAAAAATTTAATCAGATATACAACTTTTAGTGTAACAAGCAAGTACTTCCATTCGACAGTTACTGAACATGGTTTCCTCTTTAAACTATAAACTTTCTGTCTCTAAGTCTTACAGGAATGTTTTTGTCATTATACAAATACAAAATGTATGAAAGAAAAATACAATCTCAAAAATACTGAACTCTAAGGAAAATTCAAAATGGAAAGTCCCTAAAAAAATGGCAAAATCAAATAATAAAACTCACCAAATGACTGGACAACAACTGTCATATTCCTGACTTGGTATAGGAATTTTTAAATGTAGAAGATGGTGGATTAAACCTGGTTTTATAGCCATCAAATTCCATTATATTTACAACGATGTGTAATATAATTTTCAATCAAACGAAAAAATGCTGGTATAAATCATGAACGTTACAATTTTCTACTGTATTTGTAATTGTATTTGTATATTCCCTAAAACCAAGTAAGTTCTCTACATTCATTATTTCCATTCCAAAAACTAGTCAATTATCTTCAATGAGAATAAAGGTTAATACTGTACATTACATGCTTTTCTATTTGTAGGATATTTTTGGAGGTAATTTCACATGATACCAATATTGGTTTTCTATGATTATTTTAAAGGTACATTATGATTGTATCTTTCATCACTGATTTATAGAGTTCACCCTCACTTTTTAATCCATCATTGTCCATTGTCAGCTAGACACATGTTTAACCTTCTCTTAAGGTGGTACCTAACACTACAGGGAGATAACTCTGTGAAAATCAGTCAAATGATTTAATCACTTTGAATTGTTATGGAAATGTTAAGCTTCTTAATGATCAAAATTAGTGTTTGTCAAACTGCTATATAAACAATGAAATTTTTCTGATAAAGTGATTTGTTCAAATTGTTTTGAAAGTTGTATATTTTTGTCAAAGGGTCAAATTAAACATTTTGTCAAAATTTTATGAAAATTAAAGGAGCCAAATTCATTTTAGTTAAGTTGTTCAGTACCACCTTAAGCCTAGTTTTCTGAACCCATTGGGTCATGCTGACCAACCCAACTGGTTTTTGTTACTGTATTATAGCCTATTTAAATACACAATAACAATCATAATGGATATACCATTTAAATTAACAATATTTTGAAATAAAAAAATTTCAATGTACCCCTGAGTTAGCCATTAAGACTATCCCTCAATTGACCTTAAGTTATGATTTTGACTAGTTTTTTTAGTTGTAAAACTGATTATGTACAAACTATTCAAGATTGACGGACACCTGATTTTTAATGAAAAAAATGTATATTCTAAACAAATTATCTGTTCCCTAACCAGGCTTGATCATGTTGATGTAGGAAACCCTTGCCCAAAATTGATCAAAATTACTTTGTCATTGGTTCAAATAAAACAAATCTTAGTTTAGAGCACCATTTTTGGGTAAACAACACAGCTAGATCACATGAGACATTACTGCCAGTAAGCTTCTCCTGTCATATCATGCATTAAATGTTTCAAAAATTGACTTAAATACTTACTTGATTCATGTTGAACAATTGAAATTTTAGATTATTTGGTGGACACAACTGCCATCTAAGGCTTTTTAAAGCACACAAATTAAAAGGACTTGAGTTTACTTTCTATCAGTAGCCTTTGTTTTACATTTATCAAACTTTCAATGCATGTAAGATATGACAAAAATCTGAGAGTAAGATCGATGTCTCATTCTACAAAAAAGATATTTATATTTTTAATTGTTATTTATTTTTTGACATTGACTATATTTGTTTGTTTTTCTATTGTTATGATATTAATTAATTAGTACTAAATTAACATTGAGTTATTTTTATATATTTGTATTCTCAAATGATAGTGTATAGGCTTCAATTATATCAGGAACATAATTATTGTATTATTTTCTTATGATATATTTGAAAAAGGTTTCACTATTTTTGGGGTAAAGATTGCGTGAAATGGAATCAAAATCCTATGGTACTGACTTGATATCTAAATTTCAAGGTTTATCACTACCTCTGAGGTACACAAAATATAGTGCATTAATCATACCATTCTATACATTCCATCTATGACCATTTCAAGAAAATTATTAGTGAAATATATGCTCAAATATTCAAGTCAAAAAATTATGTAATATTTGTAAAGAATATTATATAACTTTTGCAGGGTAAAGAACTCTTATTATCTGTTCTAAAAAATATCAATGATGTCATTGTTAAAGCCATTTTGGAAACAGGAGTTATCTTCCTTTATTTAAAATTGTAGTTGAATCAACTATAACCAATGCTTTATACAAAGCAATATTTAATTTTAATTTGATTTTTTAACCTTCCACTGATAAATTAAACCACTTGTTTACCCTTCAGTGCTTACACTCACTCTTGGTTTTTTCTTTGCTCTGAAACTTCTCTTACATTTCAGGAAAAAGCATTCTTACAATTACAGTTCTTGCTTAAAACATATGTTTTGACTTAAAAAATATGCAAATTTAATTGAAAATACAGAGCTAAAATGGCTGTCTTTTGTTTTGAACATATTGTTTTTACCAGTGTAAAGTAAAAATCGTTTATCTGGGAGTATCACTGATGTGTATTTTACCTTGAATTTAAAAGTATTATACAGGCGTGTGATATAAAATCAAGTACATTATCAAATCATTGGATTATACCTATTATGAATATTGTATGAAGATGTATATGTAGTGTGCTTGGTATGAATCATATATGAATAAAACAAGATCTATTTATTTTTTTGTCTTTTTATTTAGATAAAGATGTGCATACATAGGAGGGAAAATGGAGAAAATTAAAAATGTAATTAAGGCAATACAATTGACACCATCAGTTTGCTATCATACTTTTTCTTTAATTTAAACAAAAACCACCACTGTAAATTCAAAAGTTTCAAAATAATATTAATATAATTAAAAATGCATCAGATACAAGCTAGGCAATGAAGTAGGTAATTGTATCACACGTATTTTTTTCCAACACAGAATATATTCAACTGCTGGTAGACTATCGGTCTTTAAGGGTATCACCATTCAAGTATAGTCAGTGTTTTGTTACTGCTGCTGGCTGACTATCAGTCCTTTAGGATATCATGTGCCAAATACTTCAGTTTATGATGTATGTAGTTGTATAGTTGTACTGAAACTGAGATGGCACCTCAACTAGAAAGTTCTTTTAAGACTTCGTATTAGATTTGACTTTACAACTTTTTTTATTTGAGTTCCATTGAGGAGCTTTGTGTGAATATAAAATGCGTCTTAGGTACGTTATTTTAACGTGGTGTCTTTCTCGAGTTGTTGTAGGTGTTATGTTAAAAAGGGAAGAAGATACTTGATTAAAACTGATATACACAAGAAACCTACTACAAACAGACAAAAGGTTAAAGAACAACAGACACAGCAGATCCATAAAAATAATACAAAGTGTACCCAAAATTGAGCAAGACAAACGCCCAGAAGGGTTATGCAGTGCTCGATGTACTAGTGGCATTCATTGTTTCGTTCATTGAAAATACAAATCATGCAATGATTCGCCTCTTGTGGTGTATTTCAAGGAATAGCATTGCTGGTCAATATACAAGTGCTTATTCCGGCTTGATAATAGATGTCGTTTTTGACACATACAATTTGTAACAGTTGGTTTCTACTAACAATTGGTTAGATCGCTTCCTTGTAAGCAATGATTCTTTATAAATGAGAACATATGCATTTTTTGTTCTATTTATTACGCCTCATTTATGGGCATTATGTTTTCTGGTCTGCGCGTCCGTCTGTTTGTCCATTCGTTCGTCCGTTCATTACTCCGTCCGTCTGTCCCGCTTCAGGTTAAAGTTTTTGGTCGAGGAAGTTTTTGATGAAGTCGAAGTCCAATCTACATGAAATATAGATGATGTTTTTTCACTAAATAATTCAAAATTTTGTGACTATGAGGAACGCATCTATCCCATCGAACTAGGGATAAAGGATACTACAGATACAGTTAAGTCGGCCTCATATATTGACTTCAATCTAGAAATTGACAATGAGGGTAGGTTGAAAAAAACACTTTACGACAAAAAAGACGATTTCAGCTTTCCAATTGTGAACTTTTTCTAAGTAGCAGCACCTGCATACGGGATATATATCTCCCAATTGATACGATATTCCCGTGCTTGCATTTCCTATCATGATTTTCTTGATAGAGGGTTGCTGCTCACAAGGAAGCTATTAAACCAAGAGTTCCAAATAGTGAAATCATCCCTTCGTAAATTTTACGGACGCCACCAGGGGTTGGTTGACCGATATGGAATCACCGTTTCACAAATGATATTGGATATGTTTCTTGCGTCGTAACTACAATCCCCTTCCCTTTCATGAATGTGACCTACCGAATTTGACTATTTACCGTATTTGTTATCACATAAGCAACACGACGGGTGCCACATGTAGAGCAGGATCTGCTTACCCTTCCGGAGCACCTGAGGTCACCCCTAGTTTTTGGTGGGGTTCGTGTTTATTCGTTAGTTTTCTGTGTTGTGTCGTGTGTAATTGTTTGTCTGTTTGTCTTTTTCATTTTTGGCCATGGCGTTGTCAGTTTATTTTAGATTTATGAGTTAGACTGTCCCTTTGGTAGCTTTTGACCCTTTTTTAGTACACATGTTCCCTATGATATGATCTTTCTAATCTTAATGCCAAATAAGAGATTTTCCCACATTTTCACGATCATAGAAAATGATAGTGCGGATGGGGCATTCGTTTACTTTGAAAACATTCTTGTTGTTCTCTATATTTCGGTCACGTCTTCTGTGCACAGCTTCAAAGACTACCAGAAAGTTTCATCTAGTACACAGACGTTTAAAAGAAATTATATTCCATGCTCTTTTTTTTTTATTAACAAGTAAAGATGTTTCCCAAAAAAATCTCCAAGATAAATGACTCAATAATCACTTTTTTTCTAATACAAGAAGTTGTTGGCTGGATATCATTTTGGAAGAATAAAACTGTGACACCAGTTGCATCCTAAATTATGTTCAACTGGCGAATTGTAAATCATTGAAACCACACTATCATATGCAGGTTGAGGTTCTATCTACGTTATGGCGAAATTTGTAACTTGCTATCGGTTAGAAAAAATGAATGTCTGACAATGACTAAAAAATCCGCTTTATCCGCTTAGGACTACTTTTTCTGTCTTAATAGAAGATAATCTTTTTTTTAATAACAAAAATATAATACGAAGTTAATTTCAGATACAATCTAATGCATTGTGGCGATGGATGTTCTTCGTTATAAAATGTTACAGAAATATTTGAAAAATGTAATATTGTATAATAGTTACTTTACCAGCAACTGAGCAGCATTATGAATTTAAGTATAATTGTGTATATATATCACAGGTACTTGAGGACAGGACCCTATAGGAGCCTTGTGATGCCCCCCTCCCCCTTTTTTTTTTTTTTTTTAATCGAGCAAAAATATCATTATTTTCGCTTATATTCAGCTCTCTGTATGCTATTTATCACTTCAAATGCAAGGAATACTATCAAATACCAGTTTCTAAAATTTGGGGTTTCTGATATATGTATAGGCGGAAAGGTAAGTCACTCAGGTTTGTTTACATTGAGGTACTGCTCGGGATATTTCTTGAAATTTTCTATTAAATTATGTCCTACCTGTTCCAATATCGTATTTCTTCTTCGCCATATATATTATCCTCACTGAAAACATACATAAATAATCAAAATACAGGTATAAAGTCCTCCTCTGGGACACTTTTCACTCGCGATTTGAATATTTTCAACCACATTTTAGTAGAAGCTACGGAAGTGACATCGCTAGCGACATCTGTGCGGTATTTTCAAAAGGGCGGTAACCATTTCACATGTTACCTATTCTGTAACTCCCTCCTAAATCAAGAGAACCATAATCACTCCCGATCGATCGATTTCCGAATGGCAATGACGACAACGGTAAAACGCGAGAATTCCGAATATATTTTGCGGGAAATTTTATAACAACAGACAACAACAACAATAATGGATAAAAATGATCTTGTGACAATTTATGATGCACTGGAAAGGGATGGGTTGAAATATCCCATGAATAAGCCCTTTTGAAATGATTCCATTCAATAAAATTACCTTCAAACTTCATATGTCTTTTACATTGAGATTCACTTCCACTTTTTAAGATATTGTTCCTAATTTTTTTAATAACATGAGAAACATCCATGATGAAACTTATCTTATCATTACTGTAAATATTATTAAAGGAGCATGTTACTGGTTTGGCAGAACTAAATTCAGGCATTAAAAGCTTAAAGAGGTATCTATTAGTCTGTGCCCCATCAGTGCTAACAAACATGATTTTAAACCCAAAGTTCATTAACCTATTCACAGATTGCCATACTAATAAATAGAGTTCATGTCCAGATGCAGTGCTTGCAGGAAAATGTGCGAAAGGAAACCGAAAACCTGTCGACCCTAGGAATACAAGTTGAAGTGCATGACTCGCTAAAATTCTTTCGTTCTTGTTGGATTTCAATTTATCAAAAACTACTGACTCTGGAGATAATTCAGTAAATCCAATCAATTCTATTTTTCCATTTATCTTTTTTAACTGTAGATCTTGCTGAATCGACATTTCATCAATAATGAGCCCACCTTCATAACCCTCGGGTGGTATATTTTTTAGCTTGGCCTCATTTGCCATCCAATGAAGCATATCATTATTTATTCCAGCTTCTTGATTTACAGTATTTTTAAATCTTTGTAGTAATTTCTCAGAAGGGAGGATGACAAACTGACTATTTCTAAGTTCTGTATACCCCTTAGGGCTTCTGCACCATAATGTTAGACACAGACGAACGATGTCTCTGTTCCAACGCCTTCCATGTGGGTTTCTTTCAATTGCCATTTTCTGCGACATTAAAAATAATTTCATTTTATCACTACATTCAGGGAAAATTTTTGTTAGAATTTCTGACATGTCATTATTATCTTCTGTAGATAGTATTACATCCTGATCTGTATTTGATCTTATGCAAGTTGCATTTGTGGAATTTAAATTCTCATTCAAAGGTTTTTTCGTTGTTTCTTCAAGTTGAAAATTTTTAACAATAACTGCTTTTTCCAAACATTTACAATGCACACATGATGCTGATGCTTTGTGTGATTTTTTAAATGG
The DNA here is from genome assembly GCF_036588685.1 of Mytilus trossulus. NCBI lineage: Eukaryota > Metazoa > Mollusca > Bivalvia > Mytilida > Mytilidae > Mytilus > Mytilus trossulus. Next base: position 40,549,217 of record NC_086374.1, on the reverse strand, counting down.
GAGCACCTTTTGACATAATTTTGACCTGTATCTAATTTGTTCTGAGTTTTCATCAAAAAGTTTTGAAACATGCTCTTTTAAGAAGTCTTTATTTTGCATTGACTCATCAACTTCCTCAACACCATTACAATAACGCAACTGTCTTATTATTTCAAAACATGATGGTAAATTAAATGTTTTGTCTACCCCTAAGCTATCAGGGTCTATCTTTTTACCCATAACCATTAAAGTCCAAGTTTGGTCCAATTTTAACTGAGCTTCAGTAAGCACCTTCAATCCATTTATTATGGTTTTGTTAAAATGACCTATAGTTATACAGCTTAAAGTTTTTGATAACAAGACAAAATCAATGGGGATATGTGTTCCAAATGTGCTTATATCTAGCACAACTGGTGTATTAATTTTCCACTTTATACCAAAGTAACGTTTGGTCATTTTGCACCAGTTACTTTTGCTGCGTGCATTTTTCACCTTCACATTTTTATATATTTGTTTTATTAAATTTCCAACTGATGTCCCTTCAGCTGCAGTTTTTTCTTTAATATCTATTAAATCAATTGATTCATCTATAGCCCCTTCCTCAATGTTATCAATTATCCAGTTGAACAAATTAGACTTATTTGACATTTCATTTATATTTGTCATTCTTTTTCAGTTCATAATTTTGCGCCAAAACAATTACTTAAAATATATTCGGAATTCTCGCGTTTTACCGTTGTCGTCATTGCCATTCGGAAATCGATCGATCGGGAGTGATTATGGTTCTCTTGATTTAGGAGGGAGTTACAGAATAGGTAACATGTGAAATGGTTACCGCCCTTTTGAAAATACCGCACAGATGTCGCTAGCGATGTCACTTCCGTAGCTTCTACTAAAATGTGGTTGAAAATATTCAAATCGCGAGTGAAAAGTGTCCCAGAGGAGGACTTTATACCTGTATTTTGATTATTTATGTATGTTTTCAGTGAGGATAATATATATGGCGAAGAAGAAATACGATATTGGAACAGGTAGGACATAATTTAATAGAAAATTTCAAGAAATATCCCGAGCAGTACCTCAATGTAAACAAACCTGAGTGACTTACCTTTCCGCCTATACATATATCAGAAACCCCAAATTTTAGAAACTGGTATTTGATAGTATTCCTTGCATTTGAAGTGATAAATAGCATACAGAGAGCTGAATATAAGCGAAAATAATGATATTTTTGCTCGATTAAAAAAAAAAAAAAAAAGGGGGAGGGGGGCATCACAAGGCTCCTATAGGGTCCTGTCCTCAAGTACCTGTGATATATATGCGAAAGAGCGATACAATATTTAAATGCGGTAAGATATGGTCAATACGTCAAGTTAAGGTATTGAGCGTGGTTGACGAAACAGTATCCAAAATGTATGATCTGATGCATCCTAAATTGGTTGTGTAATTGAAATATTACGAAACTAATGTTTGCTGTTTAGACAATAAGGATAGTTCTAAAATAATAGACACAAACCAGACTAATCGTTTGAGCACTTGATTCTTCTGTCATATTTCATATTTTAATCGATCTCTCCTTTCATTTAATTGTCTCATAAATTCCATGCCTTAGTTTCCGGAATTTTGTTAACATTTGTATTGCAACCAGTTTTCCTTCTAAGCCTGTTTCATCTTTTGCCTATGGGCTTTCATTACGAAAGCTAATCCATAAAATTGCATAGGTTGTAACAGAAATTATACTCTACTTATAGATCCTGATTATCCCTTTTTCTGCCAATATTTTTCAGTATTGAAGAAAATGTTTAGTTGATCAAATTAATAGCTTGTAGCCTTATGTGAAAATCATACGGTTATTAAACTTAGTTATCCTCCTCCTTTAGATCATCTCAAGCAATTTGTGTGAAATTCTAACAAAATAAAATAATTTCTATTTGAATTTGGTTTTTTTTTTGTAGCTGTTACATGATTTGTATCGCTTGACTTTTCAATGCATTTAAGCTTCTTGTTTTGTATACTTTTCCGTTATAGTGTTTATTATAAGTAATGCCATCACTTTCTGCTCCAATTTTAATGCTGTGTTTTGTATGGTGTAATTTCAGGTTACTTTCCCAAACCCTACCTTTAAATTATTCTTTGTTTTAAAAGGCTATAGGCAAAACGTTTTTGAGATTTTGATATAATATTTTGTGCTGATACAATGTCACACCAACATTGCTCTTCCTCTATTCATCGATGTTCTATGTATGTATGTATAAAGAGATCTATAAAGTTGTTAGTTTATTTCAATTTAATATGATTTAAGATCCAGTAATAACAACATGGAACATTGCCCCCATCTTCTAAACATGTCCTGATGTACATTGTAGTTATGCATCACAAAAAGACACAATACAATGATATGTAGGTACGGTGTCGGACACCGTTTGATATTGTGGTTTAAGCGTACTTGAAAAGAATTAAACATAATTGGTGCTGGTAATCTTAATGAACATACTTCTTGATGAAGTTTCAATATTTGGTGGCGAAAAGAATAAGGATTGTTTTATCCCAGGAATAGATTACCTTAGCCGTATTTGTTTTTACTAATGTGCTCTGTCCTTTTTGTTTATCTTTGTTGACATATTTGCTTGTTTTATAGTGATTACGATTATTATAACACAATGTCAACTGCTATACCCCTATTTTTACATTGTTATCTATTACGTCTATTTGTTTTGTTCACACATCGTTGTCAACATAATATAATTTTGAATCAACCATGCTCTTCAACTTTGTACTTGCTTGGCTTTATATTTTTTTTTATCTGAGCGTCACTGACGAGTCTTATGTAGACGAAAAGCGCGTCTGGCATATTACAATAAATTATAATCCTGGTACCTTTAATAACTATTTGATAATCGTTCCGAACGACTGGTTGTTAGACACTTTCGACCAACAGACGTTAATATTACCTGGTTGCAGATGTTTTATTATTAAAGTCAGACCACATCGAAGAGTTGAAATAAAATATTTTTAATGAAGTTTCTATATTTATATTATGTTAGGTGTTAATGATGCAAACAGATAAAATAAATTCGGATATTGTAATAATTCTTTTCATACTTTTAATAATAAAACACATGCAACAGTTTTGAAAAAAGAAAATACAGACAATTCAAAAGTTTCTTTTTTGATTTAAAGGATATTTGGGTTAAATCTTGTGAAATCAAAATATGAATTTAAATTTAAATATGAGAGGAAATGAAAGTGTGTGGTTCAAGTCAAGTGCATGTCAACCTATCAATTCATGAACTTAAAAAGACTTATTGAAATCAACACAATGTCTTCTATAACAGACAAGTATCTACACCATATGCTAAGCCCCAAATCGATGCGACACTAAAAAAGGTTTATCTGTCTAGAAGATTACCTAAAATGTTATAACAATCTAACAAAATATGCACTTTGATAGAAATTTTAGCAATCAGAATAAATCCGACGTTATAATTTAACGTTTGATACATATTTGATACATATACAAAAATGTTGAGTAATAAATACGGTATAGCATTTTTCAAATGGTATTGTAAAGAATGAGTTTTACATGACCGCCCAAATGAAGAATCATTTTGAAGTTGTTCATGAAAACGTTGTAAGATTCGATCTTTTCGATTACATTGGTTAATGTTGTGTAGATATTTAAACAATTTCAAAGTTATAGGTAAGTTTACGACCTGGACTACACATGTTTTATAGACTTCATCCTGTTTTGTATTAACTTTGGAGTTCAGTATTGTTGTCAATATGTTTTTATTTATAATTTACATTGCCATTATGAGGTTACTAGTCGCCTTTTATATAATTCCTAGCTAGTATATGTGCACAGAAATCTAACAATGGACTAAATAATCTGGGCTTTCTTTTTAATTTTGATATTCTTTTAAAAAATTTCTCAGTGTTATAGGGGAAAAGAGGCTGAAGATATCAAGGGAACATTGGTAACGACAACGCCATGGTAGAGAAGGAAAGAAGGCGTTAGGACAAACAATTTCACAAAACACTTCATAGAAAACTAACCATTAAGAATGTGGACCAACACGAACGACACCAAAAAAAAAACCCGTAGGGTTATTTAAAAGAGTACGAAGATCCCTCTTCACTGTTAGACAACTGTCATGTTACTCATGTAAGTACAAGTTCTTAGCACTAGGCTTTTAAATTCCTTTCAGATTGTTCTCCCGTATTTAGTATTGTATTTTCATCCCTTTCCGTTAACTCTTTTTACTGTGTTTTTTGTCGAGCCTTCGACTTTAGTCGAAAAAGCGAGACTAAGCGATCCTACATTCCGTCGGCGTCGGCGTCGTCGGCGGCGTCAACAAATATTCACTCTGTGGTTAAAGTTTTTGAAATTTCAATAACTTTCTTAAACTATACTGGATTTCTACCAAACTTTGACAGAAGCTTGTTTATGATCATAAGATTGTATCCAGAAGTAAATTTTGTAAAAATAAAATTCCATTTTTTCCGTATTTTACTATAAATGGACTTAGTTTTTTCTGCAGGGAAACAAAACATTCACTCTGTGGTTAAAGTTTTTAGAATTTTAACAACTTTCTCCAACTATCCTGGGTTTGTACCAAACTTGGACAGAAGCTTGTTTATGATCATAAGATAATATCCAGAAGTAAATTTTGTAAAAATAAAATTCCATTTTTTCTGTATTTTACTTATAAATGGACTTAAATTTTTCTGCGGGGAAACATTACATTCACTCTGTGGTTAAAGTTTTTAGAATTTTTATAACTTTCTTAAACTATCCTGGGTTTGTACCAAACTTAAACAGAAGCTTGTTTATGATCATAAGATAGTATCCAGAAGTAAATTTTGTAAAAATAAAATTCTATTTTTTCCGTATTTTACTATAAATGGACTAAGTTTTTTCTGCAGGGAAACAAAACATTCACTCTGTGGTTAAAGTTTTTAGAATTTTAACAACTTTCTCCAACTATCCTGGGTTTGTACCAAACTTAGACAGAAGCTTGTTTATGATCATAAGATAATATCCAGAAGTAAATTTTGTAAAAATAAAATTCCATTTTTTCTGTATTTTACTTATAAATGGACTTAAATTTTTCTGCGGGGAAACATTACATTCACTCTGTGGTTAAAGTTTTTAGAATTTTTATACCTTTCTTAAACTATCCTGGGTTTGTACCAAACTTAAACAGAAGCTTGTTTATGATCATAAGATAGTATCCAGAAGTAAATTTTGTAAATAAATAAATCCATTTTTTCCATATTTTACTTTTAAATGGACTTAGTTTTTCTACGGGGAACATTACATTCACTCTGTGGTTAAAGTTTTTAGAATTTTTATAACTTTCTTAAACTATCCTGGGTTTGTACCAAACTTTGACAGAAGCTTGTTTATGATCATAAGATTGTATCCAGAAGTAAAGTTTGTAAAAATATTACTCCGTTTTTTCTGTAATTTACTTTTAAATGGACTTTCTTACAATCATAAAATAGTAACAAGAGGAATTTTTATTGATTTTTTTCCTCATTGTTGTTGAGCATGCGATTTACAGCAAAAATAGGCGAGACACTGGGTTCCGCGGAACCCTTACAAATTTTTTGCACTGTGCAATTTGAGGTCATTTACACACACACTATCGCTTCTTCCTTCACAACACTGTAGGCATATTATGATAGCTATAGTTTTATATATATATCTGTATAGTTAGCATTCCATTTTGCATTATCTGTTATATATATATAGTATATATAAAAGCCTTTTACGTAACGTAGAGAGTTTTTAAAATTTTTATATTAATTTAAAAAATGATTACCCTATATGTAATGCTTGAAAGTAAAAGGTTTTGGCACATCCTGTACCATTTCGCATCAAGGACAAATATACCCCTTCGAAAACATAGTTTCCGTTTGTTCTATATTTTGAAGGATTTTCTGCAATTTCAATGTTTTGTTCATCTAGCTAGTGTTCATAATTTCTAGTTTCTTCTAATACTAGTATAAGTATGATTAAATAATACCAATAAGACATAATCTCTGTATAAATATGCATTAACGTTAGATATATATGATATAATCTCTTATCTTTTCTATAGAACACTAAAATGTTAGACAAATGTCGCTCATTTCTAACCGAAAGACTTGTTATCTGCCGAAAGACAGACATTTTAACCAGGTTACAGCTGATCATATATGTTTACGACCAATTCAAAAGGTCTTAATCAAAAATGATTAAACAAAGGTTTTTGTGTTTGAATAAATTTAGGATTTAATGGTGAAAACAGAATAATTTATGAATTCATTTATACGAACAACTTATATATATTTTTTTTTAAACTTTTGTAAGCTTAGTAACAGCGTAACAAGAATGCACAATCAAGAAAATGAGAAAAAAAGGAGAGACAAATCTAATTCAAAGTTGACGATTCGTATGTGCTCTAAAAGAGGGACGAAAGATACCAGAGGGACAGTCAAACTCATAGATCGAAAATATACTGACAGCGTCATGGCTAAAAATAAAAAGACAAACAGACAAATAATAGTGCGACACAACATAGAAAACTAAAGACTAAGCAACACGGACCAAACCAAATTTGCTGTGATCTCAGTTGCTCCGGAAGGGTAAGCAGATCCTGCTCCACATGTGGCACCCGTCGAGTTGCTTATGTTATTACAAATCCGGTAAATAGTCTAATGTCACATTGAACTCAGCTCCATGTTGTGTTAGTGTAACTCACACGTAAACTGAACACAATTACGTTCCCATTGATAAAACTCAATGTTTACATGTAGTTTAAATCATGTTTTGTCTACCTGCAGTCAATACTCAATGGAGGCCTTGTGTAGGTTAAGTGTACAGTCACAAAACTAGGCATTAAATATATATGATAATTATTAATAAAGTACTTTACAGAAATATTTGTTTTCACTTGATACATTAATTTGTTAAAAAAAACACCTTTACGTAGCTTTATTTACCCTTATCAAGACTAAAAAATTATCATTGCAAAACAAATTCATTTGAAAAGAATCGCCTGTGCGTACACAGGAATATTTGCCACTGATAATATGTTTGTGTTCTATTTTAAGGTTTTTCTGTTATATATTGTCCACGTTTAACTCTTTTATAATAAAAAAAAACCTGTATAGCTGCAGTCTGATCAAATTGTTTATTGATGTATTCGACTCGATACGATTGTTGATTGACGTTTTGTGCAAAGCTATAAACGGTTAACTTTATGGTCTTAAAATGAAAACGAATCATCTATTCTATCGGATTTCAGAGTTCACCGTCCATATGCACTTATAAAAAAAGTTTCCGTTGGTCATTCCCGTACATTGGTAAATAGAGTTCTGTCTTGTTGTTAACAAACATTTCTTCTATTTCTGTATGAATATATATTGCCAAAAATTCAAATCTTTAGAATCGCACATCGTAGAAATTCTTTGCATGAATGTGTTGACAGGTATTCTAAAGACTGCCATAGTCTATGATATAACACAAAACGAACATACTAAATTCCTGGCATAGTCCCAATGAGACAAACGCTTGAGTTTTCGTTTCTAACCGTCAGTGATGAGCCTTGAAGAAGTTCTGATTTACATTTAATTTGATACATGGTATTTGGTTTTTTTTTATTTGTAGCAGTGGTTTTTTTTACGTAGTAAGGGACAATATGTTTTGTAAGTTTTATAGGGAGTCATTTTTTCTGAAATGATTTTGATGCATGTTCTCGTATGTCCATGTATTACTCCGCTGAATGATTCAAGATAAAGAAAGAGAGAAGGTTAAGTACTAAAACTAAGTTGCACCATTCCAAATATTTATTTACCAGTCTTAGTCAAGAATCTTGTAAGTAGTTATTCATGCTTTAATCTTAGAATGTAATAAATGATGATGGCCCTTTTACTGTTGACTCTGTTCAATTTATTTAAAGCTTTTCAATATGTATTGTACTCGAGATAATATTTAAGCTAGACATTTGACAAAATGAAATTGTTAATACATGAACCCTTTTATTGGATTTGAATACAGCGAAAATGAAAATCTAATGCTTTGAAAAGGTTTGCAAATCCTGCTCTTTTTTCAGATACTCTGCATTCAGATCAATTATATTTGCAGGCCTACCTATGCGATATGACGATAACGACCATTAACTCTCTCTCTCTCTCTCTCTTCATAATCGATTAACGATGATATTGGTAAACACATGTTGCTTTAATAGATAGATAAGTTTACATTTTGTTTATAACGACTAGTATATAGGAAACTGTGAGACGCCAGCTTTCTGTATGATAAATGTTATTTATAAATACAAAATAAATCATCTCAGTTTTATTTAATCATAACTACATAAAATTTCAATATCATTTTAATATTTTGTAAAATTCAGTTGATGTGGTTGAGCTTTAGATATTGCCATTTTATAAAAGACTTTCCGTTTTGAATTTTTTCAAAAATCGGTAATTTTGTAGGTATACTTTTGAAATTGCATTGATACGAAAACAGAAACAAATCTAAAATGATATATCTCATTTATATCTTTAAAAAGACAATTTCACAGATTTATGCAATATACTTACATTTCTTGATTGTAAAAATATTATTTTCTATGATTTCTTTCTGATGCTTGAAATGCTTTGCATTTTTAACTAACGATACGTCTTGTCACATTCTTAGTTATGCAATTACATTCCTCTGCTATATTGAATCAGAGATAATGATAAATACCCTCAGAGTAAATACTGCACAGCTGCATTTCAAGTTTTGATACATAATTGTTAATGAAATATATATACTAAATATATATTCGAAATATATATATCCTGTATCTAGCATAAACAATCATACGCTATCTAGTGGCACTTGCTGTGTGTATAAATGATCATGGATAGTAATGGAAACTGAAAATACATAATATATTTTATCAAAGATTACGCACTGTCTTCAATAATATCGTTGTAGATTCTTTATTAAAGACCTTGTGCTTTTACTAGATTAAACAGGAATTGACATCATAAGTATTATGTCATTCACAATCATGGTTAATGTATTTAAGGGTCCAAATAATTATTATCCTATCAAGATTAATTCATGATAATTATGATATCTATCGAAATCAAGTAGCAGATAATCTAATTTATAGTCGAACTTTTCGCAGTTTATGTTTTCAATACACCTAGGACTAATCGTTAAAATGCTTGACTTTATTTTTTTACGTTGATTGATGGATCTTTCAAAACACGTTTGGTATTCAATTGGTACGTAGTGTGTCCCCTTCTAGCCGATGCGTTGTTGTACTTATTAAACGCAGTATTAATACTTTTTAAGAGATAAAATGAAGGATAACACATTTTGCGAAGTTATTAAATTTCACGTTTAGAAATACATATGATGTCCTGTCACTCAATTACGTTTTAGTGAGGACTTGCATCATATATATATCACAGTGAACTTGTGATTAAAGATATTACCGATACTAGTAGTCTAGCTTACCATTCCAGCAAAACCATATCCCTGCTGCATTGTAAGGCGTTAATATGTCTCAATTGATACAGTCTCGCTCCTTTTGAATTTCATTCGATCTATAAGTTTTGACAATGGAAACCTACTGTTGCCTTAAAAGAGGGACCAGAGGGACAGCCAAACTCATAGATTGAAAATAAACTGACAACGACAAGGCTAAAAATAAAAAAAAAATAAAAAACAAATACTAGTCGAAAGACATAACATAGAAAACAAAAGACTAAGCAACAAGAACCGCACCAAAAACTGGGGGTGATCTCAGGTTCCATCGTGTTGCTTATGTTATTACAAATCCGGTAAAAAGTCTAATTCGGTAGGTCACAATCGTGAAAACAGAAGGGTATTGTAGTTACGTCATAAGGAGCATATCCGATATCATCTGTGAAACGGTTATTCAATAACGGTCAACCGTCTCGTGATGGCTTCCATAAAATCTCAAAGGAATTTGTTTAACTTCACTATTTGCAACTCTTGGTTTATAAGCTTCCTTGTGAGCAGCAATCCTCTATCAGGGAAATCAAAGGTATCAGTATTATAATTTAAAACGCCAGACGCGCGTTTCGTTTACATAAGACTCATCAGTGACACTCAGATCAAAACAGTTAAAAAGCCAAACAAATACAAAGTTGAAGAGCATTGAGGACCCAAAATTCCAAAAAGTTGTGCCAAATACGGCTAAGGTAATCTACTCCTGGCGGTACGTAAATCCTTAGTTTTTCGAAAAAATCAAAGTTTTGTAAACAGGAAATTTATAAAAATTACCATATAATAGATATTCATGTCAACACCGAAGTGCTAACTACCGGGCTGGTGATACCCTCTGGGATGAAACGTCCACCAGAAGTGGCATCGACCCAGTAGTGTAAATAGTTATCAAAGGTACCAGAATTCTAATTTAATACGCCAGACGCGCGTTTCGTCTACATAAGACTCATGAGTGACGCTCAGATCAAAACAGTTAAAAAACAAAAACAAATACGAAGTTGAAGAGCATTGAGGTCCCAAATTTCCAAAAGAGTTGTGCCAAATACGGTTAAGGTAATCTACTCCTGGGGGTAAGTAAATCCTTAGTTTTTTGAAAAATTCCTTTTTGAGGAAAATCAATTCGTCCATAATCACAAGGCAAAATCAAATAACAAAACGTATCGAAAACGAATGGACAAGAACTGTCATATTTCCTGACTTGGTTCAGGCATTTTCAAATTAATTGAACGGAACGTAAAGTTAAAGGATGTTGCTAACTTCTTATGTTTCTTCCTGATAAGATTACGAATAACGAACAGACACTATCAATTCGTTGATTTGTGCTGCAAAACTAACTAATCATAAAGACTTTGCCATTATGACAAGTGGTTTCTAACATCCGTACTCCAACTAGCTATTCTAAACTAATGATGTCGATAAGTATAGTTTATCGGTTAACTAAACTAACAAACAAACCTCAGAAACAAACAAACAAATACATTAACTTGATAAGCTTTTAATAAATATAATAGTATTTATTATTTGTTAACAACATAAAATAAAATAAATATGCCGACAACTATTCCACCAATTATACTAACGTGATATAAGCAACAATCACACACGTCAATTTGACTGATAAACCATTCTAAATATAATATGTCTGATTGGTTGAGACAGCTTTGTTCTTTCAATACAGAAATACTGATTGATTAGACTATTTTACACAAAAACAATCATCGGATTTTTTTTGATTGGTTAACGAATAGCTTGATATTTAAGTGCATCATAGTTAACTTTCAAATGTATTCACTGTCTATGTCGAAGCTTTTAACATTGTAAATGATTTATTCGAGGATATGGATCAGTGAATATTAAGGAAATTAGATCTGAATACATGCAGTTTTGATATTAATTTTGAATTACACTTTTATCAAATCATGTCACACTTTCAAAACGGATGATTGTCTTTGTAGTTATAACTTATTCATTGCTATGCATTTTTGGTAAAATTTACTATTTATCATAGATTGAATTATTCTGGTAAATGTAATATCTGGTACTCTCTTTAAATGAAGTATATTGTAAGTTATGTCACTGTGGTGTAAAGAGATGCAAAAAGCTACCAATGAAATCATGTAGCAAGACTTCATGCGAAATTTCATTACATTGAACATCATAGGACTATCATGATTTCAGCTCATTGCTGCAGGGATTTTAGCAAATACATAGATTAAAAACATCAAGAAAAAGAGGCTCATATAATTTGTTCCAGTCGATTCGATTTTTCTGTTTAGTTCTTATGTAACATAAATGTTGTAGCATCATGAAGGTTTCAGTAAATACACTCATCATAGATAACAGAATGAACAATTTGCACGCAAGACGCGCGTTTTGTCTAAAAAGGAAAAATCAGTGACGCTCTATAATATAAAAGTTAAAAGGGCCCATAAAGTACAAAGTAAAAGAGCATTTAGGCCTTATTAGTATACCTTTTTTAATTACAAGATAGTTTACAACATTATGTTTTAATTTGCCAAAATATTGAGATTAGTTTTTTTTACATTTAATAGTTTATCTAGTAATTTAATTTACTGACGGAATATCATTTTTATCCTGGCAAAGTCTGGACGTTTTAAGAACGTTATCACTACAAAAACAAATATAACAAATGTTTCATATGTCGTTTGACGACAAAGGCACACAGTATAAACATAATAAACTGCAACAACATATACAGCACTTAATGGTATTATGAACATATAGATGATATGCATATTGATAACTAATGAAAAATGTTCTTTACTGCTTTCTCATATCAAGCATACTTTGTGATTGATTTACTTTGCTTTCTTTTTATATGAAATCGAATAAAATTCATGGTTTGCATACACAAATTCGAATAATTTGGAAATCTAATGGTCTTTCATCAAACTTTAGCATATTTTGATAACATTGATAATCCAGAGCACGATGTCTTCTGAAAAGAATAAAAGAGGCGTTTGACATAAATGTTATAATCCTTTTAAACATAATATATGTAGGTATATTATTAACTTTTTGCATAATAGTATACATCATTTATGAAGAGTGGTATGTTTTCGTTACAATTTTATGATATGTTTTCTACTTTTCTGTATTATTCTCGATAATTTGACTTCAGAAACAAAATGAACTATCAAGAATTGAAACACACAGAATAAGTTCGAAGAATATTTGTAAACTGTTTGTTGATTATCGTTCATTTGATTTCTTTATAATAAAAATGACAAATTTCGTTGATTTACGTAAATACGTGTTTTGGCATGTAAATAAAATTGAGAATGGAAATGGGGAATGTGTCAAAGAAACAACAACTCGACCACAGAAAATCAAAGTATATTTGACATTCATTTCCACAATTTGTGACTAACATTAAAGGAGTAGGTTCAGTAAGACCCCTTTTTGGCCCCAAAATATAGCAGTTTTAGAAAATGTAATCTTTAAGCTATATTTGTGAAAGTAAAATGCTTCTGCTACATAAATATGAACTGTGTTTGACAATACAATGCACAAATATCACGTTCTAGCATCATTAAGACTTACTAAATTACTGAAATCATCAAAAGTTTAGCATTTTGGTTCATTTTTAGACGGTTTCCGTCTAAATTAAAAGTGGCCGCATTCGTGTTCATTCGTTATATTGAAATGTAAGTTGTATTTGATGATAATACAAAATATTGAAGGTTGAGGATGAACACGGATACGGCCCCTTTTATTTTGACAAAAAACATCTGAAAAGTGACGTTTTTTGGCATATTTGATAGATTTTTCATATTTAAGCTTGAATCAGAGCGTTTTTAATGACTAAATCAGTTAAAATCTTTCACATAAACTAATCGAATCAATTGAAATAGACACTTAAGTGTTGAAAAAGTGTCCAAACACTTTCGTTAGATGAACCTGCAGTTTGAGGCCAAAATCGGCTCTTACCGGACCTTCTCCTTTTCCTTAGAGTTAAAGAATGACTACTTACTACAAACATTTGTCCATCTTCTATCCATCGTTCTATATTCATTTCTGCTCCTAGAGACTGATTTGTGTGTTGTTCCACCAGCTTTCCATTATCAACATTAACTAAACTCTGAAATACATCGGTAACAGTAATATTTTTATTTGTCTTTGTTAGATTTTTTGGATTTTTTTTTAGTCAGTTTTTTTTATGATTGTTAAGTACTTTTACACTTTGAGCTCCTGACCTGGGTGATTCCCAATTATTGTCAAAATTAATATTGACCTGTTGTATCTGTTTGGTAGATAGTGAAAAGCAGTAAGAAACACTTTTAACGATTTACCGTAAACACCTTATCCATACCTTCATTGGAGACCCATCTATATCAGCTGAGTCATAAGGCTGTCCTACGCTGAATTTGAATTCTCGGCCACCAGGAACACCAACCAAGCCAACATTTATTACCCAACCATCGCCATCTTTTCCGTATGAAATTGCAGTTCTTGCTGCCTTATAAAGCTCGACTTTATCAGCTGGTAAACCTATATTAGAAAAGATAATGTTGATAAAATGCTCGACATTGGCATTTGATTAGGGACTTTCCGTTTTGAATTTTTCTCGGAGTTCAGTATTTTTTTTTATTTAACTTTCTATCAGCCGGTAAACCTATGATAGAAAGTTAATGAAGATATTATCACTGTGCTTAAACGGCTGTGGGTAACTTAAGTTACCCACAGCCCAAGATGGACCCGCCTGGCTTCGGTTAGAAAGTTTGCTCCTATATAATTACAATACCATGAATACAAAAGAAATGTTCAGTAATAAAAAAGTTAGATAAATCTTTTAGGGAAACTATGCAATGTAAAACGAGGTTTGTTACTACAAAATAAACGATTACAGCACGATTTGCCAAAACACTTATGATGTCCGTAACTTCAAAACAACTTGTCCGTAACTTTTTTCCTTGTACCAATAGGGATGTCCGTAACTTTAGCATGATGTCAGTAACTTTCAAAGAATCTAAATTTATTCATGGATGTAATTATTTTAAAAAAGAAATGATAAATAACAAAAATACTGAACTCCTAGCAATATTCAAACGGGAAGTCCTTTATGGAATGGCAAAGCCAAAAGCTCAATTTAACACACCAAACGAATGGGAAACAACAGTCACATTCCTGCCTTGGTACAGGCATTAAAAAGTAAAATTACAAAAATACTGAACTCTGAAGAAAATTAAAAAAGGAAAGTCCCTTATCAAATGAAAAAATCCAAAGCTCAACCGAATGGATAATAACTGCCATTTTTCTGACTTGGTACAGGCATTTTCTTATGTGGAAATTGTACGGCAAAATTAATGTATCTTACATTCTACTGGCTTTAAAGATTGTTTACTGCTTAAGTTTTAGATGATAAATCATGACACGCAGGTTATAAATCTCACAATTTCCATTTGTAGAAATTACATTAATAGTGAATACTAGTATGTGAAAATCACCTTAGGAGAACAAGTTCGGAGGTCAATCCTTACCAAATACATAGATGAATCAGTAGAAACCTCTATAGAACATATGTATGATTTGATACCGTGCCGATCTTATTGAATCCCTCGGTTAATGAAACTTTTAAAAGATTTTTAATCTACCTTTATTGCTATAATAAACTGACACCTGTTCAACAATATAGCCTTCCATCTACTCCTAGATATTTGCATCTTTTTCTCACAATCAACAACACATCACACTATATATAGTGAAAAGACCATACTTTTTTGGCTAACACTTCAAGAATTATTTAAAGGAAAGGAATTTTTTTTCCGCGGTTACACAGGCCAAGGACTTATCAGTGAACAATCTATAAAGCTAGAAGAATGTTAGATAACTTCGCCGTACCGTCAGATCTCGTTTTATCCCGGGAATAATTTTTAAAAAATTAACGGAAAATCCGTGACACTCTGGTTTGCTTTTTCTCTTGTTTAGTTTGAAGCATATCGTTATTTTATAAATCTATGTAATACTTAAGGGGTGTGATAGTGTTTATTGTCCTTTAAGTGTTGAAATTGTTAATCTTCCAATTTTGAAAAAAAAGTTACCCACATCCGAAAATAAAGTTACGGACAGTCTGATTATTTTTTACTTATAAGTTACGGACATCTTATGCATTTTTTAAAAGTTGGCCTTGCGCTAGAGTGAAGTCAAAATTAACAAATTTGTAGTGATGGTAAGTGATTTCTTTATTCAGACATCCTATCAATATTTACATGGATCATGAAAAACGTTGCAAAAAGTAGATTTCGTATCAACTATCATCTCAAAAAGTTAAGTGTCCGCCATCTTGGGCTGTGGGTAACTTAAGTTACCCACGGCCGTTTAAGCACAGTGATTATGAAGGTCGAATCTTTTTCATAGCTGTGATTTACTGGTTGATTTTTGGTTGGCTTATTGGCCAGTGGCTTATAGTTCATGCATATTCAGGAATATCATAGTTGTGTTTATAATTAAACCAAACTCCAAAGTGTACCATATTTAAATATTTCATAGAGTATATAGCCTATGCATCAAACTCTTAACGTATTTTTTTGGCTAAATTTTAATTATTATATTTTCTATATCAAAACACTTAATGTTAAGCAACACTTTCTAAAAAGCATACAACAAAAAAAAGCTGGATGTGAATATATGTTGAACATAATGAAGACATGCTTCAAAGAGCGATATGCCCTTTTGGATGTCATTGTTTTGAGAAAGGAAACAAAAAGAAGTATCAGAGATAACGTTTTTATAAGCATCAATTATAATATACAAACACACAAATTAGTCATTAGTCCTCAAAAAATTAAATAGTAAAAATTCTATTTGTATTTATGTCATGCTTTCGTTCGCAAAACGAGTATTTAGAATTTCTTTGTATTAGAAATAGTGCGATTTCTAATAAATTTAGTTAATACAGTGTTCATAATCATTTTATATATCTTTATTCACTCCTTTACATGTAACAATATTCTACATGATTTATAGTACTATTCTAGTAAACAATCAACTGCCATATGCCAACGTGGAAACATAAAAAAACATGATTATAAATACCTTACCTCTATGGCTTACCACCATGTCTGTTGCTACCTTATTGCTGCTATAAATTACTTTAATGTCAATAATTAGATTTCTGCAATTCATTTGTACTCTAAATGATATTGAATAGTTCGCGTACAAAGCCGTAGTACTGCCATAAAGCTTTGTCTTGCGGTTAGACTACTTATGAATGCCTGTCTGATTACATGTTGAGAACCATAACGGCATACCTTTGGGAGGGAAACTCATCACGTTCTCTTACAGAACGTACTTATTGATGTATGTACTGTCTTTGTATTGTTGGTTTTAAAATCGTTCTTAATCTTGATTCAAATGAAAATAAATATGTAGTTACATAAACTTAGAACTGTTTCTTAGCAGTTGTTTTTGTCTTCTTTTGATGTAATTCTGTATTTGATATTATTTTTTTACGTATGTACATAAAGAAGGGTTTTCCGGTTGTAAAT
Source organism: Mytilus trossulus (assembly GCF_036588685.1). Classification (NCBI taxonomy): domain Eukaryota; kingdom Metazoa; phylum Mollusca; class Bivalvia; order Mytilida; family Mytilidae; genus Mytilus; species Mytilus trossulus. The sequence continues at coordinate 40,532,207 of NC_086374.1, read as the reverse complement.
CATTGCAGCAATCAATTAAAATAAATTTTGTATGTTATATAAGGAGATACTTAATTAAATATAGTGGTACCATTTTATGTTTTACAAGACCTCCAAGTATCTACAATTCTTTTAAAAGATCCTTCAACAAGTAGATGTTTAATTATCATTTTTGATATGGGTTTGTTTGATGTGGCATTAGACTAAGATGTGAAAATGTGGATACACCACAATAATAGTTATCAAAGGTACCAGGATTAAAATTTAATACACCAGAGGCGCGTTTCGTCTACATAAGACTCATCAGTGACGCTCAGATCAAAATAGTTATATAGCTTGAACAAGTTGAAAGTTAAAGAGCATTGAGGACCCAAAATTCCAAAACGTTGTAGTAAATACGGCTACGGTAATCTATGAATGGGATAAGAAAATCATTAGCTTTCAAAAAATTTGTATTTTCTAAATTTGTTTGAGTGACACAGGACAATATGTGTTAAATAAAACTTTGAAAAGAATGCCAAGATATTTGTGCTTAAATAAAGTGATTCGAATTTTACATTTTGTGTCTGAGTTAAATGTATAACTAAATGAAATTTTGTGTTTTAAGGGTTAATCTTATTTCTTAATGAAAGTTTATCTTTCAAATTGGCTTAATTTTATGTCTTAATTACCGTCAAGGGAAAGAAACATTGCAACCCAAAGATACATAATGTTAAGCTCAAAGTGAACTTTAAATAGTGTACAGAAAATACTATGAATCAAATTTTTGGCTAGAAGAATAACTATTTTCATTATCAAAATAATTATTGTTCTACTTTTCTGCCCAGCTCTAATGTTTGATCTGTCTTTATCAGGAGTCGCGCAAGAAATTAAAATATTTGTGAACTGAATGAGTACAAAGATAGGAGGGGGAAACAGTCTATTTGCGATGTATACATATCCCTTAGGTTGATTAATCACAAATGCGATACAGAATGACAAGGAATAAAATTAAATCCAAGTAGATGACGTATTTATGTTTAATTTCTATTTTTGTTTTTATTTTTCCATAATCTAAAGTTCTTGAATTTCTATTTTTTTCATAGGCATTTTGGTTTGTCACTATTAAAAACATCTGGCAGTAAAAAAAAAATGCCACTACTTCTTTTGACAAATTCCCATAGACAATGTAGACTAATTTAGTAATTAACATGGCAAAACCATGAAATTCAATTTTTTATCACTCAAATGATCTTTTACACAACAAATGCTCCCTTTGTAAATACTAGTAGTTCCTCTTACTTTTAAATATTTTCGTACCAAAAAGAATTTAATTTTAATTCAAAATTACACCCCATCTTCAATAGACTTCCTTGCTATGTTTTAACTGGTAAATGTTAAGAAAATAACATAGCAGACAGACAAGTTCTTTCATAAGAATTTCAATAGAATTAACCAAATTAGATAATGATGAAGCCAATCATTACATAACATGTGATGCTGTAATCAGAATGTGCATTTGATGAATTCTTGTTATGTAACAGCAAATATTGATACACTACATTATACAGATGACTGAGATAGTTATGCATTGTTGTCTAAAACACTCTGTCTATAAAGTACCTTGATATTATTAGACTACATTAAAAAAAATTATAAGTCAACCAAACTTGCCGCGCGTATAAAACAATGAGGAACAAATCCAGGTAAGAGCAGACAAACTTTGGGAGGGAAACTAGTCAAGACAAGTTTAAGTTCAACTGCAAATGTGATGACCAAATGCCAACGGCAAGACACGTATAAGTTCATCTATGTTTGAGATACCCCATACACAACAGTCAAAACACGCCAAGGATCAACTTTGTCAGAGATAATCCATAAACAGTCAAGACAATTGAAATTTCAACTGTTTTCGGATATGACCGACACACAACGGTTAAGAAACGTTTAAGGTCAAGTTTGTCTGCGATATCCTATATACAAAACGACCAAGACACGTCTAACTTCAACTTTTCCTGCAATAACCCAAAAACAACAGCCACGAAACGTCCAAGTTAAACGTCATTTTTTTATATTTTATTTGAAATGAACAGGGACATTTTCATGTCTGCCTTTAATATAAGATCGAAATCTATGATTGAGCTGGATACTGGGACAAATATGAGAATAATAACTTTCACGTTGTACACTAAGTGATATGAGATTTTAAAACTTAAATAATTTTTTTTTTTTTTATCAAAATTGACATTTTTTGGTACTAAGAAGCCAATACACATATGTAAGACGTCTGCAAAAGTTTGAGCTTTATTTTAAAGTATGGTTGCATTGTTTCCTATTTCAGTTATTGAACGGCATGTGATAGGTACAAAATTCTACGATTGTTTGAGTAGCAATTAAGTGTCAGTGTATGTAAAGTGCGGATCCTAAAATATCATTTTTACTGTATATGCCATAAATGTCTAATGTAGAATGATAAATAAACAGACGATTTTTTTTTAATTTTTGAAGAAAATGAAGAAAATTAGTTAAAATGCATATGTTCAGAAATATATAATACTAATACAACAAAGTAAGAGATGCGAGTGGGGTTTTATCGCGCCTAAAGCCATCTAGCTGTGAAATATATACCAAAATAGCTGAATATTTAGGACATTTCACGAACAGATCGTGCAGGTGCTTTATAACTAACATGTAAGATGTTGTTGCAGTAAAAAATATTCATTTTAATACAATTATTAAAGTTGTGTAACGTAGAATATGTTTTGTCATTCAGTTTCTTCATATTTAACTAAACTCCACTATGATGATTTCGTAATGCTAGTCACGTTTACTGTCGAATAATGATACTATTCTTTTATTTTCACTGTGGAGCGAATCATAAGTATTGTATATGCGGTGCATTTTCACTGTATAATTATTATTTTTTTTTATCTATTACAGCTCATTTCTTTAAGCATGTAGAGCAAGTGTTTAGTTGATATGCTTGCTTTTTTTTTTATAGAATAATCATTATGATAACACCAAATTTAATTCAAATATTAAAAATACAGGTTAAACTATGCCTATTCATATTGTTTAAAAATGTCAATCTTATTTACAAAGTTTGTATAAACAATTTTAAAAACAAAGCAAGCAAGCCTACCAAAGTTTTGCTTTACATGCATTAGGAAATTAGCTGTAAAGCCTTAATTTAGCCGACTTGCTCAAACAATAGATAGAAAGTAAGAGAAAGATTTGATAAAATTTAACTTACGGAGGAAAGTTTGTTTTAAAACACTGACTCTAATAAATTCAAAAGAAATAACATTTATTTCAAATGTATTCCATTTAGTTTCTTATAAAGCGTATAGGGATCTTTATCCTTATTTTTTTTTTTATCCATTTCACCACTAATTACGTACATCTTGATATATATATTGCACCTTTGTTTTCCCGTTTAAAAGGTTTTACACTGGAGCACTTTGTAACTTGCTGTTCGGTGTGAGCCAAGACTCCATGTTGAAGACCGTGTTTTGACGTATAATGGTCTACTTTTATAAATTGTGACTCGGATGGAGAGTTGTCTCATTGTCACATACGACATCTAAATATGGCTCAAAAACGAAACGAGACGGGATAAAAAGGGATAAAAAATCCACGCTACTTTTTTAATATATTTATAATGGGCTTAATATGAGTCAAAATAGAGTAAAATAGTGGGTCGCATTTGGGTATAAGCGTCACACCGGATTACCGATTTTTTGCAAGCGTGACAGGTGAAAGTCAAATGATTGTGTAGTGAAAAACGGGAAATGAAGTCTAGCGGGACACGGATAATTACAAAAAATTCGAACTGCATAGTACAAGCGGGATTCGGAAATCTGACAAAACAATAAGTGGAATACGGGAATCTGCCAAAAACAGTAAGCGGGATCCGGGATCAGAACCCCCAATGAGACCCCAGAATAAGATATTTTTGTATATTCATCCTATTGTTACAGTCATGCCTTCAATTACAAATGTATCCGATGCATGCATTTTTTTTTATATTTTTGGTCCCTTTTTCAATTTTGTGGGGTCCAAATTTATAGACAAAAGTCCTTTCATATAGATATTTGGAATTCGTTGACATGCTGAATCTAACCTTGTATCTCGTTTTGGGACAATAACCCAAATGTGCATGGTTTTACCTCTGCAGTATTATCCATTCGCAGATCTAGAATTTTTCATAAGTAGGGGCCCACCGACTGCCTAAGAGGGCCCGCTGCTGTCACGTTCCAGTGATTCCCTATATAAGTTAAAATCAAGGAGAAACGTAATCTGAAGAATACAATATGACATTTTGAGAATCGCTTTTGTTACAAGTTTGAAAAGCTATATATTTGATGAAGAATGAATGAGGAGTTTGTATTTCAATTTGAAAATACATTTATCATAAATCCTAAAGTCATCAACTAAGTTTTTTTTTCATTTGTTGCAAGTGCATTTATCAACTAATTCTACAATAAAAATTCCTCGCATCTTTGAAAATTCTACATTAATAATGACTGCACTAACAGTGATAATTCATCGCATCTATAGTTAAAATGGATCGCTTTCAATAATCGATATGCTATATTATGATGCTTTTATAACACTTATTTGAACTTTAATGCTATGTTTGTATATTATAAAGACATATCACAATGAAAATATGTTAAAACTTAACTTAAAATCCTTTAACTTGATATTTTAAAAACGTAAACAAATACAGTTTTCCCATGATCCTTTATTCTACAATAGACATACCCGCTTATAACAGTAAAAATGAACTAGCTGGATTCGCACTTTATATACACTGAGTGTTATAACATCAAATGTGATTTAGATTTAAGTATTAAGTATGAATAAAAGTTATATTAACTAGTTTATGACAAATTACTACAAAATAGCCTGGTACACAGATTAATTACTTTACAATGACTTAAGTGAAATGTAAATGTTTATTACTTAAAACCCATTAGTTCTCCTTAAAATTATGTAATAAGTGCCTAAACAAAGTGAGAAAAATACATATATTTTGCCGATATTTTGAGTCAAGAATTTGAAAAGAAGTTGGCCTACATAGTTTGCATACTGTAAAAGATTAGCATGTCAATGTTTGACATAAGTGCAAACGTATATACATACATTAATATTTTTTTTAAATATACAATTTGTGTGCAAGCTAAATTAAAATATGAAAAAAGATGATTTTAAAACAAAAGGTAAACGGTTGAAAAACATAGCTACCGAGTTTTTACCACTTCTTGAAGAATCGACAAGTACAAAGAACGTCATTTATGAATGCATCTAAATACAAAGTTTTATTTCATTTTGAAGAGTCAACTCTCCAAATAAGGAATTTTAAAAGTTCAATTCTGTTCTGGATTTTCGTCAAAACAAATAAGCATAAAATGTGCAGTTTGTTATCAAATTGTGTTAAAGAGCAATGTATACGACTGTTAGATGGATATATGTAAAATTATTTAAAACTATACAATAACACTTTTGAAAAAAATCTCTCAGATCTTGCTTGTATTTCAATAAGCTTAAAATACGTGGGAAGATAACTGGTTTGGAAGAACTATAATATAAACTTGGTCTACGTCAAAAGTCTGTATATACCATTAGTATTTACAAATAGAGCCGTTGAGTAATACATTGCAATGCGATATGTCTACCAGATGTAATGCACATCTAAACAAACAGATACTTCCAGTATTGTTTTTTCACAAACTGATTCCAGAAAATAGTTAAGAGTATTTATTTTACCCATCGTCTGTTGCGGTTAACCAAACGGAACGTGCCGAGCTGTCAATCACTCTGATGTATATTTATATGACGCGGTTAAGCAGACGTTCGTTATACTGAATAGAACACAGATTCAACCACCAGGAGTCAAAGTATTCTGCTATGTTCTTATAAAAGGTAACGAAAAGTATTAAAAAACGGTCTACAGACATCATTTGATCCAGCATTTAACTATGATATAATTTATTTGGACGAGTGTTGACAATTTGAGTTTTAATTTTTTTATAATTTACCATTTCGCACTATTCTTATAACATTAAATTGTGTAATCATTAGCTCAATATGTTTTCTTTCTCGGCTAAAAGTTGCTGATGCAAAGAAAAAGAGAAACGTTTTACAAACAGAATAAAAACTGAAACGACGATATGTTCACTTTGCACTCAGTTTAAAGCATTGTCTGTAATAAAAGTTTGCATTATTAATAAGAGTGATGTTTATCCTACAGAAAGATTATTAGGCCTTCATACAGGCGATTTGCTTTCTTCGTATATGCTACGTATATAGTACGATTTGCAAATAAAGTTAAACATTGTTTTCATCTTACAGTTATAAGTCCTTTAGGAAAATGTGAAGGAGGGCTACAATTGTCTTTTTTACTTTTCTTTCACTGCAAAAAGGAAGTTTGGTATTCCAACTTTATGCCTCTACCTTCGAATGCCTGATTTATGATTAAAAGTCTTTTATATGCCTTGTTTAATATACATTAAGAGTTTTATTTTATCGTCTGAGTTTATTTTTCACTTGGACGCATATATGTAACAACCATCTGTGTTACAAGAAGTAGAGACCCTAATTATTTCTATCATTATCAAATTTTATCTGTTTTATCATTTTTATCTGTTTAATTATATGGTTATATCAATCTCAAGCAGTCAGACTGTACGTCAATCCTCATCAGATTGTCAAAATCAAACTAATTTGTCCTGAAGTGGTTACAAGTATGTGAATCAAAATTTCGATGAATTTAACAGATATCAGCTGTAAGTAACCTTACTATCTTACTTGCTTATTTTTTTTAAAGCATGTATTGAAATGAAAATATTTGTAAAATGTAAAGAGGAGTACCCAAGTGAACTTGAAACAAGGGAAAGCATCGACGATCTGTGACGGGCTGGTCTAGGCAGAAAAATATTTTAGCGAAAAAAATAGTTACAAATTAAATTATAGTTATGTTATGGCAATGGAGAAATTGTTTTGTCCAAATTTTATATTTTTTAAATTAATTTTCGTAAAAAAAAATCACTCAAAACAGGAAAATATTTACACTCTTTTGAGGTCGATCCCTATTTTACTCACAGTTAACCCGAACAATAGATATCTTTAAATAGAAAACGGGTAAAAAAGACAACGCTGTTTACAGTTATATAAGTACGAAAGGAGTATATTGATCTAAAACAAATCCGAAAAAGTTTTTTTTATGATCAAAGCCACATTCAATTTTCAGAATTCTTTAACTAGCCTTGAGTTTTCTCTGGGTTCTATGCCAATATATTTTAGATATTAATTTGCAGTTTCGTCAATATAAATGCATTTTGTTTCTAGCAAGTTACTTTCAGAACACTGTTTATCATATGCAATTAATTTAAAAACCCTTCAAGATGTCATCATTATAAATGTTTGCACAAAACTGATTTAATCAAACGAACATTATATCATCATGGTATCTCAGTGGTCTGTCTTATATAAAGCCGCCTGAAATATGTTTTGACTACAGAAAAATTGAAATTGATGGTCGATTTCGAATTCATTGCAAAATCTAATCTCTATTAACTGTTGAAATTTATTTCTGAGGCAATCGCATTAATCAATATCACTTACGTAATAAACTTATCCAATAAATGGTTCTAACAATTACTAATAGTGGAAAATATGAGATTAGATATTATAGCTTTATCAAAGTGGTTTTTTACAGGAGAGAAACATTAATGTCTGTTCACTATAAGTACTCTTTATTGGCCAGCGTTCATAAAGCCTTTGCATCCCAATTTTTCTAAATAAAAATTGCTTATATTGCACGATTTTAAAAATACATTTTTTTAACACTTTCACCTTTAAAAAACACAAAAAATGAAACAATTTTGTTTCAAAAACGTTACACACTTTTATAAGTTATATGGTCCGCTACTTAGCCCCTACGGATCCATAGAGGGTTACATAAAAAGTTATTAAAAAAATCATAAACTTTACAAAACTTAATTAGATGTATCTAAAAATAACTTCTATGAAGTTTTTAAATTGGGATAGGGAATCAAAGATAGGGTATCAAAGAGTGCTCTATATTACTGATAACAGATCAAAACCTTTTACTTGCTGATATGAAATCTTCTCATTCCACGCTTTAATAAAAGTGGTTGTACGTTTAAGAAGATTTATTAATACAATATCATAAACAGTCCAAAACAATACCATCATGTACAATGTCCAAATTACACTTGAACCTTATCACAATGTAAACAAAATTAAAAAAAAAAATGTTTTGTTCAAACTATGAATGGACAAATTGATGTCAGAAAAATTCCACCAGCAATATATTTAACAACTAAATCTAACAGTTAGTTTGTTATACCTGAAGGACGATATAACTACAGTTATTAGCTTTATCGATGTTATTAGAAATTAACAAGATGGAAATGACATTTCATATTTAATTCCTATTTCCAATACTAATTCCTATATTTGTTTGATCAGAGTTAACTAAAGTTCAGAACGGTTGATGACAACCATCCAAGGTAAAATGAGCAATATAATATGATAAAATATAAAAGGCTGATTTTTCTTTTGACAAAGACATCAAAATTCTGTATATAAAATACATATAATCAGATTGTGCCCTGTATAAGCGTATTCATTCTGAATGTACAAGATGGATTATTTCTAACAATATGTCCCGAAGTACGACGAATATTAAGGTTCTATTTGTAGCCAACAAACATAAAAATTACCTGCCGGTAGAAATTGTATTTTTATAGGGACACAGGTATTTTTCAAATCGGAATAGACATATAATTGACCATTCAAACAACCGGTCTCTTTAAAGTTATGATAAATTAATGTATAGAATTTAGTTTAGTATGTGACTTTGTATTAGTATTGTTTTATTTCAATTGTAATTTCGGTCCAATTCTTTAAGAACAGCAATATTATTTCTAAATGTAGCCTCTAACAATAAACTGATATGGATTTCTTAATAGATGAAACTTTAGATATCCATACTATTAATGTTTTTCTTGCTGAGTTTAGAATTTTTATTGAAAACTAATATCATGAAAAGGGCAACTAACGTCATTTTTGGATATATATTAGTTTTACCATTAAAAATTCATGAGGGAAGATAAATTTGGTTGTATTTTGAAAGAACCAATCGACTTTTTTTTGTATTTGTTACATATAATGAGAATGCCAAACAATGAGAGTAATTATGGATACAAATTTGGGAAATATGTAGAAATATGAAAGTTCAAACACTGGGATAATTTTAATAATAATCGTCATTTGCACAGTACTGCATTCACTAATCATTTTTTTATTATTACGAACAAATATTATATCCAAAGCAAACATGCTGATTAATCCAATTAATCATAGTCTAGACAAAATTTTAAAAATCCCGACTAGCTTAAAAAAAAATCTTGAGATGAAGAATGACAATTAGCCATGCAAACAATAGTAAGAGATTAACGTGAATATTCCAAGGCACTTAATGCACAATTCGATAATTTTCGTTCCTTTTTTCTAATGCAAGATAAGAAGTATATTGCTAATGAACGAAATCTATAACATATACAGTAAGCTTTTATCATTTTAGCAACTTGATGTGAAGCAAAGCAACAACAGAAACAAAAACAATTGAGACGGCAACTACAGACAAGCATTGAAATACAGGTCCTTGGATTTTGACAGACATACACAGAATGTGGCAGTAGAAATCAGTGTTCATGCTTTTGTACAATTGACAAATGATGACAAGAAAATAAATTAGAAAATCATGAAAAATCTACATATGTTGAAGGGAAGGCTTATGGCTCCAAACTTAACATGTTTTGCTAATAAGTTAACCTATAATCATCGTATCAACAGAAAAATAAAAATTGGTAACAATGCCTATCAGAAAATAGATTACCCCCCCCCCCCCCCCCCCAAAAAAAACCCAACCAAAAACAAACTGATTTTTATAGTTCGTTTTTACATTGTACTGTAACACAACTGTCCCAGGTTAAGGGGAGGGTTGGGAAGCAGCTAGCATGTTTAAAGCCGCACATTCTGTTGTTTGTTGCTGTGTTACATATATGTTTCTCGTTAATGCTTTTTTTTGTACATACATTAGGCCGTTAGTTTTATTCGTTTGATTGGTTTAACATTTGTGATTTCGAGGCTTTTTATAGCTGACTGCGGTATGGGTTTTACTCATTGTTGAAAGCCGTACGCTGACCAATAGCTGTTAATTTCTGTGTCATTTGTCATTTGTCTCATAACATTTGCAATCATACCACATCTTCTTTTTTTTTATATCAACCTACATTACAGGAATTCATAGCAGAGTTGAATCGTATCGGAATATAGTTTATGATAGTCCTTCTGTCTTTGAGTCCGCTTGATTAGGTATATAGTTTGTCAGTGACAGAAGTGCAAGCCTTATTTCTTTTACTGATCGCATATCAATAAACATCTCGTTTAGCAAGTTAATGGTGCGTGAAGAAATTTGTCCTCAGATTGTAAAACTACCATCTGTTGCATCATATACAAACGGTTGTGGTTGTTACAATCCGATTTTAAAAATACATAATTCATGTATCTTTATCGCGTATAAATAATTCTTAATTTCTAAGAGAATGAATTTATCTTGTTTTCCTTAGTTTAAAAACAGCATAAAATCGTCGTTCTTTGAGGACATGTTGTTAAAACTAAACCATCTGTTACAGCTAAAATGAATATGTTTATATCGGATAAAGTCTGAATATAAATTTTACATACACAATTTTGATATTTTTGTGAAATAAACGAATAACCTATTACAGAGACATATGATAATTGTATTATATATCTCTGCCTATTATAAGCATAAGCTAATATAAACCTTACATGTCCATTTTGTGAAGTACCTTATAGATACGGGTTTGATAGACTTTTGATCTCAAATGTTCCAAATAAAAGAATTTTAAGAGATGCGTGTCTTTGGAACTAAAATTTTATATCCGCCCAATATCTTATTCAAAATATCACATTACATGGAGTAAGGCATAGTTACTGACTTCATCGTTCAAATATCTGAATATCTATCCAAAGTTTTAAATGGTTGTACATTTATACATATTTTTTTTCTCCTTTCTGTGAATTTAAGTATAGTGCTAACTCTCATTTTCCATTATACGAAAAGCCCCTGTATGAAATTTGACTCATACGTATATTGCACCCATTGAGTTGTGAGTATTTTAGATTCGAATATATAACAACGACATCACAAATTTTTCCAATTGTGGAAAGTATTTTTGTTTTTTTCATTTAATATTTTTGGTATAACGTTATCGATCGATTTCATTACATAATCTCAGACAGCATAAAACTGAAATTTCATACAAACTAGTACAGATCAATGAAAAGATAGCAAAAATCTTAACATTCTTAAAGGGACAAACTCTTTTTAAAACATATATGAACCATTAATAATAATTTGTTTTTACATAGATCGACTCAAAATGTCAATTATACACTCAAATCAACAGATTGATCTTAAAGATAAACCACGACAAACCAATGTAAAAACAGTATCACTGAATTAGTAAATTATTTTATTACTGGTAATATTAACAATTTTCTATATACTAGAAGTGCTTGTTAATCAATGATACAATATACGTTAACTTGTGCATAACTATTACATAACTTCATTAATTCATAAAAACAAGCTATATTTAAAAGTAACACATGTATATATATAAATTAAGATACCAATGTTGAAACAAACTAGATAAAAAAAACATGACACAATTACTTAGATGTACGTGTTGATGAACTTTTATCAGGTGCGATTGCTGTGAAATGAAATTTTAAATGCATTCTAATAAAGGATCACATTATATTAAAGGCAGAAATAACAGTGTTCGGAACAAATTCAATGGGAAGATGTCCCCAACATTGACAAAAGTGTTCACGAACAATTAAAGTATGTAAACTAAACAGCACACATACAAAATCTCATCTGCAATACAAATAAATAGCATCGAACATATTTTGGGATTTATTTTGTTTTTCTCTCATATATAAAAGTTATATTAAACTTACCTAAGGCACTAGCCATTTCATCAAAACCTTCCTTGGATTGCTCCTGCCAGCTTCCAACAAACGCATCTAATCCAGTCATCACGGAATGGAACCAAAACTCTTTCACAATATAAGAAATAAGATTTTGTGTTATCAAGATAAAGTTTCAGGTATTCACTGAACTACTATAGTCCCTTTCCCCTACCAGAAGCACGTGCAGGTTATTAGTCTTTTATATTGATATGCTTTCTGATGGTTCTGTTGAGAAATTGAAATTAACTGAAAGCTCTGTGAAATCTCAATATATATAGCACAGGTCTACAGAAGGCAAACCCACGTTGTCTGCTCTGGGGGTCGGCAAGTACGCAATTTCTCAATAAATTCAGATCATATTTTGTCGATTTTATTACGCTTCTTATTTTTAACTGCATCGGTAATACATGTTCATTGTACTCCAATCAATTTCACTGAAAGACCACGGGAGATGTGTTTAGACAACACCTTTAATTATTGTTTTACTCTATACGATCAGACAGAAAACATTTATCATGAAACATCTGATGCTATATTAACTGGCGAATTATTATATGAATATTGTGTGTTGTAGAAATTGATTAGTTTTCATTCATCGGTTGTAAATAGCAACGTTTCCATGCACGATTTCACCTGCAGAATACTCTTCGGTCTTTAGTTTAGTGAACAAAGTAATGTTAAATACTATAGATTTTATCAATCAATAAATGAAACATTTGTTTTACTACTAAAATGCTCGTTATGGTAAAAATCTAAGTACGTAAAGAGGTGTGTATATGAAGAAAACCTGGAGTGCAAATTTATAGAATGAATATAGCTGAAGACCGGAAATTGAAAACTTGAAGCTACCTCAATTGAAAATTATTCGTTTGATATAAAGAATAAATTTATTGACCGATATAAAGTTTTGTGCATGTAGCTTAAAATGACAAGAAACCAAGTTTAACAAGAATCTAACAATAATGCAATAATTCATTTACATGTACACTTATATCCAAGCATGAATTAAATTTCCTTTGGTGCACGTGCACTCTATAAATACATAAAAAGGATATGGGACAAGATTGCAAATGAGACAACGAACAATTTGCTTGCGTCTTATTGCTGGGAGCGTAGTAAGATCGCGGTTTAAATGTTTTATGATCGTAGTTTGGTCGTGGTAAGAGCGTGCTATAATAGCAGTAGTAGCGTGGTAAGATAGCGTTGCAGTTAGATAAATCGTGGTAAGGTCGTGGTGAGAACTTGGTATAATCCTAGCGGTCGTTGTAGAACCGGTCGTTGTAGAAGCGTGATGAGGATGTAGTAGCAACGTGATTGAAATGAAAACTTACATTTTCATGCCGCTCATGCTGCGAGCTCACCACGACCTGAATTTATTTCAGATCGCGGTTATCGTGGTGCAATCATAGTCTAGTGGTACTGTGGCTTAAAACGTGTGTGTGTTTTCTGTAAAATTAGTGTCACCAGTTGCCATTCAATGCTTTATTTTCATTAAACATTATTTCATTATGTATGTTACAGTTAATACTAGTATCTTAATTTTAATGATAAATATTAAACTAAAATAAATGAAACCATATTTGTAATAATCTGAAACATGCAGATTATATGCCCATTTGTATAAAGAAAAAACTATTTTCCTTGAAACTTGAATATTTGTTAAGTTCGATTTTTGTACTAAGAGACATATGAAGCTTGAAGGGTGTATCACTGCGAGAAACACATTAAATCTCAATCTTATTACACGTTTCATTATTAAATGTGACAGGTATAGAAGCACTCCGTTTTATGTAAAGGTTTGGGAATAACTTAATTATATCTGTACAAAACACCCAGATTATTATTATATGAATACTCTTCCCTTCAAGTGGACTGCGATTTGACAATAAAATTCTACAAACTGTTGATGTTGAGTCTGAGCCAATTAGGCGAAGACCTGCCGTCATGATAGCTCTTTAAATCCGTTAATTATCATCATTGGATCATCATGACTGTGTTTTGAAATAAACAACATATGTTTTAGAACTCACAATTTAATGAATCTTTATATTTCAGAGTTTTGTGATTATGTTGAACGCATCTTTCTCATAGAATTTTAAATACAGGATAAAACAGATACAGTCTGCTGCATATATTAATTGATATTTAAAAAAAAATGGCAATGAAGGTTTGTTAAGAACAGAACTTGATGACCAAATAGATGAGTCAAGCTTCCTAGTTGTCAACTTTCCATTCCCATTAAACAAAATTTCAGCGGCACCTGCACATGAGGTCTATATCTCCCAGTTGAAATCATTTCCCAACAAGGAAGCATTTGAACAAAGAGTTCCAAGTGGTCAAGTTGAAATCATTCCTTCTAAAATTCCGCGAACGCCGTCACGAGTGGGTTGACTGTTATGACTGTTATGGAATATCTGTCTCACAGAAGAGTTAGACAAAGGATATCTTCTAATTGTTGTAACCACAACCCCTTCAGTTTTCCTCGAATGTGACATATCGAATAATACTTATCCCTGGCTATTTACTTACAATATCGACGTCTGCCAAAGGAGCAGTTTTTACATACCCATCTGTAGCAACTACCAGGTTTTCAGAGGGGTTGTTTCTCAGTCTTGAATTTTTTATGTTTTGTTTTGTGTAATGTCGTTTGTCGTTTTTCTTTTTTGCCATGACCTTTTCAGTTTTAATATCACTTTAGTATCTTTTACCTATCTTTTTCTTGCTTATCCGGATAACAAAATATTATCAATCATGAATAAAGATTTTCTAAAAATTCGGAAAAAAAAGGTTCAAAATCCACCGTAAAGTGTTTAGAAAATTTAATATAATAATAAGAAACATATGTCTGCTCAATCAACATTCAAAAGCAAATACATTCCATTTGATATAGATCATAATTTATATCAAGTACACAGAAACGCCACAACACTTTTGCTTTGTTTTGAAGGAAGGGTCTAATGATTATGATTTTGCCTCTTTTTAACCAAAGAATTTAAATTAGTTCCAAAGAAACTATATATGCCTTTTTTGTTTCTTCGATACATATATAATTGCTTGTTTTTATAGTGATTAAGATTATCACACAATGATAACTGCAGAACTCTTAATTTTGACATTATTAGTTATACAGTGTGCAATTGTCCTAATACGAGAATTTATCGGGTCAATAAAATTCATATCGGGTGAGGCGAAGCCAACCCCGATATGAATTTTATTGACCCGATAAATTCCGTATTAGGAAAATTAAACACTGTAACGAATTTATCCTGATTTTGTTATATTACATATTAATATATTCAAATCCAATTTTAAGACAACATCAATAATATATTTTAGATATTTAATCTAAAACTGTGAAAATTTTTAAATATTATGACTATAAAGCAACTCAATTTAAAAAAAAATATTAGGTCAATGGTAAAGGGGAGATTATTCCCATTGACTTAATAAATAAGGGAGATAATTCCAATTGACGTGATAAAAAATTATACTGAAATTTATTAGGACAATATTAGCCAATCAAATTGTGAGAAATTACTCTAAATCAGGATAAATTTACCTATTATGTCTGTTTCTTTCGTTCACACATAAGGGAATGCTGTACTAAGTCAGGAATATGACATTCGTTATCCATTCGTTGCATGTGTTTAAGCTTTTGATTTTGCCATTTAAGTAGGGAATTTCCGTTTTGAAACGCGCGTCTGGAGTACTAAATTATAATCCTGGTACCTTTGATAACTATTGAATAAATGTCGGAGTTCAGTATTTTTTGTGATTTTACTTTTTATGTATGTGCTATATTAACCATGTCATAACGAACTTAAGATAGTCACTGTTGTTGTTATAACTAGTGTGCAATCCCTTTTACTATTTTTGCAAATAAAATATGTTTAAACTTACTAACTGTATATCTAACCAACTAACAACTGACCAATTTTAAATATTATGCCTAACAATCTAATCTAATAACTAATCAACAAACAAATTATCAATAAGTATACACACCAACAGTAGTATACCGCTGTTTAAAAGTCATAAATCGATTGAGAGAAAACAAATCCGCGGAACAAACTTAAACCGAGGGACATTCATCAAGCTTTTCAGCTTCTGTAATGTTAAATTTTAATATTCAAAAGATTTGGTTTTACCCAGTCTAGACATTATTGAATAGAACGCTTATATATCCTTAAATACAATTATTAAAATTTCAATTAAAATATAGGATCGATTGCGTCATACTGGATATAAATTCACCTTTTTATTCGCATTAATGTCGGTGAATACTTCATTTCAATCTTGTGAGCTAAGTACATGTGTTATTGGTGACCAGCCCTAACGGCATAACTAGAATATTTTTCTTGTCATATTCAGGTGCAAAGCAATATATCAATAGTTTTTTTGCAACAAACCTGAGAATCTAATACAATATTGTCTAATTACATGTAGTATCAATAATGAGTCAGCATGTACTTTTTCAGATTACGCAAAGACAAAATTAAAAGCAGAAATTGACTTTTGGAAATAAATCAAATGGGAAAATACTTCTTTAAAGTTAATCAAATAAATGTGATTAACACTCACATGGGAAACAGCAGAATCAGGACGCTACATGTATTCTTTATTAATCTTTGTTAATTATTAGTGTTACTCTTTAGTCTATTTGGGCTATATCTATATGACTTGGTTTAGACTTCCCGTTATTGTGCTATAATACATTTTGTTTTGTTTTCGTGTCTTTCGGTTTAGCTAATGTGCTTTTTCTATATCCTTTTTGTTCATCTTTGTTGACAAATTCGCTTGTTTTTATAGTGATTAAGATAATGAAATAATGACAACTGCTTTACCCCTATTTTTGTCATCAAAGTAAAAGGGTTAGCGCTATAAAACCAGGTTTAATCCACCATTTTCTACATTGGAAAATGTCTGTACCAAGTCAGGAAAATGACAGTTCTTGTCCATTCGTTTTTGTTGTGTTTTGTTATTTGATTTTGCCATGTGATTATGGACTTTCCGATTAGATTTTCCTGTAAGTTCAATATTGTTGTGATTTTACTTTTTGCTAAGCGGAGAATCAACAAATACCGATTTTAAAGACTTTGATTTGAACCGACCGTGGTTTGAATCCAATAACTCCGGCACTAAATGAGAACACGCTAACTCGAGACCACCGAGTCGGTTTGAAAATTCTGATTGAGTGACTAAATCGTAAAAGAAATAACCAGTTAAGAAAGTTGATGAGCAAATCACAGTGTTGGTTGATAAAGCTGTAATAATTTGCATATTAGTATGAAAATAACTCAGCATAGATACCAGGCATTTAATTTGCTGAAAATTTGGATAGAAGATTTTTTGCTCCTTGAAGTCGAAGTTAAGAATATGTGATTAGTTTCGAATATTTCTTCCAGTGCTTTTCAAATAATATTTTACAAATTACAGACCATGCTTTGAGTTTTGTGTTCTATATTTGCCGTCGCCTTCGATCTTTTTGATTTAAAAAAACAAACGTAAAACATGTTAAGAGGCCTCAGTTTGATATCATGCAAATAATATTCAGAATTAATAAAAAGAAACCAGCAACATCCTACAAAAATATTTTGCAACACTGTTTTTAAAAAGGTGCTACACGATATCGTTGAATTCATTTTAATATAAACATTTAAATTTAAACTATGTTAAAACTTTGCCAGTTTTAGGTTTGGGTCAAATATGTTAATACGATACACATAACAAATCCGCCTTAATTAATCATCAAGCAGACTATATAATCCTCATCAATTAGCAATAAATGTTACACCACTTTGAAAGGATAGAAAAGTTCTACGATTTTTTAAAATTTCAAAGAAAATCTAATGAGTCTATCAGACCTCAAACTTTAGGAGATTTAATTGATTTATGGTAAATGAATGCAATACCACTTTCTGCATGATGAGCAACGATTTTATTTATTTGGCAAGTAAATTCTCTTACAAAAGAAACCTAATCATGTTTGACAAAAAGTATCTTGAAAGAAAGTTATGTTTAAGTAATAAATAAATAGTTTTTCAACCTATCTATATAACTTAGTGCATCAAATACCCCTTTCTAAACCAGTGCTTAGTACTTCTTATTCACGAATAACTCGGCATTCTCATATGACCACATTAATTTAAGAGAATACTTTATATCGGTCCAATCTTATGCACTAGTTACTTATTGATGAACAACCCTACAGTATCGCTTGAATTTGTCAAATGCAAGTGCATAGTTCTATATAAATAGTTTTTTGCAACGGAAAATAATGGAAAATTGTGTACTAACATGTACTATCAATAACAAGTCAACACGTATTATTTCATGAACGAAAGGCAAAAACAAAGCTGGAAATGACCTTTAAGAAACATAAATATTGAGTAAGCCTCTAAACAGAAAAACAAAACAGTAGAACAATACATGACAACATCCGAATCGAATAGCATCTTCCTTGGTTTATATTGATGGGAGCCAACAGGTCCTTCTCTAATTCTAAGTTTTGTCGTGAATTTTTCACTATCCCCAAATCACATGTGGATATACATTTTCCAACTTATTCGGTATTCAACACCTTGCAGCTCTACTCAGACTTTGTAAACATCACGAGAGTCTTGGTAGAAATTTGATGAATCAGAACTATGTCAAAGAATGTCTCGTAATTTTTTTAAAAAGTTTTTAATATTATTTATTTTGTTCATCGGAAGGGACCAAGACCTTGTTGTTATATATTTCATATCAATTTCACAAATAATACACGATGGTCTTGAAGTAAAGATTCTGCGTACTGATGTTGATTATCATCTTAATAACGTGTTATTGTATTCTTTTATTTGTTTTTATTTATATTACTTTTCCTGTTAAGTTTGATTATGTGATATCCATTTGACGTGACTCTTTACTAATGCATCCCGTCATACTCTGAACGACAAAATTATTTCATTTCTACCTGTTTGACATCCAACGCGCGATTATATGTTCAATTAAATGATAAGACATGTTGCCCACGTGTCTGTCAGTGTAAAGATTCGGTCTCAATACTTAAAATCTTTCAATCCTTTATGGGTGGATTTAACATCTATAAATAAAATCGTCCAAAAAAAAAGAAAACAAAAAGAGGTTGTTAAATTTAATGTATGCTTTTTAGTTTTTAGTTAAGATTATTATAACACAATGTTTTTGCTTTACCCACATTTTTGACAATTTAACCTACTGTGTCCGTTGACGTTGTCAATATAATGGAATATGGAGCAACTGCCATAAACTGCCATAAAAGTGAAAGTTTTAGCTAGCTATAAAATCAGGTTCAATCCACCGTTGTAATCCATTCATTTAAAGTGTTAGAACTTTTGATTTTGCCATTTGATTAGGGACTTTCTTTTTTTGATTTTCCTCGGAGATCAGTATTTTTGTGATTTTACTTTTTGTGTTCAATGAAGCTAATAAACTCGTCTTAGATAAAAGGGTTAACATTTTTGTTCGTATGGGGCGCGTTTCGTCTATAAATAAAGTTATCATTGGCTATCGAATAAAAAACGTTAAAATGTCAAATAAATTACGAAGTTGAAGATCATTGAGGACTCAATATAATGTCAGGTATTGACAAGTAGAACTAAACTGATCTATTCATGTGCTTCTTTGTAACATACATTTGTATCCTCAGCGTTCAGTTATTTTACTTATCCTTAACATTCAAAGTTTTGTAACTAAGCGGAAATAGATTGTGGAGCATTAAAGTGTTATCTCAAAGAAAATTTTCTTTAATCATATCTTATAATATACAACATTACAGAGAGTGTACTCCTGCCTCAATCCCTGGCTCCAACTGATAGAATAATTTAAAAGATTTAACTTTTAAGTTACATAGTTATCCTCCCATTCCTGATTACATAGATTTAATAGTATTAATTTTCAAGTTTACCAAATGATTTATTCATAAACAACTATTTGTATCTTGCTTTTTCAGAGTTTACTGTGGAAAATTACCTTAATGTGCATATAATATTGTTACATGCATGTTGCCAAGAAAAATTTGTTAACGAACTTACATGTAGAAATAGGCCGTTTGACGTTTTGTAACACTTTGCATGGACCGAAAAAAAGGTTAAACGTCTTTATCATTTCCATATTTACAAACTGTTAGTTCCGACGATAGCTGGAGGTTTTAGATAGTTGTAACATGGACACCGAATAAGTGTGATAAAATAAAGCTCAAAAGTGCTAGTCTCAACATTTACTGAATTACCGTAGGATACGTTGGATGCCAATAAAAATGCGAAAAAAGTCAACTGTTATTTTAAAAATAAATTTCTAGACGTGTTTGATGCAAACTAAACTGTCCGGAATGCATTCAATATTTATTTTCTCTCTTTCGTTTAGGTAATGTTTTGAACAAGTAAAATTATCTTGCAAGCAACCTTTTCGTGAAATGTTGACGAAATAAAAAATATTTGATTTGATATATATTTTCAAGAGAATTTTCAAGAGTCCAGAATATCATTTTATTATAGAAATAGATTGAAATACCAGTCCTTAACTATTTTATTCCGATATGTTGAGACCAGCGAAGTATTTCTCTTAATTCGAAGGGAAAATCCATATGAAAAAACGTTTATTTTTCAGTGTAATGTAAGCTATCGTTAATACTAGGGACGCGGCATTTATATTAATAGTAGATTGGAAGTTTTATATTGTCGATTCTAACCAGGAACGGAATAAAATTAACATATCCATATACCTCAAACAATATTTTCTCTCAAATGTTGGTCATACACTTTAATGAAATTCTCAAGACACCACGAAAGGGATTAAACTATGATATTGAATGGAAATTTGTCAGTCAAAATTATAAAATTTGAAAAAATCTTCAATTCCAAAGTGATGAATGTGTACGGAATATATAAAGGAGATTAATTAGATAACAGAATTCTGATACCGACATGTTCAATATTGCTACAGATGCGCGCCCCTACTTTTTAGTTTTCATATAGACTATTTAGAATTTAGGTATAGTTAGTTTGGATAAGTATACATGTTTAGTATTGAGTTGTTAACCACAATTGTAAAGCTAAATAGGGTATGACAAGTTCATTTAAACAAATAAACCGTCATTATGTTTTGAAAGGGTTGTGTTTAGATTTGAAATGATGATCATATAAAGTAGATGTTAACGAGGTAATGTCATTAATACGGGGCGCCGAATGGGACTCTTGTGGTTTTGTACAAAATTCAATTCTGTCATAACAAAATCATTTTTGTCTTACAAAACTATGTGCTACAGACTTGTTTTGTGAGAACTTCAATTTTGTGATGACAAAATTCATTTGTGTAGACAAAATTCATTTTTGTCATGACAAAATTCAGTTTTGTAGACAAAATTCATATTTGTCATGACAAAAGTCAATTTTGTCTAAAAGGTATGTAAATATAAACATATTTGCATACAAAATTGACTTTTGTTACCTGATATGGAAATTAAATCACAAAAGTCAATTGTGTGAGGTAAGATTCAATTTTGTCAGACAAAATTGACTTTTGTGAAACAAAATTAACTTTTGTGAGACAAAATTGACTTTTGTGAGACAAAATTGACTTTTGTGAGACAAAATTGACTTTTGTGAGACAAAATTGACTTTTGTGAGACAAAATTCAATTTTGTGAGACAAAATTCAATTTTGTGAGACAAAATTCAATTTTGTGAGACAAAATTCAATTTTGTCATTTTTGTTGAGACAAAATTCAATTTTGTCATTTTTGTTGAGACAAAAGTCAATTTTGTTAATTTTGTTGAGACAAAAGTCAATTTTGTAAATTTTGTTGAGACAAAAGTCAATTTTGTTAATTTTGTTGAGACAAAAGTCAATTTTGTCAATTTTGTTGAGACAAAAGTCAATTTTGTCAATTTTGTTGAGACAAAAGTCAATTTTGTGACGACAAAATTCATTTTTGTGATGACAAAATTCACTTTTGTAACAACAAAATTGACTTTTATGAGACAAAATTGACTTTCGTGAGACAAAATTGACTTTCGTGTGACAAAAATCAATTTTGTTGAGACAAAATTCAATTTTGTTAATTTTGTTGAGACAAAATTCAATTTTGTTAATTTTGTTGAGACAAAATTCAATTTTGTCAATTTTGTTGAGACAAAAGTCAATTTTGTCAATTTTGTTGAGACAAAAGTCAATTTTGTCAATTTTGTCTCACAAAAGTCAATTTTGTGTAACAAAAGTCAATTTTGTGTAACAAAAGTCAATTTTGTGTAACAAAAGTCAATTTTGTGTAACAAAAGTCAATTTTGTGTAACAAAAGTCAATTTTGTATGCAAATTAGTTCACAGAAACCAAACTAAACTAATTTGAATACAAAATTGACTTTTGTCGCTCAATTTTCAAATTAGGTAACAAAAGTCAAGTCTGTGTAACAAAAATGAATTTTGTCATGACAAAAGTGACTTTTGTCCGCTGATAGATAATTTTGTATGACAAAATTTCAAATTTGTAGTATGATACAAATTTTGTTAAACTGAACTCATTTTTGTTGAACAAAAGTCACTTTTGTCCGTACAAAATTGAATTTTGAGTACAAAACCACAAGAGTCCCATTCGGCGCCCCGTAATTAAAGCATTTAAATTAAAGGTAAGAGTTTTAAAAATTCCGACGAAACTGCAACGGTATGATGAAAAGAACTATAGAAAAATACAAACTTGAAACAGACAAAAATATCAAAATCATAGAATGATCAGTGATAAGATATACTAATGCATAGTACACAAATCATCCTATCATTATTTCTTAAAACTCAATCATTTCGACCTATTATAAAGAAGGTAGATAGTTTATTTCAAAATTTTCAAAAGCAATACATACATCACATGCACTTTACATTATTCATTTTTATGACAATTGAATTCATTGTTTCGTTTTGTGTAGTGTTTTATGGAAGAAGGTTAAGGTGTTAAATCTCATTTAATCGAAATTCGATCGGGTAAACTAATCAACAATTCATATTATAGAGGTGGCGTAAACAAGTGAGAGGTTTAGCTAGTTTGCTATATAAAAAAATGCCTGTATCAATTCAGGAGTATCACAGTTTTTATCCATTTGTTTGATGTGTTTGAGCTTTTGATTTCGCAATTTAATTAGGTACTTTCCGTTGTGAATTTTCCTCGGAGTTTGGTATTTGTGTTATTTTACTTTTTACAATTCATAAAACCTAAGTCTCTGTCCTCATACAAATGTAGCAAAGCATTTGACTTTTCTACACTTTACGCAAGTGGTCACAAGACAAATTGAAAGAGTTGTAACTGGAATAAAGCGTTGCTGCTCACAAGGAATCTTTAAAAGAAAAGTTCCAAGTGGTGAAATTGAAGTCATCCCCTCGTAAATTTTACGAACACCATCACGAGTTGGTTTACCGTTATGGAATATATGGTTCAATTATGATAACGGATATGTTCCTAATGTCGTGAGTACAATCCCGCCCCTTTTCTTGAATGTGACCTACCGAATAAGACTTATTACAGGGTTTGTAATAACATGAGCAACACGGCGGGTGCCGTATGTAAAGCAGGCTCTGCTTGCCCTTCAAGGAGCACCTGAGAATACAGCCGCTTTTTTGTGGGGTTCATTTTGCTTAGTCCTGAGTTTCAATGTTGTGGTTGTGTTCTGTTGTTTGTCTGTTTGTCTGTTTCGTTTTTAGCCAAAGCGTTGTCTGTTTATTTTCGACATATGCGTTGAATGTCCCTCTGTTATATTTCTCGACTCTTTTAACGAAAGAATTTAAAAAAAATGCAATCATGCAGGCGCTGCATAATTAGATGAGCAAAATGTTTTGAACTTATACCTCAAATGCAAACGAAATCTGGGTAAAAATAAAGACAGTTTTACACAAAGGAATTAGAGAACAACATATCAACCAAAAAATATAACAAAAAGAATAAACACACAGGGATAATAGGAAATCTAAAAATCAAAATCCCACAAAAAAAAAACAACAAATATCATATAAAACTATGAAGAATAATCTCAGGATCCTAAATATAAAGCCTTAAAGAAGAGTTGCAAAGAAAACTGACAACGCATCGAAGACACGATTAAACCTCAAATGATGAAAAACTATTTGAGTGATACAAGAAGTAAAGACTTTTGTCAAACATGAAAGAAAGGGAAAAGATTTGTGTAACATCACTAATAAAGGAAGGAAACGTGTACACTGAACCAGAAGATAAGGCGAACATCCTTTTAATGCACATTTTAAACATACATTTTCTGAAAGAAGTAAATTCGCACAAGACCAACTTAGATCATCTGAGGGTATGAAAATAAAGAATAAGACAGATGCCAACTATTAGAAAATAACCTTGAATACAGAAGGCATAGAAATGTTGATAAAAACCTTAATTAAAACTGATCCTGTAGGCTCGGTGCAATGTTACCACGAATATTCAACTTGAAAGTGAGACAGCAACGCTTTTATTTTTACTGTTTACGAAATCCTTAAAAAAACTGTTCCAAACGACGATCCTCTTGAAAATGTATCTCAAATGTTAAAAAAGGACCAAAGTATACTCTGCAACAAAGTATCATGAAAGGCAGATCCTGTGAAACTCAACTCATGAAATTGATTGATCTAGTGAAAATCATAAACGTGGAACAAAGAGCTAATATACTGTTAATGAATTTTCTCAAGGCCTTTGATGAGAAAAACCTGAGCTTTCTTGTAAACAAATTTCAATCTGATAGAATTAGAGGCAACTTGTGGATAAATGGAATAACACACACTGTACTAAAGTTCCCCTGTATTCAATCTTTAGGCGAAATCTCTACCTCTTTTCCATAACGAAGTTGACTTGCAGGGAGATTTAAATGCTTCAGTTCGCCTGTTTGCAGACAAAAATATTGCCGGATTTAAAAAATGACATCCAAAAACTGTGAAAAAATATAATAAGAAGACTAAAATAAATCAGCAAGATGGGAACAATTATGGTCCATCAAATTTAAAAAAAAAACAGCATATAATCATATAATCTCCATGGGCAAAATTTAGGAGAAGAACAGGCGTCCAAATATTTAGGTCTAACCTTTGAAAATAACCTCAAATTGGATAACGTACACATAAATAAAACATTGCAAGAAAGGTAAGGAGCTACAGCTAGAAATGAGCCTCAAATGTTTGGGACCCAGATTAGTGACAAATAAGTACAAGCCAACTCCTTGAGTCTCACACATTCCCTACAATGAGTTAATTACTATTACAAAGAAGAAAGGAAGCCAGAAAAGTTATGATTTTACAAAATCGAGAATTACATGCACATTATATCAATAGCCAGAAGAGCGACACACACCACCAGTGTGTCTAGTACAAATTATATATAACTAGAGGCTCTTAAGAGCCTGTGTCGCTCATCTTGGTCTATGTGCATATTAAACAAAGGACACAGGTGGATTCATAAACACATTTGTGTTTTGGTGATGGTGATGTGTTTGTATATATTTCTTTACTGAACATTCTTACTACTAACAATGTTCTCTATCTATAATAAACTTGACTCTTTAGTTACAGAGGAAAACATACTATAAAAATTTACAAAATTTACCAAATTAATGAAAATTGTTAAAAATTGACTATAAACGGCAATAACTCCTTGAGGAGTCAACTGACCATTCTGGTCATGTTGACATATTTGTAGATCTTACTTTGCTGAACATTATTGCTGTTCACACTATATCTCTATCTATAATAGTATTCAATATAAATACCATAAACGGCAAAATTTCTTTAAAAATTACCAATTCAGGGGCATCAACCTAATAACCAGTTGACCAGTTCATCTGAAATCTTTACAGCAGATAGATATTGACTTGATAAAAAATTTAACACATGAGAGACTTGCTATAAATGCTTTTTGAGTTGTTAGCCAAAATCTACATTTAACCCCTATGTTCTATTTTTAGCCATCGAGGCCATCTTGGTTGGTTGGCTGGGTCACCGGACAAATTTTAAAATCAAAGACCCTAATAATGATTGTGGCAAAGTTTGGTTAAAATATGGCCCAGTAGTTTCAGCGGAAATTTTTGTAAAAGATTACAAAAATTAACGAAAAATTTGGTAAAAATGACTATAAAGGGCAATAACTCCTTAAGGGGTAAATTTTTGTCATTTTGACATATTTTTAGCTCTTACTTTGATGAACATTAATGATGTTAATAGTTTATCTCTATCTATAAAAATATTCAAAATAATATCCAAAAAAACGACAAAAATTCCCTAAAATTATCAATTCAGGGGCAGCAACCCAACAGCCAGTTGTCTGATTCATCTGAAAATTTCAGGGCAAATAGATCTTGACTTGATAAACAATTTTATCCCGTCAAATTTGCTTTTAATGCTTTGGTTTCAGAGTAAAAAGCCAAAATCTACATTTTACACCTCTGTTCAATTTTTAGCCATGGCGGCCGTGCAGGATCAGCTCCTGATTATCCATTAGCTTTCCCATGTTACGCTGATCAGATGGTTAAATGACAAATTTGTTTTTGAGGCTCCAGTACAGTAAATCCGCGTCAGCGATACTCTGACGACGGACGACGGACGGCAAGTGATGAGAAAAGCTAAAAAAAAATTAAAGATAAAAAAGCATACCAAGTGCCACAGTCGACAAGTTGATGCACATTAGATGTCATACTTCCATAGACTATAATGTCTTAAATAATTTAATTTCACGTGACGTGTACAGTTGTTTCTTTTGATAGCAGCACACCTGTTTCACATGATGCCTTCTCCCGCAAACGGAACTTGTTAGAAATAACTTCTAATGACAGAATCTTCAACTTGTTGAAGGTGGTTATCATCCGACAGAAAGATAAATTTTCTTAACGATATACCCATTATTTAACATCCATCAAAAATGTTGGCTAAATAGAAAAATCTTAAATACTTCTAAATTTATATCAGATTTACCAAAAATTATCTATTTACAAATTCCTTGATTGTGTTTTGTTTATATTGGTTATGGCTTCATTTGACGATAAAACATTGTATTCTTTTTGTATTGTTGTCCGGTACATTGAGGACATGTCTGTCGTTTCACACCATTCGGCAGGTATAAGTAACTTTCCAAAAACCACTTGTACAACATTTAGATTATTTTAATTTGTCCATTTGATTTCTACTCTTCAAATTTAAAATCGAAATTATGTAATTTTATAACCAACCCTTAATTGTTTTCTGATGTATTAGCAAATAACCAGTATTGATTCGCAAAATATTATAATCTAGCTATCATCATCGATAAGAGGATAATTTTAACGATAATTTTATCACTTAATCAAACATCATTCATTATGGTATTTTCTAATTAGATAAGAATATAAAAACAAAATAGGAACGGTAATTGATGAAGAACTATATGTCATTGTCAATTTTCTTGGAACTGAATTATGTTATGAAGGAGTGATATGACAAATGACTGTGATGTGACTTGGTACAGGTAAACACAGACATATGGTGCAGTTTACTCACATTCATGCAGAGGATTAAGTCATTTCCAAAACAGAAAAAATAAGAAAAAAATTGAATAGAGACCCATTAATCCAAACTAAAAATATCAAATTAATTTATGACAAGATCCTTTACGAATGACAGCTGCTGCAACATATTCCAGTACGATAAAAGATATAAGAATATGCCTAACTGAGAAATTTAAGATAGTTCATGTTGTGTACACGGTGATGCGGTTAGCGAATATAGAATACATATCTTTTGAAATCATAGTAATTTGTTTGTTATTCGTATTTCCTGTCAATTTGTATTAAATCATTAATGTTTGCACCAAGATTTGTGTGAAGTTTACTGGCAATGCACAGATTACTGTTCATATCATACTGAAATATTGTGATTAAAACCATTTCAAGAGAATAAGAACGCATATAGGGCGACAATATTGTCTTCTGGAGTCTGACCACAGACACTTGTCTCAGAAAAAAAATTGCCTTTATACCTTAATATAACACTTTAAGGTATATAGGATTTTTTCTGATACAATTGCCTGTAGCCTGACTTTCGTTTTTGACGGAGTATATACATTTTCATCTTCATGACTTTTTTGCGCGATCTCACTTTTGTGCTCATTTATAGTCTGAATTTTGTTAAAATTGTTAATTATCGTTCTGATTTTAGCTATATATTAGTTATTTCAATTCGTACCAGGTCAGAAAATTCAATTTCAAGTCCCCTGCTCCTCCGGGCACCGCTCGCCCCGATAACCAAATGATAATCTAATGAAAAAATAAAATGATGACACAATAGAAGCAACAAAGATACTCAGTCATTTTCTCTATATCGAATGTTGGATAGGAATTGATTTGTGCAGTCACTAGTGTCATAAATCTAAATGTTATCGTAAACTAGTTAACAAATATCAATAAAATCTCCAATACTTAATGGCAAACTGCACTTCGTATTCGATCCAGATTATATTTGGATTCGGATTTATTACAGCAAAAAGTGAACCAAATATCTATACCTACCAAACCAATGAATAACTTTCAGTGAATCAGCTCCGTGTAAGTAGAACTGTATAATGCTCATCATAGATGTAGGTATTACATATATGGGCTATGTCTTATTTGGTATATAAGGTATCAGGGTTGTTCGCTCCCAATACATGTTCGCACTCTTCACGTTCGCACCTCGCACGTTCGCACCCAAAGTCCGTTCGCACCCAATTTTAATCAAATTACAGTTGAATAATTATTGTTTTAAATTGCTTTGATGTTAATACTGCATGTATTTAGCTTATAAATTTAAGATTTAAAAAGAAAAACACACAAGATAATTGTTTTTTTTATAGCTTTGCCCCATTCATCCAAAACAATGGAACAAAAATTATAGCAAACCACTTTCCAAGACTTGATCAATTTATTCAACACAAAAACAAAAACGTTGTCAGAATCTCACTTTATTTTGAAGAAATGAAATAAAGATATATATAGTAATACACTAACCGAAATATGATTAACATTTATTTTGCACAAACAGAAAAGCCAAGTTGTCTTACTTTATTGGGTGCGAACGTGTAGGGTGCGAAAGTGAATGGGAGCGAACGGACCCAATTTCGTCTTACTATATGATTTTTCCTCAGCCGTTTTTTCTCCCTTCTGTGGTTACAGAATAAAAAATCTAATTTTAAATATCGATGTATTTTATTTACTAAATCATATGATCCAAAGACATGAATATAAATCAAAACAAACTCAAAAATACAATATAACTAGAGTGGGGGGCTCATATTCGCCGGGGACACAATTTCGCCGTTTTATGATTTTGGGGTGTAAAAACTTCAAAGGATGGCTGAAATGGAGGAAATTAATACACCGATAAATTATGATTTTATAACAAATATGATTATTTTGTAAACTTAAATAAAATTACGGCACTTACTGCAAAAGGGCCGAAATACGGTCATCGAATTGAATTTCGGTCAATTTCCTGAAAGAAAACAGGTTTTTCAAAGATTTTTTTCTTAGTTATTTTTTGACTGATTGGCCTAAATTTCTGTTTTTTACACCGTTGAAATGTCTGCTGTTCATCTATAATGAGATTTATTTGATAAATATTATATAAAGCTGCAGTTATTTGGTTTTAAAAAGATGTATAAACACGGCGAATATGTGTCCCCCATTGACAAAATATCAGGAAATTTCAAACACCCTTTAACCCAACTTTACAGATGATTATTTTCAAACAAACATGTTTTCAAGCTTAGAAATGATTTGCATTTGAAGTTATCTTCATATAGAAATATCGGTATACTTCAAAAACATTTAGACCTGAGCATAAACTGTAGAAAACATGAAAAGATGTGGCGAAAATGAGCACCCCACTCTACTAGTACTGCCATTCAACCTTTTACACAAGGCACTGGCTACGGTTACATGGAAATGTAACAATAATAAAAATATTATTGTTACATTGGAGACTAATTGCCGGAATGCAAAGTTGGGTAGGGAACTGATAAATTACGAATGTAACAATAATTATTGAGGCTACGGTTACATTGCGTTATTGTTACATGAAAAAACGGCAATGTACGATGGGACTAGTAATATGTACTAAATAATAAAAATTGAAAACATTTATTTTATATTTACAATACATACAATTATTACATACAATTTCTTTATTTAATTTTATTTACAATGACAGTTTCTACATATCCAGTAAGTGTTTTTGGAGCATTTTAAAGTCCGACACATTTTTTTTTAAAAAACATCTCCAAACAATATTTGTATATAGGTAATACCAAATAATTCTTGTAATTCCGAATTATACACAAGAATCTAAAATTAAAAATCATACAAGACTAACAAAGGTCAGAGGCTCCTGACTTGGGACAGTATCTTTAAGAACATCAAAACCATTAATACGTAAAACTATTCAAACACTATTTATTGAATAATAATATTTATTATTTGTCATTATTACAAGTTTTATTTGGTACATATGAAAGAATTAAGCAACAAAACCGTAGAAGATTTAAATTTAATAAATCTAGCGTATATTACTGTTTTTCATGTAACAATAATGCAATGTAACCGTAGCCTCAATAATTATTGTTACATTCGTAATTAATCAGTTCCTTACCCAACTTTGCATTCCGGCATTTAGTCTCCAATGTAACAATAATATTTTTATTATTGTTACATATCCATGTAACCGTAGCCAGTGCCTTTACACAACTGTCCTACTATCCTTACTAAGTCATTCAGAGAAAACGCGGATGAGGAACAGTTCTTATCCGGCATTGATTTCTAACTTCTTTCGTTGAGCTATTTCCGCTATAAACAAAAATAATCAAGATATTTATTTCATTCATGATACTTTAATTATCATGTATGTCTCAGATTCTAATATCTTCCCTTCAAAGGGGATGAGAATAAGGATTTGCCATATGGATGGACGTAACTATGTGATCGACCTGAACTCGAATATAAAGATTGACGAACTAAAAATAATGTCTTTAAGTCACTTTAATGACCCAGCAGAAAGCATTAAAACTTCGTTGTATCACAAGGTTTTACTCGTAAGAACTGGTCAGGTGTTATCTGAAGAGAAAACGATATCAGAAGAAGGAGTCAAAGAAAATGGTAATTTGTGAAAAGCAAATGATAAGAATAAATCACCTCTGCTATTAAAATACAAATGGCAAAAGTAATCGACTTTCCAGGGATCTCCATGGATGGAAATTGAACCATGGGGGAACTTTCACCATCATAAACCATATCTATGCCGTACAGTGTAGCGCGATCGAAAGTATTTCATCCCTCCACATAAGGATAGGTGAACATGCTAATTCATTTGAATTTTCATTATAAATACTATATACAGTACAGGTAGGGACTTATTTTTATGGAAGCCTTAATCCGTCTAGATGTCAGACTGGTCGGACAATTGTCCCAGTGTAATTAACACCTGCTGTGCAATATCCAAGTGGAAGGTCGTAAATCACTCTGTACCAGCTTGATTAGAATTAAATTTTACCTGTACAGATATATTTGTATGTATGGAGAATAGATAAATGTAAAATATTGTTTTGTATTCAAAGAGAAAGAATTGAAATTAAAATTAAATATAAGAATTTAAATTAAAAATTAAATATTTAGAATTAAAATTAAAATTAAATATCATGAACGTGGGATTTTTTTTTATATAATTTGAAAATTAAATAAAGACGATTTTTAACAATATATTGTGTTGCCAATTATTATAATAGTTTTGTGCCTATAAACTATTTTGTATTTGCATTTGTATTTGTAAACCGTAAATATTTCATCTTATTCAAAATGATAAGCCTAATAACAACCAAGACTGTTTTCAATCGAAGTTTAAATCAAATTGTTGAGACATCAATCCCGTAAATTGTACAAGTTTTC
Organism: Mytilus trossulus; assembly: GCF_036588685.1. Taxonomy (NCBI): domain Eukaryota; kingdom Metazoa; phylum Mollusca; class Bivalvia; order Mytilida; family Mytilidae; genus Mytilus; species Mytilus trossulus. The sequence goes on along the minus strand of NC_086374.1, from coordinate 40,500,209 downwards.
ATTGATGGTTATATTATTTCCCCCTTTTAACGTCCTGTTCCTTGATATGTTATTATTAGAAACACAATTCTAAGTATAAGGCCAACATATCGTATTTATAAAATATGTATTTAAGCATTGTGAATAAAGTTATTTTCCTTTTCATACAACTTTCCCCGTCGGAGCCTCTACATCAATTCACACCTGTCAATCATTTCTCGCAAGTAAAACGTTTTGGTCAGACAGATCACTCGTGCTTTCTATTTTGACATATTTTCCGTTTATCTCTTTGAAAGGCAAACAATTATTTATAACGCCGTGATCATATTTCGATTCCTATTTTTTATTTTACAAAAAATTGTTGACACTCGAGATATTGCCTTTCTATTTTCATGTCTCGACTATTTTATGAAAATCGCCGGTGTTTTGTATTATAAATATATTTTACGAATCGATACACGAAAATCAAAAATTAACCTTATATAGTTTATTGAATAAATGCACATTTATACCCCAATGGGGTTGAAGGCTAATCGTACTAGTCATTATTAGCTGTCTTTACTTTTTCGTCGTACTTCTAGTCATTCTATAGCTCGCGCAGTCCGTAAGAATTTTTAAATCGATGTTGTATTATTTCCGAAGTTTAAAGGAGTTCTCCAAATTAGATTATTTAAATGGGAACCAGGGAAATGACTGATAAAAATAAAACAAAAATAGTTTAAGAAGACTAAATCTTGTTTTGATTTTACATGTATGTAAATCGATTAAATTTCTATTTTGGTCAATCGATCAAGAGCCTCAAAACTAACGCACAATTATACTGTCAATCATTCCACATCAAATTTAATCATGAATGGATTTTCCCACGGTCGTTCAGTAAGGTCACCTGAGTTTACTGTTACGACATTTCCCGCCATATAAAAATCTCGTGCAGTGAACAAAATCGATCTTTAATATCTTTTATTAGCATTCAATAATATTGTGAGTGGAGTCAAGTTAAAGTTCAACCACGTGTACACGCTGTTGATCACTAATATGTGTATCATGGAATTATCTTTTCACGGCAAATTTTTCTCAACAGATTGCTGTTAAAAATATATAACATACAAGTTTCCTTTTTTACATGGATTGTGCGTAAATTAATATTATGCAATTAATTTAAGTTCGGGATTTCGGGATTAACACTTTCGGAATCTGGGAATTCTTTATTTTCGCGATGTCGGGATTTTGATTTATTTAAATTCGGGACCTTGGGACTTCGTGTTTTTAAGCCCGGGATTTCGAGATCCGGACCCTATTAACCCCCTACCCCCAAATGCAGATCAATTATATAAATTTAGCATAATGAACAAACACGGAAATTTTAAAATAAACTTATGTCCGAGAAGAATCAATATCTTCTTCTAGTGTTATTATTTGTGTTCTATTTTAGTTATACATCTCCAACTTTGAAGTTTCGGACAATAAATTGTTTACAGTAAAAAGTAAAAACTACAAAGAATTTTATCTCGGAACTGACCCAACACAGACTGAATATTAAATACATATGATAGAAATATTTTGCATGTGGCCGCGTCAAACTAACCCTTGAGACAGCATTCTGCTAATCAATGGATTTACTTGTAAAACAAAAATAACCGTAAGCTTCCCGAAATAGAATACATGTAAAAATATTAATGTTTGAAATTTTATGCAAACAAATAAGAAAAAGATACACAAAAAAACAAAAAAATAAACAACAAGGAACATAGAACAAAACTAATTTTGAGGAACAAATTAGAAAATAAATAGCAGTTAAAATATAAAAACCATAATTAAAAAAATAGGCTATTTTTATTAAAACAGTTTCTCCAGTACATCACCTGTAAAAATATTTTATGTCATAAACGATGTAATCAATAAAGTGACTGAGAGGTTAAAATTACAGGTAACCTGGTTCTGAAATCAGTGAACCGTAATTCTAGCAGCACGGATTAAGATGAAAGGACAAATATATTGCCAATCACACCTGGATTTGTTGATTAATGACCATACTACCTACCATAAAAATGTCCGATTATTCATATCCGACTAGACGGATTAAGACATCCATAAAAATAAGTCCCTACCCGTACTGTAGAAGTATATATATTTTCAATAATTGGGCGTTTTTAGCCCTTCAAAGGCCGAACTCTCATGCCCCCTCCCTTTCCTTTAGTTGAGAATGACCAATAGCTATTAAGAAGGTCCCCATTGAGTTTTCTTGCTTTTTTTGGTAATTGTTATGGGGGTTAATAATCGTGTGAAGCTTATTTTTCACGGACACTAGTCAAATTCAGAAGTCATGAACCAATTACCGGTATGGCTGGTTTGCAGCAACAAAGGATTTTAAAGCAAACGTTGTCAAATGAAAAGATTTTTAATTACTTTATCTAGCAAATCGATGCTATGCAACATGCATCTTTCGAGTCTGAATAGAAACCGGAAACACGGATGTATCAATTTGATTGTAAACTACGAAAATTTCAGAATTATGATACGATATTTCTTTACAGGAAATATTAAAAGTTTTTACTTTTTAACTTTTAAAGTAATTCTATTATATTGTTACAATACAGCAGTACTCGAGTGTTATGAAATAATAATGACTGTTTTACGTCTTATGTTGTACTTCTTTAAAAGGGGGATGCTGCTTGCGTAACTGTCAAATTAAAACATGTGTTCGACTTGTTAAACTTTGTAACTGGATTATTAATTTATTCATTTAATATGAAATAATATAAGCATTTGCGGAAAATAAGTTAAATATTCGACAAATGAATCATCTATCTTCAGATAATATTCTCCTGTCTGGTTTGTTAATCTACCTGTACAAGCTCAGGTACAAGTGATTAGTGATCTAAATCTGGATATCCATCAGGCGTTAGAACTGTATTGGATTATACTATAAAAAAGCCTGAGGGTTATGCAATTACATGCATTTGATTATAATTGCTAAAAAAAATGGCGTCAGGCTATAAAAAAGATCACAGTTTTGAACGATAGCGGAAGACAATTGAACGATGGGGCGAGTCATTTGACTATGGCGCAAGACATTTGAACGATGGTGGGGCGCCACCGTTAAACAGGCCATGGAGATCCCTGCTTTCAAAACATTTTTAAGTTGTGTAACTCTTACTCAGTCTTCACGCTGAGTGGCAGCCCAGGCTAGTAAAATTGCTCTCTGGCCTGTAAAAATTATATCTACAGGCCAACAGAATCTACAATGTAACTAAAAATTTTCAAACATTGAGCTCCGGGCCTGTAGATTTAAAAGTTTGCCGTGAAGACTGGTTGTTGTCTCATCCTATGTCAAATTGTGGTAATTTCTGTTTGTTTCAAATTTAGTCAAAAGAATTTCATGGTTACTACATGTAAGTACATTCACATGTACATGTATTTCTTTCAAATATACGAGTACATCCTGTCTTGTGCTGTACAATGTACATGTGATATTGAATAGCTGTATCAATAAGAATAAAGACTATGCAAAGCATAGTCATGCACAGGTGGATTAGGGGGGCCAGGGGCCCAGCCCCCCCCCCCCCTTTTGAGAAAAAAAAATTTGGTTGCTTATAATAAAGGGAATTACTGAGGCATGAAGAAATTAGGCCCCCTTTTAGGCAGCCAGTGGGCCCCCACTTATGAAAAATTTCTGGATCCATCACTGTCATGGCATGTACTTCAGCTTGATTTCAATAACTGAGCCCACATTGTTGTTTCCTTAATATCAAAAAATAATATTTTACCATTTTAGCCTATACTGGTCCCCTATACCATGTACATGTAAAATGTATACTGAACAAAATGTTTATATTAAAAAGTGCCAATGCTACTGCAATGGAGAAAAATGCAGATTTTTAAAATGATTTGAATCCGATTTTTATTTTCAGTTAAGTATGGATTAGACAATAAACATGTGATAAATATTTTATATTTTTCAGATGAACTGATGTTGCTGAAGAAAAGATTGACACCCTCACCTTTAGAGAGTAAAGATGGCCTGGTAAATGTAAGATTGGACGAGATAATTATCCTATGAATAAACTTACTATTATTATATACTGTATTATATATATTAATCAACAGTCTGAAATTCAGTTCTGATTTTCGCTTTTTTGAAACTTAGTACTAATAGAATGACATTAGTGACTGGAAATTTGCAAATGCACCTACAAATGCAAATATGGTATTGCTTTAATTTCTTACTTGCACAAATAAATATTTAGTTCTTCATTCAAATTGTCTTTGTTGAATGTACATGCATATCTGTAAAATTTATAACTTGAATAATTTATAATTAGACAATATTAAACTTTTAAAGACTGTACATTGATGTTTTTATATTATTTATCTGAAAAGAAAGACGAAAGCAGGAAAGGACCAACAGCTGAAGAAATTAAAGAAATAACAGGAGAACTGTCAGCTACTAAAAGAGGACCTCAGCCTGAAGTGTCGAATGATGATGTAAGTTTGTCACTAAGTTAAAGGCTTTCTTCAAGAAGGGTGCCTACATTTTCAAATGATCATTTTGAATATGTAAAAATAATTCTTTATTTTATATGTTTTCTTAAAATATAAGAAACACAAAATTCTTTTTCTATATATTGGATTACATCAATCTTTGAACATGAACATACAGAGACTGCAAGCCTGTCTAAAAACAATTGAAACAATATCAGATTTATTACCTTATGAATAACATAAAACATTATTGTTACAAAAGTGAATGATAAAAACTTCTTTGCTTGAGGTCAGTTTATTTTGGAGATAAGCTTAATCTCTTGGATCATTTCTTACAGTTCTTGTAAAAGAAACTTGTGGATTAAACATTTTTATGCCCCACCTACGATAGTAGAGGGCCATTATGTTTTCTGGTCTGTGTGTCCATTCATCCGTCTGTCTTACTTCAGGTTAAAGTTTTTGGTCAAGGTAGCTTTTGGTGAAGTTGAAGTCCAATCAACTTGAAACTTAATACATATGTGCCTATGGTATGATCTTTTTAATTTAAATGCAAAAAATAAAGTTTTATCCCAATTTCAGGGGCCAATAAACATAGAAAATGATAGTGCGAGTGGGGCATCCATGTACTATGGACACATTCTTGTTTAGACTAACTTTCAGTTTATTTGTATTTTTATTTAGTTTCATTCAGAGTTGCAAAAGATTTTGGTAGCTTTGGTGGAGTTATCACAGAAATTGCTATGTATGAATCCAGATGTATCTAAATTATTTAAAGGGGCTGAAGGTAAGTCTTTATATGGACTATTTTCATACATACATGAATATAAGCATCTTTGATTTTTATAAATACAAGACAAGTCAGCCACAAGAGTTCTCTAGTTGCATTTTAAATTCTTTTTCTGATGAATCAACCTGTGGAAATTTCAGCAAAATTCATGTCAAAGTTTGATGATATAAAGTATGTACAATGCTGCCAATGCAAATAGTATTACACCAATAAGTTAATAGGAACACTTGTAGAATTACATGTATTAAAATAATGTATACGTCTTTCATTATAACAATTAATGATTAATTTGTTAATGGATGAATTGTCAGTTCAGGATGTCACACATACTTTTATTGCCATGGAAAGTTTTAAGAAAAACAGAATTTGCAACTGGTTCGCCAGTAGTTAAAACAAAGATTTATCAGATCTTTTGCCTATAAGTTGGTTACAATCTAAGTAAAAGTGAAAATATTAATTTGGGAAATGTTTCTAGTTGGATTGATTTTGATTTAATTTTCAGGTTTATCAAATGAGACAGAAGTAAAGGCTGATGAAGATTTAGTAAAACAACTAACAGACATGGGTTTCTCTGTGTCCAAAGTAACCAAAGCTTTAGAACAAACAAAGTAAGGAATAACATACAAAAGGGGTAACTATGACCTTAACCTTAAACTGTAGTAATACTTCAATATTGGTTCAGATCTCCCTTTCTTTATGGGTGATGTGACATCTAAGTCAGGTTGCATTCCCATGCGTAGCTCTTGATTCAGTATCCCGAAACCACATTTATGTGCATATTACAGTCTGCTTTTAATAAACTGTAAACATGTACATGGTGACATCGAAATCAATAGAGATCTTATCTCATTATATGTGACCATATATTCAAGTAAGGTTGCAATCTAATATAGAAGGGAGGAAAAAGATTCCAAAGATATATTCAAACTAACGAGTCGAAAATTAACTGACAATGCCATGGTAAAAAAAGTAAAACCAAAAGACAATCAACTGTTTACAAAACACAACATACATGTAGAAAACTAAGACTTATCAGCACTTACCTCACCACAGACCAGGAAAATCTAAGGTGCTCTGGAAAGGTCAGCATATTCTGCTCAACATGTAGCAACTGTTGTGTTGCGAATGTACTTGCTTAATTAACAAAATCTCTCATTCATGTACCCAGTACATAAATTCAATATAATTGAATTGTTGTTTATTTATATTTTTGGTTAAAAGTATTATCTGTGTTGTAGAAACTCTTTTAATTCAGCAATGGAATGGCTTTTACAACATGCATTAGACCCTGAACCAGAAAATACACAGGAGGATCAGGTATTTATCATTTAAAGTCTTATAACATTACATGCAGGTCTACTTCTTACTGACACAGCTCATATATTACTGTTGTTAATAGGATTAAAAATATTTCATGAAAGTTTGTCTCCAATTTAATCAACATATTTATAACTAAAGATAATACATTTCTAACAAATAAAATGGACCAAAAGAGTTAGAAACTGTGAAACTTGTTAAAGAGAAAGAGAAACGGTATTCATACAATCTAAATATAGCAAGGGAAAAGGCATTCTGTATCAATTTCATAGAATCTAATTATAACAAGGGAAAATACATTCATACAATCTAAATATAGCAAGAGAAAAGGCATTCATACAATCTAATTATAGCAAGAGAAAAGGCATTCATACAATCTAATTATAACAAGGGAAAATACATTCATACTATCTAAATATAGCAAGGGTAAAGGCATTCATACAATCTAATTATAGCATATGTCTATTTTACTTTGTAGGTAGAAGGTGCCACAGGAATAACTTTACCAGAAACCATAAAGGAAGACACACATCAAAGTAATCTTCAGTCTCTACGAGCTCTAGGGAAGAAAGAATTCAAACCTAATCCTCAGGCCTTGTTAAATCTTGTAGAGATGGGATTTGATGAGGCAGAAGTTATTGAAGCTTTAAAGGTTTCCAGGAATGAACAGAATGGTGCTGTAAGTGATGATGTGTCTGAATATGAATATACCATAAGCAACCCTAAAATTGTGATGTTATTGTTCCACAAACAACAGTAGTGTATATCATTAAAGGGGGTTATCAAATTAATTTATAGTCTTTCAAACTTCTACTGACAGTGAAAAAGGGAGAGAGCTAGTGAAGAAAATTTTATTTGATTTTTATACGACCGCAAAATTATTTTGGTCTTATATTGATATCACGTTGGCGTTGTCGTCTTAGTCATTTGGTTTTCGCACTATAACTTTAGTATAAGTAAATAGAAATCTATGAAATGTAAACACAAGGTTTATAACCACAAAAAGAAGGTTGGGATTGATTTTGGGAGTTTACTTCTACTAAAGTTATGGTGCGAAAACCAAGAAAAAATCAAATAAATTCTGGTTAAAATTGAGAAAGGAAATGGGGAATGTTTCAAAGCGACAACAACTTGACCATAGAGCAGACAACAGCCGAAGGCCACCAATAGGTCTTCAATGTAGCGAGAATTTCCGCACACGTAGATGTGCTTCAGCTGGGCCCTAAAAAATATGTATACTAGTACAGTGATAATGGACGTCATACTAAACTCTGAATTATACACAAGAAACTAAATTTAAAATTAATAGTTCACTTTTTACTTCCTTTTTTTTGTATCAGAAATTGGTTTGAAACAGTAAATTTTAAATTATAAAAAAACATTTTTTATTAATGAATTCCCCATCAATCATTATGTCTCTTTTAGTCATTTGAATTTTTACAAGAAGTGAATATATAATTTTTGCTATCAAGAAAAATCTGCATTTCAATAAAATAAGTTTTTTGATTTGTTTATGTTGAAAAAGTACATTTGCAATACTGCCAATACCCTGTGCTGAAAAAATACTTTATAAATTGATCAAAAGGCACTCTACAACTTTTAATCTTCAATGTCATTATGACATATGACCTATGTTTCAACTAACAAAATGCCCAAAACAACATTTTCAGATAAATGAATGAAGGACTATTTGGATAAGATATAAACTGCAGTTTAAATAAAATTGTGCAAATTAAAAGACCCATATTATTTATTTTGAGCTCATTTTATCTTCAGACTTCACTGATATTCCAGCTAAAGACCTGCTGTTAATACAATTGTCAGCAATACTGTTTGTAAATGTTCTTTTGTCCCCATCATTCCTTAATATGAAATTATTCAAACTACTCTTCCTATCTTTCCCCAGGTGCTAATCAGCACTTTGAATTTTGGAGTAGAATGTTGGCATAAACAATAGATATTCAACCTGTGAGCACATGTTTTTTTTTTAAAGTTATAAAAATCTAGATCTATTTTGTGTTGAAAAGGAAATGCAGGATTAAATAAAATTAGTTGAACTAAAAAGTTGTGTCACTTTGGACCCTGAATAGGGCTTTTTCTTGTCAACCTTTTTTCAGGTATTGATTTGGTGTGGTGTAATGTCATTTCTCATTAAATAGCTACAATTTACTTCTTTAGTTTAAACTACAGCTGGTTACACATTTTAACATATTCTAGGACAGTCCAGTCATCAATGTTAGTAGTGCAAGTGCAAAATTGAAAGCATAGTAAGATTATAATTCTCCTTCATCTCCAATAAAGTACAGGCTTCTGGAATACTCTAATTGAACAAGAATTGATATGTATTCAACAAGAAAATGGCTATTAGGAAAGATTTTTGTTTGAATATTTTCAGTGTGAGTGGTTGCTAGGAGACAGAAAAACTAGAATTGAGGAAAGTGAACCAGAAGGTTTAGATTCATCTAGTCAAATGTACAAAGCTTTAGTGTCAAATCCTAATGTTCAGCTGGGCTTAAATAATCCAAGATGTTTATTAGGTAAGATGTCAGTTAAATGTTATCTTTAATATCAATTATAGAATACATTAAGTGTAGTATTTTACTTCAGGTTCTAACCAATAACTATAATATGTGTCTTTTAGTGCAAACCTATTCAATATAACAAAAGCAAATAAGTTTAATACAAATATTTATGATTGTAAAGAAGTTGTTTCTGTTATCACAAATACATAGCAGGCAAAAATTTCTGAATAAAAATTAACAATTTATGAAACAGATCAAATTAGACAATAAAAGAAATAAATGCATTATCTTTTATAATGTTTTTTTCTTCCAAAAGTAAACTTGATGAACAACATGGGAATCACCAATTTATTTTAGTTTTAACTCAAACACAAATCCTGCAAAATATTTGAACTTTGATATTTTCATACTGATAATCTATATCTGAAAATGACATCCCAGTCAATAATTACATATTATTTATTTGCATATCAGTTATACAGCTTACAGAATTACTAAATAGATTTTTATATTTCAGCTATGATACAACTATTAGAAAGCCCTTTAACCTTACACCAGTGGCTGAGTGACCCAGAAACTGGACCATTTATTGTTCATATTACAAGGATATACCATTCTTGGAAATATTCTAGTGAAACTGACAACGATGGACAAATCAAATAATTTATTGTTTATATCTGTGATATTGATTTGTGATACCTGTTATTTAAAGTGCCTTAATTATTTATTGATAATAAAAAAAAACATATTTGCTAATTAACTGTATTGTATTACTGTTAAGTTCACCTCAATCATAGAAAATGTTGGTTTGAAGAGGAATTTTGGAAGAAATTTGACTTAAAGAATTATTTGATATTGTGTAAGATAATGATTATCTCAATCACCTTTGTTTGTTTTTTTTAACAAACTTTGAATAGATTTAACTAATGCGATTTTGTTTAGTTAACAAGTCATTTAACTTGACCTCATCAAAATTATTCACAACAGTTACCTCTAGAAATAAAAACAGCTCAACACAATGAGCACAGACCTTTTTTCAGATATTAAAATTAGGAAATGTGGTGTGATTGCTTATGAGACAACAATCTGACCACAAAAAAAAACAAACATTTTTTCAGATATATGAATACAGAGATGTGTATTATTGCTGATGAGATGTATAGATGTGATTATGTTATAAAATTAATAATCCTCAGGTTGCTATTTATCAATTATTTTCACTTATGCAATTCTAGTTTCGTCAAACATAGACATCCAAAACTTGTTTTGAATTGCTACATATGGGTACATATCTTTCTTTCAAAAATATAATAAAGTGAAAACATAGACATCTTAAACTTGTTTTGAATTGCTACATATGGGTACATTTCTTTCTTTCAAACATATAATAAAGTGAAATAATAATATTTTCACTTTCCTCAATTCTAGTTTTTCTGTCTCCTAGCAACCACTCACACTGAAAATATTCATACAAGAATATTTCCTAATAGTAATTTTCTTGTTGAATACATTACAATTCCAGTTCAATCAGAGTATTCCAGAAGTCTGTACTTTATTGGAGATAAAGTAGAATTATAGTATTATTTTTGATAGATAGACACATGACAATGTATCATAATGTTTCTACTCTGTTCCACATGAGGGAATAACAAGCTTGAAAACCACATTTAAGTCGGATTTTTGTGACCATGAGTTTTAAGTAAAATTGAAATTAGTATCCTAAGTGTAAGTACGTTTCATATACAACACTATAAAATCTACTTATTTAGAATTATTTCACTTTATTATATGTTTGAAAGAAAGATATGTACCCATATGTAGCAATTCAAAACAAGTTTTGGATGTCTATGTTTGACGAAACAAATGAAAACAACATGTTTTAAATTTCATGCATCTGAAGGGCTTTTCTAGATTTCCCTTCATCAGAAACCCTCAAAGCTGAACATTTGAAAGCCAAGGATGCATAAGGCCAGAAAATGTTGAAGAGATATAAACCAAAGATGACTCCAAAAAATATCCAAATCCATCTAAAGGTAACTTTGCCTGAGGGAGTTGAAACATAAGTTTCTGCATTATTTCAAATTTATAAACAGGCAATTTTAGATAGTTTATTATAAATTAGGTAAGTTTCGAAGACCTGATTACTGAGCTGTTGATACCATTGGGAATTAATAATCAGCAGATGTATCATTTCAGTGGTATGAAAACTGAAAACAAAACGTTATGAATTTCGGGCATATGAAACGCTTGTTTGGATTTACCTCTATCTTGTACGTTCAATGCCTAATATTGGTAATCCAAGAATTTATAAGGAAAGAAAACGTTAAAGAATATATAAATCTTAAAATGAAAATACAAAGTTACAAATCCAAATTTACCTGAGGGAGTTGAAACCTAAGTTTGTCTTTTATTCCAAAGTTTATTAACGGCAATTTTCGAAAGGTTGTTATAAATCATATCAGTGCCAAAGTACTGACTACTGAGCTGATACCATCAGCGACTTGTAGTTCACCAGCAGAGGTATCGACTCAGTGCTTTAACAAATTAAACAACATATTATAAATTTCATGCTTATGAAGCGTTTTTCTGGATTAGCTCCATCATGAATGCTCAAAGCCGTATTTGGAAGCCAAGGATTTATAAGGACAAAAAACTCTGAAGAGCTATAACCAAAAAGACATAAAAAATTGCAAAATCCATCTGAGGCTAACTTTGCCTGAGGGAGTTGAAACTTCAATTTTTGTTAAATTAAAAAAAATATAACTTGTTTGGCTTTATAAATGTTTTGATATGAGCGTCACTGATGAGTCTTATGTAGACAAAACGCGCGTCTGGCGTACTAAGTTATAATCCTGGTACCTTGATAAAATATAAACGGCAATTTCAGAAAGTTTTTTATAAATCATGTCAGTATAAAAAAAACTGACGACTGAGATGGTGATACCATTATGGAAAAAAGTAAAATCACAAAAATACTGAACTCAGAGGAAAATCAATTTGGAAAGTCCATAATCACATGGCAAAATCAAAAAACAAAACGCATCAAAAACGAATGGACAAGAACTGTCATATTCCTGACTTGGTACAGGCATTTTCAAATGTAGAAAATGGTGGATTAAACCTGGTTCTATAGCGCTTACCCTCTCACTACCAGCAGTGGTATCGACTCAATGCATTAAAAAGTTAAAACAACTCATTAAAATTTCATGCATATAAAGCGCTTTTCTGGATTTACCTCAATCATAAACGCCCCAAACCGTATCCTCGAAAGCCGATGATTTATAAAGAAGAGCTATAAACCAAAACGGACCTAAAAATAGACAAATATTGTAATGTCAACTTTGGCTGAGGGAGATGACACCTTAGTTTTTGTCTCGCCTTGACGGAGTCAAAAAGCGAGACATAGGTATGATGTTTCCGGCGTCGGCGACGGTGATGGCGACGGCGACGGCGATGGCGACGGCGACGGCGTCAACAATGTATTAGTTTGTGATTAGCTCAGTTTTATGGGGAACCACTAGTGGTATGTCAATGATAATTGGTATGCAGATGTATTACCATTGCCATATCTCATTGCCATGGAGATTATTTGGCTCCGCCCCCTCAGTCATGGTCTATTGACTTTGAATGGTTTGCTTACTTAACATGTATTAGTTTGTGATTAGGTCAGTTTATGGAGATCCACTTGTGGTACGTCATTGATAATTGGTATGCAGATGTATTACCATTGCCACATCTCATTGCCATGGAGATTTTTTGGCTCCGCCCCCTCAGTCATGGTCTATTGACTTTGATTGGTTTGCTTACATTACATGTGTTAGTTTGTGATTAGGTCAATTTATGGGGATCCACTTGTGGTAGGTCATTGATATTTGGTTTGCAATTGTATTAGCATTAATTGGCACAATTCATTGTCAAAATTACAAAAAGGCGAGACATATCTCTGTGATAACAGTTTATTGTATATAATTTCAAAATTTATAAACGGCTATTTTAGATAGTTTGTTTTAAATCGTGTCAGTATCCCAAAACTGACTACATAGTGGACGATACCACCGGAGACTGATAGTCCACCAGGAGAAGTATCGGATCAGTGCTGTCAAAATGTAAACAACACCATATAAGTTTCATACGTTCGAAGATCTTTTAAGGAATAACAGTACTGTAGTTTAAGAGTTGCCACCGTCAATTGTAGATTTGACGGTGGCAAATGCAGTTTTACTAGCGACGCGTAGCAATTTCCTCAGGCAAAATTGACCTCAGATTGGTTTTGTCAATCGTTTTGTGTGCCTTTGGTTTTATGCAATTTTAGCTCTTCACATATTCAAGTAATTACACATTCTTGACTTTTTGGGTTAAGTGAATGTAAACCCAGAACAGCGCTATAGATGCATAAGATTTATGAAGCATTATTTTGGGTAAAGATTGCATAAAATGCAATCCTGACTTGATATCTAAATCATCTAAGGTTGAATACTACCTTTGAGATACACAACATAATAATTTATGGTGAATTGATACATCGGTTCCATGAACATTTATAGACATTTGTATATGAAATATATGCTCAGATATTCAAGTAAAAAACTATGTTATACTTGTCAAGATAATTACATAATTTATGCAAGATGCTGGAATCTAATATATGTTTCTAAAAGTGTGTTTTAGTCATCTTTAAGCATTGAAGTTATCTTCCTTTATCCGGAATAGTTGATTAAAAAATGAATGCTTTATACAATACAATATTTAGTTTGACTCCCGGTTTCTATTTACACAGCGGTTCTTACGAGCACTTTGATAATTTTCAAAGACTAGGACGATACCACTGCTGACAAACAACTTGCAGTCCCGATGGGTATCATCAACTTAGTTGTCATAGCTTATTTACTGACATTGACTATATTCTACTTTTTAAAATTTTCTGTTGATACATTTAGAAATAAATAAAAAAACTAATGTTACAAATCCTTTCGACAATTTTTTTTCAGATTAATTTTGCTAGTATGGTCGTGTCCTTTTTGTGAGATATAGCTTCTTACAGTTTAAAATACTTTCTTCATTTTTCTAGACTTGATTTTTTCCTACATATGGTATATGTTACTAATGATAAAAAGGATGATTACAATTGGAAAGTAAATATCATCATGTTTGTCGTAGATTCTAGTCTGAGGTTTGTGTTTTATTCCTGATTTTGACATTTTTGTGTGTATATTTGATCCTTTAGTTTACTTAATTTGTATGTTCTTCTGTAAACATCGATACACTACAGTTCCATTGAACTGAAGTCGACCATTGTATCAATATCGAATAAAAGATCAAGACATATGAACGAGGCATAGTTTAGGGCTGTATCCTTAATATAAAGTTCACAGAGTTATGATAGATGTATGCCCAAACTAACAAATTGGAAAAATAACGTAAATTGGAGAAGCTGCGATTCTATAGTTTGATATTATTTCATATTTTTCATGAACCTTTTGAAGAATTTGAATCATCTTCTCTTATTTATGGTCTTTTTCCAATTTGTTTGGGCATGCATCTTTAATATAGCCCAGTGAACTTGATATTCAAGATACAAATAAGCCTTAAATAGTCGATGAGAAATGTTGTATGAGAGATCATTTTAAGATGGTGTTTTGGCAAATTTTATGCAACTGTAATACACATAAAAGGTTAAGATAGGTACGAAACCAGATTTAATCACGCATCCTCCACATAAGGCAATGTCTTTACAATATAAAAAAAAAATGTAACAGTTGTTTCGCATTCGTTTGAATGTGTTTTAGCTTTTGATTTTTCCTTTTAATTCATTAATTGTTAAAGGGATTTTCCGTTTGGAAATTTCCTCTGAAGTTCGGTATTTTTGCTTTCTTACTTTTTAGGTACATTACTGGTTACTAGTATTTGAATAATAGTAAACAGTTGTTCTAAATGTCTCAGTTTGTATTATTATATGGATATACAATCCAGCCTATGCCAAATAAAGGCAATAGTAGTATACTGCTGCTTAAAATTCATAAATCGATAGAGAAAAAACAAATCCGAGTTACAAACTAAAACTGAGGGAAACGTATCAAATATAAGAGAACTACGACACAACAGAAACACAACATCGAAATGTAAAACACACAGAAACGAACTATAATGTAAGAATTGACATTTTCCTGGTACAGGGCATTTTATGAAAAAATGGTGGGTTGAAGCTGATTTTGTGGCATGCCAAACCTCCCGCTTTAATGGTAGTGTAAATTATATGTTATAACATTAAAATGACAACATTACACGACAGGGTTACACTACATAAACAGATAAACAGATAACATAAACAGATAATATATCCCAAGTGGGTTTAAACGAAGCGAGATCTCGATTGACATGTTCAATACAGTGTTTGTTTATGTCGAGACAGAATGACTTCATTGAAGGATAAAGTTGTAATTATTACAGGTAAGACATCTTGTATTGTATACACAAACTGCTATGTTTACAATCACTCTTATGTCATAGATAAAACAGATACCTCGATAAATTATAAGTATCACAGCACGCTTAAATTAATTATACTGTTAAGGTGAGCTGTGATAATAATAAAGTGTGTATTTCCGGTTAAAAAGATATGAATCGCAAATTTACTCGTTGTCATAAACCTTTCAAAAGATCTTCTTATCTGATACTCAAGAACTAATTTTAAACATATTTGTGGCGAATGATCTTTATGCTATCATGTATGAAGCTTCGCTTTGTAATTTATCAAGATTTCCGCTAAGCTAAATATAGAACAAAAGGGTAACATGCAGTTTTATTTTTACTTATATCTCCAAATGTAAAGCACTTAGATCAACCTGAATGGGTACATATGATAAGAAGATTATAATCTATGTGCTAGAAAATTGGGCAACACATGATTTGGAGTAAAGTATTGTAAAACCTACTTAAACGTCGAATACCGAATATTTCACTAATTGATCCCTTATTAGAGCTATTGCCTTTGACAGACTATTTCCCTAAGGAGCCTGTTATTCAGTGGTTTTCATTTGTTGCTGTCACATGTGGAGTAGGATCTGCTAACCCTTCTAGAGCGCATAAGATAACCCCTTGTTTTAGTGGGATTCGTGTTACTTATTCTTTAGTTTTTTTATGTTGTGTCATGTGTACTATTGTTTGTCTGTTAGTCTTCTTCATTTTAGCCATGGTGTTATCAGTTCATTTTCGATTTATGAGTTTGACTGTCCCTCTGGCATCTTTCGTCTCTCTTTTACATACTGTTTTTTTCCGTTCATTTTTTTTACATAAATTAAGCCGTAAGTTTCTTATTCGAATTGTTTTGCATTTTTCATTCGGGGCCTTTTATAGCTAAATATGCGATATGGACTTTGCTAATCGGTGACCCGTATATGTTAATGTCTGTGTCATTTGGTCTCTTGTGAAGAGTTGTCTCATTGAAAATCACACCATATCTTTATTTTAAATGATAGATAGACGGTAACTTTGAATGTTAAAAATGCTTAGCGAATTAAGACCTACAAATAATTCAATATAACCGAAATTTAACCATTATAATAGTTGTTACCTTCGTCTTGTTTGACAAAAATGTTTATCAAGGGAAGCCCTACAAATGGTTGAATTGACAGAATGTTATCAAGTGATCCTTTATAGGAGTTATTGCTTTTGAAAGATGACTTTTGATCGACAATATATTTGTTGTGTTTATGGAATGATGTTCCAACTAGCATCCGTCATTCCAATGGGTACTGTTATACGACATTATCAGAAAAAAATCATACAAAACCGTTTTGAAACATAAAATAATCATCGAGCCAAGTTCCAAAACTTTACGTTCAAACATATATATGCAATCAATTCACTAATTAGTCTACATTTGAGCGATTCCTTCATCTCTTATATACCAGTGGTATTGTTATTATTCTCCGTCCTAACAATATTGTCCAAGTCTGATGACGGGTGACGTATAGTATACATAGCAAGATAAGGCTGTCGTTGGGGTTCTCTTTGGTTTTTTTTTATATATTCAAAACAGATTAAAGTTTTGAAAATCCTTTGATCATATTGGCCTCTTTTTTTTAGATTACATTGGTCGTTTTTTACTTTCTTTTCATTTTGAACATTTAAAAAAAAACTATTTAAATCTAATTCGTATTCAGGAGCTAGTTCTGGAATTGGTGAGGCAACAGCATTGTTGTTGGCATCACTCGATGTAAAATTAGTTTTAGCGGCAAGAAATGAGGAAAGGTTGAATGCTGTTTCAAAGGAATGTCAGACCAAAGGATTATCTGCTGAAAAGGTATTGTCACACTCTCTATTGTGAATAGTAAGTAAACGAATTACTACAATGAGTAGATAGTTATCAAAGGTACCAGGATGATAATTTAGTAGTACGCCAGACGCCATAGTACTCTCTTTGGTGGGAAAGGGATGTTAAATCCTTAAAAAAAAGTTTATACCTGTTATGTGACATTGAATCATTGTGTAATGCACAGTTTACTTTTCGTTTTTGGTGTCCTCGTTTGCTGTTGTAAATTCAGGGGAGGTGTCCGTTGCTATTCTGGGATTTACATGTTGTATTGTACAATTATATTATTTATTCATGTGTTTCTCTGTGCTGAGTTTCCTGTGTTTGTACTGTTATCCTGTCAAGTATTGTTGTCCGTAATTCTAGCGATATTTTTAGTATTGCCATATAATCCTTATAAATAAAATCAACAGTAGAATACCGCTGTTCAATAATAAAAAAAACTTATTTACGATTAAAAATCCGTAACAACAGAAACACTGAACTGCAACCAAAACAAACGCCAGCATACATAGAAACGGACTATTTGATAACAACTGCCATATTCCTGACTTTGTACAGGACCTTTTAAGAAAAAAATGGTGCGTTGAACCTGGTTTTATGGCTAGCTGAACCTTCTGTTTGTATAACAATGTTAAAATTACCGCTAAAATGACGGTTTTTCAAATACAGTACAAATACACACAAGAACACACAGGACAGAGATATGTTAAACATCTTTTTTTTATATAGATATAAGCTAGTTATCACCTTGATCATACCCGTCTTTTTTTTTAACTGCGGTATAAATTACATGCATACTAAGGAAAAGTTGATTATTAAGCTGATCATCTCCCTTTGTCATATGTTTCTGTTTCAATAACACAACCTTATTATGTAAGGGCAAAACAGGACATGTTGGATAGAATTGCAAAGTTAATAACAACCATAGTCAAGGGGAAACAATTCCAAAACAAAATAGAACAACTATACACATATGTATAGAACACTTTAAATGTAAATCTTTGACAGTTATGTAATGATGCACACTTACTATTGTCCAATATGCATACATATTTGATCAATTGCACATAAATGATAATAGTATTTAAGAGATTACAAAAGGGGAGATCCCGCTCATATATCAACTATGTTTTAAACACTTCCCATTTACTTTTGTCTTGATTTTGATAATCTGTTGAAGAAGGCAACACTATTTGTTTGGTATATATTGAAGCATATTAATCGAACTAATAGGAGCTGCCAAAGAAGCATAACGCGTTCATGTTTTTTTTTATATAAATAAGGCCGTTAGTGTTCTCGATTGAATTGTTTTACATAATCTTATCGGGGCATTTTATAACTGACTATGTGGTATTGTCTTTGCTAATTGTTGAAGGCCGTACGGCGACCTATAGTTGTTAATGTCTGTGTCATTTTGGTCTCTTGTGGATAGTTGTCTCATCGGCAATCATACCACATCTTCTTTTTTATATGTATAAATGTGATACTTAATTAGAAAAAGTAAAATAACAAAAAAATCCAAACTCCAAGGAAGATATCAAATAGAAAAATCAAAAACTGTAACACATTAATCGAATGGAAAACAAACTGTCATATTCCTGATTTGGTACAGACATTTCCTTATGCACATAATGTTGGCTTGAAGCTGTTTAGCTCAACCTCTTACTTGTATGATAGTCGCACAGAACTCCATTATGTTGACAATTATATGTGAACAAAATTAATAATAAAACAGTAAATAAATGTAATGATAAACTCATCATAGATACCAGAATTGAAATTTTGTATTTGCACCAGACAGACGTTTCTTCTACAATTAAAGACTCACCAGTGAGGCTCAAATTATTTAAAGTAATAAAGGAACATCCCATGACTCTGACCCCAGAATGATTTGTATTGCATTTGATTTTATATTCAAATTACCGTTCCGCGGAGAAAATTTCAGGGACTGAATTTTCGGCTCTCCCTTTAAACCTTTTGTGAGTATGGTCTTGAGAAACGATGATAGCTCGTCGGATGGGGACAATAAATGACTGAACCGTGTTAAAAGAGAGCAATATCTCTTGCACGTAAAAGACACCCTTATAGATTTCGTAAAGAACAGGCTAGTGCCGCTACAAGTGGGCACTCGCAACCGCAAAAGGGAAATGGACGAATAGAAACTGTAATAACTTGTTTCCCAATCCACTATAAATAAATAAGTTCAAACTAAATTACATTAATGTTGAATAAATACTGAAATCTTTACATATATTAGATTACATTACCAGAAAAAAGATGACTAGCATTTTTAAGTTTCGTTACATAAACTACATCAATTGACTTGTTTTAAACCACATGTATGCAACAGAGCATTCATACGAGAATTGTATGATTTGTTTCCACTGAAACATACTACATTTGTTGTTTAAATACAACAAAATGGTTAAATCTAAGTGAGCAAGATTTTAAAAAACTGAAATGATTTAAGATTTGACATTTGATGCAAATAACCCTTTATTTATTTCGTGTATACACGCTTTTCTTGGTTTTTCCTCCATCAGGAACGTTCAAATTCACGCATTTAAAATCAAAGTTGTATAGGAGCAAAGCACTAGAATTCAAAATATAGTCAATTCATCTTTTGTCAACTTTTCCTGAGGGGAGTTGCTACTTTTTTTTAATAATTTCTTAAATCATCAACGAATAGCGTGATTTAAAATTTATGTCACTGTTGAAGCACTGACTACTGAGTTACCGATAATCTCGGGGACTAAAAGTCTACCATGTAATGGTATCGGCCAAGTTTATCAATTTCGAGCAAAAGAAGACCTTTTCTAGGTTTACCTTCATCAGGAAGTGTCAAAGCCCACACATTTTAAAGCCAAGGATGTATTAGACACAAACATATAGAGATCTGTATGACCAAAGGGACCCGAGGTAGTAAATATTTTTAATAATTTCTTAATTCATTAACGCACACAATACGAAAGCTTTGTTATAATTGTTGAGCAGATTTTCTGCGGAACAATTGGTATCTGTCTTTTAAAACTTTGAAGTCTTACATGCACATATCTAACTAACACGTTTCTTTCTCTGTATAATTTTTAGGTTCTAGTTGTAAAATGCGATGTCGTTAAGCCAGACGATTTAAATAAGCTGATACAATTAACCCTATCTACCTTTGGACATATTGATGCGTTGGTAAGAATTATCTGGATATTTGACAAATCTGCGCTTATGATTTGATTTATTTGTGTAACTGTAAGAACGCATTTAATGACAAACTAAAATTCAAAGTGATGAGTTCAATTTCATAATAGCTCTTAACTATTTAAGTAAGGGAGATGTGGTATGATTGACATTAAGACATTTATCAAACAGGGTGCAAAAAAAGTGAATTCAGCCAGTTATAGGTCACTGTCCGTCTTACAACATTTTTTCAATTTAAGTTATCATTACCCTGGTGCAATATGCGTTGATATCACATTAAGTCATAACAGTGATGATGAATCTTTTTAGATAGTCTTAAAGGTATCTTCTTTTTTGTTATGTAGGTGAACAATGCTGGTAGTGGAAATTATAAAAAGATGATGGAAACAACGCCAGAAATATTAGAAAGTATTCTTGATATTAATGTTAAAGCACCATTTAACCTGTCACAAAAATGTGCACCTCATCTTATCAAGACACAAGGTAAGATCATTTTACCTTATCAATACTGTTGGTTCATAATGCATGTCGAGTCAAAATAAATGAAAACAGTTTTTGATATGAATAAGGGATGTTAATTTTTTTCTCAAACAAAAACTGCTATGAAGAAGATGGATAAATGGCAATATTTGGTAACGAAATATGGGTCGAAAAGATATTAACACTTTTATAAATTTTGTCCGATCAACGAGGAAATAAGAACTCCAAATGAAACATTCATTTTGAAAAAGGACGATGATGCGTTACCTGTTCTAATATTGGACTTGGACTTCTCTTAAACTAAGTTTAAATATGCGTACTTTTGTGCGTTTGTTTTTTCTACATTGGCTAGAGGTATCGGGGGAGTGATGAGATCTAAACAAAAAACCATGTTGAATCCCGACCAAATTTTGCGCCTGTCTCACGTCAGGAGCCTCTGTAATTTGTAAGTCTTGTATGATTTTTAATTTTAGTTTCTTGTGTATAATTCGGAGTTTAGTATGACGTCAATTATCACTGAACTAGTTACATATTTGTTTAGGGGCCATCTGAAGGACTCCTCCGGGTACGGGAGTGTTTCGCTGTATTGAAGACCCGTTGGTGGCCTTCGGCTGTTATCAGCCCTATTTTCGGGTTATTGTCTTTTGGACACATTCCCAATTTACATTCTCAATTTTATTATTATTCTTACTAATTGAAATGTGTATTTAGTTTCTTTCTCATTTAATAGGTAGCATAGTTAACGTGTCAAGCATATCTGGGCAAAGACCGGTGAGTTTTAGAACTTAACTTACCATGCATGAAAATAAATTCTTTTGGTTATTGAGAATATCAATTACTATTTGTAAATTGTACGTTTTCCTTTTATTTTTTACATTTGTGTTTATTGATTTTGCCTCAGCATTACTTTAAGTACTTCTGAAAGTAATCTTCTGTCGGCATGCTAGCAGTTTGAATTTGCGTTCTTCACATCTGACTTGATGATAAGCAATAAAAACATGCATATATTATACCGCATCTCATTATTAGATAAAGAATGAGAAACAAAGATTCTGATGCAGCGCTATCTGCAATCAATTTGTTTTACTTATTGTAGATTGGAGTATGTCCAGCTTACTGTATGTCCAAAGCAGCGCTTGACATGTTTACAAAGTGTTTAGCCTTAGGTTTGTTTTTATTGATATTATCTGTGTTGCATTTTTCTTCTATTACAATGCTTACCAAATGTTTATTAAATATTGAGTTCATAAACAACGTAATTATACCTTGTACGTGTATAGCTTTCTTGCTTGAGTTTGATGTTCAAATATTTGTTATGTATTCATGGCATTCCAAACGTGTTTTTGTTAGGAAACATCTATTAACAGAACGTATTGAATATACTATATGGATTTGGCTATCAGCTCAGGAGGCATGTTTCCTTATGAAAAAAAATATCAAGTTTGTTTGGTTCATTCCAAAGTATTTTCCCAGACATTGATTCTGTCTTAGCAAAGTATAACAGTACTATTCTCAGTATGCACGACAAATAAAGTTTCCCAAATTATGATGATTACCTAATGATTTGAAATTTCGAACTGTCAGAAAATGTTTATTAGCCGAAACAATTGAAAAATATTACGTTTGGAAGCCGATTATATTCTTAATCTAGTGGTTTTTTTTTATATTAAATATCTATAAACCTATATACGTGTGTGTATGATTCATATGTAAAAACGGAAGGTCCTTTGTCACTTTGCAATATTTAATTATATAAAAAAAATTGTCAGTGTTTATCAGAAAACTATCTTCTCTTCTTTAAATTTTGTTTGTAATAATTTGTTGATCACTTGTTCATTTCTGACATATTAAATGTATATTTTTTATCAATCATGACCTCTTGTAACACGTGTCTGAGTGTTTTCCTAATAAATCTTGAAATCTTGAAATCATATTCAGGAGGCATATTTAGTAATGTTGTTACGTTATCGCATGTTTGATAATTACTAAAGGATGATGTTCCTATTTAGTATTGTATGTTGGATGACTGATAACTATTTGTTTTAAATCAGCTAAATGATATTGTCATTGTCTTTCCCTCTTTGATTTATCAATCGCTTATCTTTTCTTAGTCTGTAATTTATGAATATGTCAACACAGTGGTACTTATGTAGACGAAACTCGCGTCTGGCGTAAATTTACATTTAAATCCTGGTATCCGTGGTGAGTTTAATGATCATACTTAACTTAGTAGACTGAATGTACATTAAAAGGATCAACTCCGGTCCTATGTTTTCGTATCATTGGTCTGAAAACTACTAGCACTTGATAAAATGCTATCATACCACTAACCCTTGATATATTATTTTGAGTATCCTGTATATCTTGTTGTTCCACAACAATGATACGAAACCATCGGACCGGAGTTGATTCTTGCAGTTGTAATGTACAGCGCACGAATACGAAATATAGATAACAGATATGGTGACAAATATTAGTATATGTCAATTTCAATAACGTTCTTAATATTCTGAGAACAAAAGCTCTTGTACTTATTACCCATGTTATGATATTTTTATGATTTATGTAAATAATAGCTATGATCCTTTATTTTGAATCAAACATATTAGATATAGACTAAATGAAATTTTCTATTTTATTTATCTTTAAATTATTCGTTTTAGATCTTGCACCTCACAAAGTAAGAGTTAATTCAGTGAAGTAAGTACACCAACTTATACGATATGTGGAATAATGCGTTCTCATTTACGGGACATCTGATTTTCACATTTCATTTATTTACATTTAGAAGTATCCTGACTTAGGGAGGGATGAATTTAACTTCCCAAAAAATTCTCTAAAATTGACACTATCAAGACTGTTGATATCTTGATTAACATATTTTAACGTTGGGAACGGGTTATTCAACAAATTATAGGCTTTCCCACAGTATTTAGTGGTACGGATCTTGTTTCCTTGTTCATATGAAGCTGAATTTATCAAGATATTCTGAGAAATAATTAAAAGAAGCTAGTATTATCCTTTAAATGGGCACTAACTGTCAAACTCATGTTCATCGATTTTACTCAAATTCTCATATTCGATATCTCTGCTGGTGGACTATCAGTCCCCGAGGGTATCATCAGCTCAGTAGTCAGTACTCCGGTACTGAAATTGTTAAACAAACTTTTCTAAAATTGTCCGTTTATAAATTTTGAAATTATTAAGGCACTAAGGTTTCAATTCCCTCAGGCAAAGTTCAATTGAAATATACATCTGCTGGTGGACTATAAGTCCCCGAAGGTATCATCATCTCAGTATACAGTACTCCGGTACTGAAATTATTAAACAAACTTTTCTAAAATTGTCCGTTTATAAATTTTGAAATTATTAAAGTCATAAGAAACCTCAAATTAAAAAAAAAATATGCATATGTTTTTTATAACTAAATGGATAGTTTTCATTATACAACTTATGTACATATTCTTTTTCCTGAGGAAAATTCTTTAATTTGTCAACATTTAGAAGAAGTTTACTTATTTTTAATTGCTTGCATCCAGGAAGCAATTCGCCGACATTTTTTCCGTATGCATAAGGACCCGAGCGTAACCCTCCTCGTAAAAATCCTGTGATCATAATACGCATGGATCTGTCATTGAAATAAACAAATATCTGATTATACATGTTAAACACGTGCTCAGTACCCATGCTTTTTGTGATTTGTTTACTATAAGGTGACAATCGGTAAAACTCGGCTTCAAAACACGGCATTTAATGAGCATCCATACTTGTTAAATCATAACAAACTGAGAGAGAAAAAAATGACGATTATATGATATATTTGCAAAAATAATGATAAAACCGTGCACAGAGGACTAAGTTTATGATGTATACATGCATTGGTTCAAGAATTGGACAAACATTAACAACTCGTTTCATATGACGTTAAGGCACTAAGGTTTCAACTCCCTCAGGCAAAGTTCAATTGAAATATACATCTGCTGGTGGACTATAAGTCCCCGAGTGTATCATCAGCTCAGTAGTCAGTACTCCAGTACTGACATGATTTAACAAACTTTTCTAAAATTGTCCGTTTATAAATTTTGAAATTATTAAGACACCAAGGTTTCAACTCCCTCAGGCAAATTTCACTTGAATATTACATCTGCTGGTGGACTATAAGTCCCCGAGGGCATCATCAGCTCAGTAGTCAGTACTCCGGAACTGACATGATTTAACAAACTTTTCTAAAATTGTCCGTTTATAAATTTTGAAATTATTAAGACACCAAGGTTTCAACTCCCTCAGGCAAATTTCACTTGCATTATACATCTGCTGGTGGACTATAAGTCCACGAGGGTATCATCATCTCAGTATTCAGTACTCCGGTACTGACATAATTTAACAAACTTTTCTAAAATTGTTCGTTTAAAAATTTGAAATTATTAAGAAACGAACTCCCGCAGGCAAAGTTGACTTTAGATGAATTTGGCTATTTATTTTAGGTATGTTTGTCATATAGCTCTTCAACGGATTCGGTACTTATACGTCTTCGAATTTCAAATGTTTGAGCGTTCCTGATGAAGGTCAATCCAGAAAAGCGCTTCGAACGAATAAAATCATTAAACGTGTTGTTTTCAATTTTTTAACAATGTAAAACAGGTTCATCCAAGTTATATAAAATTTAAAGTAAACAATGCACAGAGAGCATGGGCTCGATAAGATGTAACTTCGTTTCGTGTGTATTTCATTTAAGACATCATCTACTTAACTATCGAGATGACCCCGAAAACTCGTTCAAATGCAGTTGTCTCTGTCTGTTTTATTTCATTTTTAAGGTAAAAAAAACACAACAACTTTATTTTCGGTTGTACCTGTATAATAATGATTTAATGTGAATCGAATCAGTCAACCAAATGATTAACCTTTGTTTCACGTTGAATGTTGACATTCTCTTCTTTTAATAGCTTACACGCATTAAACATTTATAATCCATTTCTAGCTAAAGGGTTACATTGAAGTTCACATGAATACGGATTCAATGAGGTCAAATTATTCACTTGCAAGTGAATAATTCATCATCGATGTTTCTTATCTTATTTTGACAAAATTGATCCATACTGGCTTCTAATAGGAAATAATTATTCCACTATGTCACTTTCATAAATGATTGAACAACAAAAAAATCATAATTTGAATTGTATCTCGTATCTAGTGCCCAATTAACTTATCGATCAACTATATACTAGTAGATCATACATTCTCACTAAACACAGTTTTGTAACTATGTTGAACGCATCTATCCAATTGAACTTGAATTAAGCAAACAACGGACACATAAAGTAAAGTCGTCCTCATAACTTAACTTATATCTAGAAATTGGGAACCATGGTTGGTTGAGAACAAACCTTTACGACAAAAAAGATGATTTCATTTTCATTTTTATGTAGGAACATTCCAGCAGCGCCTGCATATATAGAATATGTATCTCTCAATTAATACGATCGTTCAGAGCTTTCAATGCCTATCATTATTTTTTTTGATATACTACAGGGCTGCTGCTTACAAGGACGCTATTGAATTAATAGTTTCAAGTCGGAAAATTACGGACGCCATCACGAGTTGATTAACTGTTATGGAATATCTGTGTCCAATTGTTGTAATCACAATCCTAACTTAATTTTTGTCGACTTATTATCGGGTTGAGCAAAACGACGGGTACCATATGTTGAGCAGTATTATCCTACCTTTCAGGGGCAACTGAGATCGACTGCCATGGTATTGTCAGTTTATTTTCGACATATCAGTTTGAATTTCCCTTTGGTATCGTTCGCCTCTCATTCGCATGTTTTAACTCATGTCAAGAAAATTATTGACTATACATTGAATAAATTTCAAATTTTAATACTTCCTGTTTTACCATCCAAAAAAGAATTTGTACTAATTGCATTAAGTTCAATGAACTCATGCACAATTTCCAATTAAAAATGAATCTACTAATCGTTGTATGGGAATTTTGATAATGACAAAATTATTTTAAGGTTGTATGCATTATATTTCGAATTAACGTTTTATACATGGATGGCAATTATCTTGGCTAAGTCGATGGATGATTTCATTAAGATTGTGTAAATCAAATATATATTTTGAATTTACTTTAGTATTACTCCATTACAATGAAATAGTGTCTTGAATGAGAAAATACCAATTGAACAATCATAAACATAGGTTCAAGGAAACAGACATAATATTTTAGTCAAATGAAAAAGAAGAAAATATAAAAAAAAAAGGTGTGGTATGATTGCCATTGAGACAACTCTTCACAAGAGACCAAATGACACAGAAAATAACAATTATAGGTCACCGTACGACCTTTAACTATGAGCAAAGCCTATACCTCATAGTCGACTATGAAAGGCCCCGAAATAAAACAAATGTAAATTAATTCAAACGAGAAAACCAACTGCCAAATTATGTAAAAAATATGAACGAAAAACAAATATGAATCATCAGCCCAGTAGTTGGCACTTCGGTGATAAAATGAATTTGGTTATTTTTATAAATTAACTGTTTGCAAAAGTTTGAATCATTCCAATTACTAAGTAATCTCTTATCACAGGCCTATATTACCTTAGCCGTATTTGACACAACCTTTTGGAAATGTGGGTCCTCAAAAACTCTTCAACTTAATATTTGTTTGGCTTTCAAACTGTTTTGAACTTGGCGTCACTGATGAGTCTTATGTAGGCCAAACGCGCGTGTGGTGTATCTAACTATAAGCCTGGTACCACTGTTAACTAATTACGAAACAACTAACGATAATCACTGAATTACAGGCTCCTGACTTTGGATAGAAACACACATCAAAGCTTTTTTTGCTTTTAGTTTACAGTCGTATTACCTTAACTGTAAATAAAGAAATTGAGAAGAAAAATGCACATGAAACATCAATCGAAACATAAATACTAGGGGCAAAATCGACGGATTATCAGTATATAACTATTCTCCGTTAAACCACAATATTTGATTAACTGAAAAACTTTTTCTTCAATAAAGATCACGAGCACCTAAAAAGACACGTATTTATAACTTGATAAAATGCAGTAAAACCCTTTACATTGTAGTACTTATTATTATGTTTATGACCAGTTAACGTTTCATGCAGAACAATACTTAGTCACACGTGGATAAGACGGTTACTACGATTGAACTTTTTTCAGTTTGGGTTTTCTTCAGTGTCTTTTAATGTTGTGTTTAACGACTTAAACATTTACCAATATACTAAACGTAACAATATCCGTTAACTTAAGCTCACATGGCCAAAAGGGCTTATAAGTATGTGATATTATTTTTTACATCACCAACTGGCGCCTGTTGTCTGTCTTTTATAAACATTTTCGTTAAATCTGACACTTCTTAATTAAAGAACCACAATCATCCTTACTTTAAATTTATTATTTATAGCTAAGGAAAGCACTGTGTCTATTCAATATGGCCATTGTCACTGTAATTAAAACATTGGTAACACAGTCTAATATGAAATAATATAAATGTTAAGATACTTTATAATTGAAGTGTGATATTTCTCAATATAAACTAATACATTATTAATTAGTTTTATTCCAGATTACCCACATAATTGATTACGGCCATTGCACTGTTAAAGTAAAATATATCTTATCTGTTCCATTGACTTTTTCCCATCCAGATATTGGTGGACGGTATGTGTTAAAATAATGGGAAATTGTATTATATATCATGCAGTATTTTTGTATTTGTTGTACCCATTTCAGCCAAGTTATGGTCTCTTTACTAATGGGTACTATCATTTTATTAACCTCCCTTTTCTTATAAGCAACATACCAGTTTTCTTTCATATTATGTATAATAACCTACATCACAAAACATAACTATTTAGTAAATGGATGCATTGTGCTTACTTATGGCGAGTTAATGTTTATACAATGAGTTGAATGAACATAGGGCCTAAGTTAGCCTGAAAAGGTTTCATTACTTCGGAAAAACTGAATATTTTTAATATTGTCGTCTATGTTTTTTTTGTTTTTTTTTCAGTATTTATTTAATGGCCTTGATGTTGTTTGTTTCCTTTCGACTTTGGATTTGATTGTCCGTTGATATATGACATTTTTCCTACATCTACTTGGATTTTTTCCATGAATGCCTAAATAATAATCCATGGCAGCCTACTGTATGTGTGTACTAACTGTATAATTGATTTAATTCCTCCCTTCATATTTTGCAGTCCAGGTGTTATAATTACGGATTTTCAGAGGCGTGCTGGTATGTCAGAGGAAAATTATGCAAAAGTAAGTTGTATTAATATCACCTCATGCAGATGTCTAAAGATATTAATTGTATACATCCTAGGACATAATCATTAAAGTGTGTTAACGGTTGAAAATTCTATTTATATTAGATTGACGAAATTTGCTATCCTAACATGCTTTATCAAATCTGTTTTCATAAGGATTCCTTGTAGATGAATAAAGTTTTAAAAAACTAAGATTCCAACTTTCTACTTATGTGAATTTGACTATAAAACTACGTTTCTGTTTATTTCTTTTGGAAGCGTCTCTGTGATGGGGAAAAAGGCATATACGTTTCGGCAAACAATATGGTTAGAAATTAACAATATTTATTTATGAAATAGTACCAGAAATATTCTCTGGTTATCAATCAATCAAAATGGAGGATATCTATATAAGGTGTTATGGCGAATAAAAAGACTTTCGATGCATATACTGTTTTTATTTTAAGTCAGAAAAAAACCCTAAAATTGTTTGTTATTGAAATATATGATAAAATTTCAGTGCCAGTGATACTATAATACTTTAATCTCTATGCTTTCGACTAAGCAGAATGATTGGAGGCAAAATCAAGTGGAAGCTAAATCAAACCGCAGAATTTTAAAAATTATTTTGTTTTATTTTTGCAGTATTTAGAGAGGCAAAAGGAACTTCAACCACTTGGAGGTGCAGCTGAGCCAATAGAAGTTGCTAAAACTATCAAATTTTTATTGAGTGATGACTCCTCATTTGTTACTGGACAACTTTTGTTTGTGGATGGAGGACGACATTGCTTGTCTCCAGTATAAAGACTCTAAATATACTATCAGAATCTTACAAATATAACTTAAAATATTGATATATTGTTTGCTGTTGCTATTTCTTACCCAAATATTTTCTAATAATTATTGAAATAAAAGAGTACACACAACATTGCTTGTAACTTATCTTATGAGTCAAACTTAAAACAATCTTATTCATTTGAAATTAAAGGGGCATTTCCTACGGGATATATACAAAAACTAAAGTATGATTTTTTTGAGGTGCTAAATAATTTAGGAAATAGATATAGATATAGTGAAAAAATAATTCACTTTCATCGGCCAGTATGGTTCAATCTTAAATAAAGGGGATAAACATTGATGATGAATTATTCACTTGCAAGTAAATAATTCGACCTCATTGAGTCCGTATTCATGCATGTGAACTTTTATTCAACCAGTTAGCTATAGATGGATACCGTGCGTGTTCAATTATTCAAATGAAGAAAATGTCAAAATTGAAAGTGAATCAAAAGTAAATCATTTGATTGACTGATTCGATCTTCAATTTTTTTTATTTCTTATAAGGTCAAAACGATTATTTACCTATATTTTTAATCTATAATATGAAATTAAACAGACCTAAAAAAATTCCAAATGCACGAGTGTGATATATATGTATATGTATATTAATGATTATATGGCAATCAGAGGTGTTTCGGATGTCAACTCGACAGTTAATTATATTAAGACTAAAATACACACGAATACACACATATTCTAGAGCCCATGCCCGGTATATTGTTTAAAACTTTTTATAGTTTGAATAAATGTTTTAAGTTGTTATAAATTAAATATGAGAATTTGAGTCAAATCGATGAACATGAATTTGACAGCTAGAACCTCTTTAGGAACAATACTGGTCCATTTGACGATTTGTTTTGTGTGCAGGTATTTAAAACACGTTACTTATGTTCCTTCAAATTGATTAGGAAAGCTCTTCATCTTCGTTTGAAATTGGCTTTTAGGTGTTTGTGAAACAATTTAATCCAATAAAGAAGTATAACCACAAAATGCTTAACTCCAAGGAAAATTCAAAACGGCAAGTCCCTAATCAAATTGCAAAATCAAAAGCTGAAACATGTCAAACGAAGTCCAAGTTTAGCTTATATTGCAGTCAGGATGATTCTGATAATGTTTCCTGAAGCAGCGTCATCAATAAACTTAGACCTGATATCGGCAACGATTAACGGTCATTTATGTGCATTGACAACAGAAAACAGATGTAGGTAAGTATTAATTCATCTTACAAAGATCAGTGGATGCCCGACGTATATAATAGCTACCTTAGCAGAAAGTTGACGAACCAGGGGTATGTCAAAAAACGTCTTGTCCTTTTTCTGAAAAAGAGTCCATCGAAAGATACCAAGACCTTGTTGATAAATATTCCGTTTCAACTTCACAACTATTATATGATGGTCTTAAGGTAAAGACAGTAGGTATTGACGTTGTTTTTATTACCTTTACTGTTTAGTCTATTTTAGGTAATATTCTTTTGGCGTGGATCGGTATTTATACATCGCTTCATAGTACTGATGTGCTATGGTCAGTTTTTGTATTCTTGTCCTTCATTTTTGCTTATGTGTTTTGTCTAAAGAGTGTCTATATGCATTTGGTTTTCTATGTTGGTATATATTTTTTTGATAATGTTTAAGATTATAACTCATGTTTACTGCTGCTGTACCGCAATTTTGTACATTTTTCTTAATATGTCTCGGTTTTTGGCTCACTTGTTGTTGTAATTACAATGGAATTTTATTTGACTGTAAATTAAAGTTCTTTGTTTACCGGTTTTTATCGTTGCCGATATCAGGTCTAATTACATTTGACTGTCCCTGTGGTATCTTTCGTCCCACTTTTAAGGCAGAGGTTCAGCTAGGAAGACACCATGTTTAATCCACCATTTTCTACATGCGGAAATGGCTTAACCAAGACAGGAAGTTGACAGTTGCTTTCAATTCGATTGATGTGTTTGGATTTTTGACTTTTCCAGTTGATATAGGACTTGTCGTTTTGAATTTTCATTTGAGTTCGATATTTTCGTTCTTTTACTTTTAATGTGTGCCTACAAAGTTGGGTATACTTCCGATTGTGTATTGAATTTAACATCCGTAGATACGGATTTGTCCATCCCAAACAGCTAAACGGGTGTCTTATTTTAAAAGTATTTGTAATCTGACTACACCAATAACTCATGTAATCCCACAAACAAAACATATCATTTGATAAGGATGAGATTTTGGCGTGTCATAAATCCTTCATGGCTTCAATGTACATAACATTAAATAATAAATCGAAACACTTACTTTCTTTGTTTTTGATACCGCAGCTTCACAAAATTCCGTAAAAACAACGATACATTGTCGGCTCATCTGCATGTTCGACTAAACTAATAGTCCATTAGATTGACAAAAATAACTACAACTAGAGAAGGTCTTCAGAAATATTGTGAGACAGTTTGTTCGCGTATTTGTATTAACCATATGTGGATTCTTAAAAACGCTAAAGAGCTTCTGGATAATTGTTAATCTCTTTTTTCTGAAATTAGTTATATCAAAGCTTTTGAGCTTTTCTAAACCACCATTCCCAACGCAAATTGAAAAATCTAAAAGAAACAATCCACAATGCTTTTCAGCATAAAACACAAAGTAAGTAATGCATTTATAACATTGGGAGACGATACGGCATATTATGTTAATAGTGATCAGAAAGGTTAAAAATGCTACACAAAAGAACAAGTGATCATTATGCTGGATTTTCTTATTAAAAACATATGTTTGGAATTTGAAGGTAGACTTATTTCAACATATTGTCGACATTCCTATTGGACCGAACTGTTCTCATCTCTTTGTTGACCTCGTCTTATTTGCATACGAGTCGGAGTTCCTTTAGACACTTGTCAAAACAAGAAGATCAAAGAAGCCAGGTCATCGAGTTTCACATTCAGATATATTGATGATGTTCTTTCCATGAACATTCAAACATTACTGATTTGGTTCCAAACATATCCCCAAAAACTAGAAATTAAAGAAACAATAGGTACGGCTAATTGTTAGACTTCTAACTCAAATTTGAGATACACGGTAATTTCAGTGCTAAAGTCTGTGACAAACGAGACAATTTTAATTTTGAAATTATCAATTTCCCCATGACCAATTTTAGTAGCAATATACCAGCTTCACATTAGTGTATAAGCAGAGAGTTAATAAACCAGGGGTATGTTTCGTCCTTTTTCTAAAACGGTTTATCGTTTGATTTTTTTAATTTCCACTGTGTCATTTTGCTATAGATTTTTCTTTCATTTTTGCTTATATGTTTTGTCTTTATGCCTTTGTGTGTTTATTTGTTACATATTTGTTTATTTTTTAAAGTTATTAAGAGCATTAAACAATGTCGACTGTTATACCCCTATTTTGACATTTTTACTTTTTATGTCTGTTTGTTTTGTTCACACATCGTTGTCAAAATAATAGAATTGTATGCGACTGTCATACAAGTGTGAGATTTGGCTGGCTATAACAGTAGGTTAAATCCACCATTTACAACATACGAAAATCCCTGTCCGAATTCAGGAATGTGACAGTTGTTTGAGATTTTTATTTTGCCATTTGATTAGGGACTTTCCGTATTGGAGCTCGGTTTTTTTTGTCATTTTACTTTTTTCATATTACATGTCATTGCAAACAAGTAATTTACGGTCGTTTCATATTTATGATATATATACGTTTAATAAAAGTTGCGATTTTTGCTCAAATTATTATTATAATTGGTACAGACTTTATGAACAAGTTATCAGGATCTGCTTGCTATTCCGGAGACCTGAGATCACCCCCCCCCCCCCACCCCCCACCCCGTTTTTGGTGGGTGTCGTGTTGCCTAGTCTTTAGTCTTTAGTTTTCTATGTAATGTATTGTGTACTATTATTTGTCTGTTTGTCATTTCATTTTTTAGCCATGGCGTTGTCAATTGATTTTTTGTCTATGAGTTTGACTGTCCCTCTGGTATCTTTCGCCCGTATTTTATAATAAGGCCTTTAATTTACTTTTACTTTTGAGGAAGCTATTTTAAAATTTCACATATTAATGATTCTCTAAAAAAATGTATCAGTGTTATGAATAAGTTATGCAATTATCAAAAGACAAAGTTTGTACAAACTATAACTTTTATATAATTATTTATATATGTATTTGTATCAATAATTGGTGCTTCTGTCATTCTAAAGATTATTAGGGAATATGCGTAGAGTATACTGCAAACCAAACTGGTGATTAGAAAATGTCTAAGCTCTAATTATGCATCTGTATTTGACAAAAAAATTTACAAATAAACCAATACATTTTCCGTTTTACCTACTTTTGAAAATAAGAAAAATACTTGTGCACTTGCATGTCAAATGTGATTATCCTGACAACTATCTATTTCATTATTTCTACCTTTAATGTTTCGTCGTTACTTACACATAAAACTAAACTTATTTTCAACGTTGTCCTACTCATTAATATTAGATACACTGAAAATGAAAAAAGGAAATGATATTACCGAATATTGAAGTTAAAAGGAAATCAATGAACAAAATAAATGAATAAACATGACTCCGGCATGCAACATCTTGATGTAATCAATAAGCTAAACACGTGTCATCTATAAACTAAGGATATATCTAAAACTTGATAAGGTATGTTGATCATAAAACGCTATTATTATCTAACAACTTTTTGTACAGAAAACCTTGTGCATGTCTTTTTGCATTTATTTTTCTGTGGAGCGTTAAATTTCTAAGTTTTCCATTTATTAATATGCAAATTTAGTCCTCCTGAACACTTCACGCCCATGAGTTTCATAATTTATATTGTGAATTGTCAGTATATGGATGGCATATGTGTACTAAAACTTAAGTTGTAATTCCCTCAAACAATAATTGTCTTAACAGATTTCGGCTTATGATTCTGTAAATGGTTTTTGTAATTTCAAACGAAAGTATTCTACGAATAACTTACTTAAAGAAAAGTGTTCCAAGACACATTAAGTCGTTATATACAGTTGTAATTACTGCTGGGTCTGCAATTTTTAAGGTGGACTGTCAGTTATCGATGTTAGCCCGCCCAGGAGCCAACTAAGGGTACAATTATGATTTTAAGTGACAATGTTTATTAATGACTGTACTGAAACGTGTTGTGTTCCGGAAACAAGTATTCAGTGCGCACGTTTTAACATTAAGTAGAATTACAACGGGTAGATGAGTACCAATGAATTTAATTCCGTGTGAAATTAAAACAATTTAGGTACACATTTATATGTGATTTCAATCTGACAAATAGCTCAACTGGGAAAGGGAAACATAGTCATTGGTAACTTCGAAATTATTAAAAAATAATATAAAGGGACAGACATTATCAGAAATATTATTAGATATTTAGCTTGTATACTATTTTATTCTGTTTCGGCAATTTTTGAACGATAACAATTATAATCTCTTAACATTTATATTGTCCAGATTTGTATATGTTAACAATGGAACTCTCGGTAGTGCTTATCTCTCCTGTAAACTTTTATAATATGTTTAAATCGATGATTGATATACGTCGTAACGTGCGGATTAAAGAGTGTTTTAGCTAATATCAATAGTATTTTGTCTTAGTGGTCTAAATAGTTATCAGTTTACTTCTTTTTTTTCAGAATATATATACATGTCTCAGCCTATACAGCCTTGACTGAGAAAAAGATAAAATAAAATAGGTCTAATTCGGATAAGGTCTATTCTAACACCTAAAATGTTCATCTAGTGCTTTTTAAAGGTGCTACGGTTTCAGTGAAAAATTGCACTGCAAACTATAAAAATAATTTCAATTTTAACATAAAATCCCCAAAAATGTTTCTTAATATTTGAATGTGTGTTTGCATTTATGAAAGGGAGATTAATGTGTATGTCCATATTAACTTATACATATTGTCTTGAGTAAGTTTTAAAATACTTAAATTTCTTCGTTATTTTCTTAGCCAAAATGCTAGTACTAATGACCAGATTTTAAATCTACGGAATTGTACTTAATCTTAATAACTAAGCAAGCGATTACATTTACATCAAAGTAGTCACCACCGACAAGTACTTAAAATATAATACCAGTGATAACTTATTTTTATACACAATGACTAAGATCACCAAATCATCTTTTTTTCTTACCATTTTTGTTGTCTCATTAATATGGTTTTCAATCACCTTAATGATACTAATGTTTCACGAAGATCATATTCACAGACAATATCTAAGAGATAATATTAAAATTCAAGAAGCACTAGAATCAAGTGACCATTTCAAACTTGTTCATAACAAAAAACCTCTAAAAGTTGATGCATTTGTAAGTCCTGAAGTAAGGAGACCGTTGTTGAAAACACCCAAAATAAATTCAGTACAAAAGAATAAAGTTCCTTCTCGATTTCTACATCAACAACTTCAACCCCCGAAACAAAAATTTGAAAGCCGCCGATTAAGTAATAAATCTTCACCAAAGGAGCATGTGGATGCCGGCTTGAAATTTACAGAGACAAAATTAAAGAAAAACAATGCTAATGAGAACCCAAATGTGTATGTAATCCCAGATAGTGAATGGAAAAGATTACAACATTTAGACGTCATTGCTTCGATGGATGCACCAGGTAAGTTAGATAAATGCAACAATAGTATACCGTCATAGATCGATTCAGAGAAAACTAATTCAGGTAACAAACTAAAACCGAGGGAAACTATAGGTAAAAAACAACGGAACAACAGAAACATAAAGCGCAACAAAAACAAACGCCACCTCAACATACATAGAAACGAACTATTTGATAACATCTGCCCTATTCATGACTTGGTGCAGGCCATTTTGAGAAAAAAGGGTGTTTTGAATCTGGTTTAATGGCTAGCATTCTGTAATCGAAATACTAAAGTATCGTACTTGCAACATTTAATATACAAAAGAAAATGTGGTATGATTGCCAACGAGACAACTCTCAACAAGAGACAAAATGATATAGAAATTTACAACTATAGGTCACCGTACGGTCTTCAACAATGAGCAAAGGCCATATCGTATAGTCCGCATAACAGGCCCACAACAACAAATCCAGTGACAGAAACTAAAAATTAACGGTTTTTACTTACTTTTGGTTTGTTAATTAAAAGCATACGTATGTATATGTATTTACTAATCTAAAAAATGTTTCAAAAATTCAAGTTCAAACTTCAATCAATTTTTCTTATAATCTTTGTTTCTTAATGACATTATTATTTATAATCCTATAAGGTGAGATGGGTAGTGCTGTAAGAGTTAACGTCACTAAACTAGCCCCAGATGAGAGGTCACAGTATGATAGATTGTACAAACTAAATGGATTTAATCAGTATGTAAGTGATATGATATCGTATCACAGAAGACTGGCAGATATTAGAAATCCACAGTAAGTTTCAAATCCAATATGCTTTGACAAAAGCATTGTTTAAAGTTGAAAAAAAGAACTTCCATCTACGTCTACGTCTGGAAGGGTTTGTAAAATATCTTCATAACAGAAAGGACTAATAGATAATAGGAAATCTAATATTTGAAGCAATGCAGTTAAGATATTCACTATAAATCCATTACCACAATGACAATGCAAACAACTTAAGAATGACTAAATGTTGCATAATGATTATGCAGAAACTTACAATTACCTTTTAATTCTATAATGTACAAACTTTTAGCAATTAAAATATTACATTTATAGCTATGAAAATACAGTATGGACATTTGAAACGTATGATAACTATATCATGTATATGAACTTTGATAATAATGTACACACTACCATCAACAATTATTGTTTAGAAACTTTAAATTTCATAATTACAGTGTAAATTACTAAAACAGTAACATCAATGATAATGTAGACACTTGCACAAATGACAACATCATTTCAGACGCTTGTAATAATGTCAACGTAAACATACTGATCAAAATTCGCAGTATTTCAGTAACACTATACAATTTTATAATCAAACACTTATAGCAATGACAATTTATACACTTATAACAATGACAAGATAGACACTTACAGCAATCGCAATGGTGAGACTTACAGCGATCATAACGTTAATAATGACAATTATAATTTAGACACTTTCAATGATTGGTAGATATATGCGTAAACATTAACAGCAATGAAGGTGTAGAAAATTGACAGACTTTTGTGTCTAAACTAATCCATTTCAGATGTAAAGCAAAAATTTATCCAAAAGATCTCCCAAATACAAGTGTAATAATTTGTCTTCATAATGAGGCTTGGTCGGTTTTACTGCGTACTGTCCACAGTATTTTGGACCGGTCGCCACCATATCTGATACATGAAATAATTCTGGTAGACGACTTTTCAGATTTAGGTAGGTACTTGGTAACCGCAGTTTTTACATCCATTTCACCATAAGAATGTGCATTAAACGTTCTAAAAACATAAAACATTTATGTCTCGACACATTGACATGCATATTAAGTCATATTGACAATGATTACAAATACATGCAAAAGCACTCCAGGCTAAATGAATGTACTACTGCTCTTTGTGTGAAATACTACAAGATGTTCTTTTATGGACACTATTGCTGTTAAACTAACCAAATACTACATAAAATGACTAAAAACATCAGGTACTTGTTATTGAATCATACGTGTACTACGGTGACTTAATTGAACTATGATGAAAACTTACTGAAATAATAAAAAAAAGTCGACAAACATTTTCCGCTTTAATCTTTCAATAGGACAAACAGATATTGCATCTAAATTAAATATATTCTATCGACAGAAATTCAATTTTTTTCGGTGGCAATAAAGTTTGAGTTTAGCAACGCCTAGAAATGAAAACAAAAAAATGCACTGTTTTTGGACCAAATGACAATTAAGGGGAAAACAAACATTCAGAGAAAACTGTGTTACCGCTTGTTTAAAATATTTAAAAGAATCATGGTCATTTTCCACTTGATTTTACGCTAAAAACTTAGTCAAAGGTTATTAAAAAAAGGATTTTGAACCAAATCAAAAGAAGGTTTGAAATAATAGAATTGAGGATGGAAATGGGGAATGTGTCTAAGTGACAGCAATTGATTCACCTTCTTTAAGATAAACATTACTTGATCTTGGATTTGGATATTTCTTAACGAATCTGTAAAAAAACATGTTTTTAAAAGAACTGTCTTCAACATCGTATTTCAAAAAGTATATAATAAAGCATAGTAACATTCAAATTCGAAAATGTTCGTTGACTGTTGAATTCTGACCCCGTTAATTACAAATTCAAAGGTGGTTTTATTCAGGTCGTTAATTTTACAACCAAGAATACCATATTTTGTATGCTAATTAATCTTGAGTAATTTAAATAATTATGATGCACTAGTTTTGCGAAAGATAACAACCAAATGTGGAACGTGTCAAAGAAACAACAACCGACCAAGAATGGAACAAAACATGAAAGACACACCCGTTAATTGATAAATTTTTATTGCAGCACATTTGAAGAAACCATTAGACGATTATATGACAACACTTAAAAAAGTAAAAGTATTACACACGAAAAAACGAGAAGGATTGGTGCGAGCCAGACTACTTGGGTATTCTATTACAACAGGAGATACTCTCACATTTCTGGATTCTCATGTGGAATGCTTTCCAGGTAAACTTCTAATGTTTCAAAATTTAAATAAGTATATTTATAATTTTAATAACATCTATAAGCTTTCCCATAAATGTTAATCGACCAAGAAAATGTATCTCTTACATTCTTCGTCTAGAAATTGCAACAAGTTTATTGCGTATATTTCCAGATAAATATGTTATTTTAGTTAAACTATCAAACTTAAGAATGTGTTATTTAATTTTGGCTATACTTTTTGGACCTTTTGGATTATAGCTCTTCATCTTTTATTATTTAAGCTTTGGATTTCAAATATTTTGGCCACGATAATCACTGAAGAGACATGTATTGTCGAAATGCGCATCTGGTACAGGAAAATTGGTACCGTTAATCTTATTACTACCACTGGGTCGATGCCTCTACTGGTGGCCTGTTAGTCTCCGAGGATATCACCAGCCCAGTAGCCAGTACTTGGTACTGGCATGAAAATACGGATTGTTTTTGTGTTATTAAAATTGGATGTTACAACATGTTAGAAATTATTATAAATTAAGGAATGAGTCTCCCTCGTGCAAAGCTCTAATTCCTTTCACGGATTTGGTTATACTTTTTGGACCTTTTGGATTATAGTTCTTTATCTTTTATTAAAGTTTAAGATTTCAAATATTTTGGCCACGAGCATCACTGAAGAGACATGTCTTATTGAAATGCGCAACTGGTGCAGGAAAATTGGTACCGTTAATGTTATTAACATTACTATAAGACGTGTCACGGTACTTATCTATCCCAAATTCACTTATTTGGTTTTGATGTTATACTTGTTATTTTCATAGGATTTTGTCTTATGCTTAGTCCGTTTCTGTGAGTGTTACATTTTAATGCTGTGTCGTTGTTCTCCTCTTATATTTACTGCGTTTCCCTCAATTTTAGTTTGTTACCCCGATTTTTTTGTTGTTCATGGATTTATGAGTTTTGAACAGCGGTATATTACTGTTGCCTTTATTTATTACACCCATTACTAACAAAATTGGTAAATACTGAAAATGTGAACACTTCTGTGTTACTTTTTGAATCTGCTTTAAGAATGTCACTGTTTAAAACTATTTGTATTCGATAACAAAAGTACAAAAGAGATTCAGTACTTGAATATACTAGTCCCTATATATCATGTATATGACAGTCGATACTCGTGAACTAGGACGGTGTATATTATTGATACCTATTGAAAGTTGTCTCCAAAATACATATTTTTATATCATTTAATATGTTTACATTAAAAACAATGTAAAAGATTTGTAATTTATCACTTATACCACCAGTTTAGTACACAGGCTGTGTTAACATAACAAATGTTAATTCGTATACATCAAGACAAGTGGCAATACCAAACAGTGTGCCCTACATTCTAGCTTGGAAATGGGAATAAAAAGCATGCACATACAAATCCGTATTTCTGATATATAACTTTACAAAAGTATTTGGCATTTTACAGGTTGGTTAGAACCATTATTAGACCGAGTACATACCGACCCTACTATTGCTGTAGCTCCTCTTATTCCTATCATTAGTAGTGATAGCTTCAGTAGTCAAAAATCCGTGGCTTCTCTCGTTGCAGTAGGGGGATTTGATATTGAAAAAATGTCTTTTAATTGGAATAATATACCACGAACACAAAGGCAACAGCAACAAGACGCGGCTGATCCACAGAAGTAAGTATTTGGTCAATTGCTGATATTTGTTTTTCGTGTGAAGAGGCTCACTTTTCTAACAATTATTGCCAACTGCTCATATTTGAACAGTGAGTTTAGTGTGTGCGAATTGTGTAAAAAAAAATGTTACTACTTTTTCTGTTGACACCATTTGCTCAAGATGTTTGTTGTTGACTATCTTGAATGCATCTTTTCCATTGAACTCAAAATAAAAGATACGACAGGTACAGTTAAGTCTGCCTTATAATATCATATATGTATATTTAGAAATTTAGAAAATGGTCGTTTGAGAACAACAGTTTGTGACGTTTCCATTTCTATGTAGCAACATTCCAGCCGGTTGCATTTCTTATCTTGATTTTCTTGATAGTCGGTTGCTGCATACAAGACGCTATTCAACTAAGATTTTCAAGTGGTAATGTTTAAATGTTTCCTTCGAAAATTATACGGACGAGTTGGTTTACTGTTGTACAAATAGTATTTGTTTCACAGATGACGACAGTTACATTCCGACTGTCTTAACCACAATCCCATCATATATTTTCCCACAATGATACCTACAAGTTTTATCACTGAATTTGTACTTATATGAGCAATATGTTGCTGTCACACGTGGAAGAGAATCTGACAACTCTTCCGGAGCATCTGTTTCAAGCCTAAATTTTGTCTGGGTTAGTATTGCTCTTACTTTGATTTGAATATTTTACTTTGTTCCTTTGTCTGTTTTATTTGTATCGGTCACAGTCTTTGGTGGATATTTGTCTCATTGGCAATCATACCGTATCTCCTTATTTAAATAGTGTCTATCCTTTTCACGAAAAAGTGTTTCAATTCAATTTAACATTCAGGCAAGTTTTGTGGTTAGAAAATTGACATTACCGATTGTTTACGAAGTTGGTGTCATTTACTTATCCGTTAAATCACTTGGTATATGTATGATAGTTTATTGACGTATGCATCTATAGGGTAATCCTTCACATGTGGAGCAGCATATGCTAACCTAATTCGAAAGACCTGACTGATTTTAACTCTTGATTTTTCGGTTGGGTTTGTGTTGCTCAATTTAAAGTTTTGTATGTTGTGCTTTGTATACTGTTGTTTGTTCTGTTGGTAGATTTCATTTTTTAGCATGGTTATGTCAGTTTGTTTTTAACTTATGAATTTGAATATCCTCTTGGTATCTTTCTCTTTTCTATTAATGCAACGAACGCCAATAGTGGATCAAGATCTTGAACTACTTACCTATCAAAAGAACATTTGTTCCTTCTTTAATCATGTTTTTATTTAAAAGATATGAGCAGTAAGGTTATGATTTTCTTCATTTACTTTTTAAACACGGAGGAGGTCATACCGTAGATGATCCAATAATAACAACGGTGTTCTACAAATGAGCTAGATTATAATTTCAAACTCACCTCTTAATCAATTTAAGGAAACAAAAGAGTTTTAAACATCATGGAACTATGTTAAACTATGGCGTGTGAAATGTTGCTGTATTCACAAAAACAAAATATATGTTCATAAAATTTTAAAAAAATGTTTGTAAAAACGAATATTTGTTCATACAAATTAAATATATAATCAATAAATCATAACATGTGTTC
This sequence comes from Mytilus trossulus, assembly GCF_036588685.1. NCBI lineage: Eukaryota > Metazoa > Mollusca > Bivalvia > Mytilida > Mytilidae > Mytilus > Mytilus trossulus. Next base: position 40,457,072 of record NC_086374.1, on the reverse strand, counting down.
ATAAAATAAATCATAAATGCATAAAATATAAATATATGTTCAAATAATTATTCATAACAATTAAATATGTATTCATGAAAATAAAATATTCATTCATAAAATCAAAATATTTATTCATAAAATCGAAATATTCATTCATAAAATCAAAATATTCATTCATTAAATCCAAATATTCATTCATATAATTAAAATGTTCCATTATAAAATCACAATATTCATTCATTAAATCCAAATATTCATTCAAAAAATCAAAATACTCATTCATTTAATCAAAATATGCATTCATAAAATTAAAATATTCCTTCATTAAATCAAATTATTCATTCTTATAATCAAAATATCCATTCATATAATTCAAATATTCATTCATATAATCCCAAAATTTCATTTTCCAAGCCAGGACAATGACCGTTTTATCAATTCGTTTGATGTATTTGAGCTTTTGATTTTATCATTTGATTAGAGACTTTACGTTTTGGATTTTACTTGATGTTCGGTATTGGTGTAATTTTTCTTTTTGTTAATTTCAGATCACCAACAATAGCAGGCGGTTTATTTACTATCTCCAGAGATTTCTTTACAAAAATAGGAACATACGATGAAGGCATGAATATTTGGGGAGGAGAAAATTTAGAAATATCATTCAGGGTATGTAAAACTTACTTCTTCTATGATCAATCATACCTGAAAAGGTAACAGAAATCAACCAAAAATACTTGATCACAGATCACATTAACAAACAATATATAACTCATCCGCGAAAAAAACCCTAGACAGATAAACTAACCCGAGCAAACATGATCCGTATAGCCTACCTTGGAACAGACACAACATGGTGGAGTTAAAACAGTTTACATTCACACATCCCTCGTCTTTTCGGATGCTTTTGTTAAGCTCAAAATATAATGTAAGATAAAAATAAGAACAAAATGAATTAAGATTTTTTTTATTAGACGGCTATTTTCCCATGTTTTTTGAAACTGTAAAACTTTCGTTCAGGTGTGTGGTTGTATTTTTGCAATTTTATATTTTCAACTTTTCCTTAAAATTGTTTAAGCCTATGAAGTGCTAAGATTGCAATTTGGTTAATTTTCTTGATTGCCAATTATGGAAATCATCAAGATTATTGCCATTCAAATGAATATATAGTAAAAAGAAATCCATTTTCATAATTCAAAACATTTACTGTTTGTGCAAATCGATGCATATTTTCACAGCAGGTATTTAATAAACTTATTATATTATTATTGTATTGCACACTTTTTCAAAGTATTAACTCCACATAACTTTGTAATGAGATATTAATGAATGAATAATTCCTCAATTATATTGTAGGATTTTTACATAACTGCATGTAGATATATTTACCGAGAAAGAAGTAGGACACTGGACATCGAATATTAAATAGTGTATTTCGTGTAGTGCAAAAGCTGTCAACAACTTGCTTATTAAACATGTTGGGCTTTTTTTTAATTGCACGAAGTCTTTTACTTATATGAGTTGATTGTTTATTTAAAAACAATACCACAGGTTTGCTTCCAAAATACTTTGCACTTTGGGTTTTGGTTAAGAATATTAATCTTCAAATGTAAGATCGAATAAGTCTTTAAAGATTGAGGTTATGTTGTCATTAATATAGTTTTGAAACCGATACTTTTTCACACCATCAGGCCACATTTTCCAGATAAGGTATATTCGCATGTACATACCACGATCAACAAGTTGGTGTTTCAGAAACAAATAATTCAAAATCCTACAAAACGTACGCAATTTTTCGTAATTAAAACTTTTTTTAAACATTTATAATTTGCCATATTAGGAATTAAACTACAATTTTAATCACAAAAACAATCTGACATCTGGTCTTTGCTTATCTTGTTGTTTAGATTTAAGTTTCCTTATAGTTTCCAGATTTAAGTGTGACGTCAATTTACATTCAACTAGAACACATTATTTAAAATTAGAATAATCATACCAAAAAACATTTTGCTTTAAAGGTTTGGATGTGCGGTGGTAGCCTAGAAATCCATCCTTGTTCGGCTGTAGCTCATATATTTAGATCAGTTAGTCCTTACAAATGGGGTTCGACGCCAATTTTTGAGACGTTACGTCATAATTCTGTTCGTGTTGCGGAGGTGTGGATGGATGATTATAAAGACTATTACTATGGAACTCTCAACTTCAATTTGGTGAGTAAATGATAAACAAACTCTTGAATTTCACATTTTAAAACAATTTTCAGTTAAGAGGATTTTCTAGATTTGATGAGATGCTGTGTCCTTTACATACACTATTTCTTCATAATGTAATACAGAACAGCAAAGGCACATGCCAAACAATATGACAAAATATTTTAGATCTTTTAGTCTCTAACTTTATATTTTTTTTAACAACATATCATATTAATTTCGTTTCAAATATATCTGTTTGTGCTTTCAATAATAAAAGTAGAATTTAAAATAGTTTGCTTTTCCAAATAGGGTAACTACGGTGACATATCCTCAAGAAAAGAATTACGAAAGAAACTGAACTGTCACAGTTTTGATTGGTATGTGAAGAACGTTTTTCCTACAATAAAACTGCCAAAGAGAGCTCTTTTTGTTGGGGAGGTAATATCTAAGATTCAGTAGAAAGACCGTTGTTCATAATTACATTAAGAAAAGATTTTTTACTGTTATCTCACAGAACAGGAATAAATATAGATGTAGTATATACTACAAACCACAACCGTAAAGAACTAATGATTTATAATCCACGTGCAGTCTCAATATATAATCAGCAGTGACGATAAAAGAGTAGAAGTATTATAAGTTTTTATACGTTGAAAATACTCGTAAAGATTACAAAGAGAGATTCAATAAAAGTCAGATCTTTCTTCAAAATTCAATAATAACGTACATCTAAATTTACAGCTGAAGAGTTTTCTAGCACCTTCTATTTGTATGGATTCCATGGGTGGTGGACACAGTGCGACAATACAAGTCCAAGGACAACCTTGTCATGGAGGAGGCGGAAATCAGGTAAATCATGGTAATCAGAAAAAATATTGGGATTATCAGTTTGGTCCATCTCTAAATGCAATTTTTGTGAACCTTTTTAACATCTATGTGGAAGATTGGATACTAGTTTCGAGTTTTGCACATAATTATTCTATTTTAAATGCAATCACTTCGACATCATTTTCAGAATTATACAGAGTGAAATTGGTGAATGTACTCATATATGTCATTGGAATTGATCAGTATGTATTATCCCGCTAATTAAGCTTATGCACGTATCCAATTTGTCAAATGTTTTGGTAAAGTTCAAAACATTGCATTGTTGTTTTATTCATTTATCTAAAGTGTTTAGTTCATCTTTTATTCTGTTTTTTTTTTAATCATTCGGAAACAAAGTGATAGGTAGAAGTTGATCAATGCATGTTTAATAACTTTTTTGTTTGTAGTTCTTTAGATTAACAGCTGATAGCAGGATAGAAAGAAATAGTGCGTGTCTTGATTTTAATTCCAAAAATAAAACGCTTCATTTCATTCGTTGTGATGGGGGATCAACTCAAACTTGGCAATTTACAAAGGTAAACACATGTTTAAATGTTTTAAGTGTGTAAATCTTTTAATTTTGTCATTGTATGATGGCATAACTTTAATTGATAAAAAAAGATGCGGTAGGAATGCCAATGAGAAAACTCTTTCATTCAAGTCACAATTTATAAAGGAAAACCATTTTAAAAGTTCAAGGTCTTCAGCACAGAGCATTAGCTCACACCGAGCAGCAAGCCAATACTGGGTTACAAACCCTTGATGAAAGCTTATTTCAAAAGTTATCAACAATCAAGCGGTTTCTGTTTCAGTTTTCAGTAAAATTGTAAACGTTACTTTTGATAAATTCAAATTAGCTAGTTTGTTAACAACTAAAACTGGAGCTCGATAATAAGAGTCCAAGAGCTGAAATGAATTGTCGGAGACAAACTTGGAAAGTTTTATCTATAGAATAAAAGAAGGTATAAGATACTATAAATATGGCAACCAATTACCATCAGTCAAGAACTTTAAACCATAATACGAGCAAAAGACACACAAATAAAATATGTATAGAAGTCAAGAAAACATCAACAGAAAAATAAAAATTGAGCAGAACAAACCTTGCAGGAATGACCAGGGCACTCAGTTATGTTTTATCATTTGATTTTGCCATTTGGTTAGGGACTTTCCGTTTTGAATTTTCCATCGGAGTTCAGTATTTTTGTGATTTTTACTTTTTACCCATAGTTTCTCGTATGACAATAGTTGTAATTATCTTATAAAAATATAGATTGATAAATTACATCTGTTAATTAAATCTTATACGTTTCATTTTATGAACTTCCCTTCTGAATTTAACTTGGAGCTCCGTATTTTTATTAATACTTTTTGACTAAGTAAAATACAAAGCTGATGTGTAAATGTATTTTGTCTAATCCGAAAGACAACACCAAAAGCATCAAACATACAAATCCTCAGACAATAAAACATACTCGAATGTGAGCATTTTAAAAAGATATACATTTTTCAATATTCAAAAATATGATATAGATAAAATATTGATCAAATTAAAGCAGAAACAGAATATTTAGTTATGATTTAAATTTTCAGACTAATACTATAACAACTGACTTAAAGATTAATTGTACATCTTTCAGGATCAACAAATTAAACTACAGTTATGGGATCTTTGTCTGGAACTCACATCAAACAGACGTACACTTGCAATGAACAATTGTGAAGCGATCCCAAAGCAACAATGGGCGTGGACCAAGAAGTATATATAATGAAATAATAAAAAACAAATCAATACCATAGATTATATAAAGGCAAAACAATTACTTAATACAGCAAAATGCATTAATTGTGCAGATAAAGTTATAGCCTTGGTCAGCTTGCTTGCTTACAAGCTGAACCGTAAAATCATAATTAGGTTAGTTATACTACCCTGCTTTCGGAATAATTCTTTCCAACAGACAATATATTAGTTATTTGTCGGACTAGGCTACTCTTATAAAAGAGAGTATTATACCTAATTAAACGATGACTTCACGGTTCAGCCAACATGCAAGCTAACCAAACATATTACTGTTACCTACACACTCTAGGCATCATCATGTCTGTTGGACTTCACAAAGAACAAATCATTTTGATAAGAAAAGTGTGTATGAAGAAGGTTATGTGGGTATCCGTCAACGTAGTCCGAAACTGTTATGAAATCTGAAAGCCTCTAAGCATTACGGGACTACACAAGTCATAAAATGGACCGTCAGACGTCACAGCAATCTTGGAATCACATTCCTAAACAATTCACAAAGTGTACCGTCACAGCAATCTCAGACTGCCATTTATAAGGCAGCAATAAAAACATCAAAAACAACGATTAGGAATAACAAAATACAACAGCTGACAACATACCTGACTTTATACAGGTACATAAATAAAGGAAACAGTAGTATACCGCTGTTTGAAATTCATAAATCGATTGAGAAATAAACGAATCCGGGTTACAAACTAAAACTGAGGGAAAACTCATCAAATATAAGAGGAGAACTTCGACACAACAGAAACACAACATTAAAATGTATAACACACAGAAACGAACTATAATACAACAATGGCCATTTTCCTGACTTGGTACAGAACATTTCAAGAAAAATGGTGGGTTGAATCTGATTTTGTGGCATGCCAAACCTCCCGCTTTTATGGCAATGTTAAATATAACATTACAATGACAACATTACATTTACACAACAGTACTGAAATTGCAATACAAATAAATGGAAGAACATATAGGACCCGAATAGTATAATCATAAACATGAGAAGGAGTTAAAGAAGTTAATAAGATTTTTGTCTTTCCCCCTTTTAATCAATGAAATAACAAAAGACAATCACGGACAAGGTACTTGACTTTAGACAGGCACTTACTAGTAAACATGTGGAGGAGTAGTTTATTATATTAGATTAGTCCTCCCCCTTTTAATAAGTGGCATGGCAAAAGACAACCACGGGCAATGTACCTGACATGTAAGCACATAGACACTTTGAGTAGCTAAAAGTAGTATAGTTAGATTAGATGAGCCCTCTTTCAATCAATAGAACAACAAAAGGTAATAAAAGAACGTGTCATAATATATAACAAGCAGTAAAGGAAATTCACTTAATTTTTGGAAAAAAGTAAAATCACAAAAGTACTCAACTCCGAGGAAAATTCCAAACGGAAAGTCCCTAATCAAAGGCAAAATCAAATGATAAAACACATCAAGCGAATGGACAACCACTGTCATATTCCTGACTTTGTACAGACACTTTCATACGTAGAAAATTGTGGATTGAACATGGTTTTATAGCGTTAAACCTCTCACTTATATGACAGTCGCATCGAATTTCATTACATTTACAACGATGCGTGACCAAAACAGACATAATAGGTAAAATCTGACCAAAACAGACATAATAGGTAAAATCTGGGGTACAGCAGTCATCAATGTTATAACAAGATGGTATTTTGCTATAAGTTTATTAACGTTGCCTAGACCGATGTGTCCAATATAATAAAATACACAAATATATATACAGAATATAAACAGCGTCAAGGTTTCTATTAATTTGACCATTATAGTCTTAAATCAAAAGATGCAGGGATGAATATCTATTAAGTTGTCTCTAATTGACATGTTTTTGACCAACCTGGAAATTGATGGTCAAAGAGTACACGTATGTTCAGTGTTATAACTAATTGTTATTGCTACATGTCACCACCTGGTCTGCATGTAAACATGTTATATGCAACCCAGCGGTCAATTGAACAACCTTTTACAAGGTCATGATTTACTTAATAGATATTCCCCTGTATTTATTTTATTCAATTTAATAAACATTTTAAGAATATATAATCATCAATATAAATATAAATATATTTTATATATATTTATATATATATTTTTAGCCTATCATATTGTCACATTCCTCCCTTTCTTAAGAAATATAATTTATATTTTAGTTAAAATCGGTGACAATATGAATACTTGCAAATTTCCCCAAATACAACAAAAATATTCATAAATAAAATCATTTCAAAAGTTCAACAACATCTAAATGTTCAGCAATGTATAGTTCATACAATTCTTGTGTGAATAACTAAGTTCGTAACATCAAATATCGGAACTTCTTATTTCCAGAAAAAGGCGCAACCATCAACTACGGACCGTCTTCATAACCCCGACTCCAGTGAACTGCTCCTCTGATCGTCGTTGTCAACTCCCAACAATCCATCTGTTTATCTGCAACGCCAATTCCCGTCATTTAGAAGTTCTGCAACCATTCCAACTTCATGTGATCCACCATCCGTACTTCATGTGATCCACCATCCGATCTTCGTGTGATCCACCATCCGTACTTCATGTGATCCACCATCCGTTCTCCATGTGATCCACCATCCGTACTTCATGTGATCCACCATCCGTCCTTCATGTGATCCACCATCCGTACTTCATGTGATCCACCATCCGTCCTTCATATGATCCACCATCCGTCCTTCATGTGATCCACCATCCGTCCTTCATGTGATCCACCATCCGTCCTTCATGTGATCCACCATCCGTTGTTGATTTACTCCTAACTGACCTAGCTTACCTACTCTGTTAATTCAGAGTCCCTGACTAGGTTGCTCAGTTATCACCGGCTGAAACATTACAGGAAAATCTACCTGTGATGCTGTAGAACGATTCCCTTTACCAATAAAAAGTTATGTGATCGTATAGTTTTATGTACATCTAAACGTCTGCGTTGTGTCCAATGATCAAAGCCAATATCCAATACTGGATAATGGTTCTTAGTGGCTGGTTCTCAGTAATGGTGCAGAAGCTATTTTAACATCTCTGTAGGCAGTACCATCGCCCTCAACATTAGTTGACACCATTTGATCACCACCAAGGTATCGTGTGACTATTTGAATCTCTCTTTTACTAAATTCTCTTGGCTAAACACCTATTATTAAACTTAAGAATATATTAATAACAAAATATCTATAAATATAGCATTAAAATAAATCAATGCATTTACTAAATTTTATAGTTCAAAGTCGTCCTCAAGTTTTAACTGCTTCGATTTTGAAAAAAAAAAAAGTATCGATATGTTATCTATTTAAAATAAGAAAACATTTTTACTCAAATACAAAAACAATAAACTAATAAGATAAACTTTTCTCTAGTATTAGTACTGAAAAATTGTTTTATAAAGGTTTGACATTCAACCAACACTTTCCTTCCCTTTTCATAAACAAAGCTGTGATTCAGAGATTACTGATATTTATAGGATTTCTTAACAATCAACAATTTTTCAGCGAGCAATCTGAATCGAGAATTAGAATTATTAATCAAAACAAAATTATTTTATATACACATATATTTATTTAAAAACAATCATCACGAAGCCTACGTCTACGACATGTTAGTCGTTCATTTTATTAAGATAACTAGAAATGTTTGAGAGAAAACTTAAAATTAAAATTAATTCGTCTTTCTTTTCAGACTTTTTAACAGTTCGTTTAGTTTTCTTTGGTATTCTTACTTCATCAACAGACATTTTTTGACTGCGTTCTGAATTGTACCCATCGGAACTATTATTATCCGACATTTCGCTTGAACCGGAAGTGACAGAAGATTTGTCTTCCTCGTTTTCACGTCGGTTTCTATTTGCTATTTTTTGTTTAAGTTCTGCGAGCGGAATATCATCCTCGTCAGAAGATGTTTCTCTTTCTTGTAGGTAACGATTTATGAGTCTTTCTCGTGGATTAGCAACTGGAAGTTCACTATCACTACCGTCACGATCCTCGGGAGGTACAACATAATTTGTTTTCCTTAATTGCCTACCTTCTAGATTGGTTGGAATAACCCATTCATCAATCTTAGCTTTTTTAAGGTGTTCTAAATGGACTTTCTTAGCGACAGACCCATCTAATTGGTTTTTAAGGACAAATGTTACCGGAGAAGTTTTTTTCAATGATTCTGTAATAAGGCTTCCACTTAGTATCTAACTTACTTTTTCTTAAATGATTTTTGAAATATACCGGATCCCCAATTTCTAAATTAATTTCTTGTCTATTTTTATCTGCGTTTTGTTTTTGTTTTTCTTTAGACTTTTTCAAATTTCTATGAACTAAAATGAAAGATTTGTGTTGTTGTTCTAGAAAAATCTTGTGCGGATCTTCACCTACATACTTTCTTCTAGGTTTCAACAGGTTATCAATTGGAAGAACTGGGTCTCTATTGTATAAAAGAAAAAATGGAGAAAATTTAGTTGATTCATTTTTTTTGAAATCTAATAGCTGCTATTGTTTGATTTAAGCATACGTCCCAAGTAGACGCATCACTTTGCAATTTCTTTGCCATGACGTCATGAAGCGTCCTGTGAAATCTTTCTACTTTCGCGTTTCCCTGTGGATGATAAAAAGAAGTTGTTATGTGACTTATATTTAATTCTTTTAAAGTTTCTTCAAATATTTTAGAGGTGAATTCACCGCCATTGTCTGACACGATAACTAAAGGTACAGAAAAGTTTGGGATTATTTCCTCAATTAATAAATGAACAACATTTTCCGAAGTTTTATTTGGAACAGGAAAAGCCAAAGGCCACCCACTGTAATGACAAACAAAGCTAACAATATACTTATTTCCTGACAATGATGTAGGATAAGGTCCAGATAAATCTACCCCTATCTTAGCAAATGGAAATGGTGGTATATCAGATATTTGTAATAAAGGTTTTGTTTTACCTGCACTTTGAGATTGACAAATAACACAGGAATTAATATAGGAATTAAGTTCTTTATATAACTTTGGCCAAAAATATTTTTGCCTAATTGAATCGTGACATTTGTCAATTCCTAAATGACTTAGATTATCATGATAACTTTTGATGACCTCATTTCGTAATTGTAATGGAATATAAAGCCTTAACTTTAAATCATCATCAGGGTGAGAAATGTAATAAAGTATATCATTGATAATAATATGTTTATTATCAACACTTTTTGAAGCCTTACCTGTGTTTATTTGATTAATAATTTCCGAAAGTTCTATGTCTAAAGATTGTTCAATTTTCATGTCATAACCAAGAATCGTGCATTCCTTAACGCTAAGTTGATCATCTTCTTTATAGTCACAACTTGCAAAATCTTTTGGATTGAACTCATTTGAATTCAAAGTATTGATTTGAAAAGCCTTGTCACTTATATCTACTTCAATTGTTTCACTTTGATTTTGATTGCCTTCTTGACCCGGAGGTCTTCTTGAAAGATAGTCAGCAATAGTTTTATCAGTCCCCGCTGGCCATTCAATCTTACAATTGTAACTTGCAATCCCTAAAGCCCAAAGCTGTAATTTTTTGTTACATTGTGGCGAAAGCAATAAGTACTTTAAAGGCTTGTGGTCAGTTCTGATAATAAATTCAGCTCCATGAAGATAATGATCTAATTTTTGTAATGCATAATGAATGCTAAAGGCTTCTTTTTCAATAGTAGACCACCTAGACTGTGTATCTGATAATTTATGAGATAAAAAGTAAATAGGTTTTTCTTTTCTTAAACATGATAAATGAGTCTCTTCTTCTTCGCAAGGTTGCGTAAGACATGCACCTATGGTATCATTAGAAGCGTCAGTATATAAAACATAAGGTTTCTTCAAATCTGGATATGCTAATAAAGGAGTTACAGTTAAACTATCTTTCAAAAAATCAAAAGCTCTTTGACATTCATCATCCCATTGAAATTTAGCATATTTTTTAGTTAAAGCAACTAAAGGTATAGAAATCTTTGAAAAATTAGGGATAAATCGTCTATAGTATGAACACGCCCCTATAAAACTTCTTACCTCCTTAACAGTAACAGGGTTTGGTAATGTTTTTATTGCCTCAACTTTGGCATCATCCGGTTTTACACCGTCGATATTGATTTTAAAACCTAGATAATTAGTTTCTTCCTGCAAAAATTGACATTTCTTTAATTTCAATTTCAAATTATGTTGTCTCAATCTGTCAAATACTTGTTGAATGTGATCAAAATGTTCTTCTAAAGTTTCAGAAAATATCAAAATATCGTCAATATAAGAGATAGCAAAACTTAGATCTTGTAAAACTATTTCCATCAATTGACTAAATACAGCAGGACTATTTTGCAATCCAAATGGCATAACATTAAATTCAAAAAGTCCCTTATGACAAACAAATGCTGTTTTTGATTTATCTTCTTCCGCCATCTTAATTTGCCAGAATCCTGCCCTTAGGTCAATTAATGTGTAAAACTTGGCAGCCCCTAAAAGTGTCAATATATCATCGATAACCGGAAGTGGATATCGGATTGCTAAAGTAGAAGAATTCAGGGATCTGAAATCTATGCAGAAACGTGTAGTTTTATCTTTCTTATCAACTAAAACAACTGGTGAGGAATAGTTACTGTTTGATCTTCTTATAATGTTTGCTTCTAACATGTCAGTTATTGCTTTATTGACTATTTCTCTTTTGTGTAATGGAGTTCGATAAGGTTTCAATTGAACCGGAGGATTATCCCCTGTATCTATTCTCATTTTCACAGTGTCAGTTTGACCTAATTCAGTATCCTTGAAAGCAAAAACATCTCTATTGTTATTCAACATTTGTAACACCCTACCCCTATGAACATCAGGCACATTAAGATCAGTTTCAAAAACATTTTCAATTTCAGAGTGCTCTTGAGTAGATTCAAGGGAGACAACATTTTCTTCTAAAACTGGTGAAGCCCTTCCTATTGCTATGCCCCTTCTAAACTTATAAGTTTTATTCGTAGTATTTACTATAAGAACTGGCATTTGACGTTTTTCATTAAAGTTTGCAACTGAATTAGCAACCATTAATCCTGGTTGATAAATCAAATGCCCCTTAGTAATTGGTGAAATTTCAAAAGATTAAGAACTTGAAGTTGTATAATTTTTATTACCTTTTACATAACAGATATTACTTGTCTGAGGTTTAATTACAGTGGTTTGAGCAAGCCTAACAATTGAAGCTATATGAATATCTTCCACTAGTGGTACATAAGTTTTATTTATCCTTAAACATCCCAAATCAAAATAAACTCTAACACCAAATTTTACTAACCAATCACGACCCAAAATTGCATTTCTGTTCATGTCAGATACTACATAAAAGGTATGATTCATTTTGTTCCCTTTCATGTTAAAGTCTAAATTTATACTTCCTAAAACATTTAAAGAAGCCCCGTTAACTCCTTGTAAATTGACTTTCTTTTTTTCTAATTTTGGTAATCCCTTAATTGAATTGTAAATCTTATTATGCAATAAAGATACTGAAGCTCCACTGTCAATTAAACTTCTAACTTTCATATGTGCAATTTTAATCAAACAAGAATTTGGATTTCCCGCTAAATTAATTTCAAATATTTCTACTTGTTCAGATTCATTTTCAATTTTGCTTTCTGATACATTTTTAAATGATTTTCGTTCTTGATAAGTTTCAATATTTCTATTTAGTTTGTATATTTGAATTTCGCGCTCTAACCTTTTTATTTCCGCTGAATTTTGAATTTCGCGCCATATTTCCTTTGTTTACTTCCGGTTTTGATTTGAAATTTCGCGCCATTTTTTCTTTGTTTACTTCCGGTTTTGAAAAATTTCGCGCCATTTTTTCTTTGTTTGTTTCCGGTTTTGAATTACAATTGTTAGATCTTTTATAATAATTTTTATTCCAGTGATAGGTAGAATTGTTAGAACATGCATTGTTAAAATCTGTTGATTTGTTATTTTTTTTTTTTTAACCATGATTCATATATATTATATACAGGTTTTGTATACCTATAATTAATTTTTCTCTCAAACATCTTATTTTCCTTAATTCCCTTAAAAGTCTCCCTATTGGCTTCAGCATAAAGAGACCGTCCTAGTTTAAATTTTCCCTTGGTTTCCTAAATTGTTCATTTGATCTTGCTCTACAATTTCTTTCATAATGACCTGGTTTACCACAGTTCCAACAGAAGAATGTTCTTCTTTGTTGTCCTGTCAAGTCAGACTTGTTTTGTACAGAATTAAACCTTCTAGGATATGTATTTGCATTATGCCTTATCGTGTTGTCATTAAAATTGTGTTGTACTGAATTAAACCTTCTAGGATATGTATTTGCATTATTACTTATCGTATTGTCATTAGAATTGCCTCGGGGTACATGTAATTCGGCACGCGAACTTACTATATTTACATGAAATTTCGGTTTATCCCTGCAATATTTTGCCTTATGGCCGAATCTGTTACAATTGTTACATTTCACACCTATTTCTCGGTAATGCGATATGTCCATTGGTGTTATATTACGCTCATTACCGTTATTTTTTTCAAATCAAATTTTCTTCGTAATTGTGTTTCAGCCATTGCCGAGTTTACTGCTTGAGCCAAAGTTTGTGGATTTTCACGCATTATTTTCATTCTCAAATAATCCTGATACAACCCATTTATGAAAAAGTTAACTAATTGAAGTTGAACTATTGGTTGATTGATATCTTGTCCCCTAAAAGCATCTGTTGCCAAAGTTAAAATTCGTTCTCCAAATATTGGAACATTTTCGCCAATTTTTTTATTAACCTTATTCAGAAGCTCAAATGCATATGATGCATCAGGAATATGCCCATAACGAAAATTCAATTGAGTTTTTAGATTTTCCCAATTATTATTCTCCTGATCGGTTTCTCTTAACCACCTAGCAATGAAATCACTTACTGGCCCTACAGATGTTTGATAACATATCATTTTACAATCATTTGGACTTAAATTTGTAATCATTGCATATTTTTCTATTGAACGAATCCATTGAGAAAATATTTCTGAGTTTGAACCATCAAAACCTTCAACTATCGTATTGACACCGTTTGCAGTTAACTTTTGAGTAAGACTTTGAACTTGTGTTGCTAAATTTTGAAAAACTAACCCTACATTAAATTCTTGTTCAGCCATTTTTGAGAATATAATAATTAAGATTATCAAATAAAATATCACACGTACCTTAGTATTTTCAGAATTCGTCCTGTCACGGTTCACCAAAAAGAGTCTTATAACAAGATGGTATTTTGCTATAAGTTTATTAACGTTGCCTAGACCGATGTGTCCAATATAATAAAATACACAAATATATATACAGAATATAAACAGCGTCAAGGTTTCTATTAATTTGACCATTATAGTCTTAAATCAAAAGATGCAGGGATGAATATCTATTAAGTTGTCTCTAATTGACATGTTTTTGACCAACCTGGAAATTGATGGTCAAAGAGTACACGTATGTTCAGTGTTATAACTAATTGTTATTGCTACATGTCACCACCTGGTCTGCATGTAAACATGTTATATGCAACTCAGCGGTCAATTGAACAACCTTTTACAAGGTCATGATTTACTTAATAGATATTCCCCTGTATTTATTTTATTCAATTTAATAAACATTTTAAGAATATATAATCATCAATATAAATATAAATATATTTTATATATATTTATATATATATTTTTAGCCTATCATATTGTCACAATGTGTCACAATATCAATTTGAACAAGACCAAACAAATATTCAACAAAGAAGCACAAAAAGCATCTATCAAATTTAACAACCACAGTTATTGCTTACTTATATAATTATGATATACACACCTTATCTTGAAATACTAGTTTTGAGTGTCGAAAACTACAAATTTAAAGTTAATCCCTCGACAATAACACATCTTTCAATGATTTAACTATTAATTAAATATCAAAGAAGCATCGAATTTAGTCATTCCGAAAATTCTGGTTTCAAACAGTAGGAAAAGCACACAAACAGAAAGAAAAATAAGAGGTCAAACACAGACATGCATGTCAGTTAACTGCTAGTAGTCTGTTGTTATTTATGCGTTATTGTCATTTTATTCATTTTCTTTTGTTACATCTTTTGACATCGGATTCGGACTTCCCTTGAACAGAATTTTAATGTGTGTATTGTTATGCGTTTACTTTTCTACATTGGCTAGAGGTATAGGGGGAGGTTGAGATCTCAAAAACATGCTAAACCCCTCCGCAATTTTGCGCCTGTCCCAAGTCATGAAGGAGCCTCTGGCCTTTGTTAGTCTTGTATGAATTTTAATTTTAGTTTCTTGTGTATAATTCGGAGTTTAGTATGACGTCCTTTATCACTGTACTAGTATACATGTTTTAGGGGCCAGCTGAAGGACACCTACGGGTGCGGGAATTTTCGCTACATTGAAGACCCATTGGTGGCCTTCGGCTGTTGTCTGCTCTATGGTCGGGTTGTTGTCGCTTTGACACATTCGCCATTTCCTTTCTCAATTTTATACAATATTATGGACGACAGAAGAAATAAAATAGAAAAATAAACAGCAGTCAAAAACATAACCAAATATTGAGCAACACGAACTTGTGATGGGTACACAGTTTCTGTTCCATTATTTGCACCGCCGTGGGCTTTTGTAACGTAAAATCTAGTCATCATTTTTATCCGGTAATAGACACAATCCCGGAAAAAATCAAGATTATAGATACTTTCACATGGAGCATATCCAGGGTTATTTGCAATACAAATAATATGGTTATTGTTTTCTGATTATTCGGGTGTTGATGGGTGGTGTGGTCTGATGTACTGTCTAGTATTTTTGGTGATTCCTGTGATTATTTTTGTGTATAGGTCAAACAAATCATGATGGCTGCAATCAATATGTTATAGAAACCGTTGCACTTTACTACTTAGACCTTTAATTACATATTGCAAGAAGCAAGTATCAGTTGAGAAATAAGAGCACGATGGAAAGTTTTGCATTAAAATACGTTCGAAGAATTCGAAATTTGAAAAAGGAATCATTTCCTGCATGGTAAGAAACTTTTCTGAAAATTAATTTTACTAGGGGATTGATCTGAAATGTTGTTGCATAAAAATACATTCGAAGAATTGAAATTTTGAACAAGGAATCATTTCCTGCATAGTAAGAAAATATTTGAAAATTGAATTTACTGGGGAATATGATCTTTAAAGGCAAAAAAACGATGGTGCATTGATAATATGAGTGTGTATGGCCAAGTATCTGTGACAGTCTTAACGATATGGTGACTGTAGGTTTTATGAAGTATCTAATTTTCCTTCATAACTATGTAGGGATAGTTGGTAAATGAAATAAACACTTTATGAATTTCTGGGTTTAACTTCATATAAGGAATGCTCAAGCATAAATATTTCGTGAAAAACCAGGGATAAATAAATTAAGAACACCTTTTTTGTGAAATTGATAGAGAAGCTTAAATAATGTCTTTTGTCGTAGAATTTAGTTCTCAGCAGGCTCTCGTTGTCAATTTTTGGGTTTAAAGCAAGACATGAATCAGCCTTAACAATAAACTATATACTTATAATGTATCGCTTTAGCTAATATAAGCATAAACAGGAAAGGTAGCATGACTCATCCAGTGAAATTAGATAGATGACAGAACAGCAGCTAATCTTCAAGATCAAGAAAAGGAGGGTAAGCAGATTCTGCTCCACATGTGGCACCCGTATAAGCTGTTTTAACGTCAATGTATATATTTATTGTCTAGAGGATTGATACGTTTGAGAGCGTTGCATACATATAAAGACCATACATTGAAACCAATACAACAAAAGCACTCAACTTTAAAATCAACGGTAAGATAGACAACCAATTAATTAGCATTCTATATACTATTCTATCTAAGAATACTCGCAGTTACAGAAAGCAAACTTGAAGTACTGAATTAAAAAAATTAAACTGATGATGAAAACACGAAGAAATTAGGTCATTCACAAAATATCGGCTTATTGTGTGTCTTACGTATCCTTGTATCTATGAACATCTATAATGAAGATATCAAGCAGCAACGTTGTAAACAGAACACGAAGAAAATGTATGTGCAATGACCAAAGCCATCTATTCAACAAATAAAAAGATGGATGAAACGAAATAGCTGAGTATTGGCGTTAAATTTATGTTAGCGAATTGATTTTTGTCTGCAAAAAATGCGAAAATTAGGTACTACAGCGATGGGCAAAACCCGTTAAAAATCTTTATCAATATGTACATGTGTCATACAGACCCTGAGATCACTATAACACATATATAATTGTCTCAGCTTGAACTTGATAGGATAATTATAGATTATCGTTGATCATGTCAACGAGAAAAGCAATTGAGTTGAGATGACCAATGATAATCTGTTTATCGCTATTTTACCTATGAAGACGTTGTCAATTTCATGTCGATTTCATCAGCAACGCCACGTGCCCCCTTAGTTTCTAGCGGTAATTTCCCATCTCAAGCGAGTAGTCTGATATGAAAATTATGATAAAAAAAGAAAAAAGGAAAAATGCACAAAATAGCGATAACAACAAATAAAACATTTTGCTACAGATCAACGTAAAGATGCTTGTCTTTATAAAATCGGAGTTTCTTAGTTGTCTCCCTTTATATGACTTGATTTGTGAAAAATCCTAATGAAGCAATATATACTGTGTGTGTGTAATATAGTAATAATAATAAGATAAAGCATATAGATTTCTTTTTTTAAATGAAGTTTTAAAAAATGAATAATGATTTTATCTCTTAATGTTTGCATTTCTCTCTTTTAAAAAGTTTGCATATTTCATGAATGATCAAGGCAGATAAATTTATCCTAATTTACATTCTAAGATGGCAACCAAACATGCAAATCTAATCTCTTGAAGGGTAAGTTTCTGTCATTATCTCTTGGTCACAAGTTTTTGTACTGACCCCAAGAGGTTTTGTGTTTATGTTCGATAAAAATAGAAAAGCACGTGCAGGAAGTGGCCCACTGCGCGTGTGTACAGATAGTAAACAAAGATGGCAGCTTACCAAGCAAGGTATGACGCCCACAATATAGCAAGTTTATTTACAGTTTAAATGTGTTTGTCATGTCATGTGTTCAGTTTAAAGACATATCTATATGTTCGACAACTAAAAAAATCTATCAAATTTTAATATTTCAGGTTGAAGCAATTTGAAGATGTCCTGAAAGAAGAGGTGATTGACATAAAGAGTTTACGGAAGTTATGTTTCAATGGTAAAACTTTTATATGGCCACAGACCACAATTAATTCCTCTATCAGTTCTTTAGAACGTTTTGTATCATTAAAAAAATTGCACCATGCACTTTTGTCAAATTTTGTGTGTGTGTAATGTATAGTACTAGTCCAAATATATATCCAAAATTCAGAAAGATTGAAGCAATCACTTTTACAAATTTAGCCAATACACATCCATACCCCTATGGACAAGTCAAGAGATGTTCCGAAAACTGTAAATATTACCTTTTTGCACTTGACCTAATCACTCATTCCATATCAAAATCAGTTTAAATACAACATCCAAAAACTTATTTCACCTCTCTTCTTTCATTTCCACCAAAAAAAATCTAAGAAATGAGTGAGGAAGGGAAAGAAAAAAAATTAAGGAAAAATACACTCTAATTAAAAGGAACTATATTCGTGAACAACGAAACGCGGGGTCATTAATTGTGGTCTTGGGCCTATTAGGGGCTTAAAACTTGACCAATTCTAATAAAACTTGGCATGATTCAAGCTTAGTGAATTATAAAACAGTTTACAAAGTTTCAAAGCCATATGATACCAAATAAAAAAAATGTGGCATTTTTTATATCTGAACTTTGGGTGCTGAATTGTGGCGTTGAATTAGAAAAATTTCAACTATCAAATTTGAGCTTCTAAAAACCAAAAGATACCAAAACTTACACTTTTTGATGTCTCTATGTATAAGTTATTATCTATTAAAAGCAACAGATAACATACTTCATGTATCAGACTTATAAAAATTGGCCAGAAGTTAATTTTATATGAGCCTGTGGCAAAAAATAGAGGTTTTCAAATGGAGTGAGGCTTTATATGAAATGTAATATTTTTCACTTACCACAATTTTCTGAAGTTGTTAAGTTATCAAACAAACTTTAACATGTTATAAATGTACTTTTAATGGAAATATAAGTTTTAAATAGCATAACACATGTGGATAAAATGGTCTTCAGTAATGTCAAGCTTAAAAAAACAGGTTGCCAATTTGGACCGTTCCCCACATTTGCATATTAAAAAGCATATAAATGATATGGGAGATGGAGATATGCTTCTTTTTTGCTCAAATCTTTGCTTAGATATGATAAAACATGGAGCCTGGATGTAACAAGACTGTCACTTTCAACTATATATGTAGACAGGATGGTCTGATGCAAAGTTTATTAACTTTACTGTTTAAAACCTGAATGAGATTTCAGCCTCAAAAGGCCAATATTTTAACCACTAGCTATCCAACAGAAGAAAATAAAGGTAGTCTGTGAAATAGAAAAGGTTAAACAACCAGTAATAAGTGTTTTTGATATGGATTCAGTGCAATCTGTTTAAAGGAATACCACTTTTAAGTGCATAGAACTTCATATTTCACCTGTTGCATACTGACCGTTGGACTTAAGACTATTAAAACAGCACATTATGCACTCTTTTTATGTTTTTATTTACTTTTTTTTGTGTTCAGAGTTCACAAATGAGTAAAACAACTGAAATAAATACCACAAACACAAATAGATATCAGAAAAAAACCTGTCAGATAGAAACTAAGCATGCTGTTTTTGCAAAAATATTGAAAAAAAGAAAAAAACTACATTTTGGGCATATAAGCTGAAAAGTGACATTTTGACAAAATTTCTATCAAATAAAAGTGAAAATCATTTATTCTCATGTAGTTTGACAAATTAATACCAATAGATCATTCAGAGAAGTTGTCAAAGAAAAATATCAAAATTTGCTGAAATGCACCTCTTAGGCCACAGACCACAATTAATTCCTCTATCAGTTCTTTAGAACGTTTTGTATCATTAAAAAAATTGCACCATGCACTTTTGTCAAATTTTGTGTGTGTGTAATGTATAGTACTAGTCCAAATATATATCCAAAATTCAGAAAGATTGAAGCAATCACTTTTACAAATTTAGCCAATACACATCCATACCCCTATGGACAAGTCAAGAGATGTTCCGAAAACTGTAAATATTACCTTTTTGCACTTGACCTAATCACTCATTCCATATCAAAATCAGTTTAAATACAACATCCAAAAACTTATTTCACCTCTCTTCTTTCATTTCCACCAAAAAAAATCTAAGAAATGAGTGAGGAAGGGAAAGAAAAAAAATTAAGGAAAAATACACTCTAATTAAAAGGAACTATATTCGTGAACAACGAAACGCGGGGTCATTAATTGTGGTCTTGGGCCTATTAATATGTGTGAAAGGGGTCTCTTCCGGTATAATGAAATAAACGAAAGACTTTCTAAGGTTCGGATGGTTTTATTACCAGAGAATAAAAACTCTGAAATAACAAGATTAAAAACATTAATGATAGTTCACGTAACATATATAATATATTATTATACACATATTATATCACAGACAATTTTAATACAGTTTACACAATTTCTAATATAATGGTGTTACTATAAACAGTAGATACACATTTACTATGGAATGTTCATTCATTCAATCGTGTAGTGAAATGTACATCACATGTCACATGTACTTTAACAAACCGGTTTCTCTGACCGACATTTAATTATAACGGTAACCAGTTTCAATGCGTTTACAACCAAATAGAATTAAATGTATCTTAAAATTACTTCTCGCAAGTATATGAAAGTTTACAATTAAACTTATTAAATATTACAACATTCAAAAAGTATTTACTATGTCTGAATACCAACATATAAATTCTACCACTGATTTGCTAAAAACGCGCAAATCGCCAATGGAAATAATCCATGAATAACTATCATTTCTATAGTATAAAATAATACAAAAACTACAAATTATGCGCTTACCACTTGTGGAGTGAGTTCTCTAGTAAATAAGGAACTTGGCACAAAGTACAAAGAAGTAATCTACATCAGAGTCCTGAAAACCAAAATACAATAATAAGAACGGACTCTTTGTAATTATATAAAATACTAATCACATGACAATTGTATTCAATTCGTCCATATAAAAATAGCATTATGCGGACATGTAACTCGTTCTTCTTTTTACAATATACTGTAACTTATCATACATGTCGCTATTTTTCTACATGCAGTATTCGTAAAATACTGTTATTACGATATCTCTATACATTACATAATTACGCTATGATCAGCGGCAAATATTACATTACTTTATAAAAATATGACCTAGCTTCTTTACCAAAAATACGCTCATTCAAATCTTTCATTCCGATGTTATAAACATGCAATCTGAAGAGTATTTACTCGAAAATAGGAAAGTTAACCAAATCTATTAATTCGTGTCAAAATGTTATTAAGAAGAAAGTGCAACTTACTAGTCATGTCTAGAAAACTGTCAAGCTGAATATAATAAATACACAATCTGTAAATATGGGTTTCTGCTATAATAGTCTGAGTAAATAAATGGACGTCTTTCACTGACCAGTGTCCAGGTGAATTCTACCCAAGGTACACAAAGGAAAACTCAATTTAACCGCCAATAACTAAGAACCAATCAAAACAAGAGTTCAATTTCAACCCCCATGAATATGTATGAGTAACATTACTCAATACGTAAATTATATACTAAATCAAGTCATAAAGGATAAATATCCTTTAGTAAAAATACTTTGCAAGAGTGAAATAATTAAACTAAAGACCCAATAAGAATTTGATAAGTAGATTTTTAATATAAATCAATGATTTCAAAAGTGCAAATTACATAATTTATGAAGCATGAAAAATCACTCTGCTACATATGTTTATAAATTATAGGAGATAAATCGTTTTTAAGTCCTATTTCAACTTGACAATTCTTTTGCTTATTTTTAAAATTTAACAGTTTTTGCAAATGATACTAATGGCATTTTTGTTCATAACATATCCGAACTTTTTATGAAAGTTGAGACAGTTTTGTTTTTGGGACCCATGGCCATGGACACCCCATTTTTGTTTTCCAGTAATAATATATACATGTATTACGGATTGAAATCTGCTAGGCATTGTTGTTAAATTTATTAACCTTTGATTTGCCTGAGACTACTCTGATGTCCAACAGCTGTTTTGCCAGACAAGCTGGGACCAAGGTACATCTGTTTCGGTACATCAGAGCTTATCCATATCTATAGTGGATGTTTGCCCCTCCAAAATGAATGTGATGTTTGGTTGCTTCTAAAGACGACTCACAGCATTGGCTTCATATAAATCAAGCCTCAATTTGATCATTTTTACATTTATCTCTTCATTCATGTACGTTTCCTCTACCTACATGTACCTACCTTTGTTTTCTCATATTTGAACAGTTTTCACAGTGACCCATTGATACACCTTATCGCCTTTTAGTCCAACAAATTCCTGTTTGGGTCATGCCGCCGAAAATAGAGGTCATCAGTGGTAAGCTGATGGAGGGAAAACTTTAGAAAGCAACCGTTAAGAAACTTTCATAGACATGATAGAGTATGATCCACTTTTTCGAAATTAAAATTGAAGTAAAATATATTTTGGTTGGAAGTATTTATGGTAGTTTAAACAGGTCTCATTAAAAAGTATCATGCATGGTGCAATTTGTTTAAACAGGGTCCCAAATAGCTTTAACTGGATGAAAAAGTTATGTTATTTTAGAACTTATCTGGAATAGAATAAATAGCGATTAGGTGTATTCCAGCATGTACTTATGTATAAGACTCAGAGTGTATAAGTACAAATCTATCTACAGAAAAAAATGAATTTTTGTTTATTTGATCTCAGAAAAAAACAAATAATGACCTTTGGTAACCATGATAACCGTGACAATATAATTTTGTAGGTTGTCCGTTTGAATGTGGTTACAGATCTGTATGTTGGAAGGTTAGTACATTGTAACAATAAGTTCATTCAATTTCAATTTTGACAAATCAGTTGTCAATTATTTGATGTTTCTCTTTAGTCTGTATCAATTTATAAATCAACTGATTCGAAATGTTCAGGTTCATAAAATTAAGAGTTGAGGTACAATTGCTAATGAGACAAATATATATATGAGACCACATGGTTTAGATTTAAGCAATTCTATAGGAAAGCATACAGCATTCAACAATGAGTACATTTGTACAACACATACACTATAGTAAGCTTTTAAAGGCCATCATGGCATGACATGAAACATTGTAAAAAAACATTCAAATACAAAAATACAAAAGGCTTATGTATGTACAAAATGTACAGATAAACAAACCTCAAAACAAATTTGGACATGCACACACAAAATATGTGGGAGAGTTAATCCTGTTTGTAAGAGGTCAACCCTCCCTTAACCTAGGACAGTGGTATAACCCCACAACATAAGCAACTATTTTCTGCATTTTTTCCTGACATGCTTATCCTCTTTGTTGTTTTTGCATACATGTACTTATTTGAGACATTCTGAGTATATAAAGTTTTCCTACCAAAGGTTAGTGGTTTTATCTCTAAGGCTTCCTCTGCCAATAAAAACTGGTCACAGTGAAATAGCCTACAATGCTGAAAGTAGCACTAAACACCAATGGATCAGTCAGTTTATTTTATCACAGATACATATATCGAAATATTATGAAAACACATAACTGATGAAGATACTAAACAATATAATACAGAAAGGGTTTATAATTTGTTTTATATGAGAAGTGTTGTCAATTACAAATGTATTACATGTATGTTTGATACCATATTACATTGTATTATATTTTTGTAGCTGCTGCTGAATTATCTTTCTTGTAAAAGATGTGAATGGGGTGATTTTTTGAGCAAGCAGAGGTTAGTATTGAAATCTATAGAAAAAAGCATTGATGGAAAAATTTCGCACATGTAATGACATATTTGGCATAGGGATGCAAATCTGGTGGTGGTACAGGTGACCTTGACACCATTTTTATGATTGATTGGGCCATTGTAAAAGTTTTTTGTCTTTTTCTTATGAAATATAAGTAATGTATATGTCAACTACATTTTGGTTTAATGGAATGATTGTAAGGTGTACATGTAAGACTGGTAGGATTTGACTGACATTGAATCAATTAGTATATCATTCATAATGTTAAGCCTATGTGATACTTGTAGTAAAACCTTTAATAGTCTCTTCTTTTTTTTTAAATACTTTCAACATAAAAACCAATCATGATCAGTATAATAGGGTAGACACTATCTCATTTAAGTTGACTTTTCTGACACTTTTTTTTCTACCAACAATCAAGAAGTTTATATATTCTTCAAATATTTTTTCAGCTTGAAATCCATTAGTTTCTTACAACCTCCATCAGTTCACTTATAGAATTGTCTAAATAACTATAATCTTGCACTGGGGTTATAGTAAACAATTTTATATTGAAATTGGACAAGCAGGTATATAACAGTTTACATTATTATTATGTGTCTTTTAATATTTTGTTTTCATTTTGAAAAGTTAAATTTTATCTATTTTAGAAAGCTATATACACATTTTATAGATGAGATGATAGTAAAACCTGGACTGGATGCTTCAACTGGAACTCATCAAGATGACCATGTTAGTATACACATATAATGTATTGTCCTAATTATTGTAATTATGTCATCAAGTTATTTTCACCACATGTTTTATTTCAATCTGTGAAAAGAACAGAAAGTTGCAATCAAAGTTGGCTAAGATTTATAAACATGCTTTGAAAGACAGTCATAGTGTGTATGCCAAATCTTCTAATTTCTTAATGTGCCATTTTCGTATTACTATATAACTTCAACAAAGAACTGCTGAACCAATGTATCCACAATTTCGTATTGGTAGAGAACTCTTAAGGTGGTTCGGGCCTATTAGAAGTTTCTATCAGAAGTGCCGTATTTTTGGTTGTTTTATTCTTTAAACAAAAGGAATCAAATTGGTCAAACAAAAATAGGGGGTCACGGACCATTTAAGCTCAAAATTTTACTTTTTAACAGGTATGTAAAACAGACCATTTTTCACTGAAGTGATAGGGAAAATAGAGGTGTTGACATATTTTTATCAGATTATTAAAAAACCGTTCAAAGACAATTGGTTCAAAACTGTAATATGAAAAGCCGGAATATAGCTTCAAAGAATGAGCCAATAAAAAACATAGGTCAATGATAAGGAAAAAAATATTTTGCCTTAAAACCCAAATTTGGGCGGGAAAATGGTGAAAATGGGTGAAATGTCATTTTGACCCTTTAACAAATACGGATAATAACGAAAATATTCTATTAGTCACATAACAACAATGATTTCACATTTCTAAGCAATCAAAATATTTAGAAAAATTTTGTCGAATTTAAGACAAATACTTTTGTAATTCATGCGTGAAATTATGCGCAGTCGAACAGTCCCGAGCCACCTTAAGTGGAAAATGATTGTCTGCAGGGTTGTCAAATAAAAGCACAAATTAAATTAGCAACAACTCATGATATGATGTGATATAATAGAACAAAATTAAAAATAACAAATTGTTCAGAATTGTTTGTTCTGTTTATATGAGTTAGAATTATAAGGGGAAAAAAACCAAACAAACAATTGCTAGAGTCTGTCAGATTACCATGTATACCATTTTTTGTCATATTATTTAACTTTAAAAAAAAAAAAAAGAATAGAAAAAGACAGGAGAGCTGTTAATATCAAACAGGTACAAATGTATTGCCCTATATTAAGTATTAAGTTCTTATTTATTTGTCAGACTTCATTAAAATTTAGATAAATTTTGAATATATAATATTGTAGCCATTAAACCCAAATCCAAACAGTAACTGGGGAACATTTTTCAAAGACAATGAAATGTTATTACAGATTGACAAAGATTGCAGGTAACTAATGTACAGTAGTTTGTTATGTGTCTTTTATAGATTACCAGGTGTGCTTAACTCATATCTTACATGTTTTGAGTTAATCCTATATCTAACATGTATTTTGAGCTATTTAGTGTCAACATTTTACATTTAATAGTAGAAAATAAATGTTCTTGTACCTTGCAGTAATTAAAAGGTAAACACAGGTATATCCCTTGTTTTCGAGGATCAACACAATGTTTTTAAAAATATTTCATTTTTTTCAGGGAGCAATAAAAGGTTAAAAATCTTTTTTTATTGCTTTTCATTGCACAATTGTGTACATTACGGTAAATATAAACATGAGTTGAATAATAGAAAGACTGCCTTTATAGATGTGTAGTAGCTTGCTTTCCTCAACAATGGGAAGTTAATTAGCCAGTTGTTTTTTTTAAAGATTTACAAAATTGGCATTTCCTGCTTCTCTGCTAAACATGTTGTATTTGTGACTAATAGCAAAATGTCTGGCCCGGAATTTGCATAATGCCTAGCCATTATATGCCTATATTGTGTGACATGTCTTTGTTGCTTGAATAAACATAAAACCAAATTTTAAAATTCAGTGATTTTTTTTAGACTAAGTAAGGCCCTTATTGTACCTATCCTTTTTTTTTAATTTATTTAAAATACCATTGTGCAATTTCACTAATAAAACTATATCTTACTTTTAGTAAATTTACAAGGCAATGAAATAATAAAATGCATTACAAATGAAAGTCTCATCAGATTGTTATATTATTATAGGATATTTTAAGGTATTTTAAGATAAAAAAAAGTTGAATCAAGTGTATTGAATTGCTTCTAAGGACAACAAAATACAGTTGCTAATACTAGTAAATATTTAAATCTTATTTTGCAGACGATTATGTCCAGATTTGTTTTTCTTCCAAAAAGCCACAGATTATCCATGTAAAGATATTATACATGCTGATTCACGTGTGGAAACATTACGTAAACGTGTAGAACAATGCGTACTGCAATCAGAAACCATTAAAGTAGACAGGAAAGGCAATTATAATGTGAGCCTTAAAATCTATACCAGACTTGAATGGACTTTTCACAATCTTTTAAAGATATAAGATGTTAAAATATAAAATGATACCTATAATCAGTTGGTTGTAAATTGAAAAATTGAAGAAATTATTGTTTTGCTGTTGAGCTCGAGGTAAACAAATGAAAATTATTTTGTGTTAAGCAATTATCAACACTGGTCAAAGTCAACTTTGAGGTCAATAAACAGTAGTACATCCTATGACAGAATAAGAAAAATATTTTAAAACATTTATTGAAATTGAAACTTTCACCCAAAATGGGTTGGTTTTTACCTAGCTGTTAAAAGTTTAGCAAAGTGAACTGTCCTATTTAATAAATGCAATAGACATAGTTTTCTGGTGATATATATTCAAAAGAAACTTTAAATTTCTTTTTGAAAAAAAATCACCCATAGATTAGTTTGCCTGTATCTTTGATCATTTGATAGAAGTGTGAAACTATTAAGGAAACAGCCAAGCTAAAAAATCTATGTAAATCAATGTTTTTTTTATTTTGTAGAAAGTTTTCAGTAGAAAAAGAGTGAGTGAAGAATACATGGTATTGCCTGATGGTCATGAAGCTCACTGGGAAGTTGTTGAAAGAATATTGTTTATTTATTCCAAATTAAATCCTGGTCAAGGATATGTACAGGTCAGTACAAGTAGAAATATCATCAGAAACATGACAATACAGTATCAAGAGATACATGTACAATATATAAGTATTTCTAGTAACAAAACTATTGTAATATTTACATTAAAAAATATTTTAAATACACTTAAACTATCATTATAGACAAGTGTCTTTTGTCCAAGAAACTTCTATAAAACCTGGTATTCAGGAAACAATTATTTGTCAGTTTTTCCTATAAAGATTATTGATAACAGATATCTGGTAGTTCTTATGGTTTGTTGTTTTGTTTTGAACAGGGTATGAATGAGATTATAGGTCCAATATACTATTGCTTTGCTGCAGATCCTATAAAAGAATGCAGAGGTACAGTATTTTCATATCAAACCTCTTTATAAATTGTTTTAAGTGGTTAGTGCATGTTTTTCCACCAATATTAAGGGATGTTTATGCAATTTTTATTTGGAATATTTGGTATATTACAACTTAAATAGAGCTAATTGATGAACTCTGTATTTTTATCTTTATAGCATCTATATATAGTTCACTTGATTTCATAATTTTATATGGAAATTATAGTAATGTTCTATAGACAATTAAAAAAATTGATAACATTGTATACATAAATTAGGTTTTCCGTTACAATCCTTGACAATGATGTAATTTCAATAGAGTTTTTCTTGATTTGTTACAACATATAAAGTATGATGTAGACCAGATAACCTTGGAGGAATACAAATAGATGATAAGGTTTGAGGGTGTACCAATTCCAGACAGAGTTTTCTTAAATTAATAAAAAACAGCTTATGACAAAATCAAAAGTATTATTGAAAATATTTAGACAAATGCTACTGTTTGATGACTCAGTATATCATCTATTTCCATCTTAGCATTAACATGTTTTCATCATCATATCTATAATTTTTAGAGAATGCTGAGGCTGATTCCTTCTTTTGTTTTATGAATTTGATGTCAGAAATTAGAGATTTATTTATAAAGACATTAGATGCAGACTCACAATGTGGGATAGGTAAGAACAAAGCTACAAAGTAACTTATGCTAGGAACTACAAAGTACATTATCTAACTACTGTAAATTCTGATTTTTGTTTGCATGTATATATATATTATTGTGATTGTTGAACAATAGGCACCACAAATGGCTATAGATTACTGTGATTTTAGGATATGCTGCATAAAAATAATGCCATACAAATTTGGATTCAATTTAAACCAATTTTTATTTCCAAGAGTAGCAAAAGAAATTTGTCCGAACTTTGTTAGGGCTGTTCCAGAAAATACTATGTCCCCCCAGGGAAGGCAATTTTTTAAAATATTATGTGGGTGGTTGTATTTGAAATACCAAAATGCAAAGGGAGTGCTGTTCTAATTAAATTTTATTTCTGTGGGTGGTGGGGGTTAAAAAAAAGTGCCGTCCCTGGGGGGACATAGTATTTTCTGGAACAGCCCTTACTTTATCATTCCTTTTTTTTGCAATTTATTTCATGTAAATATTATTATTATTTTTCAGGTTATATGATGCAAGATTTTTCTAACATGTTGCAAACTAGTGATCAAAGACTTCACCAAAGAATAGAGGAACTCAATATTAAACCACAATTTTATGCCTTTAGATGGTTAACATTACTCCTGTCACAAGAGTTTCCCCTCCCAGGTAAGCAAATATAAACACTTTTACTATGTTTCTGTTCGCTATGGAATTTAACTCCCTTAAGACAACATTCTCCTGTAACACACTGACACTTGTTTCTTACAAGGTACTTTTAAAAGTTGACAATTTTTTAAACACATATGGCATACCAGGTTTTAGTAATTTTAGACTCATAAGACATAATAATAAAAAAATATCTTCAATAATTAAAAAAAACATGTATTATATACGCTTACCATCTTTTTACACCTACATTGTATTGTAACCACCCTTTGTAAAAGGTCAGACCCATTATGAATATAATTCTCTTAATGGATTAGTATTTCTGCAAGAACTACTGTACATTTAATTACAAATGTAATAATGAATCGTAATACTTATGACACTATATATATTTTGCAACAATTATGGTTTGGTTTTCAGTAGACATGAATCAAACAAGTGTACAGAGCTTTTTCACCAGTAATTATGAATCCATCTCCAACAATAATTACTTTGTTTTGCATACAATCCCTTTTGTATACTCTTTTATTATTGAATAATGTTTTTAAACGTGATGGATGTCTTGATAAAGATTTTTTTTTTAAACAGTAATTATTTTCATTGAATGTGTATTTATTTTGCAGATGTAATGAGAATATGGGATTCATTGTTTGCAGATGACAGAAGGTTTCACTTTCTGAAATGTATATGTTGTGCAATGCTGATGTAAGTTTCTTTACAATTAAAAATAACCAGAAAAACATATACTGTAAATCAACTTATTTTCGTGATAGGTTTATTTTCGCAACATTTGCAAGTAGAAAAACAACGCGAATATAAATTGTCGCAAATAAATACAATTTAAATCTTTACTTATCAAACTTCATCAGGTAGATAAGAAAATCGCGAAATCATTTAGCTGCGAAGTGGACTGCGAAAATAATTTGGTTTACAGTAGAGGGCAGCACAGTCTTCATCATAGACTGGTGTCTATACAATATGTCAAGCTATAAATTGTCCTGTGTCTGTCCGTCTGTCAAATGGACACAATATATGTATGATTTTCTGACCGAAAGAAACAATTGTATGAATAAGATTAAAGTAAAACAATAGCCTCATTAGTACTGATTGTTAGTATTTCTACTGAATGTCATGGTTCTCTCCTGGCACTACAGCTTCCTTCAACAATAAGAACTAACTGCAACAAAAATAGCCAATAGTCCTGAAATGGAGGTTAAACAACAATAAATCAATCACTGGGTACATCTACCTATGAAGATACTGATAGTTAAGGAAGTTTGCTACTCAGCTTTTCATAAAACTAGTATATATATTGATAGGGGATTAATTCAGGAATCAAAAGAGCAAAAAATATATAGAGGTCAATGTGCTTGTTTTCGAGATATTAGTCATTGAAATTTTAGCGGGAAAATGTTCTTTCTTGATTTTTCATTGCTTTGTCATTGACAAGTTAAAGTTCTCAAAAACTATTAAAAGAAATAATAAGACTTTTACAAATGGCTTATAATTATAAATGCAAAAAGATTAATAAAAAGAAAAATGGGGTTCTAATAGGATTTTGGCTAGAGTTGGATTTAAAGTTAAACTTTATTGATTTTAAAAATAGGACTTGCTATAGAATTGGTTTTGTTGATTTAGTATTTAAAAGACTAAAGAAAGTCTGGTTTATTTAAAGTTATGTTATTTATGTATTTAAACTTTGTGTTAAAATGTTTTAAATGTTTCTCTTTACAGAGAGGTACGGGATGAAATAATACAAGGAGATTTTCCTCATGTGATGAAATTAATACAGGTACATAGATGTTAATGGAAATCTTAATCAAGATAAAATTGTTATAAAAGATTCAAAATTTGACCTATGACTTATGATACAGGTCAAAATATAAAATTCTGCAATCCTTTCAAAAAAATTTGAGTTTTATCGATAATTACATCTAGACAGTTATTATTTGTTTATACTAGCCTTAATAATTGCTCTTTTTTTGTATAGCTTGAATAACTTTCCGAAATGTAAACTTGTCAATTCATTACACAAGAGTGCTAAAAATATATGATTTCATGATAGCCAACAACTTCAGATGTTTATACATATAACATTATAATTTAATTTTGGATGTAATGTGTCTTCTGATTGGCTGATGTCGTTTTGTTTATCAGCTCATAGACATAATTTTGTCATCAATGTTTTTTCATAGTTTACTCTGGTTTAAAAGGGAATTTTGAATTAAATTATAAGAAATGAATGTAATATTTTTCTGTCTATTCGAAATAACATATAAAATGTGATGCACATTTTAAAATAACCCCTGTAGCAGGTTATTCAGTGTGCACCACATTTTTTATGTTATTTCTTCATAGACAGAAAATATATTACAGTCATTCCCTAAATAAAAAGGGATAAGACCAAAAAAATGAAGTATCCTATAGTGTGTCAAGTATTTCCTAAATAAGTTTCAATGTATATTTCTTAGCTTGATAGCATAATTGTATTTTCTATTTCTTATTTCATTGTAGAATGTTCAAGATAAAGTAGACTTACAAAGAGTAATAGCTAAAGCAACAGAGATAAGATAGCATTAACCTATACTTTATCTGTTTCATCATTTATCTGTGATATAAAGGTATGAACATATATCAGTTTACAAGTTACATTTAAGGAAGATATGTTATCAATAAATCAAATGTCAATAGTTTTTCCATGATATGCAATAGTTTCTAGAATTTTTGAATGATCTTTAGTGTAGTCCGTATGTTAGAAAAGAAATGCATATTAAAAGCAAATGTGGACAAAGAAAGTAACACTTATACATAGTATTTTTATACCCATTCTACATCATATGCGAGGGGGTTGTATACTAGTTAACCTCTCTCTGTCTTTCTGACCATTACACCTTCTGTCACATATTTATCAGCGACTACAAACAAGATATTCTTGATATTTGATACAAGGCTTCATATTTGTTGGCTTTACAGATA
This sequence comes from Mytilus trossulus, assembly GCF_036588685.1. Taxonomy (NCBI): domain Eukaryota; kingdom Metazoa; phylum Mollusca; class Bivalvia; order Mytilida; family Mytilidae; genus Mytilus; species Mytilus trossulus. Next base: position 40,424,828 of record NC_086374.1, on the reverse strand, counting down.
GACACATTTTAAAATCAGACATTTATTGTTTCATCTGCAATAAAAGTAACAGTGTGCGAAAAATAGGGAGTACCGGTATTGTTAATTCAGAAATTTTGCATTGTTTTTATTATTGGGAAAAATGCTACAGGGTTATACTCGCAAAAATTTAAGCTTGCATTTTTTAAGATATTTATATGAATTAAACAGAATTTTTCTCAATATTGCAAAAAATTATATCTCATTTTAGTCTCAAAATGAAGTGCATGGAATAATTTCTGAATTTACAGTTCTATCTGGCAGCCTCTTTGGCATCTATTTTTAGAAAGCTTTATATTTCAGTACATGGAAGAGATGGATGCTTCATACCTTGTGTTACAAAGTTTCTGTCTGTCAAATGTCCATTGTCCTTGGCCTGACTTGCATTAATCAGGGAATGCTTAAAAACAATACACGTTTTTTCATGTAAATTTATCATTTATTATCTGTAGTAGGATAACTATATCTGGTATATGCCTACATGTCTGTCAGATAGGATTCACCTGACCTCAATCTCATTTGATGGACGATCAAGGTTAAAGTTAGGGATAGGGTCGTTTCTCAGATACTATAAGCAGTAGATCAGTTATGTGTGGTGTATCATACCCGTAGCCGGAGGGGTTCGGGGGTTCGGACGAACCCCGCCTTGAAAACAAATAAGCACTGTTAAAGTCGATGTTCTGTTCGAATTGTGACTGTTAAAGTCAAGTTTGTGAGTCAAACGAACCCCCCTTTGGAAATTCCTGGCTACGGGCCTGTGTATGGAATGATTGTAAGAGGTACATGTCAGTCTGGCAGGTTTTCTGACATTGAGTACATTTTCATGGTTCATTGGTCAATGTTAGGTTTTTGTGTTTTGGTCTGTTTTTCAATTACTTAAAGCAATTGGTTAGTATTGTTTGGTGTATGGAACAATTGTAAATTGGCCATATCTGTCTGGCAGGTATTATTTGACCTTGACCTCATTTTCATGGTGCATTGGTCTATGATAAGATTTGAAATGTCGTCAGTTAATCAGATACTGTAAGCAACAGGTCAACTAATTTGGTGTACATGTCTGTCTGGCATGGTTCATCTGACCTTGACCTCATTATTATGATAAAGCATTGATAATGTGTAAGTTTATTTGTTGTACAACTTTCATGTTAAATACTTTCAACATTAAGTAAAACAAGTGAGACATTTCAGAGTTTGCACTCTGTTTTCTTCAGATAGATGTTCTATAATATATGGATTCATAAAAACTACAATAACATGCATTTAGTTGATATTAACTTTTATTATATTTATTTTTAGGAGGGCATTTGAATTGATTGCAATAATGAATGGAGAAAGGAAATGACCAAACAAAACCATCAAGAATATCTCTTACCTTACATGTAAATCTGACATGAACTGTGAAATTATCATAAATCGGACAAAAACTGTGAACGAATAGTGCTTCAGTCATCATTCTTATTTCATTTACAGCATTATTTTTACCAAATAAATTTTATTTCTTGAAGTATTATATTTATTTGGACAAGTTATACAATCTAAAGCAGTAACACCAACATTTAATTTTAGATTATCTTTTTAAAAAGATCCAAGTAGAGCTTTTTCTGTTTTAAATTTGACATAATTTTAAATATGCGTGCAGTTTCACTGAATAGGAAAAAGAGGGCAATCAAGACCACAAAAAACACTATACCTAATTCAAAAGACGAACAACTTTAAAAAAAGAACTAGGGCTGAACCGAGGTGCTCTGAAAAGGTTAGCTGTTTCTGTCTCACTAGAGTTGCATGTAAAGCTGAATCCATTGCAAATTTTCTTTAGAAGTTCTGCCCCATAAGAATGACAGAAGAATAATTGGTTTTCAGAGAAATGACCGTTCCTCTGTTGAAAAACACATACATGTACTAGCAATCAAAAAGCAGCAAATGTTGTCAATTAAAAAATTTCAAGCATCTTGATGATGTCAGTTTCAGAGAACTTCTTGTTGTAATCAAGTGTTTTTATTGATGTTGATATGTCCTTTAATAAAACCAGATATTTTTTTTGAATTAACAAATCCTTAACCATTGGCAGTCTATCTGTTTAGAACCAAATAAGAAAATTCCATAGAGCATCTTATTACATCTTTCCCCCCAAGCTTGATTAAGTTTCTGTAAATTCAGAATTGCAGGATTTTATTTTTGCAAATCATGTGAACAAAAAGAAATCGTACTCTGATATATGAATGCAGCTTTTCCTAAAATTGCAATCACTTAAACTAATAATAATTGCACACAACAGTTTCTGAATATGCAGTAGTAAAATATATTCATTTAGGAATATGTAGGTAAGTGCCATTCTCTGCACAATGAAGAACCCTTGCAACAACAATTTGAGGGATCTGTCTGTGGTCCACTTTGCAGAACTTACATATCAGATTTATTGTTGTTCTTGTACTGATTATACATGAAATGTTTGCCACTAGATGTTTAAAAGCAAACAACAACCAATCAATCAGTGAGAGGAAGATAAAAATATGATTTTCCATAGGTTTCAACTGGCACTTAATTTGTTCCACCAATGCCAAGGACAATATCTGCACAAAATCATTGAATCCAGAACAAATTTCGAAATTGATCTGTCATTTACTGTGGATTCATTTATTTTCATTGGTACCAATTTTCATGGTTTGAGAAAAACTTGCATATTCATGGATATTTAATTTCGTGGTTTTGACAAAGTCTGAATACATTCCTTTAGAACATTTGCAATTCACTGAATATTTAAATTCTTGATTCCTTTGTTCCCACCAAATCCACGAAAATTGGTATCCAACGAATATTGAATCCACAGTAAGATCAAACTGATATCTCTAAGCATGATTTAAAAAAGTTTGGTAAACTAATTGAGTGAATTTTCTTTGGCCAAGGACCATAACTGTGCATAAAATCATCAGAAGGGACAAAATTTAAATATGATCTGTAACTAGCCCTGAAATTTTATTATACCAATTATCAATTCAATATTTTTAAGCATGACAAAAAAGGGCAGAAAGCTGATTGAGTGAATTTTCAGACCATAACTCCGCACAAAATCTTCAGACCAAGCAAAGTTCAATCTTGATCTATAAATTTGCATGATTAGAATATTTACCAATAATCAAATCCATATTTTCAAGCAGGACAACAAAAGTTCTGGTGGGGACCATGGAACATGAAAATAAATGGGGAATGTGTCCATTGAAGGCAGTTGATGCTCTGCTTACATACCATATCAAGTTATAAAGGGGCAAAACTTATGAAAGTTGAAAGTTATAAGTGACACTACCCGAAATTTGGATTTGATTAGAGTTTTGTGGTAGTTGGTATTGTGTATAAGTTTCATAATATTTGATTGAGGTAAAGTTAAGTGAGAGAACAGAAATGAAAAATCCAGCAATTTTTCAATTAGTAAAGGGGCATAACTCTAGAACAGTAAAAGTGATACCAACAAAATCCCATCTTGATCTGTGCTTTGTGGTAATAAGCATTGTGTATAACTTGAATAACATTTTGTTGAGGCAGAATAAAGTTAGGGTAAGGAAACGAAAAATTCAGCAATTTTTCCATTTGTAAAGGGGCATTACTCTAGAACAGTTAAAGCCACACACCAAAATTATAACTTGATCTGTGGGTGTGGTTATAAGTATTGTGTATAAGTTTCATAATATTTGGTTGAGGCAAAGTGACAAACTTAAGTAAAAGCTGAAATAAAAATTCAGCAATTTTTCCATTTGTAAAGGGGCATAACTCCAGAATGGTTAAAGTGACACCACCAAATTTCAAATATGATCTGTATTTTGTGGTAATAAGCATTGTGTATTACATTACATTTGGTTGAGGCAAACGAAAATTAGAGAACTGAAACAAAAAAGTCAGCAATTTTTCCATTTGTAAAGGGACATAACTCTAGAAATATTAAATTGACACAACCAAAATTCAACCTTGATACGTCTTTTGTGAAAATAGCATTGTGTGTAAATTTCATAACATTTGGTTTCAGAAAACTAAAGTTAGAGACAAGAAAAAAATCAGCAATTTTTCCATTTGTGAAGGGACATAACTCTGAAATGGTTAAAGGTACACCACCAAAAATAAAACTTGATGTGTTTTGTGGCAATAAGCATTGTGTGTAAGTTTCATATCATTTGGTTGAAGCAAACTAAAGTAAGGGAACAGAAACCAACTTTGGGAGGTACATGCAAGGGTTAAAACTTAATACCCCCTCCCCTACGCCAGGGGCATAAAAATTAGTCAATTGTGTTTTTCAAAATTTGTTTCTAGGCATTGCTTATATCAACCTTTGATATAAATTTCATAACAATACAAGAAATGAAGGCTTGAAAGCCCTGAAAATGCAATTTTCCATAACATGTATAGTTTCAATGAGCATAACTCCTTTAAAAACAATTGTTTGGTTTTGAGCCTCTCCTGGACATTGCTGATATAAAGCTTTGATATCAATTTCAAAATCTTTTTACAAGTGAGATTGCTTATGAGACTAGACATACTTGACAGAAGGAAAGACAGATGGATGTCTGGTTATTGGTATTTCTATGTACAAAGCACCCCATTGAGCAGGGCATAGAAAAGTTGGATAGGGCTTAACTTATCAGATTCATAATTAGCATTAAATCAAAAAGAAATAAGACATAGCATATTTTATAAAAAAAATAACAGTGAGGAGACTGATAATTAGGATAATGAATTAAAGTTGAGTGTAATATCTATAGGCTTATTGCATTTGAAGTCATGTTTGAATAAGTATTTAATCATCATCACATAATAAAGCAAAAGGATTTTTAGTTGTCATTTTAACATCCTCTTCATCTGATGATGTTTCATTTTCATTTTCATCTTTATCAATGCCAAATTCTCCATCACTACCATCAGAAGACTCTTCAGTTGATGGCCTATATTTAGATAGTTTCTCAATCAATCCTTTAGTTTCTTGATGTTCTTTCCAAATATCTGGGGAAAAAATTATAAAAAGATAAATTTCGTCATTTTCTGAATTTTGAAATTAATACATTATAAAGTAACAAATTTATGTACGTGCAGAAACCATAATATTACTGCATGTCAAATAAGAGAACAGAGTACAATATTGTACACTTTGCATATATTTTACATATCCAAGGAAAAAATGCAGTAACTAAAAAACCTTTTATTAAATATCTTCAAGAAATAAAGACTTCAGAGAAAATGCAATATAATTTCCAGAGGCATAACTCGTTAAAAATATTTGATCACCAGTTCTTTTTGAAAGTGTAAAGATTGTTGCTGATATAAACCTATGATATAAGTTTCATTAAATCTGGCAATATATATACATGTATATATATATATGGGAACACTGACAATGCACTTTTCCATAAAATTAATGTTTCCAAGGGTAATATTTTTTTTAAAATATAATAGATCAACACTGTTATTCAAACTTGTCCAAAACATTGCTGATTTAATCCAATGATATAAGTTTCATATAAATCTGACAACAATTGTACAAATAGAGCACTAACAAGGCAACTTTCCATTTAATTAATAATTCAAAGGGGGCAGAACTCTTTTACAAATAAGAGATCAGCAATAATTTTGGAACTCATTCAAGACATTAAAAATATTATCCCATGATATAAGTTTCATAAAATTCTGGCAAGATTTGTACAGATGAGAGCGCTAACAATGCAATTTTCCATATAATTAATGTTTCAAAATGATATAACTCTTTTAATTATTTTACCTCTATTTTGTGTAAAACCTGGTGGCCTCAGTGCTAAACAAAGTCGACCATCTAATCCCATCCGTAGAATTAAATTTGCAGATCTGTGAATATCAGGTCTTCCAGCCTTAGCTGTTATCATTCCCCGCTTTATTGCAAAAGCTGAAAAAGATCATATAATCATAAGTCACTTAAAATAGTTGTCTTTGATCTTTTCTACACTAAAGGAAAAATGTATCCTACATTTAACTTTGTACTGCCTGAATCCTATGTTGCTAATCCAATAATAAATACCAGAAAACAATCATAAACTTTCTCTCATGTTAATAGATGTAACAAAGTCCATGTTTTGATGTAGGAGCCCAAGAAAGTAATTAGATAAACTATTAAAATAGAATGTGCTCAGAAAAGCATTATGTAAGAAATATTTTGTGAGAGATGTTCAGACAGCATTATATTAGAAGTTGTAGACACCGGTGTGTTCACATTTCCATCAGTTCCTAAAGATTGTGTGAAAGGCTGCAGATATAAAGTGTGGATCAACAAATGAATAAGGAGACCAAAAGATCAAATAACTTAAAACACTCACACAATAAGGTTTATCACATTTAATTCTGACTTCCCATGCACTTCAAGGGTGGGAATGCTGTAGTGTTGTTTTAATAATGTTTTCATAAGATTAAGAATTTCTTGAAACTATACAAAGTTTGTCTATCAATGCCATTAATTTAAATGCAATCTGAAGTCAACTATTATATTTCAAAACTGTATGACACTAAAATCATTCAGTGTATAATGTGTTAACTGCAATATACAAAATTTCTTCATTTGAAACAGTAACAAAAACACTGATAATCAAAGGGTCTATTATAAAAAAAATGTATGCATATAAAATTCTCATGACATTACAATGCATCCAAAGTAACTGTATGAAATACCATTTATACAATCATCTTGCATATATTTGTAAATTTAACCTGAATTTAGCAAAATGAAATAATTTGAGAAATATGGATATGCAGTATAATAATTCAAAAATGGATATGTCATACACCAAGTTAATACAATTTTTATTTAGAAAACGGTTGGTCTAAATTTTTAAGGGAGTCAATATTATATAACAATACTGTCACAATAGTCACAAAATATTTTTACATTATATTCATAAATCAATAAACTTGTATAAATAATGCACACACTCACAGAAGAATACTGTGGATTCATTAATATTTGTTGGATACTAATTTTCGTGGATTTTGTGGGAACAGATTAACCACGAAATTAAATGTACAACAAATCACAAATTTTCTATAGGCTTGTACGCAGACTTCAGCAGAACAATGAAATCAAATATCCACGAACATGTAAATTTTCCTTAAACCACGAAAGTTGCTACCAACGAAAATAAATGAATCCACAGCATTTACCTTACCTTCACAAATATCATAAGGAGACCATTCTTTTGATGGCGGATCAGGATGTTGTAGGTGTAAGATGTTCACAATGTTAATTCTCTCAGCTAAATATCTTATTGCACTAAAAGCTTCTCGTACTTGTGAGATTGGATAAATCCCTGCCAACACCTAGAATTGTAATACAACAAACAATTAGATGTTTCCTTGCTTAGCCTAAAATCATGGTTTAATATAATCAATAGATATATATCCATATTCTACAGTGGTTGTTATATTGCTGTCAAATAATTAAATTGTTGTTACTTTACTTTCTAGGTTAGGCACAGTTTCAGAGCTATATCCCTATTCTACAGAGTTGTTATATTGCTGTCAAATAATTTAATTGTTGTTACTTTACTTTCTAGGTTAGGCACAGTTTCTGAGCTAACAAACCACATGAACCATACCCTATTCTTTACATTTCCTTCAAAGCCAGGAGCTATTTATTTAAGTGTTTGTCATTGAATGCTGTCTGCCAATTTATTTTTTTCATTTATTATTGTAGTTTTAATCAGACTGTTGGTTTTCTATAGTGAAGTGTTTTACATAGTTTTTATTCCTCAGACTTTTATAGCTTACGTTATGGTTTTGCTCATCGTTTACAAATCTGTGATGACTTGTTTTTTTCACATCGTTAATTTTGTCATCTCATTGGTGTCATACCAAATCTGGTTAATTTTATACTGGAAATCTTAAATTTGGTATCTTTTCCTGTTAATTACAAACAAACAAATATTACACCTTATGTCATACATGTACATACCTGAAGTGCTTTATCACATTTTGATGGGAAAACCAGACCAGGACAATCACACAGCTTGACAGTTGGTGTTATAAATATAGTCTGAAAGTGTTTGGTATGACCTGGGGTTTTAGATACACTTACAACCTGAAATACAAGTGTCATTTTTAAATATGATTTCGAAAGGAAAATATCAGTTATTAATTTGATGATGTATGCCAGGCATCCACAGTGTCTGTGCAACAACTTAAAAACACTTAACTTAGAGGAATTATTTTCAAATTTAGATATGTTGTTTCCTGTGTCTAAATGTAGGTCTAGTTCTATTTTCAAGATTTTAGCTTCTATTAGACCTTTAAGTAGTGAATACGTTACTTAAATTGATTTTGGTCTTTCTATTACTGAACCCTACAAATATTCATTTATCTTTTAACTTGACCCAGTTTGGGGGTCCATATTTACAAATACTATTTTCATGCAGATATATCTGGTTTGCTGTCTACATAATAGGCTCTTGTCTAATATGTCAGATAAATATCCTCATTTTAATCCTGTCATATATATTATATGTGATTTATGTAGTGACTGCATAATTTAGAAATTGTTACCATTTATTTCATGCATGTGAATAAACTGGTATTACACCTTAATGTAGTTAGCTTGATTTTCATATATTGTTTCAATGATTTGCTTCTAGATATACTTCACAATATATTTTGTACTATTTTTACATTTAATATACACTTGTTTTTATTAGCAACTTTTAAATTCTAATAAATGTTCTTAAGTAAAACAATGTTTCTATTGTACATGTAAATTTTTCTTACAGATGTAACATTAAATAAATGGTTAAAAAAATATAAACAAAACACATCAGTTTTCAAAATCAAATGCAATGTTCAAAATAATACCTTTACTCCTTTAAGTCCATTTAATAATGATGATTTTCCAACATTTGGATAGCCTACAAAATATAAAATGAAGATTTTGAGAGTAGTTTTTTGAAGACACATTTCAAAAAATTTAACAAGAAATTCAAACAAATACATTAAGTCCTAGTTTTGGCCCAAGAAAATGAAATGTTTGATAAATATTTCAAATTGGCACATAATGTTTAGGAATTCATAGGGTCAAGAAACATAAATGAAAACATTAAGATTTTTATCTGATGACGTCAAAAATTACGTCATAATATGTACTGTTTTAACAAAAACCATGAAAAATACAGATTTTATGCAGTTTTCTGACTTTATTTCTGTTGTGGAAACATCATGTGTGCAGCCGAGAAACAACAAAATAATTTAACAAAAGCTTTATTATAACTATTGGCATTATCTCATCAAATATAAAGTTGTTTTATTGGGTGCGCTCATACTTTTTCAGTCTAAAATATACTTAAAATTTTATGAAAAAACAAGGAAAATCACGAAATTTAACAAAATATGCAAATAAGGTTATGATTTGTTGCCATGGTAACTTGTTCTATGTCAATTTTTGTTTGTTTTTGTTTGAACCTTATACCTTAGACAAGTTTTCTGTAATTTAAGAATATTTATGATAACTTTAAAATTTACAGTAATTTTTGGGCCAAATAAGGGCCTTATTGCCCCTACTCTTTTCTCATACAGTCTGTATTTTTACTGTATTCAATAGTTAAATGTAAATTCCTAACCAAATTAATCAATGACAACTGACCCAGATAGAATGAAACTTTGTTTTTTTATCCCAAGTATATATATGTATAATCGCCTTTTCAGAATCTAAGAACTATGGGTAATCTCATCGTTCGTACACCAACACAAAAATAACATTACATCATTGGTTAAATTTCCATTGTTTAGAATGTTTAAAACCAATCACAACTTTATGAAGTACGCTTTTGAAAATATTACCCAAAATGCATTAGATTCCGAAATTGCAAATGAATTTCTATATTAACAGTCTAATTCTAACATCAACCTTTGAAAAGTCTGCATTTTTAAGAAAATTATTTATAGCCTTATGTTTTGCTACAGGAAACACTGAGATATCTAAAAGGGCTTCCTGTTTCTTAAAAAAGAGATTTAAAATGTCTGATCTTGACACATTTCTAAGACTCAATATAACTGAAATTAGGAATTTTATTTCAGTCATTTGTTAAGATGTACATGTATTATAAACCAGTCATGACAACCAGTATGAGTGTGTCGGGACCCTAAGTATATAAAGTTACTAACCTGTACATCCAATTGCAAGCATACCATTCTTATATTTCTCTCGAGAGGGAGATGCTGTGTTATCTTCATGGCTCTCATTAATATCTTCATCCAATCCTGAAGCCTCATTTTCAGATTCAATTTTATGTCTCCAGGATGACAAGTCAACTAGAAAAGAAAAGATCAAACTTTGTTTTTTTCTCTATATGCACAGCTAAAGAGATAAAATAGCATCTATTGATTTGTATCATTTTGAATTCTATTTGTTTAAATTTTGAGGGCATGGAACTTGAATATTATATATAAAAAAAATTAATATGTACTTTTATCTCTGGTGCCAATAACATCGTCTGACTTTATTCACAACAGTTTATCAATGTAATCTCCAGTGAAATCATATGTAAAGATTTTCCATAACAGCAGAATGTGTATACAGCTGTGTGTATATATCAGGCATACTAGTCATTGGGTGTAAAAATAAAATAAGATTAGACACAAATGTTTACATCCATAATTAAAAAATTTATATAATGTTAAGAAATATACATGCTTGCTTAAGCTCATCAGTTTTAAATATAAGGCAAATACATTTATATATGACTTAGAGAAATGGTAATAAATTTTAATACCATTAATATAAAAAAAAATAGTTTTCTCCCTTTTTTCAGTATTTAATAACTCATAAAAAAATGTTTAATCATACCCTTTTTCTGTACAATACTTTCACATATTTCCAATAATTCTCTAGCTCCCATATTTATTGCAAATCTTCCACCTCTGTTTCTTTTCTTTCTGGCTTGTAATAAAAAATAAACAAATAATATTCATGTTAAAGGTTAAGTCTTCTAAAATATTGTGTATGATGTTTTCTCAGCAGCACTTAATTCTAATGAAAGAAAAAGATCATTTTAAAACAGATTGTTTGTAATACTTATACCCCTATATAATAGTAGCAGTAGCTAAGTATTCTAAATATCTACTCATAATCAATTCAATATCTACAAGTTTGACAAAAGACCATCAATGAAACAGCTAAATTTTAGAACATGAAAAAAAGAGTCCTAGAACAGTGGAAGGGGGAAATCAATGAATCTATATTAAATTCTGGTCACTAAGTAATAGATTCACAAAAGTCTATAAAACTATTGGTGTTCAGGTTAAAATACAGTGTTGTGGGTTTTTTAAGCACAGAAATATTTGTGGTTCTAGTCACGAGTGTTCTAAGCATAAACAAAATTGGCCTAATCAAACAAAATGAAAATGATAAAATCAAAAACACATAAGCTTACCTTTACCAGGTATTATATTTGTTATTGCCTCTTTAGGATATGATGTGAAACAAGCTATATGTAGTTTAGGATATTTTAACAGGAAATGCTCTTTCCATGCTATAACCAGTTCTGGTGGTACCATATCAACTTTATTTAATATCAAAATGGCATGTTTTCCTAAATCATTTATTACATGGTTATATAATGCTGGAGAAAAATGGAGCATCTGAAACATAACAATATATATATATATATATGTGGTCTAACGGGACGGCTGCAGTGCAGGCGATTTGGTGTCACGATATCACAGTAGCATGGGTGCGAATCCCGGCGAGGGAAGAACCAAAAATTTGCGAAAGCAACATTGTTGGGTTGATGTTTAGACAAGTTGTATATACATTATGTACACAGCCATGTATCACCATCATTGATGGCGATCCGATGGATACATCTGTTGTAGGGTTGTCACTGACTCAGACGTACTTATGAATATAATTATTTTCTGTGACTGTATCTTACATTAATTTGTAGGATCCTTTACTATAGATAATTTAGCTGATCTGTAACAATAACATCTTCATGCCTTATATATCATGTACTGTAGTACGCCGCTAGATTAAAACTGACGTGGAAAGGTAACACATGCCCACCGAAAGCTCTTTTTTTGAGAGCCCAGGTGGTCATGTGGTCTAGCGGGACGGCTGCAGTGCAGGCGATTTGGTGTCACGATATCACAGTAGCATGGGTTCGAATCCCGTCGAGGGAAGAACCAAAAATTTGCGAAAGCAAATTTACAGATCTAACATTGTTGGGTTGATGTTTAGACGAGTTGTATATATATATATATATATGCAAAATGAAAATTTATAAAATTTAGATATTCATGTAGCTGATGTAGAAACAAATACAAGTAGCTAATGTTTGAAGCTTCAATTATTGCTACACAAACACCTAATAAAATGCTTTAATTCAAACTGATTCATACCTCTTGACAATGTAAAAAGAAGAAGATGCTAACAGAAAATTGAAAGTAATGAATGTGAATCCTTTTATGAATGTTGATATCAAATTTCAGGATGTCATGAATCTTAGTTTCTGTGAATAATGTGAAATTTTGTAAGTTGTTGTTAAGCATCAGTGTGCAAATGCATCACATGATATCAGATGTTTGAATATGAAACATTATAGCAATTCTCCCAAATCTCTGATATGCAGTTTCTGCTAGAAAATGTGATTTAAATTCTGTACCTGGCCATTATGTGTAAACAATAGAAGTATTTGGTGAACAGGAATTATGTTCACATTTGATGAGCAATGAATGTAAAAACACGTCACACAATATAGCAAGCCTTCAGAAAGCTTGCTACCAAATTAAAGAAGCTATGATTTGTTATATCTGACAGACAGACATGAAGGGTCATAATATTTAACCCTTTCTCAGGAGTAAGGGTATTAAAACTATGTTATCATAATTTACAGGATATCTTATATCTACCATAATTAAGAAACAACTTTATGATAACTTACAGGATATCTGATATCTACTATAATTAAGATAATATCTGACATCTCCAGTACTCTCCATAACTGCCTCCATGTCTCCAAGTTCAACTCAAAATAACTCAATTTATTTATATCATGTTCAGCAAAGATCTTTTCCACATATTCCTGAAAGAAAGATTTTTTTTATTCTACAGAAGCAATCTACAATACAGATATACCGTCTTTTTCTATGAGTGGTAAGGTCATTTTCTTCTTTCCTCTATAACTTCCTCCAATAGTTGGAGTACACCAACCTTACTAAATTAAGGTTGGTTAAACCCTCATTACAATCTTTCTGAAGCTTAAAGTTTTATTTAATAAAACCTACATGTGTGCAAAATATATCAACAGAAGCTGTGATTAAAATATGTACAATAATTAACATTTACAGATCAAAAGAGAGAATGAGTTCTTTTCCATATAGAATTTTCTAAATCCAATGTATGAAGGCAAAATTTTACTTTCATGTATTACCTGAAAATATTTAGTTTCTGTTTTTTGTAGTTCTGCTGTTGAACAGTTGTAATGCCATGGTGGTCTCTTAGCAATGTCTATGTAAGGTTCACTGTCATCATCACATACTTCAAGTTCAAGCTGAAATATAAAATTTGTAAGTTCATGCATTGAACTACAATGAATAAAAGGAGATGTGAGTTATAGTCCAGTCAATCTAGCTTTAATTCAAAGTAATTGCAACAGAAGATTTTTAAGTTTTAATCTTTAGCATTATGTTTTATACCTCAAATAGACACAGAAAATGTCCCTTAAAATTTTTTTTGAGGAAGACTTACAAAATCACCATTTAAAATTCCTATGGAGATTTGCATTGAAAAGGGAGATAACTCTTGCAAAAAAGGCAGAAAAATCAATAAAAATTGTTACAAAAATATAGCTTTACCACTTCTATTCATCAGAATGTAATGATTCTTGATTTTTTAGCGGTCTTTTGAGTGTAACAAACAACTCTAATGGTGTTTTCATATCTTTTATCAAGATAATCTAGATTTCGTAATTCATTTAGTTAAGCTTTTATGGAATTTTTCAACATGTCAAGGTAAAGAATCTCAAATATAGTTATGCATGTATTATTCTTTTTGTGGTTTAAAGTTTCTTAAGACTAGTTAGATGCTGAAAAAATATAATATACATATAAAAACAATACCAAATTTTCACCTGATTTTTTCAAAATGGTCACAAAGCTTCAAATTTGCAATTTCTTTAATGAAAAATGCACAAAAAAAAATAAAAATACCCATAACATTTCAGTTTTGTACATTTCATGAGCAGAAGATTATATAATTTATTCAAATATCAACTTATAACCCCATCAAAGTATCATACTATATATAAATTTCAAGACAATCAACCAAAAACTAAAATATAGACTCATTTTTTGAGGAGTTATCTCCCCCTCCAATGTTAATTTCCATAGGAAATTTAAAATGCTGATTTTGAGTTTTCCTCAAGTTAGATTTTATGGGACTTTTTTCTTTGGATATTAAGAACATAATGCTATAGATTAGAACTCAAACATTTTCTTGTTTACCAAAAATTCAGATGCATTTCAAGTTTCTGATTTTGAAATTTCTATAAAAGGGTCAAACTTTGAGTCATATTAGTATTGTCTTGTGCAGTGCAATTGTTTTAAATGGCAGAATTTCCAATGTTACACTATTTTGTGTTTGTTTTCATGATATACATGTACGACAAAAAACAAGAAGAGATTAAATAGCCCTTTCAACTTAGATACAGTGTAGTCCTATTTATTTGAATATTGAAAAGAAGATAAAAACTGCCTTTCTTTCATCATGTTCATGCCAACAACAGGCAATGCCATCATGTTCATGATGCTAGTCTTTTTGATCAGGACAAAAAATTAGGTGCTGACTCGTGGCTCCACCAATAGAGTAGAAAAGGCATCCTCAGGAAGTCCCTGTCCTGTTCGTAGTCAGTTTGTTATACACTGTATTGAAAGCTGGCTTGTGAAATAAAATCGATGATGTGTATGGCAAGCACCTTACACATACTAGATATATATTTTACAGAATTTATATTGAACTCTCTACAATTTTTTCTTGGCCCTCAAAACTAGTTTTTTATACATATATACATGTCATAATAGTTGAAGACTCATTGGTGACCTTCACCTATTGTCTGCTCTTTGGTGGGGTTTTTGTCTCTTTGACATGTTTCCCATTTTCATTCTCAATTTTATATATTCATTTTCTATTCATGTTAATTATACATCATAATATGTATTCAATGCCATGGTATAGCTTTTTTGTGCAACTAGAAAAGAAAACACCAACCATAAACAGTCTCATTTTTAACTATAATCAATAAATAAGAGAGCAAGAGGAAACTTTTACTACTTAAAAAACTTACTTCTGAAACGGGATGTAAAACTTGTCTTCCTAATTCTCTTTTCTTCTTTAATTTTGTATTAGATTCTTGGAGGAATTGAAGTCGATATCTAAATGAAAAGCAATCACATCAATAATAATTAAAACAGGATATAAATACTCTTACCATATTTGTACACGTATACAGATGAAAATTTGTTACCTTATTTGAAAGTTTAATGTTGTTTTAGAATCTTAAATGGTTTGACTGTACACAATTAAGCAGCAAATTGTTTATACTTATTAGTAGTTTAATTGCTCTTAAAGGGTAAACTAAAGGATTAAACCTATCCTTTAGTTTACCCATGATGTAGGTAAAGACTTGCTGTTTACCCATGATGTAGGTAAAGACTTGCTGGATTCAAAAATTCCCAAAATTTGAAAATCAAAAATTGGAATATCATAACCAGGAAAATGAAAGGCATGGTTTGGACAACTGCATGGCATACAGAAACAAAGCAATGTATCACCTGTTTGGCTCAAGAGATTTTGTTGACTGGACAGACTGTTGTTGTAAAGATTGTGTTTGAGATTCATCTTCCTCTACTTTTGATGAACTTGGAACTCTGTCATTTTCCTCCTGGTTTGATCCTTCATCACTGTCATTTTCACCTGTTTACAAAAAAAAAAATATATATTTAAATTTCCAGTACATTTTGTTCACCTTATAATACAAATTAACTGCTAAACATATAAACCAATGATTGTATTCCATACAAGTAGTTTTGAAGAGAAAATGCCACAGTTTGCCTCTCTTTAAATAATTACAATATGCTGTCATGGCTCAGTCTCACTCTGAAATGGTGAACCTGAACAATCATCAATGATTATATAATTATCTATCTGTAATGGTGTACCTGAAAAATCATATTGTAAACGAGGAGCATGAATTTCCTTACAAAATTGAGTCCCTACCTGGACTCAAATCTGGATTCTTTGTGAACATTTCAAGGCAGCATGTCATGCATGTTAACCAACTGAGATAAAGAACTTATTCCTTAGCTCCATCTCTTACGATAAACGTATTTACCCATTTGGTATTTAGCTGAATTTTGTCTCCAAATGACCATAGATCACCTCCGAATAACATTTTGCCTTCAAGCAACAATCACTTTTTTATTGTGACGTCAATTATTTTGAATTGTTATGTCAATGTGTGATTCTACATAATGGCGGACAAATTTGCATACAAGTGTAAATACATCTATTGACTAAGTGTTTACCTCATGAACTAAGGAAAGCAATCCTACTGCATACTCGGATCCATGAGGGGGGGGGGGGGGGGGGGGGGGTCCCTGCCCCTTCCTTTTGTTGAAAAAATTTCGTAGATTATATAAGGCAGATTTTACAGTATTGTGTTCTGTCTCCTACTTTCATGTTGCTAACGTGACGGAGACAAAAATAAGTAACGTTAGCGACATTTGGACATGTAACATGAGCAACAACATCTTTAAAAGTTCAAATGTATGCACAGTGATGTTTAATATATGCCTGGAGTAATAAAATTGTACAGTCTGGTTTAGAATTTCTAAATATACAGAATGTCATTTGCAGGTGTACTTTATATCAAATGAATACACATGAAACCAATTCGTAATAGTAACATTAGCAACATCTACTATCATGACATTACGTTTTGTTGCGAACGTCTTTTTGATGGACGGAATACATTTAAGGTCCTCTTGTAACGATATTACATACAACTAACCTTCTTTGCTACCCCATCATGTGAAGGAACTGACTCCGAATCTAATTCTGCAAAGGGCGATATCGTAACTCCTATACAGGAGAGTTACAGATCTAAATATATGTTGCTCACGTGACACTGATTTGGACGGAAACCTCAAGTAGTAACGTTCGCAAAAAATAAAACAGCCAATGATATTGATTCCTCAAGTCCTTTGACCCCCTTACGTCATCCAAATTTAATATGATTGCTATTTTCAATTATTTATAAAACCCGGGATAAAAATAACTACAATTGCCTGTCTGAGAACCAACAAGAAAATTGCGATCGTGACATACCACAATGGACGGAAAAGACGTGACGTTAGCAACAATATTATTAAATTACCTTTTTTAGCCTTTACCAATAAAAATCTGCCTTAAAGTTATGATTAAAACACAAAAGAAGACTTTTTATTAAAATATAAGTCCATGTGATAAGGCTCAACTTATAAATAATACTTCAAAATTCCACTCCAAATAAGCTGGATGTCAGTAAAGAAGGTCATGATGTCTATTCCATGTCCAATATTTTGAAATTGAAAACCCTCTAATTCTAACAAAAAACACAAGCACAGAGTAATTTTTATTTTTATTTACTCAGAAAGACACATTTTATTCAATAACATAATGCATTACTCCATTACACAGTCTGTTTCACAGTTTCAGCAATTGCTTTTTTGATGGATACAAAAAAACAATAATTCCTTCTTATTGTAAAATCTGCCTCAAGGAATCACTGAAGCATGACTGGAGTGGGGCCCCCTGGGATCAGTCAGCAGCCACCCTCCTTTTTAATATGAAAAGTTCTGGATCCCCAACTGCACCATCACAATACCTCCAAGGGTGAACCTGATCAATCATATCAATTATTTCTTAAGTCCGGTAAATTGTTTTGTTAATGAGCAAAGTGAATACATATTTTATCAGTTTATGTAACTCTGTTATATAAATTTGATGTCTATGATGATGCTCATGATCTGTCAATTCTGTAAATTAAATGCCATTTACTGTTTTTTTTCCCTTTTCTCTTCTCTTGTAGCTGTAACTTCTTCTGTTTTCCACTGTAAGGCTTTTTTCTAGGCATATTTATATAGACTAAAGTATTTTATAGCATCAAAGTTTTTGATTGAGTGGAGAGAAAAAAATCGTCTGTTGTTGCGCAATTTCTAGTTAGCTCCCCTTTTAGCAGTGAATTTATCATGGGTGGTTTTTTTTTAGAGAGAATTAGAAAATGTAGGAATTGCTTATTTTCATTTATCATATATCTTTTTCCTTTTTTAAACATTACATTGCTTATATCTTACTAATGAAATGATAAATTTACTGCGATACTGCAATGTTTGGCGGATACCAAAACATGGCGGATAATGAATTTTTATAGAGTTACTAACTTTGTTAGCTATACTGCCGGTGCTTGCTGTTGAACTAAAGAAGAGAGATGGAATTTGATTTTAATATCAATTATTTATTTAAAGATACAGTAACAAAATTAGATCACAAAGTAACACCATATAGGAAGAATGCAAATGGGTAAGGATTTGGTTGACAACCACCTGTTATCTTATATTTTAGGCCTATATTTTATAGTGCAAGTGGCACTGATAATTTATTTATTTCGTCTTATGTTTTTTGCAATTCGTTGTGATAATATCAATTTAGAAAGGTGATGAGTGATGAAAGTTAACTGTATGTGCACAGTATGATAATTTGCCAATGGAGAACTTCATGCAGGTATCAGGTTTGTTCGCGCCCAATACACTTTTGCACCCTACACATTCACACCTTGCACGTTCGCACCCAAGATCTGTTCGCACTCTACACATTCGCGCCAAATTATAATTCAAATTCCAGTTGAATTATTGAAAATCATGATTGTTGTTATAAATACACCTTATCGCTATTTGCCTGCCATTACTGGATATCACACAGGTTCCCGTTAAATTTTGACGTCATAACACAAAATATCTGACGCCACAATGGAAAGTGATTGTTGTTGACGTCAAAAGTTCAAGCGGCCTGGATTAGCAATCAGGTGTATTGCTTTGATTTAAAGTAAAACATTCAAGATTTTAAATGAAATTGTTTTTAACAGCTTTGTCCCTTTGATCTGAAACAATAAAATATAGCAATACACTTTTATAACCAAAACATGATAAAATTTATTCAACACACACTAAAAAACCATAGTCAGAATCTGACTTTATTTTGAAACAAGTCAAGGTAACAAAGTTATAGCAATACACTAACCAAAACATGATTAAGAGTTATTCAACACAAAATAAAACGTTGACAGAATCCCATTTTATTTAGAAAGGATTATTATTTTTTTAACAATACACTGTCCAAAACATGATTAAGATTTATTCAATACAAAAAAAAATGCTGTCTCACTTTATTTTGAACATGAGTGGGTGCAAACGAGAATGGGCAGGAAAGGACCCGGGTTCAGAACTTCAAGGGGTAACATGAAAGACCGAATAACACTGTTATTATCTGAAATACACTTGTAATGACTGAATAACACTTGAAATTTTAATATTAACACATATAAATAACTTTTAAAAATTGATAATTAAATAATAATATAATATGAGGCAGGTAATACCTGATTCAATAGTTGAAGAGAACATTTTATTTGAAGATACATGTGTAAATTTTTAAAAAAACTCTTTTTTTCTTTCTTTCAGTTATGATTATGTCACATTACGGAAACAACTGCACCAAGTCATTGACCGGATGGGAGAGGCTTCTGCTAGAGTAAGTTAACGCCTTAGGATTAATTACATGTACACCATCGTTTATTTTTCTGTTATAGAAATTAATTATTTTAAATCAAAATATTAAATTAATATATGTGATTCATTGATAAATTAATTGTTTGTGTTTTACACCACTTTTCTACATTATTGGGTATATCTTGACCAGGGATGGGGTAATCGTAATCTGTAATCGTAATCGATTGTAATTGATTACATTTTTTCAAGTATTCGACAGTAATCTGTAATCGAAGACATTTTCGATTTCATGTAATCGTAATTTAATCGATTACACCAAAAATTTGGATGTAATCATCGATTACTTTTCGATTACATTTCGATTACTTTGGTAAAATAGTTTGATGAAAATTAACCTGTTTCAGAGGAAAATATGCATGTTATCACTTTGTAGTACAGATAAAAAATTATGCATCAACAATACTTGAGAGTTAAGCAATTGCCTTATTTCTATCTATTGTCTCAAGCTGCATTATGAGTAACCAGATCCCCTACCTAAATTTACTTTATATCTAGTGTTTGAAACAAATGGATGTATGTGCTTGTCAATAATTCAAGAGCTTTAATATTTAAATAAGAAAATAGATTTGAATAATAAAATAGATCTTAAATAAGAAAATGTGTCTGTCTTTGGTTAAGTTCTGTTCTACATTTTTAAAAGTAGTAAGCTTATTTGTAATATATTTCCCGAAAACATTATTTTCAATCAGAGTTGAAATTAAAGCTTAGAATAGATAAACCGTTGATTTCTTAAATGTTATGATATACATAAAATTGAGAAAGGAAATGGTGAATATGTCAAAGCGACAACCACCCGACCATCATGACCATAGAGCAAACAACATATATATTAAATAAAAAAAGAACACATCCTTTTAGCAATGAACCAATGGCAATGCATAGCAATTCTTTTCAGAAATACATGTAGATACATGTATCCCTTTGACACTATAAATATATATTTTGTATATAATTTGATTGAAGAAGTTACAAATCTTAACAAAATTGCCTTTACTAATGAGATGATCAAAGTCTTCTAATCAATAACAAACATACTTTGTTTTTATTTCAATTATCTTATGTCTAATTAAGAAGGAAATTTACAATATTTGGCCCCAGGTTATAAATTGTACTCCAGTGGCAGTTAAATAATCTGTAATTAGTTTTGTTATCCAAACAAAAGGTTTAAATCCTGCATGTCATTATAAAAATAAATTTTGATCTTAAAAATTAGCTGAATTTAACTTAATAATTATGCTTATTTTTATATTTCCATTAAACATTATAATTAACTATGCTAAAATTGTTTTTTTATAAAGAGTAAAAACAAAAAAGCTAACTTAAGTCAGTAAGATAGCTTAATTTTTGAAAAACAATTATTTATGAATAAGCGATTATTGCAATGCATAGACATCTTTCATTTATGTTGAAAGTGAAAATTTCAAGATTTTTTAAATATTTCTAATCTTCATCAAGAGATTTGATCTAAAACGCAGCTATTAACTTATAATTTAGAAACATGCAATGCTTTGAATGATGCATTTTGTAAAGATCTTAATTTCCACTATTCAAATGTTGAGCAATATAATTGTGTTTTACTCATGTTGTTTTTTGTTGAAATGTTGAAGTATGTAATCGACAGTAATCGAAAAGTAATGTAATTACTTTTGATAAAGTAATCGATTGTAATCGATTACATACTAAAATTTGAGTAATCGATTATTAATCGATTGCACAAAAATCCTTCATGTAATCGATTATTAATCGATTACATTTGTCAGTAATCGTGCCCATCCCTGATCTTGACGGTCAAATTGTATTATTGGTGGAAGTCATGTTCCAAGAGAGAACCACTGACCTTAAACAGAAAACTGACATCACTAGCTATACTAGTCAATTAAGATTGGTGTCAAATGCACCTGCAGGTTTCAGACTCTGATAAGTGACTCACAACCTTATGAAAAATTATGATTTGGGTCACTAAGTATTTTAGTATAGAAAACAAAATTGATTGAATTTTACAAAGATCTACCATCAAAATCAAATTCCTTAATTGGCACGGTTAGTATATACTGAAATATTAGTGAAAGACACTTGAACCTTAGCAACTTGCCCATTGTTAACTCTCCAGTCTCCATAGTTTTCATCATACATTTATAATCAATTTCCCAAAATACTGAATAATTCCAAATTCAAATAATTCCTTGTTCTTATGAGTTGCAGAGTAGGACAAAAACTGATAAAGCTCAATGGGAATTCAAAAATATATAAAAATCTGTGCAGATAAATTAAGGACTCAGATCTTTGATGACCAAATAATAGATACAAAATTGCCAATAAAAGCAGAAAAATTGTTTTTAAATAACTTTGAACTTTAGTAAGCTCAAAATAATAAACTTCCAGTCTTCACGCTGAGTGAATGCCCAGACAGCCCAGGCTTGTAAAATTGCTTTCGGGCCTGTTAAAATCAGATATACAAATGTATACAGGCCAACAGAATCTAACTAAAAATTTTCAAAAATTGAGCTCCAGGCCTGTAGATTTAACAGTTCATCATGAAGACTGAACTTCTGATATTAGATAAAATCATTTAGATCACCTTGGTTTGTTGTCCTTAGAGAAGACATCAAACAGAAAAGTCATTAAACAATTGGACACAGACTGCTGTTGTTTAAGCCAGAGTTACATGTATGGCATTTACCTTGGCCATATAGATTACTGGGTTAAATGTAATGTATTGCCATTACACAGCTGTGTTATTGTTAAGCAAAGGAACTGTTTAAGTTTTGCATCTCACATGGTTTGTTAGAAACAATAAAACAAGAAAGTTGCAGTGTGACTCTTAATGTTCTGTTATTGAAATCAGTTGATATTGTATTTTTCACATTTCAGGCTCAAGGCTTACATGGACCTATTACTTTAGCAAGAAAGTTGGAATTGTCTGATCATACATTGTATGTTATCAAAGATGCAGAAGCTAACAGGTAACTTATCTACTGCAAAAACTAGTATCTCACTCAAATATTGTAATACAAATGTAAATACAAAATATATTGGGGGCTCACAGATACACTAATTTTTGTTTAAAATTTATTCATTTCGGAAATTAACTTATTTAAATCAAGGACACAATGAAATGGTCAACTGCCTGTTCATTATGATATGTTCGACGATACTGTGGATTCATTTATTTTTTATGGTTCCTTAATTTTCTTGGATTGAGGAAAACTTGCATATTCGTGGAACAAAGTCTGCTTACATTCCTTTAATTAGAAAATTTGTATTTCGTTGAACATTTAAATTCATGGTTCTCCTGTACCCACAAAATCCACGAAAATTAGTATCCAACGAATATTAATGAATCCCCAGTAATCCATCATTGAAAATATATAAAAAAGAAAAACAATGATTTTTATTGCAGTGGAAAGGGTGCTGCAGTAGGCATATTGAAGATAGGACCTAAAAGATTGTTTGTGTATGATAGTCTAGGGCGCCAACATGAAATGGAACCTTTATGTGTTTTGGACTTTTATGTACATGAATCAAGGCAGAGAATGGGTTGTGGCAAAAAGTTATTTGAATACTTTCTGAAGGTAAATGATACATGTACCATACTTGTGCTATGCTTTGAACTTCTTTTCTAAATATAAACAAAATATTTCTGTTGCTTATGTTGA
This sequence comes from Mytilus trossulus, assembly GCF_036588685.1. Classification (NCBI taxonomy): domain Eukaryota; kingdom Metazoa; phylum Mollusca; class Bivalvia; order Mytilida; family Mytilidae; genus Mytilus; species Mytilus trossulus. Next base: position 40,401,291 of record NC_086374.1, on the reverse strand, counting down.
ATTTTGAATAAACAGTAAATAACATCTTTCTGAACCAATGGAGATGAAAAAGGTTAGATTACATTTATTTTCTTCCTTGTGTCTAGCTAATTACATTTAATTTTTTCAATCTTAACTTGAATTAGAAAAATTTTCATTTCGACTTTTCAATTATTGGTACAAAATATAAATTTGTCAATTCATGGAAGAATTCCTTTTAACTATGTTTTTATGCCCCACCTACGATAGTAGAGGGGCATTATGTTTTCTGGTCTGTGCCTCCGTTCGTTCGTCCGTCTGTGCGTCCGTTCGTTTCAGGTTAAAGTTTTTGGTCAAGGTAGTTTTGAAGAAGTTGAAGTCCAATCATTTTGAAACTTAGTACACATATTCCCCATGACATGATCTTACTAATTTTAATGTCAAATTATAGTTTTGACCCCAATTTCATGGTCCACTGAACATAGAAAATGATAGTGCGAAGTTCAGGTTAAAGTTTTTGGTCAAGGTAATTTTTGATGAAGTTAAAGTTACATCAACTTGAAACTTAGTACACATGTTCCCTGTGATATGATCTTTCTAATTATAATTCCAAATTATAATTTTGACCCCAATTTCACGGTCCACTGAACATAGAAAATGATAGTGCGAGTGGGGCATCCGTGTACTATGGACACATTCTTGTTGTATTATATTTTCATTGAAACAAGTCAAAATAATCAATACAAACTGTCAACTTCAAATAAAAAATTAATAGCCAATTTAAATGAATGTGTTACTTCATTTAATTTCAAATTAACAAAGTGTCAAATACCCACACAGATTTCAATTACTATCACAGTAGAAGTAATGCATTTGTAATACAGTCCATGAATAATAGCTAGCAAATTATTTAAGTCTTGAATTATATTCATGTTTTTGTAGTGTAAAGAATCATGCTCCAAAATATGTGTTATATGTTTTAATTACCATTGAATGTTATGATCTTAACATTTGTCACTATAGAGAGACTTCATATTTAAAATTAAAAATGGACTTTTTAACCCATAGGTTTGCTAAAGTTTGTTATTTTATTTGATATACATGTACCTGAATAAAATTAATTTTCAAGATTAAGGGCAAAAATATCACAAACTCATGATGTCCTTAAGATTTTAATTAGATACAAAAACATGCTATTATACTTACATTATACATGCTGATGACAAATAAAACTTGATCTAAAATAAAATTTACGATGTTTTCTTTTTTCAGGAACAGAACATTAATCCAAAACATCTAGCTATAGACAAGCCATCGTTTAAATTTAGTAGCTTTCTCAACAAACATTACAATTTAAAGGCAGTGGTTACGCAGGTGAACAATTTTGTAGTGTTTGAAGGATTTTTTAATGGTAGAACAGATATGCAAGGTAGACGTAATGGTAAACCTCCAGCTCATCCTCCTAGGTCTCATTGTAAGTACTGTCTACATGTATTTGCCAATTATCTAATTGATTCTATCATCATATATAAAAAAAGAAGATGTGGTATGATTGCCAATGAGACAACTATCCACAACAGACCAAAATGACACAAACATTAACAACTGCTTTATATTTCACTACTGTAGACTGGTTCTAAACCAAGCAAATGCATTATAGGTTGTGAGTGATATATAGATGTTTTAACCACCTTTTTTGTGAAAATAGTGTGGAATGAAAATTTTTAGCTTAACAATTGAATTTGTATTCAAATATTATTAAATATTTGAAAACTTTTACATAGAGTTAAACCCTTTCCCTGCCTTTTTATTTGTACATACAAATTATCTCTCCTAAGTAAGGGAAACAACTCCTACAAATGGATTTCAATTACAGAATTTGCAAAAAGACTATTTTGGTATTTGTGATAAACAGTATAAATTAAACTTTTAGAAAATGTGCTGTCATGTAATTTAAAAACATTTAAGAGGCCTTGGTTGCTGAGTTGTCTAAGTAGATCAAATACTGTATCACTATCCTGTCAACATTGGTGTTGTGAGTTTGTACCCTGTGTTTTCGACAGGGTAGTGGTTGTATTCAGACACTCTGTCTTTCTCCATCAATAGAAACTCGCCACCACCAATAGTGCTAAAAATTAAACACTTATCAATCGATTAAAAGTATTACAGTACAAATTTATAATGATTTAGTTTATAAATATTTATTTGATATAATTTCAGATAATTACAGACAAGGGAGGAACAGTCCCGAGGATGATGTAATCATACGAAGACCTAATGGTATTCATTCAGCACAGAACTGGCACACAAGAGACCGTCCACCATCAGGACGATTCTCTAAAGCATCAAATAATACTTACCCTGTCAGAAATGAGGAGGTAATGCAGATGTTCTCCGAACTTTGTCTTTGATGAAAAATCATTGCTGAATTAAGATTCCATGTTGATCAATAAAAAAGTTTGTCAGATGATTACCTTGCAATAAATGATTGTTTTAATAATTTCCTGCCACTAAATTTGTTATATTCTTCAACAACCATTCCTAAGCATCATATTTTATTTAAAGTTTTGCATTAAGGTCCCTCTTTCTAAACACAAAGTGTATTTATCTCTTTCAAAAGTTTCTGATGCTAGTGTATGATCATCAGGAGGTATCCTATCAATTGCATGGTATATAATATATTATGGTAAAGTGTGTCATTTAACAATCTGGGTCCAATGATTATCTTATGGTTATATGTCAAGGATTCAGCACTAAAATTGCTGTCAAGCATAAACAACCTATGATCAACAATAAAGGCATTATTTTCAACATATCAAGGAATAAAAGATATATACAAAGCAACCAAATAACCACAGTAACAGATATTATTATATTTTTCAGCATCAACCTGTTAATGATCAGAATCTTGCCAATAGACCATTGTCAGGCCAGGTGATGCAAAATGATGTCATCAATGAAAGACTGAAGTAAGTATGCTTATATGGACTAGAACAAAATATATATATACCTTAATTACATATTATTTTCTTTTATGTTTAACAAGAATTGTAACAAGAGTAAACAGATATACTTTTAACTGTCCCTGTGGCCTCATATAAATTCCTTTTTATACAGCAGATATGTCTATTGTGTTGCATCTAGTTATGTGATGTGGCACATTCTTGCTGTTATAGATTTTATATTTGGCATGTAACATTTTTTTTTATCTGTGATGTGCAAAACAATTGTCAATACTAGTTTCACTGAAAAAGTTATTTTGATCTTATCTAAATATACACACTGCAATAGTTTGTCATATTACAACTCCTGAAACCACACAACAGAATTTAATGAAACTTGTAGATAAGAAGGACATAAAATGTTAATGTGCATATCTACAAGAAATCTTGAATCAGTTGCTTTTTGTAGGAGTTTTGATTCTATGAACTTAAGAATTAGGTGAGATTTTGTTTGCTTAGTGATAAATGTGGGCATGGGGTATGTGAGCCTGCTCATTATGTGTTTTTTATTATTATTATTACTGTTTTTGATTAAAACATGTTTAAATAGCTCAAGTCCATAATAAAGTAAAATATGGGCAAGTGTTCATAAAACTGTATTTGAAAATAAAATTTTGAATGTTATTTGTTTTCATTTTTTATAGAACTGAAAACAAAGATATTATACTTTAAACTGTCTGATAATTATAAATTAAAAAAAGAATTATAATGTTAATGAACTATTTTATTGTGTACTAATGATGATTGTTGATCATTAATCTCATTTATACTTATAATCATCTATATAGCAGTAAATAATAAACATTTGACACTATGCCTTAAATTGCTGTATATGTGCTAGCTTTGTCATTATAATTTAAAGTGCTTGTACCGTGAGTGCATCATTGAAATGATTATATTAGTTTTCTGGTGATAGGTTTGTTGACACTGACACATGTGTAGACTGGTTTTAGCATTTATTATCTATAACAACTGGTAAATGGCTTTTGTTATTTTCTCACAGCCCCCAACTAGATTTGCAACAGCTCACCACTGCTGCTGATCGTGCTTTAGGTGCTAGGGCAAACTTATACAGTCGCCATGGTAACACACCACCTGGGTCAAGGCCATCAAGTAATACTCAACGGCCATCAAGTAACACTAGGACTAAAACTAACAATAACCATGCTATTAACAGGAACTACAATGATATTGGTCGACCAGACAGCCCTCCATTACTACAGAGGAATGGTGCACAGACAAACTTTCAAGACAAGTTAAATTTATATCAAGATTATCAAGGTCGTACTGGTCATTTAAAATATTCTCCAGATGCAACTGTTGGAAGGTAGGTTTATATATTTGTAAAAGTAGCATTGAGGGGACAAAGTGGTGTTTGTTTCTCTTCATTCATTTGTAATTCCATTGGTATTTCTAGTTTATATTTTTGTCAAAAAACCATATTAAATCTACAACATCTAAATAAACAATGAAAACTGTCAGTAAATAGTTTGCCACATTTTATAATGCCATTGTGCACCTTTCCTGTATTATTTTGATCTGTAGGATTTTGGGGCTACCATAGCAAAACAAGGATGGAGCATAATCGGTGCATATCAAAGTAGCATGTCACAGTATAAATTCCTCCGAACCCTGTCCTATAGCGCCACATAACACTCCACATTCAAGAACCATTGCAACAACTCCCTGATGGTTCTGTACCCCAAAGATAGACTTTTGCAAGGTTAAGGACATTCAAAATACCCTTAATGTCCTGTCCTTCATTAGGTTGACCTACCTTGAGGAACCATCCTAAATAATTGTCAGTAAATTCTCATTATGAATAGGTATGCTATATTTGCTACCGGATGTTAAACAAGTAATAGGCAATTAATCCTCCTGTAGACCCTGATTATAGATCCCAAAGTTACTTTCAGAAAATTATCAGTTTCTTCTTGCATTATGCACTTCTTTTCATCTGTAGATTTTCTTCTCTTTAAAGCATCTGTTAAAATTGTTGTGCCAAAGCATTTTACCTTAATTTACTTTCGTAATAGAAGTTATTACGTTGTTTAATGCACATAGTTTGTGCAGTTCATTTTTATATTTCATAATTCCCGCAATATTTTGGTAATGATTTTACCGGGAGTTCGTAGCACATTTTAGGTTGTCATTCGCGACTCAGATGTTATGCGGAGTAATGTTCATAGGAACTGCATAACAGATCATTTATATACGTTAAAGTTGTATGGAATTACCTTTTACACATTCATTTATAACGATAATCTTTCATAATTGTAGCCTTTTGCTGCACAGCGTTCATATTTACATTGTAACCATTAACCGGAAGTAGGGAATATCTATTTTTGTGTATTCGCTTTGTAAACTATGTCAACTATAGTCAGTTTCAAATTTGGATGCTAGCGATCAGCTGCTTTACGAACTTCAGATATAACTTTTCAGATTAGGTATTTTATAGGTAATTACATACGTTGATAATATTTAAATAAATGTATAAAAGGTAATTCCATACATTTATTTAAATATTATCAACGTATGTAATTGCCTATAAAATACCTAATCTGAAAAGTTATATCTGTAGTTCGTAAAGCAGCTGATCGCTAGCATCCAAATTTGAAACTGACTATAGTTGACATAGTTTACAAAGCGAATACACAAAAATAGATATTCCCTACTTCCTGTTGATGGTTACAATGTAAATATGAACGCTGTGCAGCAAAAGGCTACAATTATGAAAGATTATCGTTATAAATGAATGTGTAAAAGGTAATTCCATACAACTTTAACGTATATAAATGATTTGTTATGCAGTTCCTATAAAAATTACTCCGCATAACATCTGAGTCGCAAATGACAACCTAAAATGTGCTAAGAACTCCCGGTAAAATCATTACCAAAATATTGCGGGAATTATGAAATATAAAAATGAACTGCACAAACTATGTGCATTAAACAACGTAATAACTTCTATTACGAAAGTAAATTAAGGTAAAATGCTTTGGCTCAACAAAAATTATTCAAGTTATTTGGTTTCCTATTCAACTTCTACACTTATTAGTTGATGTAAAAGTATGCAAAAAATATGTACTAGATAGTTTTAAGAATGACTTTTTGAAATCTCCCATATTAATGTAAAATTAACTATATTTTTATGTTTTTATTTTTTTAGTTTGCCACAGATACAACAGAAGCAAAGCCCAAGTCCAAGCAGTCTCTACTCACCATCATGGAGAACCAAAACTGATTATAACTGGACAGTGAATGGACAAGTACAAAACCATCAGACTATATCACAAAGACATTATAATCATACTCGTCTGTGGTGATGAATGATATTACTTTATGAGTGTTCAGGATTTTCTTTGAGGAAATGAAATTGGAAGGAACATATTTGAAGGATGTGACATTTTGCAGAAGGTCTCAGATTTTCATGAAGTAAAATTGTGTTCTAATAATACAATCCACAAATGTATTGGGATTACAAAGTATATATTGTAGAAATGTATGTCAATTTAAAACTATCCTGTCTTTAACAATTACAAAAAATATCTTCTTAAGGTGCTAAAAGAACAGATTGAATAATATATGCTATGATCTATTTCATATCTTCAACCATATTGATTTTGAATATGACTAGCTGCTGTCCATAAAACATGTTAAGAAGGGTAAAATTATTGTTAGAAATCTTTAGTTCTTGTAGAATTAATTCATAGTTTACATATATGTACATAAAATAAATTATATTACTGTAAATTCAGAAATTATTGCGAGGTTTTTATTATTGCGAATAATGCGACTGAGTTGTAATGCAATAATTAAAACTCGCATTTTGTAATATTTAAACTTAATTAAGCATAACTTTTCTCAAAATCGTAAAAATTAAAATCGCATTCAAGTGTAAAATTACAAAATCGCAATAATAAATGCACGCAATAATTTCTGAATTTACAGTACCTAAAATGACTAATTCACTATTTCACTACAGAGAGGATTAAAAACCAGAAAGAAGCTGTTTCAAATTGGACATTCATACTTTAATAATTTATCTACTAACCCAGTCTAGCATGGTCTGATAGGAAATTCATTAATAGAATAATTCTTTCTAGTCTTTGATGAAAGTCACAGAAGATTAGGATTACCTATTCTCTGTTGAGGGCAAGGCCGTTACAATTGCAATTACTTTTATATCCTAATCCAACTTATGTAAAAATTAACTGTTGGTACCCAAGAAAATAAATGAAATCCTCTGCATGTGACCTTGCAATGACTTCATTTTAAGAGTTTATTAACATTGCAGTATGAGAAACAATTATGTCAGTCAGATTGTTTAAAAAAATAATTTAGATTGATTAAAGACTTTAGATGTTAAAAGCCTGATTAAAAATTTAAGTTATTGAGCTGACAAATCATATTCTGCTTATTGTATACAAATATGACTCACATATGTTATATTTAGAACATATTACGTAGGAATGTATTATACTCATTACTTCAATTATATTGATGTTGCTTTTAATTGGTGACTTTACTTGCCTCACTCATTATTATTATTTGCCAATATGCATACATGTTTAAAAATATCAACTTTTAAAGTTAAACATAGTTGATGCAATCCATTTTACATCTGTATATTTTCTGTTGTAAATTATTTAGAAATTTAAGAAAAAAAGTGCTCAGTTGTTCATTTTAATATTCATCACTTTTTTTGTATATAACATAATTATTATGACTGTATTATTTTAGTTATAGATTATTTATTTAGTGTTATCTGAATATCTTTTTTACACTCACACTTCTTAATTGAGCACACTGCATGTATCCTATTTAAAACAAAGTCAGTATAGTCATTTATAAACAATGTCAATTATGTTTTTCTCACTTGAATCCAAGTCAATGAAGTCAGTAGATAGTATATGGTATGTTTGAAAGTGAAAGGTCTTGTTTTGTAAGAGTGGGAAACAATATGTATTGTATATTTGAAGGGGTGGATCCAGGGGTCAAGGGAAATGTGTGTAATTGTGGGTAGTAGGGTAAAATAAGATGATTTTATGCAAAAAAAATATTTATTTTAGTCAAGGGCATTACATATATCAACCAGTGCTTCATGATAATAGCTAGTCCAAATAACTATGACCTTCCTACGTAGGAAGGCGTCCCAGAAAAAAAATAAAATAGCCTTGCCAGACGTCATAATGATTTGGACTATATAATAGCCTATCGTTTCCATTTAAAAAAAAGAGCTAACACTGAAACTTTACAACCAGTTTTTCTATGGTTGAGATTTATGAATGTTAGTTATTACTGTTAAAAGTCAATGATCATGTAATACCACTTTATGTGTGTAACAAAGAAAAAAACTAATTATCCAAGGCCTAGAGATTATTTTCCTTGTATCATTTGTTTAACAACTTTAAGTGATATCATTCTGTTTTCTAATAATGAATATATATTAAAGGTTTTTGGGTTGTTACATATGCTTTATGTTATATAGCTATATAAAAAAAACTGTTTTTCATATTCTTGTATAATAAGCATGATAAGTTCAACTGCTTTTAATTTGTTGACTATATTTCTATTTTATAACACTGCCTTTTTGTTCATAAATTTTACTGTTTGTCTGTATGTAAATAGTTCATCATTTTAATTGTGTGTGTGATTGGCTGTAGAATGAGCTGTCATAAAGGCTTTCTGGTGAAATAGTGATTTCCAAAGTGCTCTTTTTTTTTTAAGGAAAAAATAGTTTTGAGTTACGTTTGTGTTGGTGTTCATTTTACAAATTGTTCTGGTAATCGCACTAAGAATGAAATAAGGAGAAGTAGTTCGGTCTGCTTTTGATCTATATGAATTTGATAATTGTTAAGATAACTTTTCACTATATGTGTATTGGATTGACAATAATTTGGATTAACACAGTTTCAGTATTGTATTGTTGAAGTCATTTTTGTCAGCGCTTTGTCCCATATAAATGATATCAGAAAGTTTCTTGTTAGCTTTTGAAAGTCCCTTTACATACAACTGTTGGTTACTTTTGATTCAGATGTAAATAATCCAGACCAGCCCCTCTGAATGGCTTTCTTAAATTGAGTAATTTGTAACAATAAAATGTGTTTCATGTTTGTTTTTCAGTAGTAATGTTGGATAAAAAGCATACACCATATATGAGACAATATCTGAAAAAGTCGATTTTTTGGCAATGAGAAAAAACAAAAAAAAATATTTTTAGACCCGGTATTTTAATAGCACGAATCGAAGAACACACATTGTAGATCTAGGAACTGTTGTCTGTAATTCAAACAATTGTTTAATAAGAAAACAATGGCTATTTTAAAAATGGTTAAAAAAAAATCCAGTTATTTCCTGTTTTTTAAAAAGTTTCTAATGGGAATAAGGAATAAGTTTAAGACATTATTTGTGGTTTACTAGTATATCCTGCAATAGTTTATCAAATGCCAATTATTGATTTTAGCATTTGCAATACAAAAGGTTTAGAAATATACTTAAATATAGTCAAATATGTCGGTAACATGAAAGAGTCTTGCGTAACAGGACAATGGTAACAGGATAGAGTTGGTAACAGAAAGGATTTTTCTGCTTTATTTTAAAGTTTAAGAAAAATACATCATTATAGATTGGTCACAATTATAAGATAACAGCAAACAATGTCATTTATCCTTTGAAACTGTATTTGCAAGATGAAAAATCTGCCTAGGTAATGAAAAATTCTAAAATAAATTCCTTGCTGTTACTATCTACTATACTAGAATTGCACAATGTTCTCTGCTGTTATCAAAGGGAAAAACCCTATTTATTTATTCAATTTACTGTGTATTATTTTGAAATTTATTTGATAAGGTGGTGATAACATAAATTAAATTAAAAGGTTGGCATATAGTAGATAAACTTTTTGATTCTTTAGTGAAATTGTCATTAGCATCCTTCCTGTTACTGATGATGGTTATGCTGTTACTTTTTATCTGGTAACACGACAGAACGTAACAGAAAGGAATTACGCGATAGTTTTTGTCCTTTTTATCACATTAAATGCAAGTGTATTTCCTGTAACATATAACATTTAAAAAGATGACATAAAAACACATCTAATGTTGTGGTGCACACTTAAAATTATTCTCAGAAAGTGTAAAAAAAAGGCTATAACAGGATAGAACACCATAAAGTATTTTTCTATAAATTCGTACCTTGGATGGACTTGAATTTCCAAACCTGGCCGCCTTTCCATCTATTTCTTTGTACTTATGCATTCAGAAAATGATGCTCTTCAAAATACATAATGGGAAAATAACTCTTGGTCTTGTAAACGTTTCCACGGGTAAAAAAGACCTAGTGGTAACAGGAGGGAAATCACCCCTGGGGACAAATTTTTTTTCTCTTAAAATTTGCAAAATTTTATTACATGCTCTAGTTATAATATAAAAAGACAAATTAGGGGCAAGTTTATTATATAATTTATCATATATGTGAGAATCGGACGCCTGTTTAATAAATTTGGATATTATTTGAATGAATTAGTTTTCCAAAAAACACAGGGGACAACATGATTTTAGGGGGGGTTGAACATTTAAATTACAATATTTTATTGGAAGAAATATAAGAATGAGTGTTTAATTGTCAGGGGTTGATGCATTATATAATTTAGTTCATACTGAAACTTGAAATTTTCAAAAAAGATGGTTGAATAAAAAAATAATTGCTGGTGAAGTTGGGGACATGGAAAATCGACTTTTTCAGATATTGTCTCATATACAAAATAACCATGGAAAAGTTTTTTATTGAATATAAAGCAAGTTTGTAAATTTTTAAATTAAAAAAAAGTTTATAACTTTGCAAGTTTTTGTTTATGTATAATGATTGTTACTTTGTGTATAACTATTTATTATATGGTGGTTTTGTTCTGTTGACAGAACTTTAATGAATGTTATGTAAATGAAATTGTTCTGTCTCTAAATTACATGTGTATACATGTTTCTTATGCAGGAAACATGCAAAATAATTCACAAAAAAGAAATTGTTATAGAAAAAAAATAAAACAAAATCTATGAATTGTTATATTTTTAGATTACTTAGCCCTGAAGACGACTACTAAGCTATTGTTTGATGCCATGGTTGTTAACTTTTGACATTTTATTAACTCCCCTGATAATTCTAAGAAAATGTTAGCCAAACTTGGCATGAAAGGTCTTTTATAGTTAAAGGGAGGAATGTACTTGATTTTCATATATGATGAAGACATAATCATGATAATCTTTCAATCAGTTAAATTGAGATTTGGAGCTAGCAAGTCAGTAACTGCTAGAAGTCCTTTGTTAATTTGTAATATTCTCATTTTGCTTAGTTTCTTTTGTTACTTATTTTGACCTGACTCAGACTTCATTTAAACTGAAGTGTACTGTGCGGATTGCAGTGTGTTTGTTTTTCTTCATTGGTTAGAGGTTTAGGAGGAAGGTTGAAAATTCACAAAAAATGTTTAACCCTGCCACATTTTTTTGCCTGTTCCAGGTCAGGAGCCTCTGAACTTTGTAAGTCTTAAATGATTGTTAATTTTAGTTTATTTATATGCTTTGGAGTTTGGTGTGACGACCATTATCACTGAACTAGATCACATACTATTCAGGTTATGGGATTTTCTTGTTGTGTTGAAGACCCCTTGGTGGCCTGCAGATATTTTTTGGTCTTTGGTCTGGTTGTTTTCTCTTTGACACGTTCCCTATTACCATTCTCATTTTTTTATCAGTCTTGCTGGTTACATCCGACCTTGACCTAATTTTCATGTTTCATTGGTAAATGTTATGTCTTGTGTTTTGGTCGGTAAAGCAATAGGTCAGCTAGATTTGGTGTATTGAAAATTGTGAGGTGTTCCTATCTGTCTTACAGGATTTATCTGACCTTGATGGCTTGACCCCATTGTCTTGGATCTTTAAACATGTGAAGATTTTGTAAAACTTATATTAGACCCTTTCTCTTTTAGACTATCAACATGAAATCAATTTTCCAAGTAGACAAGACTTTTCAGTATGTGCACTCTTTTGATTGTGATTGGTCATTTTTTATTTTGTTCTCTTCAGAAATTAAAATGCAAGTTTAAGCCTTAAATCTGTTTTCTACATCTACAATGAATGTGTTGCTTAAGAAACAAAAGAGCTCAATTTTTCAGTAAAAGATTCATTCACTTGCAAGACTGTAACCCAATTTACTCTTGATGTACAGACAATTCTTCTAAAACTGTAAAAAGCACACAAACCATAGTGTTGATTGAGGAATGTTAAATTTCTAGTGGAAAATTAAACGTATATTCAGGTTTGTACGGGACGAACACACTGAGCCATATTTGTATCCTTTCTAGACTCATTATTCTTATTTCAGTCATACTAGTCTAATCTCTTCCTCATAAATAATGCTAGCATAATGGATAGTCAGCAAATACAAATTTTGAAATCTTTGGTTTGACCTTGCCAGGGTTTGTACTGACCTCCCACCATAGAGTCTAAAAAGCTACCACAAGACAACTGAGACAGCCATGTGCTTAGGATATCAACATTTAAATCTTAAAACTCTGAAGTCAAAGTCCATCCATAAAATAACCTTATTTGGCCAAAAAAATACTCCTGTATATGGTCCCATATTTTAATTAGTGATAGATAATAAGTCATCAATGTACATATCAATCTGCTGTAAGTTAGTCCCTAGTCTGCCAAGTAAAATCTTGAAGTATGTCACAGATGTTGGTTGGAGGAATGCTTTCTTTATCTTAATATTCTTCCTAGACAGCCTGCAAAAAAAATTGTGCTGGAACAAATATACTAAATAATTTGTTGAAACATCAACAGCAGTCTCATGTCAACCTTTGTGTTTAATTAGTATCTCAAAGAAATCATACCCGTAGCCAGGAATTTAGGGGAGCTACGGGCCTGGAAATTCACAATGTATTTGTTGATAATATCCTACCAAATCAGATCCTGGTATGAAAAGATAATGTAATCAGTTGTTAACAGTAGTCATACAACTTAAAAGAACTGACAATATTTATCAATGGAACAAACAATGTCACATGTCACTCTTGTTGACTTAAATACAGACAGTGCCTGCACCTGGCCAAAAGCCTGTTGGACAGGGGTTACCATCACTTCATGTCTGTCATCTTTTTAATTTTTGTAAATAGATTCTTTATGAATAGGTTATTTTATGATTTTTTTCAATTAAATTGTTCACATTTTTCATGTAGAGGCCTTTTTTAACCTACAATAAAGTTTTTTTTTCTTTGTTGAAGGCTATACTGTTGCATATATTGTATGGATGGTATAAGCTTGAGTGCTGATATTCAAAAATGGCTTATAAGGTGGCATACTACATTTTAGATTGTACTTCATTTAATACTTTGTAATATAGATAAAAGAAACTTTTTACTTTTATACAGAACCTATGACACTGGAAGTGGAAGTCAATATGTTTAATATGCACCTGCTTTTCAAATTTTGTGATAAATAGATCAACACCAATCATATTTTACATTTAAGTGTGTAAATCAATATTAAAATTTATAGACTTATAAGGTTTTGGTGGAGTTGTGTTACTCAGCTTTTAGTTTTCTACATTGTGTTTTGTTCCCCTTATTTTTGTCTGTTTGCCCACATACAAATAAAACTGTTTTTTTCTTAATACCCAGGTAACAATTTGGCCCTGACTTATTTTGTGAAGTGAACCTAGCTTTTTATTCACTCAATCTTTAAAAATTTATGGCTTAGGATGAAAATTTCTAGAAGTTTCATTAGATAACTTTAAATTACACAATGACTGAATGAGTCTACATTACAATGCAAGCTGTTTCTTAACAATACTTACATTCTCAGTAAAATAAGATTGATAATAGTCCACTCTGCTGGCTTGTGCAGGATATTTTTGCTGTCAAGACTGAAAAATAAACAGATGACATATGTCTCTACAGGTTTATATGGATAATTCTATGCAAATTAATGATGGGACTTTTTAATTTTAAAACACTTATCTTGTTTGAAACTAGTTAATTTATTTTCTTTACCAAGTCATTATTTTTTAACAAAAGTTGCATCAGAACACACATAATGATTTCTTTTCTAAGAGCATAACCTTTTTCAGCAAGTCAAGGCATGCAAATTACAGCTCATTTTATGCTTTAGTGACAAGATTATTTTAAATTAAACCTCAAATCATAATGTGGATTTGATATTTATAATCATATGGAAGATTTTTTTCAAATTTGTGCACAGTCTATGTGATGGTACAAAATTTAAAACACTTTACCATGGGCATAGAAAAACAAGAATGTGTCCATAGTACATAGATGCCCCACTGGCATTATCATTTTCTGTGTTTGGTAGACTGTGAAATTGGGGTCAATACTCTAATTCAGCATTACATTAGAAATATCATATCATAGGGAACATGTCTACTAGGTTTCAAGTTGATTGGACTCCAACTTTATCAATAACCACCTTGACCAAGAACTTTAACTCAAACTTAACCTAAAGTGGGACAGACGGACAAACAAATGAACAAACCCACATACCTAAAAACATAAGGCCCTTAGGAGGGGCATAAATATCAATATTTTTTCAATAATGAATATTTATGTGCATCTTTATTAATATATACATTGGTTCTTCTATCTAAAGAAAATTCAAACTGCTTTTATATGAAAGTGTAAACGTTACTTGTAAATGTATATGCTGTGCATATTCCTCTCATTGCTTGAAAAAAGATCAGAAATTAACTTTGACATGGGATGAAGAAATAACAGATATTCTTACATGTCTTACAGAAAGATGCATAAGGAAAACACAGACAGAAAAATATTATGTGGAAGGTAAGATAAAAATGTCAATCCAAAATGCAGCTACTAACCTGAATGTTCCAATCATGTCTTTGTATTCAGTATAAACATCTTGTAGTGTAAGCTTCAAGGGAGATAACACATCTTGTATCCTAAATGGGAAAAAAAACATATGTTCTATAATCATGTACACAGACATAAAAGTAGGATAACTTATAAGATATAAAAAAGAAATAACATTCATTTCTTTTTATTTCATGGTCATAAATTGAAATGTTAACTGTTCTCATGTCAAGTGTGTAAATAATTGTAAACTACATCTGTTTTCTCTTCAGTTTTATAATTATGCAAAGCAATAAACAAAAAAGTCATTTTCTGATAAAAAAAAAAAAAAAGTCACAAAAAGGAGATTTTGGTTATTTTATGACAGATAAATCTTTATCATGACAGCACTCAGCTATTGTATCCAGGATGTGACCTATGAGTGAGATGAAATGAGTTGACTAGACAGAAGAAAGTAATTTGTCCATGACATGTGTACACACACTGACACAAACCATCAGATAGTGAAAATTAACATCATACTTTGAATTTAAGAACAGCAACAAATATAAGGAAACAAAATTTACTCAATGCTAAATTTGAAACACCCCCCCCCCCCCCCCCAAAAAAAAAAATAACAGAAGAAAATAAAAAACTTACACATTTTGTAATCTGTCCATTACTATTTTCCTTCTTATTTGCATCTGATCACAAGTGTCCACTGTAGGCAGGTATACAGGTGTATTTTCTTGGTAATCCTACAATGTAAACAGAATTCAAATGAAGAAAGTTTTTTTTTTTTTTTTGTGTGCATGTATAAATACCGTGCAATGTCCAGTCTGTGTTTTTGTCATATGTCTTTCTGTCTGTGTTTTTTTTATATGTCTTTCTACTTGAAAACTTATCAATTGTTTGGTAGAAATCAAATCTAAAAGCTTAACTATAATTTTCATCTTCTGACATTGAGGCACTATAAATTTTTCACATAAAAAAGGGCCACCAATATCAAAAGTCAGGGATATAATGTTTCTGCATACAAGAGTATTCTGTTGAAATATGCATAGAACGAAGGAAACAAAAAAAAAAAAATTATGTTTTTTTCTCTGGGAGAAGTTACTGGAAGTTTAAAAAGTGAAAGTTAAAATTTTATTTTAAATAACCATGAGTGGTCAAAATAAATAAATGATTGTACAAATTGTTATTGCTGTTGTACATTTCATTAACAAACTAAATATAAGTATTAACTGATAGTACCTTTTCTGTAGGTTCAGTAAACAATTCACCAGCAAAATACCGTTGGACTTTATTTGCATAATCTTTTGTTTCTACTCTCAGTCTTTCAAATTCAGGTATTGGTAGCCTTTGATCTTTATCATCGTCCATATTGGACTCAGTACCAATATCCTCTATTTCAAATTCTCCAGCATCCACTCTTTTACATAAAGCTTGATATAATGCATCAAAATGTGTTTTAGACCAGCTCTTACTGGTTTGATCCTGTTCTGCTGGCTTTTGTAAACAGTCTAAGGTTTCAGTTGTAATCCATGTTTTAACAGACTGACATATCAACTGAATAACAGAATGACTAGACATTTTGGTATTTCCTGGTTTTGGCTTGGAGTCTTTTTCTTTGCCAACATCAGACAAAGATGCTGCCGACTTATCATAGGTTTTACTGCTTTCACTTTCAACAATTTTTTTGAAAACTGATGATCTATCACTTATGTCTCTCTCTGATATACTAGTGTTTTTCTGTTCATGCTCTACATGGACATTTTTGGGAACATTGTTATCTCCTTCAAGAACTTTTGAAACATCTTTATCAATGGAAATGTGTTGCTGATTAGAACTTTTGGTCTCAATGTTTTGTTGTGAATTTCCTCTTGTATTTTGTACCATTGAAGGTTCAGATTCAGTTTCTATTCCGGCCAACTGACCCAGCAACTGTTTTCTTCTGTCTAATAGTTTCATCAACTGTTGCATTTTATCTTCAGTTTGTGAGGGATTATCTCCCTTTGTACAACTTGTCTCAGATATTGACTTCACAGGAGGACAACTTGCATTATCTGCCTCTCCTTCTGAAATTTTACAATCACTTTTAGTTTTTTCTTTAAATGTACCCTGAGTACTTCTTTTAAATTGCTCTTTATCTGTACAAATATTTTCATCATCTTTTTCGTCATCTGAATCTTCTACACAACCTTGTTCCAACAAAGTTTCATCCTCAAGTTTAATATCAGCTGTTTTTCTGGTTATATCATTAATTTCTTTATTGTTTTCATCTGGCTTTTTGACCTTTGATTCTGATTGGTCAAGTTTATTCAACTGGTGAACTTCTTTCCATACAGCTTCTATTGGTCCAACAACTTCTACTCCTGGTAGTCCACTAAAACAAACACACAATCAAATACTATTGGTGAACTTATCTTTTTTTTATTAAAATAGAAAAACAATACATTGGACTATTGTACACATAATCTGATTCCTGGCTGATTTTTACATTTCATGACCAATTACTTGTTGTACTTTTTTTTTAATTCAAAATGTAAATTACATGCTCTTAGGACTTCACCTTTTGAAATTGAAATATAAAGTTTCACCATATTTTTCTGGTTTTACCATTTTATGGTATGTCCAATGATGGAACCTTTAGATCTTACACCATTCTGGTTTTTTTCTATTAAGCTAGTACTCACTATATCCAAAATTTATAAATTCATTATAAAAAGAAATTAAACAAAGAAATTCAAGAGAGCTATTGATATGTTAATGTTTTAATCATTTAAGCTAAACAATAATTTTCTTCCATTAAAAAATCTTTTCTTGGACAATTGCTGTTTTGTAATCACCCCTAAAACACCTAAGATTGTTTTAAATATTTTCTTATATCACTTGAACATATTTTTAATGAATTTCAGGCAATGCTGAATTTCTCAAATCTAATTAAAATTATTATATATGAAATGCTTGTATGTTCATCACTGAAATCAGTGAAATTTTGCTTTTCTTTCATTAATATTAAGACGTCATACATGTTCATGGCTTTATATGTTTATTGTATATTGTTTTTTAGAATGGTACAGTTTACAGATAGTTGTTGAAAGTATATTATATTTTGAATTTAAATAGTAAAATGTCAGACATAAAATTAGTAAAATTTTTAAAGTTAAACCTGGTACCTGTTTGTAGTAAGCAGAGTAACACAAACTCTCTCCTCTTCTCTTAACCATAATGGAGTTGTAGATAACTGATGCTGCAGGTGTCTTGATGCTTTGTAACAATGATTACTGCAGAAACTCTGTTAAAATATAACATATGAAGTTAAATAACTTATATATGTTTTCTTCATAAAATTTTAATAACAATGTATATTAACTCAAATAAGAATTTAATCATGTTTTATTTTTGTAACTTAGACAACTGTATGGAAGACATAGGGAGATAAACCACATATTCTAAGGGACATAATGCTCTGAATGACAATGTTTAATGGTTATGAAATGAAATCATGACTTTCTGTAGATGGCTTGTTTGACATTGAAAAGAGATTTTTTTTCCATAATCATATAATCAAAAAAAATCAATTAAAAAACTATGACATACTTTCCTCTCAGTTATATCATAAACTTTGTTGTCTTTTGTGGAGATATGATATTTCTGCTTGGACACCTGTCAATATAAAATATGTAAATTATGCTTTAGTAATAAGGTACTAACTTGTATGAATTCAAACTATTGTCTAAAGTAGTAATTTTTACAGTTTGGTACAGACATGAAAAAGAACATGTCCATTGTACAAGGATACCCCATCTGCACTATTATTTTCCATATTCAGTGGAACGTGGAAATTGGGGGGAAATCTATAATTTGGCATTAAAATTAGAAAGATCATATCATAGATAACATTTGTACTACGTTTCAATTTGTTTGGACTTCAACTTCATCAAAAACTACCTCGACTGAAAACTGTCACTGGAAGTGGGACAGATGGACGGACAAAAGGACCAAAAAACATAATGCCCATAATTGGGGAATAAAATTTAGGAATTTATAATGAAAAAAAAGCACATGACAAGAAACCAATAAAGCAGCTTAAATGAAATGGAAGATTCTTCATGCATAATATGATGATATAGATAAATAAAATTAAAGGCTTTAAAGATAAAACACAATTTAAAAAAAAGATGCATGCTGTCCTGATAAGCATACACACACTCTTGATTCTAAAAAAAAAAAGGTTCTATGAAGAAAAAAGTTGTTTCTGACCAAGTCAATTTTTACACTGACCAAAATCTGTATAGTGATCTTTTTTTTTTTAACTTCTGGTGCAAGAGAATATTTCCATGATTTATTTATATCAATCATGAAATAAACAAAATCAAACTCCTAACAAATTATTCTGTCTTTACAGTATGCTCCAGTATACCAGACATATAAATAACTTACAGCATTGAGTGGTTTACTACAGACAGGATAGCCACATGTCTTTGTTATAGACTAGAACTTACATCATTAAGTGGTTTACTACAAATAGGATAGCCACATGTCTTTGTTATAGACTAGAACTTACATCATTAAGTGGTTTACTACAGACAGGATAGCCACATGTCTTTGTTATAGACTAGAACTTACATCATTAAGTGGTTTACTACAGACAGGATAGCCACATGTCTTTGTTATAGACTAGAACTTACAGCATTAAGTGGTTTACTACAAATAGGATAGCCACATGTCTTTGTTATAGACTAGAACTTACAGCATTAAGTGGTTTACTACAGACAGGATAGCCACATGTCTTTGTTATAGACTAGAACTTACAGCATTAAGTGGTTTACTACAAATAGGATAGCCACATGTCTTTGTTATAGACTAGAACTTACAGCATTAAGTGGTTTACTACAGATAGGATAGCCACATGTCTTTGTTATAGACTAGAACTTACAGCATTAAGTGGTTTACTACAAATAGGATAGCCACATGTCTTTGTTATAGACCAGAACTTACAGCATTAAGTGGTTTACTACAGACAGGATAGCCACATGTCTTTGTTATAGACTATAACTTACAGCATTAAGTGGTTTACTACAGACAGGATAGCCACATGTCTTTGTTATAGACTAGAACTTACAGCATTAAGTGATTTACTACAGACAGGATAGCCACATGTCTTTGTTATAGACTAGAACTTACAGCATTGAGTGGTTTACTACAGACAGGATAGCCACATGTCTTTGTTATAGACTAGAACTTACATCATTAAGTGGTTTACTACAAATAGGATAGCCACATGTCTTTGTTATAGACTAGAACTTACATCATTAAGTGGTTTACTACAGACAGGATAGCCACATGTCTTTGTTATAGACTAGAACTTACATCATTAAGTGGTTTACTACAGACAGGATAGCCACATGTCTTTGTTATAGACTAGAACTTACAGCATTAAGTGGTTTACTACAAATAGGATAGCCACATGTCTTTGTTATAGACTAGAACTTACAGCATTAAGTGGTTTACTACAGACAGGATAGCCACATGTCTTTGTTATAGACTAGAACTTACAGCATTAAGTGGTTTACTACAAATAGGATAGCCACATGTCTTTGTTATAGACTAGAACTTACAGCATTAAGTGGTTTACTACAGATAGGATAGCCACATGTCTTTGTTATAGACTAGAACTTACAGCATTAAGTGGTTTACTACAAATAGGATAGCCACATGTCTTTGTTATAGACCAGAACTTACAGCATTAAGTGGTTTACTACAGACAGGATAGCCACATGTCTTTGTTATAGACTATAACTTACAGCATTAAGTGGTTTACTACAGACAGGATAGCCACATGTCTTTGTTATAGACTAGAACTTACAGCATTAAGTGATTTACTACAGACAGGATAGCCACATGTCTTTGTTATAGACTAGAACTTACAGTATTAAGTGGTTTACTACAGACAGGATAGCCACATGTCTTTGTTATAGACTAGAACTTACAGCATTAAGTGGTTTACTACAAATAGGATAGCCACATGTCTTTGTTATAGACTAGAACTTACAGCATTAAGTGGTTTACTACAGACAGGATAGCCACATGTCTTTGTTATAGACTAGAACTTACAGCATTAAGTGGTTTACTACAAATAGGATAGCCACATGTCTTTGTTATAGACTAGAACTTACAGCATTAAGTGGTTTACTACAGATAGGATAGCCACATGTCTTTGTTATAGACTAGAACTTACAGCATTAAGTGGTTTACTACAAATAGGATAGCCACATGTCTTTGTTATAGACTAGAACTTACAGCATTAAGTGGTTTACTACAAATAGGATAGCCACATGTCTTTGTTATAGACCAGAACTTACAGCATTAAGTGGTTTACTACAAATAGGATAGCCACATGTCTTTGTTATAGACCAGAACTTACAGCATTAAGTGGTTTACTACAGACAGGATAGCCACATGTCTTTGTTATAGACTAGAACTTACAGCATTAAGTGGTTTACTACAGACAGGATAGCCACATGTCTTTGTTATAGACTATAACTTACAGCATTAAGTGGTTTACTACAGACAGGATAGCCACATGTCTTTGTTATAGACTAGAACTTACAGCATTAAGTGGTTTACTACAGACAGGATAGCCACATGTCTTTGTTATAGACTAGAACTTACAGCATTAAGTGATTTACTACAGACAGGATAGCCACATGTCTTTGTTATAGACTAGAACTTACAGCATTAAGTGGTTTACTACAGACAGGATAGCCACATGTCTTTGTTATAGACTAGAACTTACAGCATTAAGTGGTTTACTACAAATAGGATAGCCACATGTCTTTGTTATAGACTAGAACTTACAGCATTAAGTGGTTTACTACAGACAGGATAGCCACATGTCTTTGTTATAGACTAGAACTTACAGCATTAAGTGGTTTACTACAAATAGGATAGCCACATGTCTTTGTTATAGACTAGAACTTACAGCATTAAGTGGTTTACTACAGATAGGATAGCCACATGTCTTTGTTATAGACTAGAACTTACAGCATTAAGTGGTTTACTACAAATAGGATAGCCACATGTCTTTGTTATAGACTAGAACTTACAGCATTAAGTGGTTTACTACAAATAGGATAGCCACATGTCTTTGTTATAGACCAGAACTTACAGCATTAAGTGGTTTACTACAAATAGGATAGCCACATGTCTTTGTTATAGACCAGAACTTACAGCATTAAGTGGTTTACTACAGACAGGATAGCCACATGTCTTTGTTATAGACTAGAACTTACAGCATTAAGTGGTTTACTACAGACAGGATAGCCACATGTCTTTGTTATAGACTAGAACTTACAGCATTAAGTGGTTTACTACAGACAGGATAGCCACATGTCTTTGTTATAGACTAGAACTTACAGCATTAAGTGGTTTACTACAGACAGGATAGCCACATGTCTTTGTTATAGACTAGAACTTACAGCATTAAGTGGTTTACTACAGACAGGATAGCCACATGTCTTTGTTATAGACTAGAACTTACAGCATTGAGTGGTTTACTACAGACAGGATAGCCACATGTCTTTGTTATAGATCTTTCTTCAACAATATCTTCATAATGGTGAGGTGCAATAAACTGGCACTGAAATCACAAATATTGTTTCTGATTATGAGATTTACATTAAGTATGTGACATGAAGGCCAAACTTCTATGGTTTGTTAAATTGAAAAAAATGAAAGCTCTCCATTCTCAATCCTTAGCTTTTTATGTTTTTTACGGAACGAAGTTTATTGTGTGTGTGTTTCATGCTATGGCATTGTCAGTTTTTCCTCCACTTATGAGTTTTGAATGTCTCCTTGGTATCCTCTGTCTTTTAAAAATATTAAGATGGAGACAGTAGAAGGTATAGTTATGAGGAACAAAAAAACATTTTCATGAACCTACAACCTTCTTCATTTAATGTGTGTACATAGTCATAAACCACAACAATCTGAAGGTGCATACATATATAATAAACTATATTTATAGAGCTCAGCAAACAGAGACATGAAACATGTGAAAAAAACAATTCTTCAGATCATTATGTCAAATAGTGTGTGACACTTATGCTTTACACATGTACTTGCACCATTGAAAAAAAAGGATTAAAAAAATTCTATAATTAAAACATACTGAATCTTTGAGAAATTCTTCTGTAATTGGGTTTTCTATCAGTCTTTCAACAACACGGAAGGCTTTTTCTTCAAATGCAACTTGTTTTCTGATCTTAGCTTCTAATAACTTTTTCTTTTCCAATTGTTTATTTACTTCCTCCTTTCCCATATTCTTCTCTCTTCCTTTGACATGTCTTTAATTCAATAAGAAGTAAAATTATTACATCATTATAAACATTTAAAAGAAAATCACATTAAGGGAAATATGGCAGTTTATTGACCAAGGTGTCAGGGCTGCCAAGTCTCACACATTTTTCTTTGATCTACTGTTTTTTTCTCTTTGATCTTTACAATTAAGCCAAATCTCATGCATTTGCTTCATGAAAAGTTGGCAGAACTAAGGTATTATTTTAAAAAAAATGGATCAATCATGCATATGTATCCAGATATTATACTTCATGTGAAATTTGGATGTTTGACCGCATTTTTTCCTTAGATCCATCAATGAAGTCCTAATAAATTCCCAACAAGTTTTGAGATGTAATGAAATAATTAAGATATTTACAGTATAAATAATTCTACACTTTGAAATAAAAGGGTTCATAGATTGTGGAGTGTATGTCAATTAGATGGCAGTTGAATTATACACTTAAACACCTCCAATAGTTGTATGTTTTGTCATCCTAAATAAATAACAGAATTCAGTCATGTCAGTAAATCATTTAAAATATGTAATTGTGCTTTAGTTTTATGAGATATGGCATGGGTTTTCCTCATTTTTAAAGGCTATACAGTGACCTATAGTTATTAATTTCTGTGTCATTTGGTCTTTTGTAGAAAATTGTCTCATTGCCAATCATATATATATCAAGGTGGCTATCTGTCCACACGAATAGTGCTAGGGCTATTTGTCTGGCCATTGCATAGCCAATGTCAGTTTATGTGTTAGTCCGTGATTACTCTGACGTCCAAAGGCTGTTATGCCAGACAAACTGGGGCCGTGGGACCTTAGAGCTTGGGGTCAAGTAGGATATACGGTACTATAGTTCCATCGGAAGAAAATAGGAGTAAATTGGTTTAAATTAGAAGTAAATCGGTTTACATGTATATATATATATTTTGACATATTAACAGGTCGACAGGTCGACAGGTTGACAATGAAAAGGTCGACAAGTGTTAAAATCGACAGGTCTACAGCTTGACAATGAAAAGGTTGACAAACGACAAGTTTATAAGTGTTAAGATCGACAGGATAACAGGTCGACAAGTTGACAGATCGACAAGTTGACAGGTCAACAAGTCTTATTAACCTGTCTACCTGTCAACCTGTCGACTTGTCGACCTGTCAACCTGTTAACTATAATTTGTTTTTACATTTTTAACATTGTCAATCTGTCGACTTGTCAACCTGTCAACCAATTATTTGAACGATAACATTTTTAACATTGTCAACCTGTCGACTTGTCTACTTGTCGACTTGTCAACCTGTCAACCACTTATTTCAACCATAACATTTTTTAAATTGTCAACCTGTCGACTTGTCAACCTGTCAACCACTTATTTCAACCATAACATTTTTAAAATTGTCAACCTGTCGACTTGTCAACCTGTCAACCACTTATTCCAACCATAACGTTTTTAAAATTGTCAACCTGTCGACTTGTCAACCTGTTAATCACTCATTTATTTCAGTTTAATGTAAAATTTAAACATTTGTAACTTTATTATCCATGAATACATACGCGTATGAATTTATTGCAAAAGCCGGAACTATAGTACCGTATATCCTACTTGAGCCTAATCTTGTCCCATATCAAAAAGTGGATATTTGCCCACCCAAAAAGGATGCGCTGCTTCATCGCTTCTGGTGCCGACTGACAACCTCGGAATTAAATAAATAGAGCATCAATCGGTTCATTTTTCATTTACAATGTATCTCTTCATTTATGTAAGTTTCACCTACCTGCCAACCTTAATTTTTCCACATTTTAGCAGTTTTCACAGCAACCCATTGATTTCGGCATTTTGACTTTGACTTTCAAATGGATGTCAAGTTACAAGAGAGTTCGTGGTCTCGAGACTCAAAATATGCAAATATTTATATTTTTTCACCTCCTTCATTCCTTTATAGGAAATCCATGTTGAACGTTCAGTAGCCAACAACGATTTTTCATCTCCTTTACAGGAGATTGGTATGTAGCATTTAGTTCCGACCACGTTACAATCGGAAGCTCTCGGACATTTAGATAACTTGCATCGTAAATGAACGAGGTGTTACATTATGGTCATTTGCATAAATCATCACTGTTTTCTTGTGGTCACATGATAATCTTTGAAAATGAAAGGCAAAATGCCGAAATTGATGGTTCACTATGAAAACTGTCTAATTATTCATATAATTCCAAGGCCGTCAGTCGGCACCAGAAGCCACGAACCAGTGCCTCTATTTTGGGTGGGCAAATATCCACTTTTTGATATGGGACAGCTCTGACGTCCCACGGCCCCAGCGTGTCTGGCAAAACAGCCGTTGGACGTCAGAGTAATCTCGGACTACTGTGTCTATTAGTTTAGAATATTGTAGAAGAGTGTGTGATGTTATTTTTAACAGCTAACGATATACAGAACAAATTATCAAATGCGTTTCCTGATTTGACTTTAGTTATCAAATTCCAGAAAAGGTGAAAATATTTTTTCGTGACGAAATGACTAAATATGTGCCGATAGTGCGGTACGACATGTACCCCTGATTGAATTAAATAATGGGTTACTTTTCATTTGCGTTCTTTTTCATTTTGAGAGCAAATATATGCGTACAGGTCGCTATCTATGGTGTGTTAGTTATGTTCAAAGATTATGAAATATTTTATCATGGGCGCAGACATCTTGAAAATAATCTCTAAATTCATAAATCTCAAACTTTATTTTCTTTTTGATTCATAAATGAAAACCATAATATCTACAGAAACATCATTTCTTATTTTACATTACATATGAGATACTTTGATAAATAACAAAAACTTAATAGTTTTCCTGGAAAAAATAAAAATTAGAGATTAAAGCACTAGTTGAAAATGAAAACAAAAACATGAACATGTGGTCTAGTGGAGATAAATTAACCAAAGTCCCCTTCAATCACAAACGATTTGTTTGTGTAGATTATCCAGGTGTTGTCAAAAATGTAGATAATGCGTTGAAGTCTGTAGGTGGAACTGAAAATGTTTCAAAGGTGAACAAGACATTTATAAGTATGATCAATGATGATATAGATATATAACATATATATATGCCAGACTCACTGTTTACATTTCTGTAAGTGTTAAAAAAAATATACAACCACCTATCTTCAAGACATTGTAGCACTCTACCTACCAACCTGTATTACTGTGTTGAGTTGAAAACTTCTTTAGCTGCCTTGCAATGGGCTATTCCAGAAATATTCTGTCCCCCCCCTATGGAAGACATAAGATGTAAAAAAAAAAATCCATGGAAATTTTTTTCACCATTACCAAAATGTTCTGGAATTCCAGATTTTAAACACGTTATAAAACTTAAATGTACTGGATTTTTTTTCATACTGCTGTCAATTTGTCTGGAAATTTAACTGTAAATATTAGAAACAATGCCTATGGAAGACATCAGTTAATTTTTTTTTGTCTGGAATTTATAGGTTTCTTTCTAAATGAGCCAAAAAAACTGGAATTTTATACTAAGTAATTATAAGTAACATATTATATGCAACCTTAACCAAAAGAAAAGAAACTGTGTTTGAAAGTTTCAGGACAAACAAATCCTTGACTACAAGAACTGCTAGCTAACATGTTTACCAGTGTTTAAAAAGGCTTGTTAATGGCTTGACAAAAACACCACTATGCCAGTAGAATTTCAATCTAGCACATGCATTCTTGTAACCTCGCTGTATATATTTTCTCTATATATCTGTCCCAAGTCAGAAGCCTGTAATTTTAGTGGTTGTCACTTTTACTATATTTCATATTTGTTTTTCATTTAATGTTTTGAACATGTATATCAATTTCAATTTTTGGCCATTGTTTTTTTTGTCTGTATTGTTTTATAATTGTATCAATAAACCAATTTTTTGAGACGTTTCAGCTTTATTGATACAATTATTTTATTGGAATTTTGAAAACAATGTATTGTTTTACACAGGTCATTTTTAGGCCCATTCTAGCTTACTATGCTGTGTGAGCCTAGGATCAACTGGAGTTATTTATTTTCAAAAATAATAATAAACGAGCCTGTAGCAAGTTCATTTATAGTTAAATTGAAAAACAAGAGTTGATATCAAGCAAAATTCAATTTTCACAAGTTGTTAAACCTATTTCTCTTGAGGTCAACACTCTCAAAGTGTGAAATTAAAAATATGTAGTTTTCATTATTACATACTTTTAATGCTAATTACATTTGTAGGTGAAAGTGTCAAAATAATGGGATCAAAAGCACAAACAGCAAATTATA
This sequence comes from Mytilus trossulus, assembly GCF_036588685.1. Lineage (NCBI taxonomy): Eukaryota > Metazoa > Mollusca > Bivalvia > Mytilida > Mytilidae > Mytilus > Mytilus trossulus. Next base: position 40,373,835 of record NC_086374.1, on the reverse strand, counting down.
GCTGTTAAGAATGCATATGGGAAAAATGTTAGGAGAGATAATTGATTTGACCACTATTGTATTATAATATATTGGATACATTTACACATTGTTTAAATTTACCACATCAAAAGATTCTGACATCTAATTAGCTACAGACACTTGTGATATAAACAGGCAAGTTGAAAACTTGACCTTCATCTAAATTTCCAGATTTGATCATATTTAATGAAGCTTGAAATAATGACCATGATGAATTTTTCAGCAGCTCATCCCTACCACTAAATAAATAGTAAATGAAATTGGAGTTCCTGTTTGAAAATGCAAATGATTAAACAACACGACTTAATTGCCGAAGTTTAATTATGAATGCAATAATCATAAACCTTCAAAGATGAACACTTTGAAAAATACTGGTGTTTTAGATATGAAATGCTTTTGAAAGAATAATGTCTTACTGAAAAATTCCAATTATATCTTCATAAAAAAAATCAAACCACCCATTTTTTAAAGAAAAAGAACAAAGTTAAAAACAGATCTATGTTTACAATGTATCATTCTTTACTTATCCTTCTCAAGCAGAAAAACTTCAAAAAGAATTCAGGTAATACTAGCATCTTTTTAAAACAGATTCTACAATAGGTGTCCAATCCCATAAAAAACTATCAATAGGATTCAAAAGAAATAGAACATTGCTGAATTAGCGAAATGAGCTATAAAATTATTTGTATAAACATCACAGTTCCTACAAAATTTCTCACTGTGCAGAACTAATTAAAGACCATCATCATGTAAACCACACATGTAAACTGATATTCTGAAGACAAAATTCTTTTCATGAAACACTGAATTCAACATTTATTGAAATAGTTAGAAAATCAAAAAATCAAATTTTAAATTTCAAATTATATATATTTTTGATAAATAGAAAAAGATATTAATAAACTTTAAACAGTAATAAGAAACATGAAAGAAAAACCAAAAAAAAACCAAAGGGGTCACTAGTCTCTAATGAAGGTTTCCCCTTAATTTTAAACACAATTCTGGGAGAAAATAAACATTGCTACATAGCACTGAGTATCAATGAAATGCCAGAAACATGATTTGCACCAAATATGTGGATATTTGATCAATTTCTATGAAATTATCCCTGATTACAGAAAATGATAATTGAACGTTTAACTTGTACTCTTAATTTATCTTTTCGACTACAAAATTGTGACTTTTTGAATTAAAATGGTGCTTATTTGATTAGTGGTAGCTCTGTAGATCCCCATCTGCATATCTCTTCAATTTAATTATTGCAAGAAATGTTTTTATCTTTATTTTAAAAATTAATCAAAATTTGTTCAGGGTTCTATCTTCTGATTATGAGAAAGCTTCTGTCTAGGTTTTGTAAGTTAAAATTCCACAAAAGTTTGACAAAAGTAATTCAAAATCTTTCACTTACCTAAATGTTGACTGTTATATAATATTTCTTAGTGAATTATGGAAGAATGGGTTGAAAATCTTAATTTTACTCTACACGTCAGGTATTTATCAAGAATGAAGAAACAGTTTCCTGAAATTCCTTGAAGGTTTAAGGAGGAAGGTTGTACATGTATATAAATGCTTAATGAACAAAAATGTAATCATCAGTAAAACACAGCCCCCCTCTAAATCTGCCTCTGAATGCCTAAAAAATGTATTAAGTTGAGCATTTGGGACCCAAAATATCAAAGAGATTTTGCCAAATACAGCTAACAGCTAAGGTATTCTATTCCTGCAATAAAAAATCATTAGTTTTTGAAAATTTCAAAGTTTTGTAAACAAAATATGTTTATACTGCAAAAAAATTAGTCCATTATATCAATGAAATATTGAAAAAGAATAAAAAAAATCTCTTAATGCTGTCTTTGTATAGAAGAAGCGTCTGTCAGATAACTAAAATTTAACAAATCTTTTTTTTTTTTTTTTTTTTTAACCAAAAATGAATTTAAAAGTTGATGACACTAGAGAGAATGGCTATGGCAACCCTAGTTTCAGGCTTGACAAATAGTAAATTGTGAAACAGTATGTCTTATTAAGAATGTCAGTTTGTTATGTGTAATGATTTTTTCTCTAATTTAGTCAATTAATCCCTTTCTGCACCCATTGTATAAAAAAATTTAATCAACGTGTGGGTCATTTGATCTCAGTTCTTCATTGGTTAAAATCCGATTATGACGTCGAATATTCTTGTTTTCCTCTGAATTTCCTATTGTGACGGCATGAAAAAAGGCGGCCATGCCTGATGACGTCACATAGAAAGAACACATCTTTTTGCAGATCAGTCGCAAAGAAGCAAGCAATAAGTTTGCCTGCATATTGTTTAAAAATCATTAGAGAAACAGATTCCACCACCAAACCTCTAGTAATACGATATTTATCCACTCTCCGAGTGGATAAATATCGTATCACACTAGATGCAGTGGTAGAATCTATATTTATAAACTTTAAAATTTCAAAATTCATGTCAAATTTTAGACATCATTGTTAAGAAAATACATTTTCAGATTATTCAATCGGTAGGAGAACATTGCATTCATTATCATCTTAAGTTTCATTCCAGTTCACAATAAAAATATTTTTGAAAATAGGTTTATTCTTAAAACATCAGTCATTTCTTATTAAATATATTCATGATATTTATTTCTTATTAAATATATTTATTTTTCTTATCTTAGTTATATTTGTACACATGTATATACTTTCATATGAGAATAAAACACTTGAACACAAATTATCAATTTATAAAAGTTCACATTGCCATGCATTAATTAAAAAAAAAAGGAGGAGATCTTCTGTGTGTAAAATCAAAAGTCAGTAGACAGTTGGCCACAGATTCTGAAAACAATCTATTTATGTGTAACAGTATTTTGCAATGCATAGTACCCAGCTGGTCATTTCTGGTCATTCATCTACAATATTGTGGTAATTATAGAGGATTTCCTGCTGTGAAGACAAACAATTGTGTTTGAATAAAGGATGTATCAATTATCTGTTAAATTGGTAAATGTTCTGGCTATTGAGCTGAATTAACCCAAAATCTGACATTTGTTTATATGTTACAGGCCTAGGACAAACACTAAATTTCATTCTTAAATTTAGGAGATATTGGTGTTAATTAATGATGAAAAATACAGATTAAATTCTAAATATATATTAGGTCAAATTATCATCTTCTAAATAATATCACAAGTCTGTGAAACTAATCAGATGTCAGTATTTATAATTACTTTTGATATATACATGTATGTTAAAAACTGTCATTAAGGCATCAAAAATTTTGTCAAACCAAATTTTTCTGTTTTTGTCTTCCCTTGTGATAGAATTTTCCTTCTGATGCTGAGTCATAGATGCTGTTAATCCAATCATTTGGAAATTTGCACCTGATTTACATTCAACAGTTTTGTATACATGAAACAAGATAAAAATTATAGAATGCACTTCTGTAAATAAAACAAAGATATTGAAATTTCCCTTTGGAAACCTCTTTACAGCTAAAATGGTGCCACTTTAACTATGAAGTTTTGTAAACATTATATCCTAAAATGAAAAGTTGTTAATATGCAAACCTATTTTATTCAAAAGTCAAAACATACAGCTGTGCAGCATATTTTCAACATTTACATGCCCAGAACGACTAAGAGTTTGAACTTATACTATTGAAAGTCTGTACTTCTCCCCCTCCCTCTTTCCCCTTCACTATGGGTCTTCATCATATTTCAAGTTGGCCCCTACGTACTATAAATGTCAACGTATACTGGTAATATTTCTAAGTTAAAAAATGTATGTCTCTATAAAAAAAAAAAAAGAAAAAAAAAAAAAAAAAAACATAGATAAAACATATATATATATGGATGATATCATGGAACGAATACATATATACAATACAAAATATCTACATGTATGAATATTATATACGGTATACCCCCAAAAGAGGAATATGCATGGTTTATTTAAATTTTATCAGTGTAATAGCTACCGTAATTGAAAACAGTACAATATTTTGAATGCTCCTGCTCTCTTAACTACTATTGCTGACAGTGTCAGATCTTTGCCCCTCCCCCATTATTTTGAAGTCTTTTCATGTTTATACATGTACATGGGGAATTGATCAATACTCTTGTGTAATATACCTGGAAATAATGGGTCACCAAATATTTCTGTTCTGGAAAATCTTAATGAATATCAGTAAAAAATTTCTGGAAATTATTCGCCCCTTTGAAAATTACATGGAATTTCTTGTGCACCAATAGACAAAAAGTTTGGATTTTTTTTGTCCAGATGGAAAATTTGATTGGAATTTTAGAAAAAATAAAGGAAAAAAAATCTGGAATTCCAATGTCTTCCATAGGGGGGGGACAGACTAATTCTGGAATAGCCCAATTAAACTTTTAATAGATACATGTAACTTATACCATGTATACTTAAATATGAGCTGTCTGCTTCTTCTTCTTTTGTTACAGAAAAAAACTTAATGAATAACTTATACTTAAATATGAGCTGTGGGCTTCTTCTTTTGTTACAGAAAACCATCAACGTACAGATGTTTACGCACATGCCTGGTATTTGTTTAAGGTTTATGTACCCTTCTGTAGCCATTTTTGTACGAACTTTTCAAACTTCAATTGTATTAAAACTACAGATATAATGAATAATGGAGATAGGCCATTTTGTACATATTTCACAGACGTCAAAATGTATCATTATGGAGTAAAGGGGGTGGCATCATTATGGAGGAAAGGGTTAAATCTTCTTGAATATATATTGACAGATTTTGCACTAACTGTTTCTGTTGACAGACTTTAATTTTATTTATTTGATGACTATTCCATTGATCAATGATCCTTTTTTGTAAAAGTACAAAGATGTTGAGTTGAATTACACCTATTTTATATTTAATTTTGAAGGATGACCTCTAGTAGAATTTGCAGACAATTCAAACATATTTTGACATTTTATATCATCTAATCAGTGTAAAGCTTTATACATTTGTACATGTGCATCACAGGGGCGGATCCAGGATTTCCAGTTAGGGGGGGCGCAAATTTTTATTTTCGCCGAGCGGAGCGAGCCGAAAAAATTTTGGAGCTTTTTTTAGGTAAAATTATTGAAATATTCTTCCAAAGGGGTGCAATGTTGATATCTCGAACTATTTTGTGTTAAAATTAGGGAGGAATTAAAGTTTCAAGCTGAAACCGCCTCAATCCACACCTAACAACAATCTGTAGATAGACGGGCGAATAGACGGACGCAAAGTGAGACGAGACTGACAGATCACAATTGCTCACCTGACCAATATATTTTTCAAACAAAAAGTTCTACTTTTACCAGCGATTTTTAATTGTCCTTTCATACTATCTGTTTTTTACATTTTTGATTTTCGGAGGTCGTGCCACGGACTTTACTGTGTTCGCCACAAACCACTAAGATCAGAATGAGATGCATTTACACAGTTATGTTTATTTTATTGGGATCCCAAGCATACAGTAATACGGTACAAAATTCGGCTAAATATTTAGGTTGCAAGTGAGAAAATATAGACAGTCACAGAGATACAAATTAATAAACTAACCTTTCGCTTTGTAACAGTATTTCTATCTTTCATTACGGATATTATAAAAGAATCTCACCTGCCGACTGTTTTCTTGACCGTGTCATGATGAATTGTGAAAGTGAGTAAGGGATGTTTTGGAACTTCAATTATCAAACGAATTGATTATAAAAACCGCAAATACAATGTAACATTTGTTTTTACTTTAACTGCTAAAAACCTTTTGTATTTGTCATCAAATTGACACCTTCCTTTGAAATTATTTATAGAACTTTAATAAAGCGTAGGTCAGTTGATTAGTAATCACGTTGATTTGTTAAACTGACTGTTTAATATACTTTGAATGTTAAAAAGATTGAATGGTCTCTTCTGATACTTTAAATATGTTGAAGTCAACCCATGCTTTGCAAATTTTAGGGGGGGCGCACGCCCGCCACGCCCCCACCTAAATCCGCCCCTGCATCAACATATCATCATTCAAATGACTCAAAACACCAACAGACAAATGTACGTACAGCTTTGTAGTATTATTTGTAACTTATTTATATATTTAAGAATTGAATGCTTCTTTTTGCAAATTTATTAGGATGTAAAATTAACAATGACAGAAGTACATTGTACATGTATGTTACATTTTGTATGGAGCATGGAAGGGCTTCATTCTAAAAATGTATCCATGGGCAATGCTTTTACAACCCTATAGAATAACTAAAAGATCGAAGCATTCAATACTTACAAATGACTTTTAATAATTATATTTTTTTTGCTAGGATTATGAAAACAGGATTTCTATCAAGTTTTTCATTTATTTACCTGTGCACCTTATTTTGGAAGCTCGTTTACATGTCTTCATGAATGTTACATTTTATCTTGAAATGAAGGTTGATTTCAGAATGACACTATGCGAAGGATTCCTGTTAGCCAATCATTATAGCGTATTATAATGAAATATACATGAAATGTTATTATTACTTTACAAACTCAGGTATACTCAGAATCAAACAAAAGATTATCAGTAAACTGGAGGCCTGCTGATCCATTCTGTAAACCAGCTTTTGGTGAAAGATGTTCTACCACAAATTTATTGATGAAGGTCAAAAGAAGACCAAAGAAGGGAGATAAATCCAAATATGAATTTCAAGTTGAAGTACTCGGGATTATTGATACAACCTACAAATTTAATGGTAAAAATTACATGACTCAAACAGTGTTATGGTTCATAGCTTACTATACTGCACTGTATAAGTGTTGCTCATTGTTGTCAAAGACATGTAATCATGGTAATTGTTCATATCTTTGTCCTTTGGACATTAGATGGAATTCAAATTATTGATGGTCAGTTTATAAACAAAACACTTATTTTAATTTTCATTTCTATGTTCTAATAAACTGATAAAGCTACAATGTGTGACAGTCATATAAAATATCTGAATCATTGTTAATGGATTATATTTTATTATCAAGCCTAAGTAATTCTTGACTCCATGTTGAAGGTATTTCAGGACAATATTTGATAGACTAAATTGGATCTTCAACCATTTTCATATTTATGCTACCTTCAAGAGCATACATGGCATACATGTAGTCAATAATTCAAATATATCTGTCAAATTTTGTTGAAAAAAATATCAAAATTATCAACATTTCATCATTTGTAAATGAAGTAATTTGTACATTTATATTTACAGCCATGGCAGATTTCCAGTATCTTCCTTTCAATAGAGCAGAGTCTGGATATGAGAACATATCTCACCAGTTACACCTCAAGGAAAATGTGGATAGAAATGAGTTCTTCAATCGAGATGCAGCTTTATTCTTACCACCAGTGATATTTTCTAGATTTGATCTTCCTGACAAGGATTACCTGTATAGAGGAGAGATATCTCATAAACCTGGCTATGTTAATCCTGACCATAGCAGACCAACACATCTCATTGGAACCAGTGAGTTTTGGAGATATGTCTTGTTTTTACACATTTGATGAAAATCTTATTCACCAGAGGGAAATATTTTTCTTTTGACTTATTCTTTATGATTTTGAGATAACTGAAATCTTATTCCAATGTGTTATTTTGCTTTCCTATCTCATAGATTTATATGACACACCTCCTTTTATTTATAGTATATAAAGGGTTATTTTCTCTTTATTACAGACTATATGATTTTACATCATTGTTCAAGAAAAATTTGTACAAATTTACATTGTAAGGCATCAACAGTTTACATGTGATTTAGAATAACCACATTTTATCATAATTTACCAATTACTTTATATATCCTAATAAATATGAGGCAGGTGTTACTATTGAAAAAGGATGAAGTCCTTGAATAGTATTTCTTTTTGAATACTAAAACTATTTGAGTCTTATAACTTATAAGGCTATCACTTCTGTTTTATTATACCCCCGCTTTAAAAAAGGGGGGGTATACTGTTTTACCTCTGTCTGTCAGTCCGTCAGTCAGTCCGCCAGTCCGTCCCATGAAACTTTCGTCACATTTTTCTCAGGAACTACACATCCACCCTTTCTGTAATTTGGTATCAACATTTATATATGTCAGCCATACCGGTGATGCGTTTTCAGATTCATCTTTCATCGACTTCCTGTTTACCGAACACTTGTATGATTTTACACATGATAGCCAAGTTGAAAATTTTCGTCACATTTTTCTCAGGAACTACAATACAAGGATTTCTGAAATTTGGTTTCAGGGTTTATCTAAGTCAGCTATACCGTGTGATGCGTTTTCAGATTCATCACTTGACATCTTCCTGTTTACCGAACACTTGTATGATTTTACACTTGATAGCCAAGTTGAAAATTTTCTTCACATTTTTCTCAGGAACTACAATACAAGGATTTCTGAAATTTGGTTTCAGGGTTTATTTAAGTCAGCTATACCCTGTGATGCGTTTTCAGATTGATCACTTGACAACTTCCTGTTTACCGACACTTGTATGATTTTACACATGATAGCCAAGTTGAAAATTTTCGTCACATTTTCCTCAGGAACTACAATACAAGGATTTCTGAAATTTAGTTTCAGGATTTATATAAGTCAGCTATACCGTGTGATGCGTTTTCAGATTCATCACTCGACAACTTCCTGTTTACCAAACACTTGCATATTTTTACACTATTAATATTATCCACTTGCGGCGGGGGTATCATCAGTGAGCATGCGCAGTAGCTCGCAGTTTCACTTGTTATATCATATTTTGGCATTACAAGATTACAAGAAATAATCCAGAAATTCCTATCTTATTATAATGTATGTTGAATTAGAATTTATGATTCATTTCATAACCTTCACAATAAAAAAAAACCAAATAAAGCGTTCAAACAACTTTTGCAATATAAAGGTCAAAGCTTAGTCTCATGTATAATGCTGCAATCCTGAGAAATCTGCTCAGACTGGTATGGTATTTCACTAGAAATTTATCTCTATTTTAGTACGTCAGAAGAGAACACTTGTATACAAGATTTGTCAGCTATGTTGATGATGTACCATCATATCTCTATTTTAGTACGTCAGAAAAGAACAGTGTATACAAGATTTGTCAGCTATGTTGATGATGCACCATTATATCTCTATTTTAGTACATCAGAAAAGAACAGTGTATACAAGATTTGTCAGCTATGTTGATGATGTACCATTATATCTCTATTTTAGTACGTCAGAAGAGAACAGTATATACCAGATTTGTCAGCTATGTTGATGATGTACCATTATATCTCTATTTTAGTACGTCAGAAGAGAACAGTATATACAAGATTTGTCAGCTATGTTGATGATGTACCATTATATCTCTGTTTTAGTACGTCAGAAAAGAACAGTGTATACAAGATTTGTCAGCTATGTTGATGATGTACCATTATATCTTTATTTTAGTACGTCAGAAGAGAACAGTGTATACCAGATTTATCAGCTATGTTGATGATGTACCATTATATCTCTATTTTAGTATGTCAGAAAAGAACAGTGTATACCAGATTTATCAGCTATGTTGATGATGTACCATTATATCTCTATTTTAGTACGTCAGAAGAGAACAGTATATACAAGATTTGTCAGCTATGTTGATGATGTACCATTATATCTCTATTTTAGTACGTCAGAAGAGAACAGTATATACAAGATTTGTCAGCTATGTTGATGATGTACCATTATATCTCTATTTTAGTACATCAGAAAAGAACAGTGTATACCAGATTTATCAGCTATGTTGATGATGTACCATCATATCTCTATTTTAGTACGTCAGAAGAGAACAGTTTATACCAGATTTGTCAGCTATGTTGATGATGTACCATTATATCTTTATTTTAGTACGTCAGAAGAGAACAGTGTATACAAGATTTGTCAGCTATGTTGATGATGTACCATTATATCTCTATTTTAGTACGTCAGAAGAGAACAGTATATACAAGATTTGTCAGCTATGTTGATGATGTACCATTATATCTCTATTTAAGTACGTCAGAAGAGAACAGTATATAAAAGATTTGTCAGCTATGTTGATGATGTACCATTATATCTCTATTTTAGTACGTCAGAAGAGAACAGTATATACAAGATTTGTCAGCTATGTTGATGATGTACCATTATATCTCTATTTAAGTACATCAGAAAAGAACAGTATATACAAGATTTGTCAGCTATGTTGATGATGTTCCATTATATCTCTATTTTAGTACGTCAGAAGAGAACAGTATATACAAGATTTGTCAGCTATGTTGATGATGTACCATTATATCTCTATTTTAGTACGTCAGAAGAGAACAGTGTATACAAGATTTGTCAGCTATGTTGATGATGTACCATTATATCTCTATTTAAGTACATCAGAAAAGAACAGTGTATACAAGATTTGTCAGCTATGTTGATGATGTACCATTATATCTCTATTTTAGTACATCAGAAAAGAACAGTGTATACCAGATTTATTAGCTATGTTGATGATGTACCATTATATCTTTATTTTAGTACGTCAGAAAAGAACAGTGTATACCAGATTTGTCAGCTATGTTGATGATGTACCATTATATCTCTATTTAAGTACGTCAGAAGAGAACAGTGTATACAAGATTTGTCAGCTATGTTGATGATGTACCATTATATCTCTATTTTAGTACGTCAGAAGAGAACAGTATATATAAGATTTGTCAGCTATGTTGATGATGTACCATTATATCTCTATTTTAGTACGTCAGAAGAGAACAGTATATACAAGATTTGTCAGCTATGTTGATGATGTACCATTATATCTCTATTTTAGTACATCAGAAAAGAACAGTGTATACCAGATTTATTAGCTATGTTGATGATGTACCATTATATCTTTATTTTAGTACGTCAGAAAAGAACAGTGTATACCAGATTTGTCAGCTATGTTGATGATGTACCATTATATCTCTATTTAAGTACGTCAGAAGAGAACAGTGTATACAAGATTTGTCAGCTATGTTGATGATGTACCATTATATCTCTATTTTAGTACGTCAGAAGAGAACAGTATATATAAGATTTGTCAGCTATGTTGATGATGTACCATTATATCTCTATTTTAGTACGTCAGAAGAGAACAGTATATACAAGATTTGTCAGCTATGTTGATGATGTACCATTATATCTCTATTTTAGTACATCAGAAAAGAACAGTGTATACAAGATTTGTCAGCTATGTTGATGATGTACCATTATATCTCTATTTTAGTACGTCAGAAGAGAACAGTATATACAAGATTTGTCAGCTATGTTGATGATGTACCATTATATCTCTATTTTAGTACATCAGAAAAGAACAGTGTATACAAGATTTGTCAGCTATGTTGATGATGTACCATTATATCTCTATTTTAGTACGTCAGAAGAGAACAGTATATACAAGATTTGTCAGCTATGTTGATGATGTACCATTATATCTCTATTTTAGTACGTCAGAAGAGAACAGTATATACAAGATTTGTCAGCTATGTTGATGATGTACCATTATATCTCTATTTTAGTACGTCAGAAGAGAACAGTATATACAAGATTTGTCAGCTATGTTGATGATGTACCATTATATCTCTATTTTAGTACGTCAGAAGAGAACAGTATATACAAGATTTGTCAGCTATGTTGATGATGTACCATTATATCTCTATTTAAGTACATCAGAAAAGAACAGTGTATACAAGATTTGTCAGCTATGTTGATGATGTACCGTTATATATCTATTTTAGTACGTCAGAAGAGAACAGTGTATACAAGATTTGTCAGCTATGTTGATGATGTTCCATTATATCTCTATTTTAGTACGTCAGAAGAGAACAGTATATAAAAGATTTGTCAGCTATGTTGATGATGTACCATTATATCTCTATTTAAGTACGTCAGAAGAGAACAGTATATACAAGATTTGTCAGCTATGTTGATGATGTTCCATTATATCTCTATTTTAGTACGTCAGAAGAGAACAGTATATACAAGATTTGTCAGCTATGTTGATGATGTACCATTATATCTCTATTTTAGTATGTCAGAAGAGAACAGTATATACAAGATTTGTCAGCTATGTTGATGATGTACCATTATATCTCTATTTTAATACGTCAGAAGAGAACAGTATATACAAGATTTGTCAGCTATGTTGATGATGTACCATTATATCTCTATTTTAGTACGTCAGAAGAGAACAGTGTATACAAGATTTGTCAGCTATGTTGATGATGTACCATTATATATCTATTTTAGTACGTCAGAAGAGAACAGTGTATACAAGATTTGTCAGCTATGTTGATGATGTTCCATTATATCTCTATTTTAGTACGTCAGAAGAGAACAGTATATAAAAGATTTGTCAGCTATGTTGATGATGTACCATTATATCTCTATTTTAGTACGTCAGAAGAGAACAGTATATACAAGATTTGTCAGCTATGTTGATGATGTACCATTATATCTCTATTTTAGTACGTCAGAAGAGAACAGTATATACAAGATTTGTCAGCTATGTTGATGATGTACCATTATATCTCTATTTTAGTACGTCAGAAGAGAACAGTGTATACAAGATTTGTCAGCTATGTTGATGATGTACCATTATATCTCTATTTTAGTACGTCAGAAGAGAACAGTATATACCAGATTTGTCAGCTATGTTGATGATGTACCATTATATCTCTATTTTAGTACGTCAGAAGAGAACAGTATATACAAGATTTGTCAGCTATGTTGATGATGTACCATTATATCTCTATTTTAGTAAGTCAGAAGAGAACAGTGTATACAAGATTTGTCAGCTATGTTGATGATGTTCCATTATATCTCTATTTTAGTACGTCAGAAGAGAACAGTATATAAAAGATTTGTCAGCTATGTTGATGATGTACCATTATATCTCTATTTTAGTACGTCAGAAGAGAACAGTATATACAAGATTTGTCAGCTATGTTGATGATGTACCATTATATCTCTATTTTAGTACGTCAGAAGCGAACAGTATATAAAAGATTTGTCAGCTATGTTGATGATGTACCATTATATCTCTATTTTAGTACGTCAGAAGAGAACAGTATATAAAAGATTTGTCAGCTATGTTGATGATGTACCATTATATCTCTATTTTAGTACGTCAGAAGAGAACAGTATATACAAGATTTGTCAGCTATGTTGATGATGTTCCATTATATCTCTATTTTAGTACGTCAGAAGAGAACAGTATATACAAGATTTGTCAGCTATGTTGATGATGTACCATTATATCTCTATTTTAGTACGTCAGAAGAGAACAGTATATACAAGATTTGTCAGCTATGTTGATGATGTACCATTATATCTCTATTTTAGTACATCAGAAAAGAACAGTGTATACAAGATTTGTCAGCTATGTTGATGATGTACCATTATATCTCTATTTTAGTACGTCAGAAGAGAACAGTATATACAAGATTTGTCAGCTATGTTGATGATGTACCATTATATCTCTATTTTAGTACGTCAGAAGAGAACAGTATATACAAGATTTGTCAGCTATGTTGATGATGTACCATTATATCTCTATTTTAGTACGTCAGAAGAGAACAGTGTATACAAGATTTGTCAGCTATGTTGATGATGTACCAGCAAGTCCATCAGATGAGGCAGACAGAGAGTTACATAAAAAATTCTTCAAACCAAAACAGGAAGAAGAACTGAAAAAGGTAAAATTTTGTCTACCTTTTTTATTTTTGATCTTTTTATAATTGCTGTGAGATCTTCTTGAACTAGTTCAATTGTCCAGTGAAAAAGAGAAGGTATAAACGTTCACTATCAACTCAGCAAAACATTTTTGAATTTATTGATTTATGCCATCTTGCCTTAGTGGAAGGGCATTGAGTTTTTCACTGTTCCCAAAATTGGTTTTCGTTTTCAAACTTGAGTTGTCTCAACCAAATGTTATAAAACTGATGCACAATGCTTTTAACCACAAAACTCAGATCAGTTTGAATTGGGGTAGCATCATTATTTACTTTCCAGAGTTATGTCCCTTGACAAAAGGGAAAAAATGCTGAATTTGTCGTTTCCGTTCTCTTACACAATTATGTCGCAACCAAATGTTATGAATCTTATTACCACAAAGCACAGATAAGGTTTTAGTATAATTGGCATCACTTTTACAGTTCTGAATCTTTGCAAGTGGAAAAGTTGTTGAATTTTTTATTTCTTTTCTTAAACTGAAGTTTGCCTCAACCAAACCTCATGAAACTTATACACAATGTTTATTACCACAAAACTCAATTTTATTTCAGAACATCACTTTTTTCGTTTTTGAGTTATGCCCCCTTTATTACATTACATGCAAGTAGGGGCATCATCTGAGTCCACACATTCACAATTCATTTAAAAACATATATGGACCATAATTTGCTATTGGGCTCCGTTTCCTATAACTATAGAAAAGTGATAAAATGTGAATTACTGTAAGAAAAGTTGCAACTACATCTAAAGATGCCATTATTTTTATCAACATACAAGTGTATGCTACTCTTCCCTAGAAAAAAAATTAGAAATATACGAATTTCAAAGATTCTACAACCGTATTTTTGTGTCGTTTCTCGCGTTATTTTTTGCTTCCGAAGAGCATAACGCTGACTGATTTATAGATAATCGTCACCGGCAAATTCGTAACTTTTGCTTTCAAATAACAAAGAACATCGACCAATAAGAATAGTGAGAAGAAAATGCCGAGAACTATAAGTATTTATGTAGCAGATGTAAGAACAGTGGCGTGATTTTTGTGTCCGATTTCGTGACGCAATTTTTAGATGATCTAATCTGCTTTGTTGTAATAGAATTCTTAAAAACAATATGCAAATATGAACTCTCGCAAGATGTTCAAACAGGTAAATCAGAGATGATTTACATTTTTGTTTTGATCTTCGTAATAATTAAGTAAGAAAATTACGTTATCGTTATGCGTTAAATTTCACACGAAACAGAAGTCCAGTTATTTATTAAAATTGTGTTTGTCCTTAAGTTCTAATCATTTCCGGTCATACGTGAAACATGTGACTAACATGTGATAACGCCATTACGGCCGGATGTACGAAATACTAGGTCTAAACATTGTTTTTGTTTCCAACGGGATGTTAGCAAACATAATCTGTAGACTTGTTTCGTCTTGTTTAAAAGAGGAAAATACAATTGTCAAAGAGATTGCACCGATGGTCTGTTATTTTTCCTATGTGCATAATGTTACATACGATCCTGTGTGAAAATAAATGCCCAATGACTTGACAAAATCGATTTCATATTTGACAGACGTTAGAACACACTTCGTTTCCCAATAATGACGTGAAGAGTCCTTGGAAAAATCAATCGAAATTACGTCTCTTATCATTGAACCAATGCTCTTTGGATTGATTTAACTTCAGCAGTAAATATTACTGGATATTTTAGGTGAATAAATATAATTTAATAAAAAATACATGTTAATATTATATGTTATTCAGGTCTCAGACAGGGTATATACTGTGACATTCCTGGCTGAGAGTTTATATCCCCTGAGCCGAAGGCGAAGGGGATATAAGCCCTAAGCCGGGAATGTCACAGTATATACCCTGTCTGAGACCTGAATTACACATATATTACGGATTACCCCTGACGTAATGTTACTTTCTAGTGCAGGTATTTGTTGAACATTCACAATGCAGCATGTATATTCATTACATGTTTACTGTTTCTTTAATATTTTGAGTAATCAATTTGAATGCACCTTTTTTTAATCTTGACAAATTTTTATCC
Organism: Mytilus trossulus; assembly: GCF_036588685.1. Taxonomy (NCBI): domain Eukaryota; kingdom Metazoa; phylum Mollusca; class Bivalvia; order Mytilida; family Mytilidae; genus Mytilus; species Mytilus trossulus. Next base: position 40,358,009 of record NC_086374.1, on the reverse strand, counting down.
GTTAAAAAATAGTTTCAATAAAGTTTGTAAATCACATTTTGTGTTTGTATGTGTGTCCGGCTTTGTTTTTTTTTATTTACAACACACATATTGAAAACTCAACCTGATATGTTCGGCATACGTAAAGGATACTATAATTTGCTGTTAATATAATTTTATCGTGTATGTTATAATTTATTATAACACTTTTAACATTAGATTTAAATATTTAAAGTGTAAATTGCGTGATTTTGTATTAAAAACGTATTATTGGCTGAAGCACGTCATTATTTTCCCTCTGTGATCCTCTGACCTTCCTTAGTGTTCTGTATAGCTTTTGACTACGTCACATAGTAACCGGTTTATGATGACGTTTTTGAGGTTCCAATTGGGGATTAAAACATCGTATATACCCCGGCAGTTTCCTGAATATATACTGACATCTCTGTGTTGTTATCCAATCACAAACCTCGACACATTTGTAATCCGTAATATACCGTTACACTTGGAATGTACAAAGTTGGAATCTTTGTCACAGTTTTAATTAATATTTTTTATTCATGTTCTGCAAACACTTATCAGAAACGCAATAAACTTGTCAAAGGAGAAGTAAACTTTTACCATGCATGACTTGAAAGGAAGTACTTTATTGATTTTAGCCCACTAAAGTAGGTTAAAATGTGGAAACCGTGTAGATGGTGTACAGGTCACAAGTATCACATTGTGCCTACTTTAAAGATTTTAATTCCAAGTTAAAAGATTTTTTCTTTACTGGATTTAAAGAATGTTACATTGCCAATGATTTGGAATAAATTGTATATATCTGGAATATCAAAACCAAATATAAATACATTTTTTTGGCTTAAACATCAAGATACAACGATTATGGTATCCTGTATCAATGAAGAAAATATGGAAAATTCTGAATAAATTGTACTAATTGTTTTCAAAACAAGCACATATTTAGGAGTTTTATAATACTGTTACATTTAAGATGGATTTTAAGAAAAAGTATACGGTTCAGATTATTTGAAGCAGATTTTGCAATAAAATAAAACTAAAAAAATGCTTTCGGTTTCTTATGGTTTCCTGTCAGGTTTAAAAAAAACTTTAATATAACATTGAAAATAGATTTTAAATATTAACATGAAGCAAGTAACACTAGTAATGGTGTTTATTTATGCCTTTTGAATTATATTGTGCAAAATAAAGAAAATAAAGATTGGTTTCCTGTTTGGTTTCATGTCACGTAAACGGTGAATCAAAATGTATTAATTTTTTCTCGAAAAACTCAATTGTTCCATTCATACTATTCTAACACCAACACAACCCACAAAATAAAAGTTAAAATTTTAGAACTTATAAAAAAGGATACAAAAAGAAACCAAAGGCCGAATACCAAATTATGGTCCATATTGGTATCACGTCGGTGTCTGTGCTGCCAGCGTCGTCCAAAGAGGGATGGTTTCCGGACAATAACTTTAGTATTAGGAAATAGAAATCAATAAAATTTTAACACAATGTTTATAACCACTAAAGGAAGCTTGGGATTAAGTAAGGGGGTTATGGTCCCAAAGGTTTAGGAATTAGTGGCCCAAAGGGTCCCAAAACAAGCATTTATCTAGTGTCAGTACAAAAGGTGTTTCAATTGTTCTTAAATTGTGCCACAATGTTTAATACCATAAGTAGAAGGTTGGGATATATTTTGTGGGTTATGGGGCAAACAGTCTAGGAAAAAAGGGGCCAAAAACAAGCATTTTTGTAGTTTCAAGACAATAAATTGGAGTTATCTTTCTTTGTCCAAAATAGTTGTTGAATCACCTAAAACCATGCTTTCTAAAATCTTTGAAAATTGGAGATATCATTCTTTGTCCAGAATAGTAGTTGAATCAACTTAAATCAGTGCTATATACAATATACAATGCAATATTCACTTTAATACCAACTGATGATTTAAAGTAGTCTTTATCATTCAGTGATTACAAGCACTTTTTGATTACCATTCTAGGGTTATGCCCCTTTACAAATGGCAAAATTGAAGAATTTTTTAGTTTCTATTCTCTTGACTTAAGTTTCTCTCTAGTAAATTTAATAAAATGTGTATATAATGCTTATTACCTCTAAACTCAGTTTAAGTTTAATTTTTGGCAGCTTCACTTTTACAGTTCTTGAGCTATGTCCTTTTATAACGTTATAAGCTAGCATCAACTGTGTCCCTTTGGACACATTCCCCATTTATTTTTTTAGAAGTTACTATTGATTAATATTAGTTTCAACCATGCCTGTATGACATTTTATATTTAAATATTTATGATGTATTTAAATGAGTAATAATTGTTGCAAACTCCAATAGAAATTTGAATTGAGATCATTGTTGGAATAGGGGAAATGGCAGGGTCAATTTTTCTCATTTCAGATTTCAGAAATTAAATCTGAAATTTAAAGACATGGTGAATTGCTCAAAAGCAACAAAAAAAATTATGTTCATTAGACCACATTCATTCTGTGTCAGAAACCCATGCTGTGTCAACTATTTAATGATAATCCAAATTCAGAGCTGTATCCAGCTTGAATGTTGTGTCCATACTAGCCCCAACCTTTCAGGGTTCAACCTCTGCCATTGTAAAAAACTGTGCCCTGGGAGCATCTGGTTACATATAGAATACATGCTTTCAGAAACTAAATATTAGCCATACCTTGACAAGATGTAAAGTGTATGAATTTGGAAGTTTGATGTTAGATTTTGCAGAGCAGGGATAGCTTTTAAAGTTTTTATCTGAAAGTCCTATGCTTTTGAAATTTAAAAAAAACAACAACCCCAAATACACGTATGAGGATTTTAAACATATCTAAGTAGCCAAATGATACAAGCGCAGGAAGACCAATAATAAACAGCTTTGTTTGTAAAATGGCCACTTTTAAGTGACATACTGAAAGACAGAATACAGTGAAAACGTTTGTAAAAATGAATTTTTATACGACCGCAAAATTTGAAATTTTTTTCGTTGTATATTGCTATCATGTTGGCGTCGTCGTCTGCGTCGTCGTCGTCGTCGTCTGAATACTTTTAGTTTTTCGCGCTCTAACTTTAGTAAAAGTGAATAGAAATCTATGAAATTTTAACACAAGGTTTATGACCACAAAAGGAAGGTTGGTATTGATTTTGGAAGTTTTGGTTTCAACAGTTTAGGAATTAGGGGCCAAAAAGGGCCCAAATAAGCATTTTCTTGGTTTTCGCACTATAACTTTAGTTTATGTTAATAGAAATCTATGAAATTTTAACACAAGGTTTATGACCACAAAAGAAAGGTTGGGATTGATTTTGGGAGTTTTGGTTTCAACAGTTTAGGAATAAGGGGCCAAAAAAGGGCCCAAATAAGCATTATTCTTGGTTTTCGCACAATAACTTTAGTTTAAGTAAATAGAAATCAATGAAATTCAAATACAATGTATATGACCACAAAAGGAAGGTTGGTATTGATTTTGGGAGTTTAGGTCCCAACAGTTTAGGAATAAGGGGCCAAAAAGGGACCCAAATAAGCATTTTTCTTGGTTTTCGCACCATAACGTCAGTATAAGTGAATAGAAATCTATGAAATTTAAACACAAGGTTTATGACCATAAAAGGAAGGTTGGTATTGATTTTGGGAGTTTTGGTCCCAACAGTTTAGAAATAAGGGGCCCAAAGGGTCCAAAATTAAACTTTGTTTGATTTCATCAAAATTGAATAATCGGTGTTCTTTGATATGCCGAATCTAACTGTGTATGTAGATTCTTAATTTTTGGTCCCGTTTTCTTATTGGTCTACATTAAGGTCCAAAGGGTCCAAAATTAAACTTAGTTTGATTTTGACAAAAAATGAATTGGTTGGGTTCTTTGATATGCTGAATCTAAAAATGTACTTAGATTCTTGATTTTTGGCCCAGTTTTCATGTTGGTCCAAATCGGGGTCCAAAATTAAACTTTGTTTGATTTCATCAAAAATTGAATAAATGGGGTTCTTTGATATGCCAAATCTAACTGTGTATGTAGATTCTTCATTTTTGGTCATGTTTTCAAATTGGTCTACATTAAAGACCAAAGGGTCCAAAATTGAATTTAGTTTGATTTTAACAAAAATTGAAATCTTGGGGTTCTTTGATATGCTGAATCCAAACATGTAATTAAATTTTTGATTATGGGCCCAGTTTTCAAGTTGGTCCAAATCAGGATCTAAAATTATTATATTAAGTATTGTACAATAGCAAGTCTTTTCAATTGCAAAGTATTGCACAATGGCAAGAAATATCTAATTGCACAATATTGTGAAATAGCAATTTTTTTTTTAATTAGAGTTATCTTTCTTTGTCCAGAATAGTAAGCAAGAAATATCTAATTGCAAAATATTGTGCAATAGCAAGATTTTTTTTAATTAGAGTTATCTTTCTTTGTCCAGAATCAACTTAAATCTTTGTTATATACAATATACAATGCATGTTCACTTTTTACTACCAACTGATAAATTAAAATAATCTTTACCATTCAGTGATAACAAGCATTTTTTTTACATCTTAATATTTTATGATGCATTTAAATGAGTAGTTATTGTTGCAAACTCCATTAGAAATTTTAATTGAGATTAGTTTTGGAATAAGGGAAAGGGAGATGTGATTAAAAAAATTGCGTTCAATTTTTCTCATTTGAAATTTCATAAATAAAAAGAAAATTTCTTCAAACATTTTTTTGAGAGGATTGATATTCAACAGCATAGTGAATTGCTCTAAGAGAAAACAAAAATTTTAAGTTCGTTAGAACACATTCATTCTGTGTCAGAAACCTATGCTGTGTCAACTATTTAATCACAATCCAAATTTAGAGTTGAATCCAGCTTGAATGTTGTGTCCATACTTACCCCAACCGTTCAGGGTTCAACCTCTGCGGTCGTATAAAGCTACGCCCTGCGGAGCATCTGGTTGAGAAATAGTTTGTTGAAAATTTGCAGAAGCTTTTTTTTTTAAATTGAATGATTAATTAAGAATGAAAGATCACTTTCATGAATATGCCATTTTAGGTTTATCACTGAATTTTAAAGAATCCACATATAAATAAAAAGTAAAAAAATATTGAGTTATCTCCCCTCACCTGTGTATTTTATAAATGGAAATAGGATCACACATGTTTCTGGTGAAGCTTTTACTAGTTTATTCTCTGGACCTACCTGAGTCAAATTTTTAATGAACAGTGAACAGAAAGAACTTTGAAATTCCTCATACATGTAATATTTCAAAGAGATGAAAATCATTATCCTTAATTCTAATTGATAAAATTTAAAACATTATACAAAATCGACCAGTTTCCCAAAGATTTTCTATCAATCATTTATTAATGTTCTGTGTTTAGTACTTTTCTGAAAAATGTCACAAAGTATACACGTTTAACTAATTGAACTTCCACTTCACTTCTTCTTCCAATTAAGCGGCTGCAATCAACTGTCTGATTATTCTGCCACTGTATGTTGCGCATGAAGTCCAAAGAAAATTCCGGTATAGATTTTGGATAGCATGACATTTTCCTTATATCAGTTATATCAGGGGAACATGGTAACATCCAGAATGAGTTGTTCTTGATGCTCGGCTTATTTCATAATGTTGCATCTATGTTAACTAGGCAATTAGTAATTTTGAACATTTCCTTATCATGTCTAAAACTGCTGGACCAGTTTCAAACAAACATGAAGAAACTAAGCGTGAAAGTTCTTATTTTCTTAATAAATGATCAGCATATATTTGCAACTTAAATAAAGTATAAAGCACTGTTTTATTACAGCTTTTTGAAACACGTCCTATTTGGTCAAGAGCTGCATTGAATTACCATTTCACAGGATTTAAGGACAAACTGAAGTATTTGTTACCATTGGTAGCTTTTTATTACACGAATGGTCCATGGAGGTGTTTGTGGACCAAATATGGATATGATCCAAAAAAACATCCAGAGGCTAAGATGTATCAAACTATTGACTATAGAAAAAGACAAGGTAAAAATCAAAAGTTTATATGTTAATCTTATATCTCGTCATAATTATGATATTTGTCATTCTGAAAATAAGGCTCCATATTATCAAAATCAGTGTGTTGCTTTATTGCTATTCTCAAAATAATGAAAAGAAGAACATTTGAAATGAAAGAAACCAGCAAAATGATAAAGCAAAAATATAGAATAAACTGTGAAGGACTTTGAAACAGACATGTTTTCTATAAAAATTCTGTTGTTTTCGATCAATAATGTAAAAGACCAGATGCCACCAAACTTTATGTTAATGATACATTTATAAGTCTTTAAAAATAGTAATTTACCCATAAAGATACTGTTATGTTTGTGGAAAGAAATGTGATTGATAGTCCTAACAAGCATGTGTGATGCCAGTTATTGCTACAGATAAAGAAAACTTGATTCCAAAACATTCAGTGGAAAATAAATATATTTTGACTGATATACTTTAATGGTTTTGTGTGGAAGTCATGTCTTACTAAGATACATGTACTACAAGTTGTAGGATGAGATACTACTAAATAGAGATGTCCCTTTGTGAGAATATCAGTATCCATGCAAAACCTAATTCTTCACTGAATTTAATTTAAGTTAAGATTGAATTTTCATCAGTTAGGATTATTTAGATTCATTTAAATTTTTATGTGTACTTTAATGAGTTGGTCTCCATTCAAGTTGTCAAAGTATATTTGTTCTGCCTAGTAGATGTTCCACTGGAAACTTTGTTATAAACAATGTCATAATATCTATTCCTGTTGGAACAAATATTCTATACAATTTATTCCATTAGGAGCATATACCATGTATACTGTAATATTTATTTAAGGAATGACTGTAACATTTTTTCTATCTATGAAGAAATAACATAAAAAAAATGGTGCACACTGAATAACGCGCGTAGCAGGTTATTTAACAGTGTGCACCACATTTTTTATGTTATTTCGAATAGACAGAAAAAATATTACAGTCATTTCTTATAAATTAATTTTAAATTCCATTTTAAACCCTAGAAAACCATGAAAAAATGTTGATGATGTCACAGTTACATGACTAAATTATGTCTATGGGCTCAGAAGATGGGTTACATCAAAAATCAAATTATTCCTGTGGAAATAATATTCCAGAATATTTCTTACTTTTGGAACTTATATAATGAAGGAACTTCTATTCTGTGGCAAAGTAACTTTAAATTACTTGCTTTTATGTCATTGTTTCACTTCCCTAAGGTGACCACTCTTTGTATATTTTAGTATATGTATACCAGTATATAATTATGCTTATATTAATTAATATCTGAGTGTATTTTTCATGCACTGGTCAGTTTCATAGGTTAAAATACAATGTATATAACTAGGAATTTTTTATTCAATCAATGGAATAAAATGATATACTGGATATACATGATATAAGAACCTTTGATTTTCCTTTGTAGCTTCCTGTGGAGATATGGTGGCAATAAAATGTAAGAGATCAGAAAATACCTTGGCATTCCCAGCTCTGAAACGTAATGCACCAAATGTTCCTAAAATAGATCTGGAGAGTCTTGATATAAACAAACCAAGTGGTAGTAAACAAAAACCAGGAGCAACAACAGAATCAGTAAATATTAGTTTACTAACTAACAGAAAAATAAATAACATTTTTAGCTCACCTGGCCTGAAGCTTTTCTCATCACTTTGCGTCCGACGTCGTCATCATTAACTTTTACAAAAATCTTCTCCTCTGAAACTACTGGGCCAAATCACACCAAACTTGGCCACAATCATCATTGAGGTATCTAGTTTAAAAAATGTGTCCAGTGACCCGGCCAATCAAGATGGCCGCCATGGCTAAAAAAAGTAAAATGCAGTTTTTGGCTTATAACTTAAAACCAAAGCATTTAGAGCAAATCTGACAGATGTAAAATTGTTTATCAGGTCAAGATCTATCTGCCCTGAAATTTTCAGATGAATTGGACAACCCGTTGTTAGGTTGCTGTCCCTCAATTGGTAATTTTAAGGAAATTTTGCTGTTTTTGGTGATTATCATGGATATAATTATAGATAGAGATAAACTGTTAACAGCAATAATGTTCATCAAAGTAAGATTTACAAATAAGTCATCATGACCGAAATGGTCAATTCACCCCCTAAAGAGTTATTGTCCTTTATAGACAATTTTTAACAATTTTCATAAAATTTGTAATTTTTACTAACATTTTCCACAGAAACTACTGGGCCAAGTTCATTATAGATAGAGATAATTGTAAGCAGCAAGAATGATCAGTAAAGTAAGATGTACAAACACATTACCATCACCAAAACACAATTTTTGTCATGAATCCATTTGCGTCCTTTGTTTAATATTCACATAGACCTAGGTGAGCGACACAGGCTCATTAGAGCTTCTAGTTTGTTATAATCTTGAATATTGTTATAGATAGAGATAAACTGTAAACAGTAATAATGTACAGCAAAGTAAGACCTAAAAATAAGTCAACATGACCAAAATTGTCAATTGACCCCCTAAGGAGTTATTGCCCTTTATAGTCATATTTAAACAATTTTCATAAAATTTGTAAATTTTTACCAACATTTTCCACTGAAACTATTGGGCCTATTTCATTATAGATATAGATAATTGTAAACAGCAAGAATGTTTAGTAAAGTAAGATGTACAAACACATCACCATCACAATCACCAAAACACAATTTGGTCTTGAATCAATCTGCGTCCTTTGTTTAATATTCAAATAGACCAAGGTGAGCGACACAGGCTCTTTAGAGGCTCTAGTTTTTAAAAACAACTATAAGTCACTGTATAGCCTTCAACAATGAGCAAAATCCATTACATATAGTATGCTATAAAAGACACTGAAATGACAAATGTAAAACAATTTCAAAGAGAAAATTAAACACCTAATTTATGTACAAAATAATGAATGCAAATCAAATATGATACACAGAAACAAACAACAACTGAATTACAGGCTCCTGGCTAGGGACAGGCAGATACAGAATATGCAGAATAGAATACTTTCCAATTATCAGTTATGTTTCAATTTCACTAATTTTTAACAAAGGGAAATCACATGTAGGTAAGACAAACTGTATCCCTGTCATTTCAAAGAAAGTTCAATGAGCATGAAATTGGTTAATGAGAGTTAATATAGGGAATTAATGCTGAGAAGTTGCTTTTTGTCTTTGAACATTGACAATCAGTCACAACAAAAAAATAACCATATTGTGCTGACTATTAAAGGCAGTATGTTTTTTCTATTAACAATTTGACTAAACTTCAAGTATTGATGCAATTAAGTCAAATTGAATGCGATAGTAGACACCATTTACACGTGTTTAGATGCTCGAGTGTCTAAAAACAATGAAACATGATATAAGCCTTTTCCTGCTTGCTTCTAGTCTTATAAATTCAATAATATTAGTCATTTAGAAGTGAGCAGCTATGAATATTAGGAAAGTGAGTAGATTAGGAATCCCAATTAACAATGATATGAAGAGATTTTTTTGCCTCAGTTAGACTTAGATTTGAACAATGATAAGCAAGCAGACATGTGTACCAGACCAGTGACTTGGATTGACAGTTGTCTTATTGGCACTCATACTACATTATCTTATTTATACAGGTAAGTAATATTTGAAATATCTCCTTTTCTACAGCTCTATTTACTTAATTAATATATATTAAAAATCTATGATATGTATATATACTTATTACAACATTTTATCTTTCAGGAACCAGTACATATATACAGACCAGATAGGTTACCACCATGTAGGCAAATGTTTTACCAAATTTGTGATATACAAGTTGATGAAGTTCAAGATTTAGTTAAAAAAGGAAAGGTTAGTATTACATTTATAAGAATTAATGACAAAGTGTCCCTATGTTATCACTTTCCAAGAAGGGGAACTATTAAAACCATTGCATCCTGATAACCTCTTTTAGACAGTTGTCCCAAGCAGATCTATCTTGACAGATTTGTTTTGGGTGGTCATATTTAAAAAGGAAATTCTGGTAGAATGATAAAAAGCTGTGATTCGTGTGTACAGTTTGGATACTTTTTATAATACTGTGATTATTTTGATTCTTTCAATAAAGATTCTGAACAAATAAGATATGTCTGTTGTGTACCACACACACTACATAACTTTTAAAAAACATAAAAACAGAACCAGTTATAACTAATCTATAAATAAATTTGTGACCTGCCAGCAATATGAAATATTATACTGCTTTTCAAACTATAACAATGAGTTTATTAATGTAAGTTTTATAGAAAATTGTATTGTAATCGCTCTGAAGTAAATAATTCTTGCCAAATACAAATGTATCTATGAAATCAAGGGTGTATATCAGCAATGTCTTAGACGAATTCCAGAATCAGCGCTGATCAATTATTTTTACAGGAGTTATGTCCTTAGACATTAAATTGTATAGAAAAATGCACTGTAAGCACTCACAAATATACAAGTTGTGCCAAATAGTTATGAAATTTACATTTAAGATTGACATCAGCAATGTGTTGGTTGAGTTTGAAAATTAGTGTGAAAAATTTTGTTAGCACAGTAGTTAAGCTTGGAAATATCAATCACATTGAACATTGCAGTGTACACACTCAGACTCTCTCATCTACATTTCTTTTTTAGATTGTTGTGAAAATCATATTATGTATTTATATCTGCAATGTCTTGGATGACTTTGAGTACAAGTCTATAGATTGCTACTTAAGGTGGTACATTTTGTACCTAACACTACAGGGAGATAACTCTGTAAAATCAATTTAATGTTTTAATTACATTGTGTTGGTAATGGAATACTAAGCTTCTCAATGATCAAAATGAGTGTTTGTCAAACTCCTATATAACCAGTGTATTTTTTTCTGATAAAACAGTTGGTTCAATTTTTTCATAATTTTTATACGACCGCAAAATTTGAAAAAAATTTCGTCGTATATTGTTATATTTTTATGAAAGGGTCAAAGTAAATACTATGTCAAAATTTTAAGAAAATTAAACGAGCCAAATTAATTTTAGTCCAAGTGTTGGGTACCACTTTAAGGTAGTTGGGTTCTTTTCCTGCATCTTAGATTTTGAAATAGCAGATAACAATTGGTTAAATGAAATGTCAAAATTTGGAGAATAGTATGTAATTCATATGAAAGACTATTAAAGTAATACAGAAAATTATGAAAATTATATGTTTTATTAATATGCTGTATTTTACTAAAACAATATTTTTGTTTCATTCATTTTTTCAACGTTGCCTTATGAATGAACAGGTTTCTGAAGATAACAGACAAATCAATTTTACATTGTCCACGAAATTCCACTTTAATGTTTAATAAAGACATCTGAAAATTATATAAATTATATTAGAGCAAAGAAGTCAGAAGAATTAAAAAAAATTCAGAATGTCTAAGGGACATTAACTTAGCCAAAACAATATTTTCCTATACAAGTAAATAAAATACACTTGTATAAGTATCCTACAAATATACTTATGTAAGTAAATTGATATTACTTCTTCAAGTAAATACCCCGGACTGAGGGGAGATAACTCAGATAAATACTTTTCTATTTAGAATGTGTTCTGATTTTACCAATTTTATTATGTAGCAAGAAAAAGACTTAGAGTGGTGACCCCATTTTATTTCTTTTTCCTTTCTGAAAGTATATTTTTAAGCTATCTTTTCATATTTTATCTTAAAATTTTATGGTGTAGTTTTATTTTTATTTTTTGGTTTTCCTTGCATAACCTATGCACATGTACAACATGTACAAAATATGACAGTTTTGTCCCACCAGTAGCGTGAAAAGAAAGCCCAGTTACCCATACAAAATATTATATATTTTTTTTAAAGCATGACATAAACAACATTTTGACAAGCTATTAAAAATTCTATGGATTTTAAGTATTGTACAATAAAAGGTTTATGTAAAATTTCAAAATTTTCAGTTCTTAGACTGCATTCATTCTGTGTTAGAGACCTATGCTGTGTCAAATATTCAATCACAATCCAAATTCAGAGCTGTATCAGCTTGACTGTTGTGTTAGAACTTGCCTCAGCCATTCAGGGTTCTTGATTTCTTTCACTTTTGTCTTTCAGGACTTCTGACCCTTTGTTGCTTTTAACTTTACACATATAAATGTAAAAGAAACCTTGTTTGCTGTCATTTTACTGCATTTTTTCATTTATATTTTTTCAAATCAATGTCATTATAAATAATTTGTTTCGACCATTTAACTCATGTGGACTATTGAAGTTCTCTTGACATTAACTTCTTCACTTACATCTTTGTGATGCCAAACTAGATAAAGTAAATTTGACCAATATATTATGCTTTAGTGACTATTATAGTCAAGATTGTAATTCTTTTGTGTTTTAAGTTTATTTCACAGATACTTAAAAACATATATAGCATCAGGCAAGTATGCGTCATAGAGATTGTACCAGATTATCATAGCCAATAATAATAGGTGATGATGCCCTACATTTCAAAATTCAAAGACTAAAGTTCTGAGTTTCATGCTCTGTTCCTAACCTAGGTTATTCTTTGACTTACATTTAGCAGTTTATTATAGAATGGATCCTATAATGAACACAATTGTCTACCATTTAATGAAACCTATCTGATGTACATTTTATCAGATTTAAGTTTATTAGGGCTCCTGCTGAATGGCTGGTTGCCCTATAGTGATAAGTTTGTCCCTCTGTCTGTCTGTCCATAACAAATTGTGTCTAGAGAACAGTTATAGTTTCATACTTATTCTTGACATGCTTATTGCCCAACACTAGAGGGTGTGTGATAATGTTTGTACAACTTCCTAGGTCAAAGGTCAAGGTCAAAAACTTTGGTTTCAGTTGGCAACCCCATGTTCTATGGTAAAGATGGTGTCTGCTCTATATCCAAAGAAACTTTATAATTTCAAAGTTGTTTATACTTGCTATCTCTATTAACCAACACCAGAGGGTGTGTCATAAAGTATGTACAACTTCCTAAGTTAAAGGTCAAGGTCAAAAACTTTGGTTTCAGTTGGTAACCCCATGTTCTATGGTAAAGATGGTGTCTGCTCTATATCTGAAGAAACTTTATAATTTCTAAGGTTATACCTGCCATCTCTATTAACCAACAGTAGAGGGTGTGTCATAAAGTATGTACAACTTCCTAGGTTAAAGGTCAAGGTCAAAAACTTTGGTTTTAGTTGACAATCCCTTGTCCTGTGGTAAAGATACAGTTTGTTTTTACCACATGTTATTCACAGCAGGGCCCACATAGATGGCTCCCATCTCAATGATGTCAAGTTTCACCAGTATTCTCCAGTATTTTTGGAAAGTTTGCTATAGCTTGCTATTGCTACTTTCCATAGCCATCGGCCTCAAACTTATGGTGACAGATTATCGCCATTTATTCTGATCCGAGATAATTTAGTACTATTTCTAGTGTTTGAATTCTGATTCTTGGAAGGTTCTTTTAAAATTTTGAGTAACTTCTCGTTTGACTGAAAAGATTACAGCTTTAATAAAAAAAAAGAGACGATTCAGATGAATTTAACTTCATTTTGAAAATGAGTATCTCAAACACTACTTCGCAGATCTGCCATACGCTGAAGAGAAAATCACAAGAAATCTACGTCAGATTGCGTCAGTTTCATTCATGAAAATTTCATGAATGAACATTTTCCGCTCTACTTTTACCTGTTTACAATGTACGTACGTAAACTTGGTAAAAGCCCGAGAGTATCGAAAAAATCAGGAATGAGGTGCAAGCCGTCGGATAATTGACAAGTGATAATGGTTTGTTATAACAATATAGAATATAAAATACTCGATAAGTATATGTCTAATGTCTTAGTAATGGACGAGTATAGGTTAATACGGCACCGGTTTTCATAAAAAAGAATAATTTTAAAATGCATTGTTTTTGTCTAAACATCGATCGAAAGGTTTTGATGCCAAAAATAATTTGAAAACTTTTAATTCCGTTATTTAAATACATTCCAATGTGGATATAAGGACCTTCACTCGTTCAGCATGCTCAAGTGGATCAAAATTGACAACAGAAAAACATTGACCAACGTCAATTCTTCTTCAGTCTTCTTCAAGTTCCAATAATTTACGTCATACCACCTCTGGCTCTGGTGTATTATTTCAAATTCGTATCATATAGCATCCACATTAAAAGCAACCAGGTCAGCATCTACTTCTTGAATAACATAGCTCAGGGTATGAAGACAAGTGCTGTAGAAATGATTAAGGTTCATGAAATTATGATGATGTGTACCCTTTGGCTTAAATGGTATCGGGATCGTTCGCCCTGATTACATGTTCGCCCTGGGTTCGTTCGCACTGAGTTTGTTCACCCTTATAGTCCGTTCGTCCTGGGTTCAGAGACCAGATAACATAATACCCCTCTACTATCATAGGTGGGGCATAAAAATCAGTTAAAAATCAAAGAAAATGACTGCAATCAGGGAAAATCTCTTTCTGCAATGCATACTCGGTATCAGATAGTGTCAATGACTATGTCCACATTCTTCCCATAGTTATTTGCCCACTGTTACTTAATAGGGATTTTTTTAGTAGGGGGTCACAACATACTTATGAAACATCATTTTAAGGGGGGTCATTATGTGGTTCATAAAAATTATGGGGGGGGGGGGTGCCAACAAAACTTTTTGATGTGAAAATTTGAACCGACCCCCTCAGTTGATAAATAATGACCTTTCCCTAAAATTCTTGGCTGCATTGTTACACTTTATTTTATAATTACTGTTGATTAAATTTTGATTGCTGATTAGGTATCATTTCAATCTTTGTTATCACTGATTGTTATATGAATTGTCTTTGTTGGATTAATAATGAAAATAACATTTTTCTCAAATAAAATAGTCAGCTTGGATGGGTAAAAACACTGATGACAAGTGATCAATGTACAGCAGTGTGATTGTGCTTTTGGTATTTGTTTTACTAATAGTACTTTTAGTAATTCAATTTAATAGTGAATGTACAGAAACTTATAACCTAGTCCTAGTAGTAGTAGCTATAAACACATGATAAATCGTAAATATTCGTCCAAATTGTAGACTGACTTCGACACATTCAATTATATACACACAACTCAACACTCTATATAAATTAAAAAATAAAATCAGGGCGAACGGACTCAGGGCAAACAGGTATTAGGGCGAACCGGAATCAGGGCTGCATTTCACCTCAAAATTTATATAGATTACAGACAAACATGTGCATAGCATGCCCTATTTAAATAGAAATTCAATTACTTTGTCATCCAAACACAGAGGCAATGATTACCATAATATATCAAACGAATGGCTTACAACAAAAAAATTATGAATCTAGCCTATATAAACCTTTTATTCATGTGGTCATACTGCTGTTGTTATGCTCCCACCGTATTGAGTTTTATCCTTGTTCTTCTGTAAGTATGTACATTCTTCTCTTACTTATAAGTACCTCCGTATATATCCCAAAATTCGTTTCTATTCTCTTACTTTAGTTTGCCTGAACCAAATTGTATGAAACTGATACGCAATGCTTATAACCACAATTCACAAGTTAAGTTTGAATTTTTGTTGCGTAACTTGTACCATTCTAGCGTTTAATGCTACTTTACAAAAAGAAAAGTTGCTGGAAATTTAAGTTTCTGTTCTCTAAGTATATAGTTTGTCTTAACCAAATGTTATGAAACTTATACACAATTCTCGTTACCACAAACACTGATCAAGTTTGAATTTGTGGATTTATTTTTACTGCTCTAGGGTTGTGCTTTGTTACAAATGAAACCAGATGCTCTGCAGGGCACAGCTTTATACGACCGCAGAAGTCGAACCCTGAACAGTTTGGACAAGTATAGACACAACATTCAAGCTTGATACAGTTCTGAATTTGGATTGCGATCAAATTGTTGACATAACATATTGGGTTCTGACACAAAACAAATGTCAAGATCTTACAATTTTATTGCACAATACTGTATATTTAGAATGAATACACAATGTGTATTAGCCCATAATTCAGATCAAGTAAACATTTTGGTAGTGTCACATTTACAGTTCATGAGTTTATAACGTTAATGCTAGCGAGGGCATCATTTGAGTCCCATGGACATGTTCCCTATTTTTGATAAAAGCCTTTAAAATAAATTCATTTTCTTTACAGTTGTATTGATTTAAGTTTTGCAAAGAACCAATGCTATCCAAAAGAGTCCAAAGAATGAAAATGTATTAATAACTATAGGCCACAATAAAGGTCGTCTATAATGGGAAAATGTTTGTACCATATACATGTACATGTAGAAAGCTTTAACAGGCCCCGATATGAAACATGTGGAACAATTCAAACAAAACAAAAAACTTATGTGTTAATTAACTAAAAACAAATATGAAGGACCTAAACCAATAGAAAAATACTAATTCACAGGACTTGAAGTTGACATGGCATGGGTACTTACAGAAATTAACAGAGCTTTCTGCATGTATATTTCATTATTTTAGATCTACAGTCATGAAAGTTTAAGGTTGCAATCATGAGAAAATATCAAAACTTTTTATGATAAACATAAAAAAAGTGATTTTTTATAATTACTGACGAGACAATGGTTTAGTTTAAAACATCAAATTAAAGCTGTGATGAAATACATATTTGAAATATACACGTCTATAACCTTTTTGGAATGATACACAGCTAAAGTTGCAAACTTTCCAGAGGTGCTATCCAGCACTTTGATTTCCTTGAAGTGATGCAATGGAAGTATTTGGATGAATTCAATGTTTTACATTAGTAGTGAAATCACTATTTAAAAAAAATATGTATAGTAACTTATTTCTGGATATTTTCCTAAACAAAGTGCATGTCATATGTGGTTCATGTATTTTTTAACAAGTGTGTAAATTTTAGCCTGAGCATAAAAAAGGAGATGTGGTATGATTGGCAATGAGACAACTCTTTACAAACTTAAGACACCGAATGACATGTATATTAACAAATATAATTCACTGTTCGACCATCAACAAGTAGCAAAACCCATACATGATACCTCATAGTTAGCTATTTTAAAAGACCCTGTAATGTCAAATGTAAACAAATTAAACAAAAAACAAATGGCCTTATTTATGTACAAAATAATTTTTACTTGTTAACATTGTTATGGACTGAATAAATATACTTAAAAATGCATCTCTGTTTTCAGTCAAGCTCTCAAAGCTCATATATTTTAGTATCAGCGATAAACACAATTAAAAGCATTGGAAACACTATTTCTGGCATATCTTTGACCTAATCTGATCAGCACAGGGAATGAACAAATGCATTATTAATAAACTTCTGGATAAAGTGACAATATAAAATTCCTAGGAAGATTTATATTTGGTAACTTAACACCCACAGCTCAATCCTCAGTAATGAATGATGCAATTGTATTTGATTGCTATGATTTGAATAACATATAATTCTCTCATAGTGACTACAACTAGGAAGCATTATCAGCTTACATCAAACATTTTGTACCAAATGTGTCAGACAAATTGATATTGAACATTTAATTATGCTTTATGAAGTCAGTTGTTACGTAATATGTCAGAATGTTTCTTCCAATATTGGACATTATTGAGACTGTAGAAAATTATCTGGCATTTTACAGTATCTTAAGAAGATTTTATAGATGAAATAATCTCTTGTGTTTTCTTTATTGATTTAAAAGATACTTGAATTTTTGTCTTGGAAATTCCTGTTTTGGTCTTATACATAACATTAAAGAATATATTGGGTAAACGTCAATAAGACAACAACCAACATGGCACATAAGCATTATAGATTTACTGAGATAGCTTTAATGAGTTACCCAACCAGTTTATCAATGAGTCTGTAATCACTTTCATGTGATATGTATAGCACTGTCAAAATAGTTCAAATTCCTATGATTGATTATGGAAGATTTTATTCACCATTTGCTAAAATGAGTGCTTTATACAGAAGAATTTTCTATGGTGCATTTCTAAAACATTACAAGGCTGTTCCATAAAAACATACATGGGACCCAGGGAAGGCACTTGCAAATCTCAACTATGGGGTGGGTGTGATTTATGTTTATGCAGAGTGAAAACTTTATTTGAAATATTGAGTTGCCTCTTCATAAAATAAGGAGATGTGGTATGATTGCCAATAAGACAACTATTCCCCATAGCTCAAATGAAGCAGATGTAAGCAATTATAGGCAACCTGACAGTCTTCAACATTGAGAAAAATCCACACCGTATGGTTGGATTTAAAAGGCCCTGATATGAAAAATTTGAAACAATTTAATTGAGAAAGATAAAGGCCTGATTTATAGTAAATCAATTTATGAAAAACAAATATGACAGACTGAATCAATGATAACCACTGAACTTCAGGCTGCTGACTTGGGACAAGCACATAAATAATGTTGCGGGTTTAACATGATGCTGAGTGATCAACCCTCCCCTAACCTAAGACAGTGGTGTAACAGTACAACATAAGATCAAACGATAAAAAATAGTTCAAAAAAACTTAACTCATCAAAGTACAAATTAAAATATATGTAACAAAAACGCAAAGTGAATACAGAGTGAACGTGGACTGTAACTGGTACATCCCAAAACAAAAAGACAATAACTACAGATCTGAGAGAACTCACAGTTTCTGTCAGCTAGTTCAAAGCTAAAAAAAAATAATAAAAAGTATCATGTATCTAAGACATAAATATCAACCAATTTAAAATGCAAGTTTAAATTATTGCATTTACAACTCGGTCGCATTTTTCTCAATAATAAAAACTTGCATTAATTTCTGAATTTACAATATTGGGCACCAGATAGAAGCAATTCAAAGTTATATCAAATACTTTTTTTTAAGTAAGATGAAAATAATGTAACTGTTTCAAACCAATGCTGAATCAACAATAATTTGATGTCTGAAAGCCATAAAACTTTGCTTGGTTTGTTTTGTTCTATAGATCTATTACATCAAATGTTGCTTAGTCACTTGTGTATTCGAATACATTTTCTACATTACGGTTTTCAAAGCTGTATTGAAAAACATTGTGATCACCAAGGGCAAACAATTGATAGTTTGAATCAGCAGTTCATTAATTTCAAATTAGATTTCCTGTTGGAGTTAGAGATGTCAATTTCTGTGGTGTAATTTGCGACATGAACCATGTTGGAATCATCAGAGAGACTTTACAAATATGGTAATGTCATACAGCTGATTGATATTACAAATCAATACTATCCTGTATGTTACATTCATATTGTAGTCTATGGTTCACTGAATTTCATTTCATAGCATACAGATAAACTCAATAGAAATCTATTATTGACTTCGGCTTTAATAGAAATATGAGTAATCAGGTGTAATTTTAAGCAGGAGAGTTCGCAGTTTCACCAATTTGATCAATAATAAAGTATTAAGAGTCACCTTTAATTAGAGATCAGATGGTATGAAGTTATATAATGTTAGACAAAAATTACCCAGTTTAACAAAGTTTTCTTTTTTGACTCAGCTGGTCCAAACATTTAACTTTGTATTTGTTTACTTTTTAAAAACCTTTCATGAGGATTATTTATAGATGTTATCTTTTGACCCTACTTGACAGTTAGTATGACACTGTTACTATAAAAAGAACTAGTTGGAAAAACAATCATTGTCTGCCTAGACAAAGTTGAAGGCTGTAAAGTGACCTATAAATGCTAAAATCCACATTATTTATAGCTCTGTTGGATAGTAGTCTCATTGGCAATCTAACCTTATCTGCCTATTCCATGTTATGTAATCATTTAATACCATACTATATTTATTATAATCTTGTCCATAGATCTAACATGAACTTATTTCCTTTTTAAAGCCCCTGCCCTAGCAGAAGGGGCATTAAGTTTTACCCTAGTTCCTCTGTATGTCTGTCTGTTTTTCTGCCTTTATGTCCCAAGATTGGTTTCCATTCCCCAACCGTTTGCATCAACCAAATGTTATGAAACTAAAACAATCCTTATTACCACAAAAAAACAAAGCACAGATCAAGTTTGAGTTTGGGTAGCGTCACTTTTACCATACTATTGTTCTTTACAAATGAAAAAAATGCTGAATTTTTTTTTCCTTTCTATAACTTTAGTTTGCCTCAAACAAATTTTATAAAGCTGAAGTGCAATGCTTATTACTACAAAACACAGACCAAGCTTAAACTTTGGTGTCTGCACTTTTACTATTCTTGAGTTATGCCCCTTTTATAAATGGAAAAAATATTGAATTTTTCATTTTTGTTCTCTAACTTAAGTTTGCTTCAATCAAGTGTTAAGAAACTTATACACAATGCTAATTACTACAAAAATCAGATCAAGTACAAGTTCAAATTAGGTAGTATCACTTTTACTGGTTATGATAAGTCATTATTCCTTTTGAATTATCTGAAAAAAGATGGCCACCGGAGAATTCCTGATTCTGATATAAGAGTTTTTCAGACAAATTTCTCCTCTGCAACAACAGCACATTTTGAAATTTATATGACCCGTAATTTGAAGAGAGCAACAAAGATCCTGTATTTTTGGCTGATCTTGCAGTTATGGTGGCGTATAGGCTTCCATTGAATTCTGTTTGGGAATCACACTTATCTCTGAAACCTCTTTGTCAGTCTTTACCAAACTTTGCAGTAATAATACAGTTGAGGTCTGGATTTTTTAACTCCTCATTTTGTACTGATAAGCTGGAAACCTTACAAAGTATGTCAAAACCAGGCTTAAGATAATTACCAGTAACATGAGCCGACCACATACAGGCTTTCAACAATAAATAGAATGGTCAAATACTGGCCAAACTAAAGATTTACCAAAAGTGTCCCTACTGATCTGTGGGTAAAAAAACCAAGGCTATCAACAATAATCAGAACTGTCCCCACAAAACTGTGGTCTAAACCAGACTGTAGACATTTACTAGAGTTGTTACTGCATAACTGTCTGACAAAACCTGGCTATAGACAATAATCAGAACTGTCCCCACAAAACTGTGTGTCTAAACCAGGCTATAGACAAGTACCTGTACTGTCCCCACTAAATGTTTGACAGAACTATCCCCACTATATTACTGGGTAAAACTAGACTATAGATCATATCTAGAACAGACCAATAGAAATCATTTAATAAAAGACAAAATGAAAGATGTGCAAATCATCGGAGAATTGCTAGTTAATAAATCATCACAATAAAATCTGAATATGTGGTAAAATAATTGCATCCTAAAATGAATCCCCTCAATGTAAAATTGAAAAAGTGAAGTCTTTAAATTTTTTTCTAACTTAGCTATTTAACTTTGTAGACAAAAAATTGTGATGAGAAAGATGGATGGTGTCCTAGAGGTACAATAGAGAAATGTCGAGACTTGATGACAGAGCACACAGAGAAACTAATACATCAGTCAGGATCATCATTAGAACCTGGAGAATATGGTAGGTACATCAATCATCTTATGAAGGTTAACATTCAATTATCTCATGAAGGACATCATTCAATTGTCTCATGTAAGACACCTGCAGGACACCATTCAATTATCTCATGTAGAACACCATTTAATTGTCTCATGTAGGACACCATTCAATTATCTCATGTAGGACATCATTCAATTATTTCACTGAGGTTAGCATTCAATTATTTCATGTAGGACACCATTCGATTATCTCATGCAGGACATCATTCAATAATCTCATGTAGGTTACCTACAGGACACCATTCAATTATCTCATGAAGGACACCTGCAGGACACCATTCAATTATCTCATGTAGGACACCTGCATGACACCATTCAATTACCTCATGTGGGACACCATTCAATTATCTCATGCAGGACACCATTCAATTATCTCATGTAGGACGCCATTCAATTATCCTATGTAGCCAGTAGGACACCATTCAATTATCTCATGAAGGACACCATTCATTTGTCTCATGTAGGACACCATTCTATTATCTCATGTAGGGCACCATTCAAATATCTCATGTAGGACACCTGCAGGACACCATTCAATATCTCATATAGGACACGATTCAATGATCTCATGTAAGACACCATTCAATTATCTCATGTAGGACACCATTTAAATATTGCTTGCAGGACATCATTCTAATATCCATGTAGGACACTATTCAAATATCTCATGTAGGTTACCTGCTAGACACCATTCAATTATGAGTATCTCATGTAGGACACCATTCAATTATTTCATGTAGGGCACCATATAATTATTTCATGTAGGACATCATTCAATAATTTCATGTAAGACACCATACAATCATCTCATGTAGGATACCATACAATTATCTCATGTTGGACATCATTCAATTATCTCATGCAGGACACCATTCAATTATCTCATGTAGGACGACAACATACAATTATCTCATGTAGGACACCATACAATTATCTCATGTAGGAAGACACCATACAATCATCTCATGTAGGACGACACCATACAATTATCACATGTCGTACACCATTCAATTATTTCATGTAGGTTAACATTCTAGTCTCAGTCAAAATTAGAAACCAAAATTAGATTATGTAAGTGACAAGTATCAAGCTATTTAAAGGGAGATATAAGATTTATGTCAATAGAGTCTATTCAATAATTATTTTTTTTAATTTGAGTTGAACATCTTCCTTATACAATTTCACAACTTTTTTTAAATTTCAGTCCTCAGGTGAAAACCAAATAAACACTTAAATCTCTTGATAGATCAGTATAATTATTTCTTTGGTGGCCTTCCACAATGAGATGAACCTAAACTGTATAGTCAGCTATTAAAGGCCTTGACTGAGAAAATGTGAAAGAACATTGAATGAGAAAAATGATGGCCTAATTTATAACAATTTTGTTTACCAAAAAAAAAAAAAGTATAAAAGACATGTACCAATGACAACGACTTAACTACAGTCTTGAGACTTGATACAGTCATATAAAACTGTGCGTGCTGAACCCTCCCAGATTGTGTAAGTGTAACAGCACAACAAAAGAACAAACTAAAACTCAGTTGTAATTAATTAGCTTACACAAAACACATCTAACATAAAAACAATTGACACAAGTGAATGATATAAGAGAACTAACATTAACTGAAAGCTTACTAAGCTTACTAAGCTCGTTACAACTAGTAAATAAATCGTGATCTTCTAGACATGAATGAATAAATGGTTTTGATTTTGTCTGATATTTACCACAAGTAATTGTTTTATGAGAGTAAATTATGAGCCTTATTTGTAGTAATTCAAGAAGGAATGTGATTATATAATGACTTGATATATTATACATGTACAATTATAAATGAAACCATGCAACTGTAGCGTTTTCTGAATTAATAGCTCACATCTCATTTAATTGATCCCATGGATAACATTTAAAGATTTCAAACCAATAAAGATTTACCTCCCCTGGCTCATGATAGTTTATATGAAAATGAACCACCATTAAACTCTCATTACTTGTAGATTTGTTTCTGTTTGAAACTAAGTCTGAATTTCATCATGTATACTTAGGATATGCGAACAGAATGGTTTGGTAACTACTGGATAACACTGCTTCCTAGTCCTCTTCCTTTTATTATATGACAATAATAAGATGATAACTGTAAAGTCAGAAATTATTGTGATGTTTTTATGAATGCAATAATGTGACTGAGTGATTATTGCAATAATGAAAACTTGCATTCTGATGTAAATGATATCTGATACATATATCTATACAAGATTTTCCCAAAATCGCAATAATTAATCTCACATTTATGTCCAATTTATAAAATTAGCAATAATAAATGCATGCAATAATTTCTGAATTGACAGTTACTTATTGATTAAACTTTCAAATCTTCCTTGAAAGATAGCAGGTTTTAATAAAGATATTGAAGATTATTACATTAGTGAAAATCTGAGAGCACTATGTTCATGCCAATTATATTTCAATATTTTAGAGTTTGAACATGTCATTCATTACTGTGCCTTTTATAGCACAAAATCAAACATTTTGAAGGGAATTTGAGCAAAATGACAAAAGATCAGTATAGCTAATTCCCCTCGATGAGGTACAATGAGTTTTTATCAGGTGATCTTATAACCCCATACAGATGATGGAATTGTGTATGCTGTTGGATGGAACATAAAGTTCAGAACAATTTCAAAATGAAATTTTGTATTTTATTTAAATGAAGACATTCAAAAACATCCCTTTATTATTTCCTTGACTAACTCACACAATTCATTTATAAAAAAAATAGTCAGTATTGAAAGAAATATTGAGAACAAGTTTAATGTATCAATAAATTGACAGCTGCTTACTATATATAAACGTATTACAACATGTGGAGATATTTGTATTGCATCAGCATATTCATAAAGTGCATAGTGTTAACATCCTTATACAGATACTCAAGGTTGTCATTTAAAATGGATTACCGGTAGTGTAAGAATCTTTAAAAAAAAAAAACCTTTCATTTTAAATGTAATCACAGTGATCAATTAAAATCTTTGAAGTGAAAAAAAAAGAATCCTGATAAAATTAGTTATCCATGATACATGTAATTACTAGTCTTATATAATACCTGTGCATGATTTATAGTAATTTTGTAACACCTACAAGTATATAAAGATCTATATTATTAGACCTCCACTTGTAGAGTGGGTGGTTTACTTCAATCACCTTGTCTCTTTATCTGTTTGTCTGTCTGCTACTTAAGCTTTTGTATTAAAGAATGATTTGATATTTGGTATTATCTTTATGATAAAATAGAAAAGAATGGATTAGCTGCATGGAAATGTAGGACACAAAATAAACCAAAAGCAAATATAGAATACTTTTATTACTGTTCTCCATCTTTAAGTTATAGCAAGAGTTTAATTGCTGTTCTTCATCTTAAAAGTCATAGCATTGAGTTTAACAAGAAGAAAAGTCCCCCCTAACTGCATGTTTAAGACACCATCTAAGCATAACTTGAGCAAATATTTTTAAGAATACAGATGTGAGTGAATATTAAATATCCTAACTATATCTGGAAAAAAATACTGTTATAAAGTGTTTTAATGTAATGAAGCCAGGCAGTCACTTCCTGTTTGACTATACTTTGAATTTTTATAATACCAACTGAGCATTTAATCTTAATGATGAGATTAGTGTATTTTTTGTATGACATCATGGTTTGCATCATGTGCAGTGCAACATCTGTCTTATTTATTTTTGTCATCATTATGCAAATAAGCATTTACTATAAAATTACCTGATCAATGACTAGTAAATAGGCCTGATCATGAATAAGGAAAACATTGAAATGTCTCACAGTAACCAGTATTTTGAGTACTATTATAACTAAACCCTGGAGTTTGAGATGATATGAATTTTTATACCACTGTACGTACAGAGCCAAATACTGAATGAATCTGATTTCATCTTATGATGGTGATGTCTGAATCACTCAAGTCTCTTTTCGTGAAAACATTACAGCATGGCTCACTTTCAAATTTACTTCTGATTGTCCCTGAGCTTACACTCATGCTCAAGCTACTCAATTACAAAAAATGAGAAATTTTATAAAAAAAAGGTATATTAAACAATCTGTACACATTTTAAGAACGCATCAGATAATACCATTCTACAGGGGATTTCTTCAATGTAAAGGTAAACTGATTTGTTTTGTACAGGAAGATTAACATCTAGCCTGCTTTAATGAATAGACTTTAAAAACATGAATCTTTTTTTTTTCTGTAAAAGTTACAAAAACTTGTTTTTTTTCATATAAAAAGAAGGTTGAAATATAGGTCCTATGTTTATCTTTCTGCAAGTTGACACTTTATAGGTAGAAAGTACATATTGACTCAGCCACAGAGTAAATACAATGCATAGCAACCAGTCTAGTAATGCTGGCTACCAAATGTTTAGGGTGCAGTGATGCAGGGCCCACTCACTGTCTCAAATACAGAAATATAAGTTTTTATAATACCTATACACTACTGCAAATGTTTTGTCAATGATACCAAGTTTTTTTTGTGGATTTTATACCTGTGATATATAACACATCAAACCTATCATGTTTACTGTTGACCTTGATGTAGTTTGGATTGCATAACAAACCTGTTTTACCTTATAAACATTAAATACAGGAACTTCATTAACATTTTAAACACATGTTTCTTTTATACATTAATATTGTTTACTACCTCTGTAGGAGTTTGGTTCAATGTATTGTCATCTTAACTTGTGGTAAATCTACCTTGTGTTTCTTGGTGACCATTTATATCTCTACCGTCACTCTGAACTGTCCTTTTAAACATTGACAGATATTCTTTAGGTAATATGTTGAGAATGTTCAACTGACTTTTTATTTTTATTGCATATTATACAGGATTGGCTAAGTAGATTGATACCTTAACATGATGAATGAATATAGTATAACATTTATATGCATATTTTGCTCCAAAAACATGACAAATCTTAACCAAGTCTTAACCTGCATGACTGCACTTAAAAATGATTGTACCAAATATGTTGATCGTCTTGAGGTAGAAGAATTTAGGAGCCCATGTATGATAAGTTTAATTGGCTACCCTGGTCCACACCTTAGATAAATAATAGTTTGGTATTTATATTAGAATATGTTTTTGATTTAGAATTGACAGTATGTGAAGTATACTAGACTGTGTAGGTGTTTTTATATTTATATGACCTGGACGTGGTCCTAGGTGCAATAAAAATTTTATTATCTGCAGATTAAGGATTAAATAAATTGTTGGCAGGATCAATAGTAAAAGTTACAGGGTCATATTTATCCACCCTTTCATAAATCCACGGATTTATTTTAATATAAGTGTACGGGGGTGATGTGTCAATTGCTAAATCATGGAAAGGTAGATTATGATTAAGTTCAAATTGTTCATTCATTTTCAACCGAGTAATTGACATTTATTTTTTGAATCAAATCATTGACTGAATTGAATTTAAGTTATACCTATAGCAGGAAATAACTTTAAGAAATACCTTCAAAAAATTATAATGATGTAATTTATAGCACGAGTCAGTCAGATAAGCTGACCCCAGTTTGATTTGATATCAAATAAAGATATGTTGTAGGGAAGTATATGCCAATTACAAGAATATAAACATCTATAGGTCCTTAATGTAGTCTTTAACCATGAGCAAAACTCAGACTATACAGTAAGCTAAAGAAGGCACAGAATAACAAGCTTTAAGGTGTGATCCAAAGCTCCATGTTGAAGGCCTTACTTTGACCTATAATGGTGTACATGAGTTTTACAAATTGTGTCTTGGATGGAGAGTTGTCTCATTGACACTAATACCACATTTTCTTATATCTAATAAAGGGCCAATAATTGAACTATTTGGGGGACATTTTTTTTTTTCCCATCTCAGATGCTACAGGTACAAGCATAAAATATGTCAACCAAAATCACATAAGGATTTTTTGGGAAAAGGCGTCAGGACAGAAGAGCGTCTGGATGAGAGCATCCAGGGATGGACTGAGGGAACCAAGGGTGCAGCATCCTTCTATTTTGAGCTAGAGAGACCAATATTATATCTTGAAATGATTTTTAGGTCAACTGTACATTTCTTTCTTGCAGAGTTTATCTGATTTCAACCTATTTCCATGCTTCATTGGTCAATGATTAGTTTTTATGTTTATGTTCATTTCACAGGTGCTAAAGTTTACCTATATTAGGTATGTATGATGACTGTAAAGTGTACATGTATGTTTGGTCTGTCTGGCATGATTCATCTGACTTTGACCCCAAGGTTCATGAATTATTGATAATGTGAAGTTTTTGTGATACTGTAGTAATACCTTTATCTTAAAAACTTTCAATATAAATTTCAATCCCGATAAGTAAAGCAGGCAAGAACTTGCAGTGTGTGCACTTTTGTTTTAAACTGAAGAGTTTAATGGGAAAGAATTGCTAACTGATCTGTCTGACCCAATGTTTACTGAAGAAAGTAGCAATGACAGTAAATTGTAAACTATATTTAATGAATGGCTATTATTTATTTTGAATTTATTGAACCATAAAACTAATTTTTGACTCTTCACATTGAATAATCCGCGAAGCGGATTATGTAAAATGTGAAGAGTCAAAAATTAGTTTTATGGTTCAATAAAATCAAAATAAATTATTGCCATTCATTATAAATAAATTTCTATCAAAAATAAGTTTCAAAGAACTTTTTATATTATTCATATTAACAATAATAACGTACACACATGTTGGCGTATGAATACACAACGTCAGAGTGGGCGTGTCGCCATCAAAATTGACAACATTGAAAATAAAACTAATAATTTAAACCAATCAGAAGACAGTAAATACACCAAATTTATTTATTAATTTGTACCCCATAAAAGTATTAGTTATATTAGTAACTGTTATTACTTGCACAGGAATAAATGAATATGTGGGGTTTAAATGGCAGTAAGAGAACAACCTAATAACACAGAAATTTAAAATGCATCTAGATATCTTTGGAGCTAAGTTATGACACAAGTATTATGTATGTAAGAATAAGTTTCACCTTAGTCCATGTGTACGTTTATCTAGATCTGTATGTCCCAAAATTGGTTTCTGTTCTCTAAATTCAGTTTGCTCCAACCAAAATGTAAGGAAACTTATACATTTCTAGAGCAATACTGATTAACAAATGGAAAAATTGCTGATTTTTTTATGTTTCTATTCTCTAACTTGAGTTTGCCTTAACCAAATTGTTATAAATCTTATACACAATGCTTATAACCAAAAAAACACAGATTTAGTTTAATGCTGGTGGTGTCACTTTACTGGTCCAGAGTTATGCTCCTTTTCCCCCCACTTTTCTTAAACAAATTTGCCTCAAACAAATATAAGTAACTTATACACAGTGCTTTGTTTTTACCACAAAACTAAGTCAAGTACACATTTGGGTAGTACAGCTTTATTTTCCTTGAGTTACTGGTATGTCTCTTTATAATGATATATATGCAAGTGTGGGTATCATCTGTGTCCCATGGATTCATTCTCCATTCATTTTTATGCCCACCTACAATAATAGAGGGGCATTATGTTTTATGGTCTGTAAGTCGGTTTGAACGTCCATTTGTCCCGCTTCAGGTTAAAGTTTTTGGTCAGGTAGTTTTTGATGAAGTTGAAGTCCAATCAAATTGAAACTCAGTACACTTGTGCCCTATAAAATCTTTCTAATTTTAATGGCAAATTAGTGTTTTGACCACAATTTCACGGTTCACTGAACATAGAAAATGATAGTGCAAATTTCAGGTTGAAGTTTTTGGTCAAAAGGTAGTTTTTGAAGTGCAAATTTCAGGTTAAAGTTTTTGGTCAAAAGGTAGTTTTTGATGAAGTTTAAGTCCAATCAACTTGAAACTTAGTATACATGTTCCCTGTGATATGATCTTTCTTATTTTAATGCCAAATTAGATTTACCCAAATTTCACAGTCCACTAAACACAAAAAATGATAGTGCAAGTGGGGCATCTGTGTACTATGGACACATTCAGTCAAAATATAACATTTTATAACAAGGTTCAAAATTATTTGATATCCGTATTCATGTATGTCTAATATTGACATTGCTGTAGGTTTTAACGGTTCATGTTTTATTACCAGTATTTGGAGATACATTACTATAAAGCATGCAAATGTAGTTGACACTACCCTTATAAGGTTACACAGTAGGAAGATTTGATATTCTGCATGGTGTAGCAATTTAAAGTAACCTCACATAATCTAATGAAACCATGAATCATTGATAACTTGATCTTGTTTACTTTTAAACCATAAAGTGATATAAAGATCAAAGCCGCTAGACAGTCACAAAATATAAAAAAGTTTAAAGATATAATCTCTTGACATGTTTATGTTTTCTTCATATAATTTGAATGGACACAGTTTTTTTTAGTGCACCTATATTCATGAACTGAGTCTAGTTTCTGCTTTATGTTATAATTGAACTAAGTTTGCCATTCTATGAAACTAAGAAATTGTTGTAATAGCCCATACATTGTATAGAGAATTGAATTTAGTTGTTATAGTTGTTAGTTAATATGTATCAGCAGATTTGAAGCAGCCTGTTTTAACATGAGCTAAATTATCATAACTTGAACTGTAATGTAACTGAAAAGGGATAGCAAAGTTTTAGCAAGCTCTTTTCTAATTGTTTTAGAAATTAGTGAAAGATTTTTATACAACCACAAAAATTGAAATTTTTTTGGTCATATATTGGTATCATGTTGGCGTAGTCGTCGTCCGAAGACATTTGGTTTTCGCACTATAACTTTAGTATAAGTAAATATAAATCTTTCAAATTTAAAGACAAGGTTCATGACCATAAAAGGAAGGTTGGGATTGATTTGGGAGTTTTTG
The DNA here is from genome assembly GCF_036588685.1 of Mytilus trossulus. Taxonomy (NCBI): domain Eukaryota; kingdom Metazoa; phylum Mollusca; class Bivalvia; order Mytilida; family Mytilidae; genus Mytilus; species Mytilus trossulus. The sequence goes on along the minus strand of NC_086374.1, from coordinate 40,327,579 downwards.
TCCTAACAGTTTAGGAATTAGAGGCCAAAAAGGGCCCAAATAAGCATTTTCTTGGTTTTTCGCACAATAACTTTAGTACATATGTATTAGTAAACAGAAATCTATGAAATTTTAACAGGTTTATGACCACAAAAGAAAGGTTGGGACTGATTTTGGGAGTTTTGGTCCCAACAGTTTAGGAATAAGGGGCCAAAAAAAAGGTCCCAAATAAGCATTTTTCTTGGTTTTCACACAATAACTTTAGTATAAGTAAATAGAAATCTATGAAATTTTAATACAAGGTTTATGACCACAAAAGGAAGGTTGGGATTGATTTTGGGAGTTTTGTTCCCAACCATTTAGGAATAAGGGTCCAAAAGGGTCCAAAATTAAACTTTGTTTGATGTTATAAAAAAATTAATTATTGGGGTTCTTTGATATGCCAAATCTAACCGTGTATTTAGATTCTTAATTTTTGGTCCTGTTTTCAAATTGGTCTACCTTAAGGTCCAAAGGGTCCAAAATTAAACTTAGTTTGATTTTAACAAAAATTGAATTCTTAAGGTTCTTTGATATGCTGAATCTAAACATGTACTTATAATTTTTGATTATGGGCCCAGTTTTCAAGTTGGTCCAAATCAGGGTCTAAAGGGTCTAGAATTGAACATTATTTGATTTCATCAAAAATTGAATTCATGGGGTTCTATGATATGCTGAATCTAACCATGTATTGAGATTTTGAATATTGGAGCATAATAGGTAAATGTCCAAAGTCTATTAAAGTTCTTAGACCACATTCATTCTGTGTCAGAAACCTATGGTGTGTCAACTATTTAATCACAATCCAAATTCAGAGCTGTATCAAGCTTAAATGTTGTGCCCATACTTTCCCCAATTGTCATGGTTCGATCTCTGCGGTCGTATAAAGCTGCGCCCTGGGGAGCATCTGGTTACCATTGTATTACTCCTTTGACTTCATCAGCTGACTTTTCTCTGAATAAAAAGAGCAGAAATAAGTTAAAGATATGTTTTAAAGAACTGTGTTCCTTAATGTCCAATGTTTCAACCAATAATGTTATTTTGACTAGAATATTTCTTAAGAATAACAATTGTCTCTACAAATAATAAACTGATTTATGGTTTGGTTTATAGAATTGTATAATTGGAATTTATAATTCTGTATAAGTTTGGCCCAGTTGACTTTTTTTTACCAAATTTGGACATAGTGTGTTGTTGGCACTAATGTTGTTCTGATTCAAATTATTTCCCCCTTACAATTTACAGATCATGATATTAGATAATTGTGGTAAGGCTTATAGGTGACAACCCTCTTAGGCATAGTTGCAACAGAAGGGTTTGGCTTTTTCTATTTGGATCTCTTTGGCTTTCTATGCTCTAAAACAGACTAAGGACGCCATTTTGTAACAAACTATTTTCTTACCTTTTAGAAATAATAGATTAGATGATTTTAAAAAAGTACAAGAAGGTTTTTCACCAATTTTATATGCTATCTATACAAATAATCACCTATTCTGAAAGAACTTAATCAGTAATATTTAAGACAATAAAACAAGAGATATACATGCATTTTTATGCCCCACCTACGATAGTAGAGGGGCATTATGTTTTTTTCCTATGATTTTCAGTTATAGATCATCAAGCCAAGGTTGTATGCAAGAGTTTACCAAAATCACTTAATCTATGACATAACCTATTTTCTGTTCCTTGACCTTGATGACAAGTATTTTTCAAGTTAGATAATTTGATATGAGTATATTTGGTAGTCTAACATTGACATTTCTGTACTTTTGTCTTATTATGTGGAAATCTTATACTACAAAGCATGTAGAAGTAGGTGACACTATCTGTAAGGTTGCACAGTAGGCAGATTAAATTTTCTGCATGTTGTAGAAATTTAAACTAACCTCACATAATCTAAGGAAACTTGATCTTGTTTACTTTAAACCATAAAATGATATAAAGATCAAAGTTGCTAGACATTCACACAAAAAAAGGAAGTTTTTAAAGATATAATCATTGACAAATTTATGTTTTAGGTAAATAATTCCATAAGATAGTTTTTTTTGGTGCACCTTTATTCACGAACAATTCATGAACAGAGTCCAGTTTCTACTCTTAGGAACTCCTCTAGTAATAACCCATACATGGCAGAGAATACTGTTACTAAAGGTGTTGAATTACTTGATATGTATCAGCAAATTTTCAACAAAAAATTTGATTCAGTTTCATTTTGTAACATAGGGTAATTTATCATAACTGGTACTGTGAAAGGTAAAAAGGAAAAAGGAAAAAATTGAAATCAACACGTTTAATAATTTCATTCGTTCAAAGCACCTTTCTGGATTTACCTTCATCAGGAAATCTCAAAATTATAGCAAACCCTCTTCTAAACAACCTCAAAGCAAGACATAAACTTTGATTATTGTTTTATAATTCTATAAACTTTTTGAATTATAGTTTTTCATGTGTGACGTCATGCTGTGTCTAAATTTCATAAATTCAAATGTGGCATAACGTTTGCCTTTTTGCCATGGTATGTGACGTCATTTTTTTTAATTGCGTTGACGCCTGGACTGATTCGGGTGTTTCTATGCTGTATTGAACTTGGCATCATGTATTTGGGTTTAGTTTTCTGTAATAAGTTAATACTTCAGTTTCATTATGAATATATCTTTCACATTCAGTTGTTAAAATTTACTGTTTGCAATAGCATGAATTGTTCTATATAATAGTGTTATTATCCCGGGCATAAAAACAATGCCGTTTATTTGGCAAAACCTTTTCAACTTTTGATCTTCAGTGCTGTACAACTTTGTACTTTTTTCACTTTCGATCTTTTATATCTGGGCGTTATGTATTCGGGTTTAGTTTTCTGTAATTAGTTAATACTTCAGTTTCATTATGTATATCTCTTTCATATTCATTTGATAAAATTTACTGTTTGCAATAGCATGAATTGTTCTATATAATAAGAATGTTCTTATCCCGGGCATACAAACAATGCCGTATTTGGCAAAACCTTTTCAACTTTTGATCTTCAGTGCTGTACAACTTTGTACTTTTTTCACTTTCGATCTTTTATATCTGGGCGTCACTGGTGAGTCTTGTGTGGACAAGACGCATTTTTGGCGTATTGAATTTTAAACCTGATGCTTTTTGTTATCTATTAAACATGCTTTTCTTTGTCTAATATGTTCTTCTTTTTATTTGTATTGTATTCCTGTAATATTATATTGTCATTTCAATGTTATATTTAACTTTGCCATTAAAGTGCGAGGTTTGGCATGCCATAAAACCAGGTTCAACCCACCACTTTTATTCCCCTTTAAAAGTGTCCTGTACCAAGTCAGGAAGATGGCCATTGTTATAATATTGTTCGTTTCTGTGTGTGTTGCATTTTAACGTTGAGTCGTTTGTGTTTTCTCTTATTTTTGAGATATTGAGATAAGACGTGGCACGGTACTTGTCTATCCCAAATTCATGTATTTGGTTTTGATGTTATATTTGTTATTCTCGTGGTGTTTTGTCTGTTGCTTGGTCCGTTTCTGTGTGTATTGCGTTTCGGTGTTGTGTCGTTGTTCTCCTCTTATATTTAATGCGTTTCCCTCGGTTTTAGTTTGTCACCCCGATTTTGTTTTTTGTCCATGGATTTATGAGTTTTGAACAGCGGTATACTACTGTTGCCTTTTTTTATAAATCAGTGAACAGTTTTTATACGACTGCAAACATTTTTGCAGTCTTATATTGGTATCACGACGTCGTCGGTTTGCAGCGTGGTTGTTGTCAGCGTTGTCCAAAGACAGATGGTTTCCGGATTATAACTTAAGTATCAGCAAATAGAAATCAGTAAAATTTTAATACAATGTTTATAACCACAAAAGAAAGATTGGGGTTGTTTTAGGGGGTTATGATCCCATCGGTTTAGAAATAAGGGGCCCAAAACATACATTTATCCAGTTTCAGGACAATAAGTTGTGTATAAGTATTTCAATTACTCTGAAGTTGTACCACAATGTTCATACCATTAAGTAGAAGGTTGGGATTTATTTTAAGGGTTATGGGGCAAACAGTCTAGGAATAAAGGGCCAACAGGGGCCAAAACAAGCATTTTTGAAGTTTCAGGACAATATTTTATGTTTAACTGTATGGATCTCTCTGGCATTGTACCACAAGGTTCCATATATTAAAGGGAAGGCTTGGTGTCAGTTAGGTTTTTTTTTAAATCCTATATGAGATTTGCTCAGGTTGACCTTTTTGACCAAATTTGGTCTTACAGGTCATTTATAGAAAATGAGTTTTTCTTTCTGTCTAGTTGGCACACTCAACATATATTTATTTCGTTTACACCTGGTAGGCATTAACCCTGATTGATTATCAGTCCCAATATTGTAACATTCTCCAAGTACTGAAGTAACCAGTGTTGACATGATTCAAATGATTTTTTCTAGAGCTTAGATTTCAATCCTCTTTGACAAAGTTAGAACAGAAGGTTTTGGCTTTTCGATTTAGATCCTTTTGGTTTCTATGCTCTCTAAGGTTTTAGGATTTTTTCATTCAAAACAAGATGTGAGACACAATTTTGTATAGAAGTATATTCCTTTATACATTCATGTGCTGTTCATGATAATTTTATATTTCAGCTAGGAATCTGAGATTAAAAAGAATAAAGAAAAAGAAAATTTATGAAGAAGAAACAGATGAAGAGGAAGAAGAAGATGAAATACCAGATACAGAGGAAGAGGATGAAAGGGAGACAAATGAGGATGAACAGGAAATCACTGATATAAATACAGATTCTATTCTGGGAGAGGACTTAAATTTAGAAAGTATGATAGAGGAAGACATGAGTTTCATGGAAACTGAGATGTTAGACTGTGTTTGATGGGCAATAAAGATAGTCTCCTGATTGCACAAGGACTGAAAGTCAGAAAGAAGACCTTGTCTGATTGGTCAGAGTAAATCAATCACCGTATGAGGTTGTATTTGATCAGTCAAAAAATAATCATATTGCCATTTGATCAAGTATATGACAGATGGAGAGAGAAGTGAGGTAAACTAAGGTGCAATTTTGTTATTAAAAACGATATGTAAAATCCAAAGTGATGTTGTACTAAGAATAACGGAGATAAAGAATAAAAAAAAGAAGATGCAATAAATAAAGAACTTGGAACCATCTTAATGTGTCAGAATCGTGCAATAGACTGGATAGTTCCATCATTAACTATCATAATTGTTCTCTTTTCTATTAAAGGATGCTATTAAAGTGCTGTATTGGTGCGTACCTAGTATCTGTCCTTTTTGATATCAATTAGTCAAAATTAGCAATTGTAAACTGTCAATTTCTTTTTATAGAGGTTGTTATTATATATAAGCTTACTTGACCAAATGTCTATACAGATATTTAGGTTATTGAAAAAGAATGTTTGTCTTTTGTATTTTTGCCTTGTCAGTATTTTAGACATAGATATAAATATTTGGCAGCTGCAGTAGTGGCCACAACCATGTAAACTACTGGTATTTGAATAAAGCGTTTCATGGAACCAGAGAATGAAAAAGAAAACAAGTTTTTTTTATTATGTGAATTTCTCACTTATGGTGTAATATGATAACAACAACCACATTTGGTATATGGGTGCCTTGCAAGGTCTACATGTCTGTAATACAAGGTCCACCTTAAATACAGAACTTATTTAATGGATCAGTGGACAAGGTGAAAGTTAAGAGATTAGGTATTTCTCAAATACTATAATAATTAGGTCAACAACATGCGGTGTATGGAATGATTGTAAGAGGTACATGTCAGTCTGGCAAATTACATCTGACCATGACCTCATTTTCATGATTCAATGTTAACTTTTTTGTTTTTTCTGTTTTTCAGTTATCATAATCAATAGGTCAACTGTATTCGATGCATGGGAAAATGTCTATCTGTCAGGATTTTACTAACCTTGACCTCATTATCATGGATCTTCAAAAATGTTAAGTTTGTGTGATACTTGTAGAAAAGCTTTTATGTTTAAGACTTTCAACATGAAATCAATGATTAGTAAAGCAGGCTATACATTTCAGTATGTGCACTCTTGTCCTATTCAAAAGACATACAGGGTACATTTTTGACTTATAAAAAATGGTAAACAGGTCAACAGATACTCTTGAGTTTTCTCAAATACTTGTAAGATGAAATTTGTATCAACTTACTTTATAACATAATGACACGACCATATATAACAGCTTTGATATAAAATACCTGATTTTCTTTTGTTGTTTACAGCAGGCATTCAAGGTCTGTTGGTCAATATCTAACCATGTGTATTAAATAAAGCTATTATTACACCACAATTGTATCTGTTTAATGTTTTTAATAACGAAAACTACTTAAAAGCTATGTTAATGTCACGTATGTATGGTTGAATGAGATGTCTACAAAGGTTTTCAATTATGTTATGCTTGGTATATGTCCTTGGTCAATGATATTGATGTAATAGAGAACTATATTCTGATTATGCTTTGAATGTTTATTGGTTCCAATTATTATGCTCCAAAGGTGGTTAGATTTTAACTTTTCAGTACTTCAGTTTTGAACTATACATCCTTTCAGAAATTGTTGATGTTGACATACTTTTAACATTTCGACCTTGTCATGAATATGAGAATATATATTGAAGTTTTATTTTATCTGACTATTGACAATTGTAATGCTGATATTTGGTTTTAACAGTGTATTGGGTGATTGAATAACATTATATTTTGATTTAATTTCAACGCTGGACAAACAATGTCATAAAGAAAGGCAACAGTAGTAATGCCAGTGTTCAAAAGTCATAAATCTATTGAGAGAAAACACATCTGTGTTACAAACTGAAGCTGTGGGGAAACACATCAACTATAAGAGGAAAACAAAGGAACAACAGGAATACTGAAGTGCATCAAAAACAATTACCAACACATATATTTGATAACAACTGCCATATACCTGACTTTGTACAGGGCATTTTAAAATAAAATTGTGGGTTGAACCTGGTTTAATGAACAACAAATATATTCCATCAATAACAGACACCACAGGATATCAAAAATGCACTTAAGTAACTATGACAAAAGAGGATTTCTGTTTTTGTTAAATTTTGTTTTTAAGGTTTTATTTGTAATTGATTGATGATAAACTATTGATCCTGTGTAAGTTAAAATACAATTGTCCTTCATTTGACATAATTTCATGGTATATGCCAGACGTGCGTTTTGTCTACATCAGACTCAACAGTGACGCTCAGATCAAATTACTTAAAAAGCCAAACAAGTATGAAGTATATGCTGGAGTAATGTCAAATGAAATGGTATTAGATAAAATCTTATAGGTTAAACATCTATTATAGGTAATGTATTTGATGTAGATTTAATCTGATTTACTTTATAGTAGGCTTATAATGTATTACAAAATGTGATAATGGGAAGACAAATCACATAAGTTACTTATTGAGGACTATTGCTTTGATCCTGTAGGCTATTATATAGATTCTAATAACCACTAGTGATCTATAACTAGTGTAAGGAATATCAGGGCCATTATGTGTATGATAAATAGATGTGGACCAAGTATATAATGAATTGAAAATTAAAATACTTTATAGAAAAAAGTGTGCATCTTTATGAATTAATTTGCTTTGTCACATGGTCATCTTTTGCTAAATATGTAAATTTAGTTTTAATAATATGCTGATGTTTTAAATAAAATTGGAATCAAAATGGTGAATGTGTCGAAAAGACACCAAACAACGACCAAAAAGCAGAAAAAAAACTGAATGATTTTAATCATTCAAATGAGCACTGGGTTTATAAATAAGTCATTATTTACACAGTTATATAACTCATTCATAGTATCTGCCATTTTGATTATTATTCATCATGGAAGGTAATTAAAAAATTAGGGTTGGATCAAGTTTTTTCATCATTGGTATCTGTCCTAGCTGAGGTATCATTATTGGTATCTGTCCTACCTGAGGTATCATCATTGGTATCTCTCCTAGCTGAGGTATCATAATTGGTATCTGTTCTAGCTGATTTATAATCATTGGTATCTGTCCTAGCTGAGGTACTATCATCGGTATCTGTCCTAGCTGAGGTACTATCATCGGTATCTGTCCTAGCTGATGTATCATCATTGTTATCAGTCCTAGCTGAGGCGTCATCATTGATATCTGTACTACCTGGGGTACCATCATTTGGTATTGGTCTTAACTGAGGTATCATCATTTATATCTAACCTAGCTAATGTATATTCATTGGTATCTGTTATAGCTGAGATGTCATCAGTGGTATCTGTGCTAACTAAGGTATCATCATTGGTATCTGTACTAGCTGAGGTGTCATCAGTGGTATCTGTGCTAACTAAGGTATCACCATTGGTATCTGTACTAGCTGAGGTGTCATCAGTGGTATCTGTGCTAACTAAGGTATCATCATTGGTATCTGTACTACCTGAGGTGTCATCAGTGGTATCAGTGCTAACTAAGGTATCACCATTGGTATCTGTACTAGCTGAGGTGTCATCAGTGGTATCTGTGCTAACTAAGGTATCATAATTGGTATATGTACTAGCTGAGGTGTCATCTGGTATCTGTGCTAATTGAGGTATCATCATTGGTATCTGTTCTAGGTGATGTATCATCATTGGTATCTTTCCTAGCTGAGGTATCATCATTGGTATCTGCCCTAGCTAATGTACATTCATTGGTATCTGTCCTATCTTATGTATCATCATTGGTATCTGCCCTTGCTGAGGTGTCATCATTGGTATCTATATTTCATGATGGGGAATCATCATTGCCTGTTTGGTATCTGTTCTAGGTGGCATATCGTCATTGTTATCTATACTATATGTGGTTTATCATTTTGTGTATGTGCCCTAGCTTGCATTTCGCAATTTGTATAAGTGGTAAAAGGGTTTAATAGTTTGTATGTTTGAATGTAGATATGTTCATGTACCCGGACACATTAATTTGATTCAGAGTCCACCAGACTTTGCTTTAACTCTTCAATGTCATCTGCCTAGCAGATAACCAGCAGATGCCAATTTTCAAGTCTTGAGTTTGATCTTGGAATATAATGACCAACATATTATATCCCTTTGACCAATAGGTACTTGGGACTGGACTATTCCGTCTAGAATATCTATGTGCATTTAGTACAGAACCGCGCGAAAAATAATTGAAATCAATAGAAAGCAAAAATATTTTGAAAAAAAAGGTGAAGGGTTAAATAATCGTTCTGTCCCAGGTACCTACGATTTGACCCAACATTGGGTCCAACAAATATAGCCCTTACTTTGGTGAACAGTGTATAAGTTGTATTTTTTTCATAAACCTTTCATATTTATTTTTTTTTATTTTCAATTTTCACAAAATAGTATATGGTAGAAATTACATTTAAAAAATGTGGGTCATGAAAAGGGTGAAAGTCAAGTTGATATATTAAAGTTGAAATAGGTAAAACATTAGAAGAAGCCACAAAACTGAATTATAGACCCCTTTAACATTAAATTGTCCAAATTTTAAGTAACACCTGGTAGACTTGTTGTAATTTTGATATAATTGTCCCAAAAGTAGAACACTACACTATAAAAAAAATCTTACAAAATAGATAATTTCCTTGATCTTAATTATTGGGATAGTACTGGTGAGATTTTGAATTTGCAGTTATCTATCTAAAGATTGTTTTCCAAGAAATGCACTACAAAACAGCTGTGTTCTCTGGCAACTGGATCGAGCCCACGTCATGATCGTACTTGAGACGAGAATGTAACCACAAGACCACCGAATCAATCTGATAGATCTTAAATACGTGCATTTTCAATATATTTGCTTTTTAGTGGTGTAGATGTAGGATTTACTAACCACAGGTTTCGTAAGAATTAGAACTCCCTCGTTAAAAGTTGACCGTAATAGATGAATAACGCTTTTGTTTTAAAGTCCATATTTGTCATATAACTCTTACCGTTTCTGTGAGTTTAACACCCATGGTTTTCTAATGTTGAAGTTAGGGCGTTTTTAAAGGTGAAAGGTAAAAGGTAATTTAAAATCCAGAAAAGTGCGTCGAAACGCACGGAATTTTTAAAATGTTAATTTCGTTTATTTCCTTTTAGGTATTATTTTGGAAATAGTCTGATTTGAGGCTTCCCGTTTCAATGCATATCTGATAAATTGAATAGGCTTAACAATTGAATTTCCGCATCAGCATTTACAACCAAGTTTAAGAAAAGCAATAAATTTAAAAGTGTCAGTTTATACTCTAAAAACGTGACAGTATTCATAGATTTCATGAAAGTATCATTATAAATTCATAGGCTAGATATATATAAGTTCTATAACCAGATCCGTTATGGTACAGTTTATGACTCTGTTATAACGCTTTTGAAAATATTGGCCTTATTTTCTGGACAAGATAAATTATACGTGTTGCAAAAAAGCTTTCCTTCATAAAAACAAATATTCAGAAATGCCTGCATAATTGATTACAATATATGTTTTAGGCGTCAAAAGCACTTCGTTTCTTATGTGTACAAAATAAATGTCTTAAAGATTTCCATCAGAAAATTTTAATATCATAATTTTACCATGACATAATTGACTTAGGAATATTTGAAAGACGAATTTGAGGAGATAATTATTCAGGCCCGGGGGGAAATTGTACAAATTATCGTGGTAAGTAACCCATTCAGTTAATGTTGATTATTGGCAGATAGCGTAACAAAAATAGAGATAATACACAAACAGCTTGGCTTCTAGCAAAACATTTTAACGTGTTTTTATAGTCATAGTCGTATCAGTAGACATTTTATGGAGTAATTGTCGGCCTTGATGCGTCTTATGGTCCGATTGAGTGTGAAATTGTAGAGGACCACCGATTATCATACAATTTAAATCTTGAGGGCATTCACATATTAAAGATGAATCACCTAAAACATGATTACTTAAATGATAACTTATGTTTATCAACGATTACATATATTTGCTTGAAGAAATCCAGGAATGAAATGCTGGCCTTTATCATCCAGGTTTTGTTATTTCACAATGCTTTCATATTTAATGGAAATAAAATAAGGTAAACAACTGATAAGATTGTTTGAAACGGAGACATACAATATAATGTAATATGTCTGTATTTGAACATTGCGTTTAAAAATAATTTGTTATGTATGTGTTGAAGTCGGTTAGCAGATATCTTTCATTTCAACGTCAAGCTTTTCAGTGAATCTTTCTTCATAATTGTTTGTTTTAAAAACCTAGATGGTCTTTTACTCTAAATCATCGAGTTATTCAGTATAACTAGAATAGTATTATAACTATGACTCTTACAAATATATTACCGGCTATTGGTACCGCAGTTGCAATAAGTAACATATATCAATATAGATCAAAATATGCTGTACATGATTTCGGAATCCATTGTTTTGCAATAGTATTCAGAAACGGAGACATAACTTTGCTTTTCACGATTTTAAAACCCATTGTATTGCAATGGTAATCAGAAACGGAGACAAAAAACTGATGTACACATTAGATAAACAGTTGCTATTAATGGCAATGTGTAACACAGACCCTATTGTAACTGCCATAGTGATGGCATGTAATAGGGTGTGTTTAATATATAAAAATAGACGTTTAATTTAATTTGTTGTCCTGTCATTTTGTATAGGATGTTTCAAGTAATGACTAAATTTGTTTTTATATAACCACCATTCATCTTTGCGCATAAAGAAATAAACGTTTAGAAAACGATCGTTTGATGTTTTGTGTTATATGATAGAGGCAAACCATTTCCCATGAAGGTTTTTTTCATGGTTGGATGATGTTTATAAAATCTTACACACTAAAATCCGTAAAAACTCATCAAAATTCATATTGTGATCACCAAAGGTATTTTGTCGTCTAGATATTTTCTATTTAAAATATAGTGGAGCTAGCGATGCTTTTAATTCCAATATTTTATTTTTATGAACTATCGAAAGATTTGAACATCCAATTGTTTTTGTCATGTCATTGCTAAATGTTGCGAAGCGAGACCCCCCCCCCCCCCCCAGTGACGACAAACCCATTTACTTAGCCCTGAATCTGATAGGGTAAATTTCACGGCTCAATCGTATAGTAAACGGGAAGATAATTCCGTCCAAATTTGGAATGCTAAAAAATTATTGCAATTATGTGATGAGGGTCGCCAAGTAGACGGGGACTTGCTTACTGCTGCTTTTCAATTGGTAGGACAGCATGTATAAATTAAAGCTTGTAGTTTGCGGGTAATTGACTCAACATCAAAGGTCGCCACAGAGACACTTCAGCTTTAAATATAGTCTTTTAGTTGCCTGGTCGTTATACCGAGTCAGTAAAGCTTGTAATATGATGGTCTACCCATTTTAGGAGTCGAAAATGGACGACCGGATTTTGCAAACACCTTTCCCGTTCATTCGTTCAACAAACATTCTCATCACTCAAAGTTTATTTCTGTAAAAACTAGACAAACTCACATTGTATTTTCTCGGCAGCTTGTCAATGATTTGTTGTAAAGTATGAACTTTTTCGAATAAATTGGATAAGTCATAATTATATCTGGACTACATCTACTGCTTGATAGTGTTCGTTATGCAAAGGCGTCATAATTAATTTATATGGAACAATTCATACGAAAAAATAAGAACGGTCAATATTTATAACAAAATTATTTACAAGAAAAAAAATACGATGGACATGAAACAACGACAACCACTAAATAAAAGGCTCGTTGAACAGACTCTTAAACAATATGACGGGGTTAAACATGTTTGATACAGTCAACCCTCCAAAAAACAGGGACAGTGGTTTAACAGCACAACGTAAGAACAAACTGAAGAAAAAAAAAACAGTTGAAAATCTGTTGGTTTCGCTTGACCTGGATTTCTTGTATGCAAGGTGGACGTGTCCGTCAGTCAGGGTTCATTAGACCTTGACCCCACTTTTATGATTGATTGAAAATGTTAAGTTTATGTGATACTTGTTGAAACCTTATGATCTTTAAAACTTTTAAAAAACAAACTGAGATCAATCATAATCAGTTAAGAATGCAAAACATCCATTGAAAACATCTTGCTATTTATATTTGTAATTGAAATATTCAGACAATAAGGGAGGAAAAAGTTAAATATAAAACCTCTATAAAATTTTCTGGTTTAACTTTTATTAGTTGCTATTAGGTGCAAGCTTTACTGAAGTGTACCCCATATCTCCCTTTCCCTCGTACTTGTGTATGACACCACAATAATTTGATGTGGCCTAACAACGCCAGTAAAAGACGTGTTCGTTTTGTCAACTTGCCTCAGAATAAAGTTTTAGTGACATTCATTGGTTTTTATATAGTACTGTAATTACCTTTTTCCCTTGAAGATCTTACGAAGGAATATAAATGTAAAAACAAGCTCATTAGACGACAAGGAAGACATCTCCTAATTAGAGAAATTTTAAAATTCTAAAATGTGATATTTTCATACAGTATTGATAATTTTTTTTATCCTTATAGATTGCTGAGCTATTCGTAAAATTCCTCAACATGCAGATGAATAACGAAAATCAATGCACCCTTAGATTGGCTTATACCTGACCATATTGATCCTGAAATGACTCGCAACTGTGCAAGTTAATGATCTCACTTCACAGGTATGCAAATTAAAAAAGAATTACATTGCGGTATAGTCATGGAAACCTTTGCAAAGTTGCAAAGCTCTATTCAAATCAAATCAGTATCCTGCAATCATTCAGCTTGAGCTTCCTTAATAAGAACATTGCGTGTTTATAAAATATGTATTGCGGATGCTGCCAAGTGAACTGGTTTGAAGACATATTACGTAATGTCTGCATCTATAAGTAGGATACGTTTATGGTATAATATATAAATAATAGAAAGATGACTTTTAGTAAGCGCTTTGAAATATATAGAAATTTCCATTCCGCTGCTTCGGTCAGATTTCAAATCGTTGCAGTAAATAACATTATAATACAGTTTGTTTCAAAACTGAACTTTCATCAAGATGATCAAAGGATAATTTGACAATTATTTAACGTTAACCACATAATATGTTTCCGTTACTTATTACTAAATGTAACGCGTTATGTAACAGCCTTGTTCAAATGTCATTATGTTAATTTTTTATTTCTTGTATTACAAATATTATAACCTTGAACCATCAAATCAATTGTTCGGCATTAACATAGACAGGGAGATACAAAACTCTTTAAACGAGCACCACTTCATGATTTACCATTCCATTTCTCTATAAAAAGAAATTTAGTAAACCTGTAAACAGCAAAATTGATCAGTAAAACATCACCAACAAATGCCCGTCGATCGTCCATCATTTACTCTAAATTGGCAATATATTCTCTTTTTTTGTATCTTTAAAATAAAACGTATTGGCACAAGCTGTTACAACAGAAACAGTCAGCAAGACCAGAATGATGACCTACTCCTTAACTTTAGTAATTTAAGCCTTAAATGACCATATTTACGATTTTTGTATTGTGTCAAATATCTAAACACCACGTTAGATAAGGGGGCATATAAAACAGTTAACAGTCATAATTGGTTGGAACATTTACTATCACGATACAATTCTTAAAGAAAAATAGAAAGTATGGTGTTTTTTTTTGGCTTGTGAGAGAGTTGTCTAATTATAGTTTTTATTATTACATTTTTCTTTTCCTTTTAATTTAGGTTTTCATACATACACTTCATTTGAACTTTTGTGCATGACAGTTGTCTCATCGGAAATCATACCACATCTTCTTATTTTATAGTCTTGTATACTAGTGTCGGTCTAACTTAGTAGTGATCAGAGAGTTGCAACGTAAGTTATGATGATCAGGTTTAACATACAAAGACTGATACTACTGTTTACTCATCATTACGTATTCATTTTTTTAGAATTATAAGTACAACGTCATTTTCTATGATGGTTTATTTGTCATATGGTATATTTATAGTACTATCAGGATACGACACCGATCAAAAGCCTTACTTACATCGATAGGGTCCTGTGTAGGTGTTATACTTGACATAATGGAATAAAACGCGAGCTTATTAATCAATTGGATAAAACCAACAGATTATAAGTGTCAAAAACGACGAATGTTTGATCGAAATTTCGTTTTTCTATTTAATATTTTATCATATTAATGACCTACGTCCTTACAAATTATGACTGGACAAATGATATCTGGTACTTAATGTGTCGGGTCTACAGAAAATGTTATCTTGCTGATGTATAGATTTTAACACAAATGTAGTTAAAATGGGCTGCCCTCTTGACAGGACAAATATTCTAAACCGAATTCCTATAAAACAATCGAGTACACAGACTTTACATGGATAAAACATAGTCCGATTTAAATTTGATCTTGATAAGTATTTTGGTATTTAAGTTGCACTCGAAAATATTTATTACGTAAAGAAAGGTCTCACTAGTCAAATATTTCAAAAAGCAAAATCAAAGTGGTGGACCCCAGGGGCACCAAGCACCCCACACACTTATGGTTGAGAAGTTGTGTTACATTACTTTGACTGCCGTTCCTCTTTGAAGGCAAGTTTTTCCTAGATGCCCCCTTTCAAACTCATGAATTTTGAAAATCAAGAACCTGCCATAAGAATAGTTAAGTGTAGAAAGCACTCACCAAGACTTATCAAAGTGTACAACAGGAATTGACAAATAATGTTAATAATACATAGCTTGCGACAAACTATCTACATATTACGGTAATTTAATATTTGATGTTAATCATTTTTATTATTATTGCTAGACTCGACGTTACAAAGCTTTGTACCAAACATCAAATGCTTGTTTTACAAACTTGGACAGCGGTATATACCAGCACAACATAAAAACAAACTTCATGAATCAGTTTGCAATCACTCGACTCGTCATAATAACACGAAGCAGAACGAAACAACTAACGTGAAGGCAAAAGGTATAGTGTTCCGATCTAAGAGTAATAGCATTTATAGAAATCAACCTTACTTAAAGCCTACTACAACTAATAAATCATGTTCTTTCAGCATAATGTATTAATTAGTACACATCCGACAGATTTAGCATAAAGACGTTCTGAAAAATCTTGGAAAATCACGACCTTACTTTAACTTACACAATCTTATTTATCCAATAAAGTGCAGATATTCAAAAAATCTTATACGCTTTATGCAACGGTTAAATATATACAACCACATTTATGTAAAACATGGATAGAACGGAGGTTTCCAGTACAAAGACCAAATTGAATACAGATAATCTTAAGAATCTGCTTAATAATAGTACATCACACACATATCATGGGTTTTACTATTAACAACTCTTTACAAATCGCCAAAACATGATTAATTTCAATAGCTATAAATGGATTCAAAGGATATTTTTGAAAATATTTACAGCAGAAAGACGAACAAAGCACTAACTTTGAGCAGATTGTGTCTTATGCCTCTAACATATCCATGATATCAGCTGTCATATCGACTTATTAAAATTAGTTTGAATATCTTAATGCATTAATTGCATTGTAGTAAAATGGAAAATCCTGTTGCATAACCGCGTAAGCTTACTCACTCATTTAAATATGAATCATGTTGTCATGAATTTTTCTGCGGTTAATAGCTAAACCGATTTTATGATCATCATTTAATCCCAAGTTTGTCTTCACTTCTCCGAATGGGTTTTTGCAATGACTTCTAAAAGTTTTGGCTCCAATTTCCAAGATGAAGGTTGGCATGCATACACAGTAAATTATAAAAAGTGTCTGCCACTTAAGGCAAATATCTGTTTGAAGTCTTCTTGTTAGAATTCAGCATTAGTTTGTTATTTTTTCGGTTTAAATTTAGTATTATTCATGCCTACTTGAAAGTTATAAATCTTTCCGTTTGGTCGCTTTGGTGAAAAGTTACACAATTGTTTTTATATTTTTATGTTTCGTGTTTATGTTTATGTTTTATTTTGTGTCCTTAAAAAACTTCTACTTGTTTGATTCATTATGTTCTTTTGAGATCTTTTGTTAGATCTTGCGATGCGCACGGGACTTCTCAGCAGACGACAAAAGTTGTCTCAGACCGTAGAGTAGCTTGTCTTAATAGGGTCAAGGTTGTTTTAGACCGTACAGTAATTTGTCTTAAGAGGGTCAAGATTGTTTCAGACCGTAGAGTAACTTGTCTTAAGAGGGTCAAAGTTGTCTCAGAACGCACAGTGAATTGTCAGTTGGGGTCACAGCTATCTTAGACTGTATATAACGACTAGTTCGTAGAGGGTCAAAGCTGTCTTTGCAGTTCCCTGTTATAACTCATGTATACTAGTATATATAACTATTCACTTGATTATGGGTGTTTCCAGAAGAAAAATTTGTTCAACTTCTGACGCACAATTATTTCCAATGTAATTCATCATCAGTAAAATTGTTATTGTAAAATTCAAGTTAAATGGCAATTCATTTATTCTCTCGTCACGCAAATTTTCATCTCAAATTGCCATGCAAGGTCAAAGCACAGCTTCCATTGCCATATATGGTAATAACGTTACACTTTGATAGTCTCTATTTACACTAACTTTCAATTTATTTTTGAACCTTTTATTATCGATTTTAATTTGGTTTGTTATACCTTTATTAGTTTACATGAGAAGATAAAGTTCCTTTCATTACCTACCTACAATTTCAGGTGAACAAACAAAAAAAGAAAGGTCATTTGTATTAAATTTACATTTCATAGATGATATACTTTACATAGAGAAATCTTAACTTTGCTGAGGTTTGATATTTAATTCATGCAATGCAAGTGATTAATATGGGCACACTATGTCTATGTTTTCGGTTATATAATTTAATTCAGTATGACCTGCCTAGGTATCGGGTATATTGTGATTCAGACACTTCTTTTTTTATACTTACGTTAAAATTCCACCTGCCCTTCTTATATATATAGTGAAAGCACTGGCTGTTTTTTTTTATTTTTTTGTTTTATATAAGAAGACTATTATTTAAAGAGTTGATTACAACGAAAAATAATACGTTTTCTGTGTTATTTCCTAAATATTTTGAAGAGTACAGAAATGAATTGAAATGGTTAATCCTGTTTTCTTTCCATTTTTTTTTTATTGGAGATTGACTTTAAGGTTTGGGCCATACACAAATGGGAAGTAGAAACACAGATAACTTTATGCCCTTGTCATTTTTATCATCATCAGTATGCTAATATATAGATGGTATACGTTTTGTAAAACTATCAAAGCTTTAATACTTCCATGATTAGACTAAACCCTTAATTAACGCGTTAACTTGCATCAAAATTTAATTATTGTTCATAATGCGATAAAAATAAAGTATAGGTGGAGAAGCTGATAGAGATTTTAATTTGTTGACCAATGTTAAATTGTAAATGTGAGGCAACAGTTGTTTATCGATGTTCAATTCACATACATGGATCAAGATGATACACATCAAGCTAAAATCCCAAATCAGGGGATTCGCTTGAACTTTATAAAAAGTGCGTCAACCGGTAACATTTTCATAATTATACATTAAATGGGTTTTTATTCCTACCCCAATCCAAAATAACGCTACTATTCAGAGGAAAGGTACAATTTTAAGAGTCAAGTTATAAATCATTCACATATATCACTTTTGTCATTTGAATTCGCCATGTGATTAGGGAATTTCCGATTTAATTTTCCTCTGAGTTCAGTATTTTTGTGATTTTTACTTTTTTTGATAGTAAGAATAAAATGGTTAACCTTCTCATATCTAATTTTAAGTCAAAGTATGATGGCCTTGTGACATTTCATTGTCGAGATATTTTATTATTATTTATTTACGACCTGCATACATTGATTTTATGCAATTGAATTTAAATTATTCATCCATGTATTTCCATAAATGTTACACCCATGATTTATCTTACCTAACATATTTTGAATTATATCGTACCTATAGATATCATTGATGCATAAAAGTGCAAAATAAGCAAAAATAAGATGATTTAAAGGTATCACACACCTTACAATATCATTTTCATGGATGTGTCAAATTTGTTAAAACTAAGCGAGTTTGAATAAAATATAAATATCAGATGGATGGCTTTAAGCCAACTGTCTCTAAGTTAACCGGTACTTTTTTCATTTTGAAAAAAACGTTGAAAAATGTGCAGAGCCATCATGAAGAGAAATAAAAATACCAAGTGACATATTACAAAGAACCTTCAAATATCGAGGTTTGCTTAGCTTTTTACAAGGTAGTTTTGGTTCTTTCCTGATTATCATTCTTTTTATAAAGGCCATGCTAATTATGTATCTAGAAAGGATGGATGAACGGACGAATTGGTGTCTGTGTATCATCCAGTGGCCAGTTAAATGCATATTCAGGATGAAAACATGATATTGTGACCCTACTTTGAGTGAGACCAACATGCTGAATCAGATGTGTAAACGTACTGGTTCACAAGGTAAAAAAATCTACTAGAATACATGGAACCCTACCCGAACACATTGTTAGTCTTTGGTTTAATACAACTAAATATCTAACCACGACCTCAAGATAGGGTTAAGAACTACTTTCACCAAGGCTTTTTAGAAGAACCCATCAACAAATTAATACTGGTCTTCGCTGTTTTATTTATTTCAAAGTAGTTATTTCGATAATAGGTTTGATTTGTATTTAATGATATTTTATATTGAGTAGAGAGGAAATTTGTTTCTAGTGGATCTGAACTGTCGGAAGGAAGTTCTATGAGTAATACAATATATCGTTCCGAAATGGCTTTTACATGAAAAAAGAACCAGCAAACTCATTAGCGTTGAAGCAAGAATTAATGAATTTGTAATACTGGAAAAATAAGCCGTATTCAAGTGTCAATGGAGTATCTGTTGTGTATCACTTCTGTCATACACCATTAATCACTATTTCCAGTCTAACTATTAATCAGACCAACAACAAAAAAAGAAAAAGGAGCAAAAATCATTGATTTGTGTATATCAATTATTTTTCATCTATACATGCAACAGTAGTATACCACTGTTTAAAACCACAAGAGGAAAACAACGAAACAACAGAATTCTATAACTTTAGAATATTCGTAATGTTTTGTTTGCTAGTGATACGTTTAGTACTAGTACAACATCATACAGCTTTAAACACCAAGTAATAAATACTATTTTATGTTAGTACTTTTACTGAGTCCCTATTGCTTGGTCAATTTATCTGAACACTTGTTAACAAAACATGTTTATTATGAAGTTCCTTTCATATAGATTTATAATGTTTGGAATTCTCAACAACATTTTTTTAATCAATCTGATTACGGATTTACACCCCTGCTTTCTATAATTCTATTCCCTACGCTAATTTGTTGGTTTTGCCTTCACCATCATATGTTTCGTGATATTAAATGTTAAACAACGTTCGCGTCTGTAGCTCATCGATGTACTGTCAGACAGAAAACGTTACTATTGATTTGGATGGAATGGAGTGTTATCTACAAAGAACCTAATGTCTTTACACCGTGATGCAACTAAGAATTCTATCGCACAGCTTATCTTATTATAATGATAAATAACGACGTAACGGAAGGAGACAAACCAATTATATAACAAGTTTCAAAATGATTATGTATCAAAGAACCTGATCGATGTCCGGTCTCTAATCAATAATCGTTCCTCAAATGGACGCCCAAACATGACGTCAGAATAAACTGGTATTCCAAATCGACGGCCGATCATATGGCACTCTTATCTACGTCTTCTTTTTAACATTTCATTCTCAATTTGACATTAACATTTTGCCTTCTCTGATCGACGTCAATTTTCCGGTATCATCGTAATAGCCTCTCAACTTTATTAAAAGAGGTCATTGATGGCTCCACAATTAAACAAGGTACAGTTCTCATGATTGATATGTCTAAGAGAAAGAACGATAAAAAGGAATAAACGTAACAGATCCAAACGTTCAGAGATTTTGAGCCGACACGCCGTTTTGTACGTAAATAACCAATGCAAATGAACAAAATAGTAACAGAAAACCTACAATGACCATAACACAACTATAACTTGGACTATCCGCGAGAGTTGTGGTGACCGTTCTGCGTCAATATTTCTTTGACCAATATACAGAATCAATAACCAGGCTATCAGCTGGATGTTTACAATGGAAGATGTCAAATTAAAGATGGTTATTTACAATGGAAGATGTCAAATTAAAGATGATTTGATGCATATGTGAAAAAAATCACAAGAAAGAACACAGAAAGGTCGATACAATATGCATGTAAGAAGTGCAACGGACCATCCTTTTCCAAATATAAGAGAAATAGACTGAAAAAAAATCCATATTGTTCATGTAAAAGGACGTCGTTGGTTGTTTTGTTGTTATTTACTGATGTTTGCCCTTTGCTTTTGATTTTGTTGAATATTGCTGCTTTCCCTTCCGGATAACCTGAGATCATCCCCAGTTTTTGGTGGGGTTCGTGTTGCTCAATCTAATTTTCTTTGTTGTTTCCTGTGTACTATTATTTGTCTGTTTGTCTTCTTTCATTTTTAGCCATGGCGTTGTCAGTTAATTTTCTATTTATGAGTTTAATTGTTCCTCTAGTATCTTTCGCCCCTCTTTAATTAAGAGATGCTGTGTTGTGATTTGAGGAACTGACATCGATTACAGACCGGACGTCGATACGAGTCAAACAGATATTTAGAAAAGTAAAATAAACACACTTCGATTTGCGGATAAAACAATGACCAAAAGAGGAAAAAATAAACGGTATACAAAAAACACAATCAACAACAAAACAACGATAAACTGATAATGTAACTAGAGAGACGCGATACGCATTTTATGTAGGCGACATGACTCGGTACTAAAAGATAGTACTTCCCCAATGAGTTTATACACATCGCTCACAGGGTATCTTTGTTTACTTTCTATACAGCGTTCAAGATAACTGTCATCCCTTAAGCAGACTCATCAAACATAGACCGAAATATAAATTATTTCGTACAATGTTTGTTGAATTTTGAAACTCTAACCAATTTCTATTACTGTGCTATTTTACCAAGTGAACTGTGAGACATGCAAGTACAAATCAGTCCTTTTAGCCTGAAAATGTTAGTGGCATCGCTTAATAAACGTTTTTAAACGTAACGGGAGGCAATGAATCATATGTCATATACATTTAAGGATTACGAGTGCACGCGTCCATGTGTAACTTTTACAAATGAAAATGGGTATACGATGTAAATGATGTCCCTTTGATCTGAGAAAATATATACTATTGAAATTTGTTCAATTAGATATACATGTATGTCCGTACAATTGAGTATATTGCATCATTTTGTCGAAGTAATGGGTTAATTTGCATACTTAAAACGGCCATTTTACGCTCATTCCGAAAAACAATATATTCAACAGCCGGAAACAATGTAACATTTAAACACATACTTATTTTCGGAAGTAATATACAAATGCAAACGTTTATTGCTTATTTAATGTAATATACTTTAAAAGTCAAACATTTCAAATTCGATTTAAATAGTAATGCATTTCCTGTTTTGAATATGTAATTCCACGGTCACACTCATCATTCGCTTTTTCAAAACTAATTATGTTTGTGATCATTTGAGAGTAGCTACATCGGAGACTTGTCGGTTGGTGGAGTAAACCAGTATTTTTTTAGTTTAGTAATTATGGTTGAAGAACTCAATACTCTAAAAACCGAATGCTCGAAATCAAAAGATACAATAATCAAGTATTTCTTTATCCTTCTATTTTTTGGGGTTCTTTTTACGCCTATTTGTAAATGTCTTTTTTGTAAATTTTATTTTGGTGATAGAGTAAGATGTTAATAAAACAAGTTGTATTTTCATGGCTGGTTTTATCATGTTTGTGTTGAATGTAAAGGATGTTTCCCGAACGAAATTATTATTAGAGGAGAAAGGCATTGATATTACTGTTAGACAGTAAATATCAATTAAATGGATTGCTCGACATGGGTGTGCCCCACAGTGAATGATTTGCTTCAAATCTCCGGAGAATTAACTATAGATTAAAATCTATTTTAGAATATTTTTTTGTGTAATGATCGGAATAACCAGTGACCTAATCAAGGCTTTGGTGAGCAATATAATCAGGAAAATGCTCTTTGAAATTACGTAATGGTAAATCGAAATGATTGCAGAAACCGTCAAAATGCTTCTCAGATAATAGTAGTTAAACGGCCATGGATCAGATGAGGGGACACTTTAAAACCCTTACCCAATTAAGTCGGCTTCATATCTTGACTTACATCTAAAAATTGACAATGAGGGTCGGTTGAAGACAAAACTTTACGACAAAAGAGATGATTTCAGCTTTCCAATTGCTAACTTTCCATTTCTAAGTAGCAACATTCCAGCAGCACCTGCATACGGGGTATATATCTCCCAATTTATACGATATTCCCGTGCTTGCATTTCCTATCATGATTTTCTTGATAGAGGTTTACTGCTCACAAGGAAGCTATTAAACCAAGAATTCCAAATGGTGAAGTTGAAATCATCCCTTCGAAAATTTTACGGACGCCATCACGAGTTGGTTGACCGTTATGGAATGACCGTTTCAAAAATGATATCGGATATGTTCCTTACGTCGTAACTACAATCCCCTTCCCTATCATGAATTTGAGCTACCGAATTAGACTATTTACCGGATTTGTAATCACATAAGTAACGAGACGGGTGCCGCATGTGGAGCAGGATCTGCTTACCCTTCCGGAGCACCTGAGATCACCCCTAGTTTTTGGTGGGGTTCGTGTTGTTTATTCTTTAGTTTTCTATGTTGTGTCATGTGTACTATTGTTTTTCTGTTTGTCTTTTTCATTTTCAGCCATGGCGTTGTCAGTTTGTTTTAGATTTACGAGTTTGACTGTCCCTTTTGTATCTTTCATCCCCTTTTTATAAAACTGACTTCGATGTGAAACAAAAGAATAACTGTTTCATACAAATTTACGGCCTACTGTAGAAGTAATATAAAAACAACGATTGAATATATTTCTCGCTATATATGGACAACAATTATTATGATTTTAGCAACTCACAAACCGTTTATACAAATAGAGAAACAGAAACGGACATGTTTAACAGAAGATACCCTAATTTGAAGTTTTTAAAAACTTTGGCGGATACTGACAAATCACTTATAGATTAACTTAATTTGTGACCATATACATTAAAAGCAAATAAAACAAAGTGTACTGTAGAGTCCTTGTTATGTATGAATAAGCAACACAGTACGCATATTGTCTTATGCCTGCATTACAGTCTTTTTTCCAAAAAATCCTAGTGAAAGTGCAATTTATATTAATTTTCTTTGTCACTTGCATTAATCTAAGCTGTTATTGTGAAATACCAGTCGGAAATAAATGACACACTAATTACTCATTATTTGACCTGAAGCCTCTACTTGTAGTTCTGATGAGTCTGCAGCACCGGATACAATCAATACAGCTGCATCAGATCTAGGAACAATTGTTTCCAGATCTTCTAAACGGGTAAAGAAAGAAAAACAGAAAATAAAGATCATTGGAGGAATAAAAAGGGGGAGACGATATAAAAAATAACAGTTATATGAAACATCGTGCTACAACTACCGATACGACCCGAACCCTAACCCAAAATTTTAAAATAAGCAGAGAATAGTAAGATGGAGGCAACGAGTCGTATCATATGCATTTACAGAATACAAGTGTTCGCAGCCAGGTGTACCTTTTACAAATGAAAACGGGTATACGATGGAAATGATGTCCCTTTGATCTGAGAAAATTTATACTTTTGAAATTTGTTCAATTAAATATACATATATATGATATATATTTTCGTGCAACTGAGTACATCATTTTGTCGAAATAATTGGGTAATTTGCATACATAAAATGACCAGTTTACGCTCTTTCCGAAAAAACAATATATGCAACCACCGGAAACAATGTAACATTTAAACACACACTTATTTTCGGAAGTTATATACAAATGCCAACGTTTATTGCTAAACTAATGTAATATATTTAAAAGTCAAACATTTAAAATAAGTTTTAAATTATTTATGCAGATCCTGTTTTGAATAAGTAATTCCACAGTCGAACTCATCATTCGCTTTTTTTTAAAACTAATAATGTTTGTAATTATTTGAGAGAAGCTTCATAGGAAACTTGTCTATTATAAAAGCAAACTAGTTTTTCTTCAGTTTTGGTAATTGAGGTTAAAGGACTCAGTACTCCACAACCGAATGGTTGTCATATGGGTCAAAAGCAAAACACAACTAAAAATTTCATTATCATCTTTTTTTTGTGCTTTAACCAGAATAAACTGCTACTAGTATTTATAAGTGCATTTTATCAATTTTATTTGGTGATAGAGTAAGAGGGTTGTAAAAACCAGTTGTATTTTCATTGCTGTTTGTTTATGTCGGTCTTGGATTAAATTTGGTTCTTTCTCCAGTGTTAGTTGTATATGAGGAATTATTCCCAGAAAGTTAAATATCCATTAAACGGATTGCTCGACACGGATGTGCCCCACAGTGAATAATTTGTTTCAAATCTCTGGAGAAACAACTGTAGATTATAATCTATTTTAGAATGTTTTTCTATGTTTCGTGTAATGTTCGGAATAACTAGTGATTCGAGGCTTTGATAAGCACTTTACCCAGGAAAATTATGTAATTGTCAACAAAAAATATTGCAGAAACTGTTCTGTTTCAATTTGTATTCATACATGCTGTATGATTGCATTTTATAATATCAGATTTTTAAAAATGTTTCTCCGATAATAACTATCAAAATAGCATAGTTCCAAATATACAAACATACATAGCTGACATCAATGAAAAACAAAAGATTAAATATGCAAATATACGGCTTGTAGTAGTGAAAATCGCTGCATTTGAATATACTGCTAGATATACATGCCCAGCAATTGATATTTATTTCACAAACCGGTTACAAACGAGAATGTTGGAAATTTACAGAAACAAATTCAACAGAAGAGGCACTGATTTGAAATTACCATAACATTGTGTTTGGTCTTTAACGGATACTGACCAATCACCAATAGTTCAATTTCAAATTTGTAACCATCTCTACTTAATTTTTAGAAATTTACATATGACGTTAGTTTTTGAGGCGTTGATACATTCGTGAGACTAACAGTTTGTTATTCTTTTATGCTGTTTTTAGGTTTTCGAGGTTATTCTTTGGTGGCAGCAGGACACATCGCCCCACTGTTAAAACACCAAATCGACCCACCTTTTTACCAACTCGCCCCACTTTAAAACAAAATCGTCATTATGACGAAATGTCCTTTTTTTATTTATGAATTTCTATCTCTTGAGTGTTTTTGCGTTTAGGTGTACTGTATTCCTGTTATTTAATGTTGTCATTTTGGTGTTATATTCAACACTTACATAAAGCGCGAGGTTTGGCTAGCAAAAAAAAAAGTTCTACCTCCCCCCATTTTCTTAAAAGTCCTGTACCAAGTCAGGAATAAGGCAGTTGTCATCTAATAGTTCGTTTCAATGTATGTTATATTGTTATTTGTTTTTGTTGCACTTCAGTGTTTTTGTTGTTTCGTTGTTTTCCATCAATAGTTGATAGGTTTCCCTCGGTTTTAGTTTGTTATCCGGATTTATTTTCTCTCTATCTATTTATGGCTTCTGAATAGCAGTAAACTACTATTGCCTTTATTTTTTTAACCATATACATTAAAGAATATAACACAGTACTAGTATACTGTTATTTTCTTGCTATTTTTGGACAGGTAAAACAAGTACTTGTATTGTCTTGTGCCATCATCACAGTCTCTCTTTTTTTTTTTTTTTTTATCATATTCGAGTTATAGCTTTAGATTCAATTCATATCAATCATCTTCGTCAAATGCATCGTTGTAAGCAGTTATTATGAAAATAGCAGTCGAAATATTTGACATTCTAATTTCTCTTTATTTGACCCGAAGCCTCTATTGATGAGTCTGCAGCACCGGATACAATCAATACAGCTGCACCTGATTTTTAGACAATTGTATTCAGATCACTGCTGCATCTGATTAATAGGCAATTGTCTCCAGATCTCCGCTGCATCTGATTAATAGACAATTGTCTTCAGAATTTCCTAACGGGAATATAAGGGAAACTGAAAATTAAGTTTTATCGTAAAGATCATTGGTTGAATAAAAAGGGAAAATTGATAACAAAGGTTATAATTTTATAAAACATCGTTCATCATAGAAAGACACGCATTGGTATAGTCAATAGAAGAAAGTCTCGCACAATAACCAAGACGACCCGATTTTGTCTTGTAACCGATTGAACTCGAGTAGTTTGCAAAGAACGCCGTGCCTGCTTCACCAGTGTAACTGTTGTGTGGCTCATTACCATTATGTAAGACCGCAGTGATATCTAGCATTCTGTAATAACAAGAACAAAGCAAAACAAAATTATCTGTTACAAGTCCAGTTACTCCAAAACGATCAGCCAACTCACTCGGCTCATTCCTGTGTCAAGGTTTGTCTTTAATTTTCATTGAGAAAACATTTTTGCTTCTTGTCGGTGGCCTCACATTGTTTCACTTTAAGATGGAAAAGTACCAATAAAAGCATTGTTCCTTGCTTTGTGTTTTTTTGATGTGTGTGTAGTGAATTTGAGGCCTGCATTCTCTAAAGATAAGGTTCTTAAACTTTTTAAAGCGACAACATCAACCTGGTTTGATAATTCCTTACTTTTCTTTTGTTTTCGACTACTAAGTTATTGTGTTATAATGAATTAGAAAACAACGTCTCTTAACGGAATAATTAAAAAAATGTAGTGCACGAGTTAGGTTAGTACAGTTAATGAAATATCTAAATTTGATACTTATCTTCATATTTTTTGCCTGAGCATTTATTGGAGAATATATATAGTAGGTATTTCAATCATATAGATGTTAGTCGAGGTAATGTTTCAACAATATATCGTAAGAAATATTCTTTAAAATAGAAAATTGATTTTTCTGGAACTTCTTATTAAGTCAAAAGAAATCGCATAATTACATTGTCTTGATGTTCATAAAAGAATTTACAATATGATGTAAAGTTCTATCTTTAACGAGTCCATCAATAGTTACTGCATTATAGATGAGAATTTGCGGCGAAAACGATTTGTTGTGCATTCCAAACATCATTGATAGAAAATAACTTTCAACAATGTTTTACTATTTAAAATTAATAATGTTGCAATGCAAAATTACTCTCCAAATTTTCAAAGTATTATACAAAAACTTGAAAATGATAAGACACATTACAAATATTTCAAAAAGATATGCATGCGTTTCATCTAATGTGACAAAAATATATGCTTCTAAAAGCAACTGAATGAATTAACGTAGTTGTCATGTTGCTTCCCTTTGACATAGATATGTTTAACTCTGGTTGTAGAGCGTTCTTAGTGTGCAAGGATCACAGGCCAACCCCTCTGTCTTTGAAATGTTGTTGCTCATAGCAAATATCAATCGGGTGATATCAGCTGCCGTGGATGCCAATTACAAAGAAAGGAGAGCGGGTTGTTGCTTCGAAAAATCAAACATAAATGTGCTAATGATCGTATGGAATGGTTGTGATGATGTCTTATAAAAGTTCAAAGAAATTAGTCTAACCGAATCATAAGTACATCATATCCTTTCGCAAAACCACGGTAGTTAAATATCCATTTACATCATTCAACAAAGGGTGAAGTTTTTTATTCATTCATGTGTCCTCGGTTCGTTCCATGGTTGTATAATAAAAATGTAAATGAAAAGTAATGTCATACTGTAATGAACAAACAGCATAGATGTCTATGCGGTATGGGCTTTGCTCATTGTTGAAGGCCGTACGGTGACCTATAGTTGTTAATGTTTGTGTCTTTTTGGTCTTTTGTGGATAGTTGTCTCATTGGCAATCATACATCTTCTTTTTTTTATAAAGAGTCAGTACTTTATCTGCATAGTTTTCCTAAAAAAAAAGAGAAGAAAATATCGAACTAGGAAAAAAAAGAAATAAAGTCCCTAATTAAATGGCAAAATCAAGAGCTCAAACATATTAAAAGAAATAGTTATCTATGTGTTCAAAGAGGTAAAACAAATATTACATCGTTCACGTATCACTTCTAACAGTTTATCATTAGAAGATACACTGGCTGTACTACATATTCCAAAGATCGACCCTGTCAGACAGTTATTCCACTCTCTGCATAAAAAAATAACATCTAAAACTTATCTTGTATTAAATCAATAATCCAAGACTTCCTCATACATAACAAAATACTGTTTTATTTATGTATTTTCCGTTACGATATTGACTTTATAGATAGAAGATATTGATCATCATTAAGGATGTATGCCCAAAACGGAATAATGTATTTAGACATACTACAGTGATCGTCTTGTCATTTTTTATAATTAAATGATGCATACATCAATATGCATTTTTTAAGCTGGCGGATGAAGTTATAAAATAACTTTATTGATATTATTTATTGATTAATCTTTGATTGTTTATTCAAAACAGTCGGTGGCAAATAGTCCACGATAAAAATAATGAATAAAGTATCAAAACAATAGACATCATCAAATTGGGTCAAGACATGGACCTACAATGGGAAAAGTTGAATGACCGGTATATCCATTGCATACAGTGGGTCGCCCGGAAATGTTATTGCGTGCAATTAGTATAAGTTATACAGGAATATTTGTTTACAAAATTATATCCATACCACTGTAATTTTAGATTCCAAAACTGATGTGAATGTTTTAACAAAAGTTGACAGAGTTCAATGTCGAACTTGCTGCTATTTATGAATATTCCATTCGTCATCCGTCAGCAACACATGTATACCATAAATTGAATTGTGCACCAAACATTATTGACCTATTATATTTTACTTTTGCGACAAATCTACACTAACTAAATGTTAAAGGTGATGCTGCGATAGGTAAGGACCATCTGACATATGCCGAATAAAATAATGAAAAACAAATTCAGTTGAGTCTGAGATGCCGAATTTTAGTCTTAATTTCCAAAATTTGTATTGAAAAGAAGCAAATTGTTACATCCAAGAAATTATCCCAAACTTTCACATTGACTATATTCTACTTGACCAAATATCATATATATAACTTATAAAACCAATTTTGAGACCATATGTAAGTGCGTCTGAGGTGTTACAGTACTTTAACGTTTCGATATAATACAGTAGTTATTAATGGTTGCTGTATATAATATTGTTAAATGTGTTTGCTCATTGTTGAAGGCTGTGTGGTGACATAAATTTATGGTTGCTTAAAATAACGTCATTCGTTCCTATGAGAAAATTGACGTATTGGCAATCATATCGTCTTATTTGGATATTGACAAAATCAGGACATTATATGACCTAATCGTCATATAACGTGATCAGGTCTGAACTTTTCTGTACAATACAATACGATGGTGTCAATCATGTGCTGTCTAGACTTGTCAGATTATTTCAAATTAGGGTCGAGTAAAAGTTTTCTATGTTCATTAAAGGTGCGACTTACATGAAGTTAAGTGTGTATATTTAGATATGTTCGCACACAACACTGCCCATAAGACAGTTACTACAGTAAACAGAACCTTTCATGTTAAAGGTTACATAGCGACAGGACAGGAATTTTTTGACATATGTCAGATCGACATATGCCCCATTCAACAGGGTTTGCTCATCTTTTTAAGTTCCGTTTATTTTTGTGATACTAGTATGCGCTGTACCGTCTTTGGTTTTCCTTACATTTGAAGAACCCCTAGCATGAATTCGTTATGTTTTTCTTATGTCCATTAGGTAAATCTTATTGACTTGTCTTACATACTACCGACACCTGGAAAGAGGAATAGAACGAAACTTGTTGTTATAAACGCTGCTGAATGCAAAAAAACGGAAGCCTGTTTACGTATTAAAAGCCGTTTAACATATTTTGTTTGCCAGATAAAAAGAAGATTTTAAATCAAATTTCTAAATGATTGGCCACAAGGCTGGTGAACTGACTGCTACACCAAACATCGCGGTAAAATTTCTGATTTTATTCCTGCTTTTTGCTACTTGTTTATTTATTACATGTTTCACTTTATACACATACAATTGCTTTCTGCTAATGCCTTACATTCTAATCTGGTGAAACCCCATTGCTTAGTAATAAAACTAAATTACGAACCATTATGTCTCTGTTAATATCAAAGGAAATTTAGCGTTTTGTGTTGCTAGTTTAATTCAGCATGTTAATATATTAAAAAATCGAACTTTTATGCATGCAATATTTAATGACTCTTACTTTCGGAATTCTTAAACATTTGGAATGACTCACTATTGAAACACTGTTTTTTCTATCCATTTATCAGTTTTCGAATATTATAATTTTAAGTCAATAATCGGTTGCTACTTGCGTCTTTTAAGTGAACCCTGTAACAAAATAGTTATAACTTAAGAAAAAGGCAATGGTCTGATTTAGTCCATTCTGAGTGTGACCCAAATAAAAACTCATCATGATTTCAAACGATTTATAATAATACTGTATTGCAGTGTTGAAGAGTGTTCCTTGTGTTACATATACAACATTTCAAACGCAAACAATATAATCGTCAACTAGAGAACAACGTATTTTTAAAACTTCAACACAGATCGGTTTGTATCTACCAGTAATTACACGAAGCTTTCCTTGTAAAATCAATAGTAACATCGCTAAAAAGTTATAACAGCACATCACTCTGTGTCACTGGTTATTAACACCATATTCATCATGTTGGCATTCAAGTTTGGATAACAGAAAGTTGATTTAGGGAGAAATGCTGAAAAATATTAATATCTCAATAATTTCATTACTTGCAATGCCTGAAAACGCACAATTATACTATACAAAATTGTATCATAACGTACTTGATATTTATACACACTCAGATCAGTTGTTGTCAAAACGATGAAGAGTTGAATGTAAGCGGACAGAAATAACATGTTATAGTTTTATAGTGTTGCACATAATAAAATCTCGTTTAACTATACAACTAAACAAGAAATTAATGAATAGTTACAAATACAGAAAAAAAGTGACATATCACAAACTAGAACTAAACGATTACCGAACCGAATATACTGAAGATAAGATTAATGTATATATTGGTACACTATTGAAGGAATCCATATAGGTTGTACGCGAACAACATCGAAATTAAACGAATAATCTGTGGAGGTATTATGTATGATACACAATCCTTATCCACTTGAAGTATTGAGAAGAAAACAGCACAAATTGGACAACATTTCAATTGCATAAAACATTGAATTAAATGGTAGACGCTAAAATAAGAATTAGAAAATACTGCTAAAAAATACATCAGCTTAACCTGGATACGGCATAAATCTACTCTATAACTGTAGATAAATCGAAAGTGAGGCCTGCTCCTGTGCACCTTCACGCCTCACTGCGGGTATCACCAACTCCTCAGTGGAGATTATCATTATTGAGTTAAAGTCAGGACAAAAAGGTTGCATACTATCATTGTATATATGCACAATGGGTGTACAGCATCACTGACCCGTATCAAAGGACCACTCTGAACATATTGCATTGCATTTGCATGATTTTAAGAAAACATTAAGCAGTAATTCAATCGTATAGCAGATAGTTATCAAAGGTACCAGGATTATAATTTAGTAATTTAGAAATAGTGTTCATTAAAAGAGAGAAGAAAGATACCAAAGAGAAATTTAAACTCATTGGTCGAAATAAAAAAAACTGACAACAGAACAATCAAAAGACAAACAACAGTTTACAAAACACAACATAGAAAACCAGAGATTGAGCAACACAATTCGCTCCGAAAACGAGTAGACATTCTATTTACCTATGAATATGTCAGTTTGCATGCCATTCATACATGCTTTTTATAGCTTGATCATCGACCTCACAAGATCGTTTATGCATGCATGTCAAATAAACTTCGGAATATCTGCATAAATTTTACATTCAAAAGAGATTTTCACAGTATGCATTCAGGTGAAATTACAGGTAAAGTGACGTTTTTAAATCCGTTATACAGCTGAAAACTTGTTATCTGCATTGATTTATATTTTATTAACTTGCTGCATCGACACATTTTTATTCATATGAGCTTAAGGTTGTGCATTGGATAAGAAACAAGACAAGTCAGCTGTACATCATGAACATTGACATGGAATATTGCATTAGTCATTTATAAGTTCTTCACGGTTAGGTCTTTTTAATCATGGAGAGATTGGATATGAATAGTCAAATATTGCGTAGGCGAACTAATGTGATACAGTCAATTGCATTCCATATAATATATAAATTGAATGTGACCAGGTTTTGAAAGTATATTGTAATTTATACCCGCATTGCTATGGTTTCTTTATTTGAATGAGATGAGTGAACACTTAAATATACTCATCGTAGATAGCAGTATTACAATTGTGAACGCAATTCGACTGTTTCGTCTATACAAAATTTTCATCAGTGACACAAAGTCGAAAAAATAATTAAACACAAAATCATATCGATTTCGTACGACTCATATGATTTACTTGGGTATAAAAAATAATGCCATCTTTGGATTTCTTTTTCCGAAGCTAGAAACCCTTGGGGCTTCTCTTTGGCTGCGTGGGATGTATAAATATGCAGGTGTTGCATAAGTTTAGACAGTTACGTTTGTAGTATATGTAACTTGTAACATCTTATTTATTGGAGATGACACATAGTATGTACATCTATTTGGTTCATAATTAGTACAAATGTATCATGCTTTAAAAAAAATGTTGGTATCTGTTATAGGTTGTGAATGATATTAAACTTTTTATTTGTGGTATATATTAGAAGTTGTGCATAATATCGAACTTTGCCTTGATGGTATCTTTTAGTGGTGGTGCATGCTATCCAACATTTTTCGGTGGTATCGTTTAGAGGTGGTTCATAATATTAAACTTTTTGTTTGTGGTTTCTCTTACTCGGAGATGGTGCATGATACCAAACTTTTCTTTGGTGGTATCTTTTAGAAGTGATGCATGATATCAGACTTTGTCTTAGTGGTATCTTTTATAGGTGATGCATGATATTAAACGTTTTTTTGGTGGTATCTATTAGAGGGGTGCCTTTTTGAATGATATCTTTTTTTGGTGGTTTATAATATCAAACTTTTTTGGGTGGTATCTTTTACTCGGAGGTGGTGTATGTTATCAAACTTTTCATTGGGGATATCTGTTAGAGCTGTTGCATGATAGCAAACTGTTTTCAGTGGTATCTTTTAGAGGTGATGCATGATATCAAACTTTGAAATGATGGTGCATGTAATTAAACTTTTAAATGGTGGTATCTTTTTTCAGTGGTATCTTTTAGAGGTGATGCATGATATCAAACTTTGAAATGATGGTACATGATATTAAACTTTTAAATGGTGGTATCTTTTTTCAGTGGTAACTTTTAGAGGTGATGCATGATATCAAACTTTGAAATGGTGGTGCATGATATTAAACTTTTAAATGGTGGTATCTTTTTTCAGTTGTACCTGTTAGAGGTGGTGCATGCTATCAAACTTATGTTCGGTGGTATCTATTACTCGGAGGAGGTTCATGATATCAAACTTATTTTCGGTGGTATCTTTTACTCGGAGGAGGTACATGATATGAACTTTTCCTTAGTGGTATCTATCAGAGGTGGTGCATGAGATCAATCTTTTTATTGGTGGTATCTTTTAGAAGTGGAACATGATATTAAACTTTTTATTATTGACATTTACCAGTGTGTGTGTTACATTTAAATGTTGTGTTTCTGTTGTGTCGTAGTTCTCCTATATTTGATACGTTTCCCTCAGTTTTAGTTTGTAACCCGGATTCGTTTTTTCTCTATCGATTTATGAATATCGAACAGCGGTATACTACTGTTGCCTTTATTTATTCATGGTAGAAGGCTGTTTTCACTCTGGTATTCTTAAGAGATGGAACACGGTATAGTTATCAACATTCACCAGAGTGTGTACTATTTCTAACTTTCTTGTTTAATTATTTAGGCATCGCGGTCTACTGATGTATTTAAAAATGTACATGTAATTTTGCTATTAACAATGATACGCTATAATAAACAAAAGAACAATTTAAACAATTCTCTTTACTACAAAGCCCTTGTAAAACAAAATAACAAATTCAAGGTCGTAAGATTATGTGCATAACATAAAAGAGAATAATTATAATATTACCATTGCATATTTCATGCATTTAAAGTTAGCATATTTTGTCTTTTTGTAATGAGGAATCGTTGTGATAAAGTAAATTATTATTGAATGATTAAATTTGCTCTAGATCCACCTACGTATTAAGGGATTGTACAAGGATACATATAAGTAGTTTGCAGTATACCTAATTGTATGTTTAAAGGGACTCATTATAATTTGATAAAACTGCAGTTTCTGTTTGCAAAGGCGTATACTCTTAGTGCATGGAAGTCAAATTTGAACTGATAAAATTTAAGCTGAACCCATTTAAGGGAGTTTTCTGGGGATTACATAATTACTTACTAAAATTTTCTTTAAAAAATGCCATATATCATACCTCGTATTTGTACAAATGGATGTTTCTTGATAATCAGATTATGCAACATATTAAGATAATAAATTAATGTACAAAACTCACATTAAAAACAGATTATGAAATAAGAAGCCATGACTCATTTTGCTTTAATTATCCTCTACCAGGTTTTTACGGCTACAATGCATGCAAGGAAATGTGCAAGCTACCATAGACCAACTCGACTATATGTTATAGTAAATTCGTGCGCTTATTCAAAAGTTGCAAAGATTTAAATAATTCATTTTACCATTGATAGCTTAGTAACATCTTCTGTTAGATTCATAACTTTCAAACATTTTTCATCTGAGCGTCGCTAGTAAGTCCTGCGTGGACGTGGCGCGCAGCTGGCGTATTAAATGGAGGTTTCAAAACTCACCCTATGTGACCGAACACTTATTCTTATAGGAGTAATCTCCCCGTGTCCCCTTTTTCTTGTTATCGCTATATCTCTATGACCGTAAAAGATTTTTACAAACTGTTTTCACCAAATTGTTCGTCTACTCTTAAGAATGATTTGTTTTATTTGACTGAGGTGATCAGAAGACATCTTATGGGAGTTATTTCCCTTTGAAAATTTAAAATAAACAATATGTTGGGTTAATTCATACGGTAGAAGTTGGTAGAGGCCTACAGTCTTTGATATGAAGTCCTTGATCCATATAAAGTAAATTGAGGTCAAGGTCAAAGGTCAAGGTCATGTTATAAAGTTTGAATTTTGCTTGTTATCGTTATTCAAAAGAAACTGTAACTGTTAATGATATGATATATTTGCAAAATCACTGTTTATAATACGGCGCAACTTCAACTTATTCAGTCGAAGTGTTTTTGTTAACCCTTATAGGAGTTTTCTCCCCTTATGTATTTGAAATCATTATTTCTCCACAACCATACAAGTGATCGGACCTTCTAATTTGAGTTCACTGACCCATGACCTTGAAATTGAGGTCAATGTCAAAGGTCAAGGTCATGTTACAAATTTGGAATTTTGCTTGTTATCGTTATTCAAAAGAAACTGTAACTGTTAATGATATGATATATTTGCAAAATCACTGTTTATAATACGGCGCAACTTCAACCTATTTAAGTCGAAGTGTTTTGGTTAACCCTTTTAGGAGTTTTCTCCCCTTTTGTATTTGAAATCATTATTTCTCCACAACCATACAAGTGATTGACCTGGGGCCTTCCTATTTGAGTTCACTGACCTATGACCTTGAATTTGAGGTCAAGGTTGAAGGTCAAGGTCATATTCTAAATTTTGGAATTTGCTAGTAATCTATATTCAAAAGAAAATGTAACAGTTAATGATACGATGTGTTTGCCAAATTACTGTTTACAACAAGGGGCAACTTCAACCCATTTAAGTCGAAGTGTTTTGGTCAACCCTTTTATGAGTTTTCTCCCCTTTTGTATTTGAAATCGATATTTCTCTACAATCATACAAGTGATTGATCTGGGGTCTTTTGATTTGAGATTACTGACCTATGACCTTGAAATTAAGGTCAAGGTCAAAGGTCAACTTGACGTTCTAGATTTTGACCTTTGCTTTAAATTTGTTTTTGTTCATTATAAAACAATTAAGTCTTCTGCATATACCTATTAATCTTATTTTTCTATATCAGTTGAGGTACCAAATAACATCAACAAGGAGTGACCCTTTCTAGCATCTTTTTTTAAATTTCATTCTCATTATCGAGGTGGAAAGACCTTCAATTGTTCTCTGAAGAATTGGTTTTTAATTTGTTTTGTAATTCTGTCATGTAATGTTGTCATTTTAATATTATAATTAACACTGACATTCAGGCGGGAGGTTTGACATGCCACAAAACAAGGTTCAACCTATAATTTTTTTTAAAAGTGCCTTGTACAAAGTCAGGAAATTGGCCATTCTTATATTATAGTTCGTTGCTGTGTGTGTTACATTTTAATGTTGTGTTTCTGTTGTGTCGTAGTTCTCTGATATTTGATAAGTTTCCCTCAGTTTTAGTTTGTAACCGGATTTGTTTTTTCTCTATCGATTTATGAATTTCGAACATCGGTATACTACTGTTGCCTTTATTTACCCATCAATATACAAAATTGTAACAATTTCTTGTATAAACCCTGATATTTACCCCCAGTTTAATATACATGCGTCTACGAACATAATTGGCTAGCTGATGTCATGATATAAATCATCCAGTGATATTAATGCATTTAAACTGTATATTATTGCATGGAATAGTCTATGACATGTCAATTTCACCAGTATGCTTATATCAGTTTTAATATGTTTAGCTCTGTGAAATGAGGGGTCGTAGTAAATACTAAAACAAGCACACTGTTTTGTGATTTGAAAAAGGTGTTCCTTTTGTTACTTAGCTTCAAATATCGGCAGTTATGGAAAGCATGAGCTTCTATTTCATATAAATCATTTAAATTATCAAAGGAGCCGTTAAAAAGTGTATTCCCTTAACATACTTACCTATTTTAGATACTTATAAACAAGGAGCTATTTCGGCACGCTGTAATTGATATGAACTGCATACGAAGGTGCAAAGATAACAACCGATAGGGTCATGGATCCTACTTGTGATAGTTGTGGGTATTTAAAATTAAACTTTTTGTGAAGGCTTGGTTATAAATTATCAAATAACGATGCATCCTGTAGGCGTCTTCAAATAGTTTTTTCTAAACATTAAAGGAATTTGAATGTTTTTTTCAAAAAATATATGTCTCTTTAAATTTTATTTCATGTTTTCTATGTTTTGCAAACCATAATAAAACGAACGCGTTTTTCTAATACATAAAATTGAGAAAGGAAATGGGGAATGTTTCAAAGCGACAACAACCCGACCATAGAGTAGACAACAACCGAAGGCCACCAATGGGTCTAATGCATGTATATATTTAAACGACATCATACACATTCTACTGATATCTCCCACAATGTGCTTAGTAAAGCTGATATGCATGTAGGAGGATTCCAGTGTAACACCCGAACATTCATTCTTGAATTTATAATCGTTATTGTATTATATACAGATATAAGTATATGTTTTTTTGGTGAGTCAAACAGGCATGTGTTTATGGTTGTCAATTTAAAATGTAAAACTGTCCAGCATGATAAACACTGATTAAAAAAGGTTTAGAGACCAGACGAAATGGTTGATTTACATATTGCATACTAGTGCCTATAACAAAAGAAAACAATCACTAGTCATAACAATTTGTAAATTAACGTGTTTCTTTTTTTATCTGTAAGTAGATCTCTTTCAAACCGAGTTCAAATCTTTTTTAAAACACCGCTTCTAAACGGAAATCATTAAATATGTTATATCATATTTTCTTTTGCTAAACTCTTTTGTTTTTTGTACTCATGACCTTTAAGAGTGTAACTTTTCGTAACACAGCTCTATCCGCGCCTATTGTATGTAACATTTGTTGTATATGAATATTAAAATTCGTAACACACTTGTTTATGTGATACTTTTCTTTAGGGTTAATGAAAGTTAAAAAACACTGTTGTAAATCTGTTTAGGTCCTTATTGAAAAATTAAACTCGAATACAGCTACCTCATTATTTACCTACTGACCAAAAGTAATGTTTGCGTATGGTCTCCGAATGGACATAAATCGCATATTGTTCACAATATTTAGTTTATGAATGAATTATCAACAAAATGTAATGAGTCGTTTTTATTGATTAGTGAGATGTAACAAGTCACACCTTTAATCCCTTTTATCCCCTTTTAAATAATTAATTTAAAGATAATCATTTACATGAGATATATTTCGGATTAAGTAGAATATAGTTTAGTTATAGTTTGCTTAACATGGAAAAAAGTTTATGCATATTCAGGACGAAAAGCAGAAAAATCATGAATTCACAAATTAGGTATAAATACAGTGATGAGTAAGATGAAGGACAGAAAAAAGTTTATTCTGATATTCTTTTAAAACAGATACTTAAAGGGATATTCAAAACATTAAGTCGGGGGGGGGGGGGGGGTTCTGACATTTCCATGGCAAAAAATCAATACGAAACAAACGAGACGAGCAGCCGTAAACAAAATATTGAAAACCAAACACTAAGAAATATGAATGACAAACTGACTCCTACTTTCCTGTTGATCAGTTATGCTGAGATCACATCCCCTCCCCGTTTTTTTCTGGGTTTGTGATGCTTAATTTTTAGTTTTCTATGTTGTGACTTGTGAATTATTATTTATCTGTTAGTCTTTTTTTCTTTTAGCAATGGCGTTGTTTATTAACGATCTTGATGTTTGACTGTCCCTCCGGTATCTTTAGCCCGTCTTTTTTTTAATTTGTTCGTTATGTGTATATCTTAAGCTGGATAAATTAGAAGCACCAATAGTTAACCGGTATTCACGTATGTGTATATCCTAAGCTTGTCTAAATTAAAGCCAACAACAGTTTATTGATGTTCACGTTTGTGTAAAAGTAAAATCACAAAAATACTGAACTACGAGGAAAATTCAAAACGGAGAGTCTTTAATCAAATGGCAAAATCAACAGCTCAAACAAATCAAACGATTAAAATAACAACTGTCATACTCTGTCATATTTCTGAATGTTAAGGTTCTATGAATTAGAGGCACCAATAGTTAACCGATGTTAACATATTGGTAAATTGTAAAGTGGTATAATATAGAGGCATCACTAGTTAACCGTTGTTCACGTTTGTGTATATCCTAAGGTGGTATAAGTTAGAGGCAACAATAGTTAACCGGTGTTCATGTTTGTGAAAAAAATGAGACAACAATAGATAACTAGTATTCAAGTATGTGTTATCCTAAGCTGGTATAAATTAGAGGCAACAATAGTTTATCGGTGTTAACTTTTTTGTTTATGATAAGCTTGTATGAATTTGAGGTAACAGTAGTTTACAGGTGTTAACGCACGTGTATATGATTTGGTTGTACAGAAGAGGCAGCAAAATATTATCGATGTTCACATTTATGTATCATACGTTAAGGTGGTATAAGTTTGAGGCAACACCTCTAGTTTACCTCTTTGCACATATATGCAAATGTTGAACCGGTATAAATTTGAGGCAACAATAGTTTACCGGTGTTCACGTATGTGTATATCTCAAGTTGGTACAAATTTGAGGCATCAATAGTTTATCGATGGTCAAATTTCTTCAATCCATTAAAACATACAAATCAAGATAACATAAACTAGTAAACTAGATAGTAAACTAGTTTAGTACAGTATACGTTCTTTTAGAATTAGAAGAGAAAGAAGAACGTCATTTCAAATTATCAAATAAAAAAATATTCATAACACCTATATCATTTTTATAATTTATAGGCAAATTGATTATCAAAAATAAAGAGGAAAAAGAGGAATGAAGAGAGGTTCAGAAAATTAATATAATATGTATCCATAAACTTTCATTTGCTTTTTCAAAACGCAAATGTAATCCCCAAACTTCCTGTATGATATAAGAGACAAACTGACTCCTCCTGTTTCTGTTTTCTTAGCCTCACGGTGCGGAGCTGTTAGTTTCATTTGATATACACGCCATCTTGAAACAACTACTTATCATATATAGATGTTGATTGTTTGCTGAGATACAGCAACAGCTATGACACATATTACCTTAATTCATGATATAGCGAAGCAGTGCATAGAAAACTCAAACTTGTAAACAGTGGTGTTTTATTTTATAATTCGTACATTTGTTAGTCTTGTATTATTTTTATATTAGTTTCTTGTGTACAATTTGGAAATTAGTATGGCGTTCATTATCACTGAACTAGTATATATTTGTTTAGGGGCCAGCTGAAGGACGCCTCCGGGTGCGGGAATTTCTCGCTACATTGAAGACCTGTTGGTGACCTTCTGCTGTTGTTTTTTATTTGGTCGGGTTGTTGTCTCTTTGACACATTCCCCATTTCCATTCTCAATTTTATTTAATATGTTAAGCTGGTAGAAATTTGAGGAAACAAAGTTTACAGATTTTCATATCTTTTCAGTCTATTAAGTTAAGAACAGACAAATCAAAACTCTCCCTTTAACAATGATATTTACAATTGTCATACTGTCGTGAAATAGAAGTTCCTTCATAATTGAACAGAAGAAATAGCGTGTAATATTATTATTTGAACAAATATTACAGTAGTTGTTCATAAGAGAAGAAATAGTACAAATTATTTGTTGTAACAGGAACAGATATTTTGTCATTGTTTATAACCAAGTTTCAAGGGAAATTCTGTAAGCCATGACAAATATATGTTGACAATAGAAGTGGATTTGAAATGTCACTTCGACGTCAATAAAACATTATGTAACGTTTATTAGTTACCTTAATGACATACATGTAGTACAAGGCGTTTAGTGTGTTGTTTAGCAAATTTGGTTTTGTCTACGAACACGTTGGTGTCAACTAATATGTGGAAATCGTATCCGATTCGTTCCCCGACACAGCTTTGGTTAACGAAGGGTTATGATAATAGTATGACGGGATATACTAAAACTATATATTTTTCGCCTATTCAGATGTATCTTGTGTATAGATCGAAGAAAAATAAACGCTCTTCAGATAAGCAAAAAGTACATAGGAACAAAATTCATTTTCGGAAAGAAATATGTCAAGGTCACATTAAAATCTCAATTAAAATCTACCTGTTGCTGTTGTAAAGCATGTGTATAAGACAATATAATGTATCATCAAAATGTTTTTTTTATCACTTAAAGATGTTTTTATGAAAATAAATCGCTTTTGTATTATACATATTAATAGGAGATGATTAATATATGCTTTGTTGTTTTGCTTTACACAATTAAATGCTGAGGAAATAAATGTATACCAGTTTGCAACTGTCTGGCTATAGTATTCAGTTTGTGGTTCCGTCATTATTGTATCACAAGACTGAACATATGAGCTTAATGGAATATTTTACATTTATCAATCTTTGGAAAATTCTAGATATTCATCAAGGTTCGGACTTACCAATCAATCACAACTTTGACAATTATAGTATATGGAAGGCATTGACACTAAGTTGACTAACCGTAGGATGTTTGTTTAATCGTAAAATGTTCAAGCTCGATTTAATTCTACTTAAGGTACAAAACTGAAAATTTAAACCGAACTCAACAAGGTTAAATATATACAGACCTGACATAATACTTATGTAGTTGATAGGGAATTTTATATTTGGAAAGAATATTTCACCAGCTAAATATATTAATTATGTCGACAGTCACCTCTTTTCACTATAGATCTAGTAATTTATTGTGCATTGACTGTTTTTATAATGTACCTGCTTCTATGATGCTGTTATAATTATCCTCACAAGTACAAGATTGAAATGACAATAATTCTTTACTAATTGTAATCGACTAGCGCCTCTCTGGATTTTCCTTCATCGCGAACGCTCAAAGCCGAATATTTGAATATTTGAAAGCCAGAGATGGATAAAAGACGTTGAAAAAATAGCAGTTAAATTACCAAAAAGGAGAATCCAAAGAATAGCAAAATTCAGCTATGCTCAATTGTGCCTGAAAGAGCTGACTCCTTAGTTTTTAAGTAATTTCTTCATTTTATCAAAAAATATATGTACAAATCATCATTTCAGTACCGAAAATACAAAAATAACAGTATACTACGATATTGTTCATTGTGATTGATTATCAACATTTTTCACAGACCTTTAAAACTATTGATGCAACTTTTGTTTCATTTGATTTAAAAAAAGTCATATTCCTTGAAAAAAAATAGTGATATATATATATACATTATTTTGGTTTACAACTATTGTAACAAAATATTACGTTTATCATAATTCGATCCGCCAACACGCCCATACTAAGCTTCAAGAAGTAAGAAACTGACAGATTCCTTTGAATGTTTTATATCAGGAATCTCAAATTAACTTGATTCCACCATCACAGCATTTATATCTTTTTTGTACTTTTTGATGACATTGCATAAAATAACTTGCATGCTTAATAAGGTGGGCGTAATAAATGCAAGCAAAGGTCTGAAATGGTAGAGTACCTTCGTTTATAAGTTTACTGAACTGCAACCAACCGCAAACCAAAATTCACATATAATAACTTTAAATCAGTAAAACGCCTCTTCCCTTTTATGCATGAATTATCAAATGAAATATACAAATTGTTCTTGTGTAACTATTATACTGATTTGTTTACTTTGCTTGATAGTTATCATTATACCAATCCCCGGCTAAATATATCTCTCTCAAATTTATTCATTGACTGCTGGCATTAGTCCGAATCTCCTTGGGTAAACCGGTACAGGAGCAGCTTGAATAAGTCTTCTTTCGTACTTGCCAACACTAACACACAAACACACACACAACCAATGTCGACAATAAATGCAGGTGAGAATCGTTTTTTCTCTTGCATTAATTAAACAAAACATTTGGTTACAGTTTCCACTATAGATTCCTACTTCTTCTACAATACAAAAAGTAACAACGCGGTGTTCAGATTTTTCAAACAACTTTGAGTCAAAACATATAAAAGTTCAAATATCTATTCACCATGAGAAAAGCTGTAGTAATTTACACCTTTCATACAAACTTTCATTCTTTAATCGAATTTTAACCCCTTAAACTGTTCTTTTATGATGAAATAATATGGTGTTTGTACAAGTAAACATACATTGTAAGTCTCACAGCATACTGATAATGGGTTTCAAAGTAATGTTTAATTAATTTCACCGTTTGTTCAAATATAAACAACCCCTTTCAAAAATACGTCTCAAAAGTCCCTCTATATTGCAAGTACCTTTAACAGAAGAAAGAAATTACAAATTAGAATAAACTTTCAAAATTAAGTAAGACAATAATATACATTATTATAAAAATGTTCTTTAAAATGTCTACTGTGGCTGCATAAGTCTTTTTACATACTGATAACATATGCTTAACACATAAAATCCACATGGAA
Organism: Mytilus trossulus; assembly: GCF_036588685.1. Taxonomy (NCBI): domain Eukaryota; kingdom Metazoa; phylum Mollusca; class Bivalvia; order Mytilida; family Mytilidae; genus Mytilus; species Mytilus trossulus. The sequence continues at coordinate 40,282,998 of NC_086374.1, read as the reverse complement.
GTCCACCATTTCTTTAGCCTTTCATAATGTTTTATATATTACAGTGGCAAAACATTGTCCGCAATCTAAGAAGAACATTTATACTGTAGCAGATATTATCAAGGTCATACAAACACGTTGTGAACAAGAAAATAATGTAATGATAACAATGGAAAATATCAGCAGTTATATATGACACAAATATTCCGCAATGGTCAGACAAATCATAACGGTTCCCGTATTTGCTTTTATTTCAACAACAACTACAACTACTAGTATAATAGTGATAATAATGAGCACAATGACTGCCTTAAATTGGTTATAAACAAAGAAATATGAAACACTTGTCTACTCTTGGTTGGCGTTGGTATACATGAGACGATAATATCATTAAGTCTAGAAACTTTAATTTTGCTTTGTATAATAACTTCCAACTCGGCATTTTTGCTATGTTATCTTTATGGAATAGAATTTGTATTTTTAGCATTCATTTCAGTATAGATAAATAATTGCAACGTGATTAGGCCAATTCCACATACATTTGTTTCATTATCAGGGTCAAAATATAAACGATGTAAAATCCTACTGCCTGGAATTCGAATATTGAAGATGTGTCATTGCATTGGCGATCATGTCTTATTTTTATCTTTACTGTAAACTTCAACCATGTTTAAACAACCGTACATATTCTCATAAAATCAAAATATTATTCAGCTCTACATATTGCTATGGGGTTTTAATACAAAATTGCAAATTTCACTGTCATGTTTTTTGTTTAAATCTACATCAAAAGTTGTCACTTACAAATAAATAATATTAATCTGTGTCCGAAAGACAATTCCATTCTTTATTTGATAACTTATAACAGAATTCGAATTTCAGTTAAGCATATTCTTCTTATACATTTTTTTAATATAGATAGATTTACCAAATGAGCCAACCCTGTCAAAATCTTGTTTTCAGTTATCGTCTAGAACAGGTTGATATAGTTGAAACTGGAAACGATGATTGTGTCAAAGAGACAACAACCAAGCAAAGAGCAGAAAACTGACGTCAGACACCATTCGATCTTAAATGCAGCGAAATAGACGCCTCACTAAACTACGAAACATATAAATAAACCAAAATTAAAATTAAAAAAAGGATTTACAAAGGCCAGTGGTTCCTGAATTGGTACTCTTACTTTATCTCATAACTCAATTTGGAGTTGCTCTTATATGAATTATGCTGCTATCTTATTGTTTTTTGTGATAAGTTTTAAAAGAGACCTTATTTAATGTGTGTTTTTGTTGTTGTTACAAGATGAAATACTTCCATTCTGTTGAAATCAATTTTGGTGTTTAAAGAATATTTTCTCTAATGTTCAATTATAACAGCATTTTTCTTTCCTCCATTATTAGAAATCAGTTTGATAGAAAAATAGAATAGAGAAAAACACGGCTTATCCGTTTCGCTACTATAATACCAATTGATTTTTGTTCTATTTCGCTCAATATGAATAACACACTATAACTAATAACAATTATTGAGAATAATAACTTTTTTCCTGGAAGTTAAATAGAGAATTTCTATTGGAAACAAGTTTTAACACAGACTATAAATGTTAATCTGGTTAGGTGGTCTAACATGACTTGAACATGAGAATCTGTATAACAACAGATCTGTTCCATAAACGACCACAATGTGTGCTCCAATTATTAAAACACAAAAAGGACAGTAAAGCAGATTGAAAACAACGAACTTAGACCATACTGTACTCAGTGAATAACACACAACAAAATAACCTTCGTACAATAACATTTTTTAAAGATACATGTAATCTATATATAAACGTGAAAAGTCTTATAATTAATGTGGACCTTGTTGTATGGAGGGACTACTAGTTGAAAAATACAAACTGATAGAAAAAAAAAATAAGGATAGAAGTCTTATAATTAATGTGGACCTTGTTGTATGGAGGGACTACTAGTTGAAAAATACAAACTGATAGAAAAAAAAATAAGGATAGAGGAAAACAAATATATTCGAATGAAAAACCAACACATATTTAATACTACGAGCCTGTCTTTTGTATATCATTCGGGTAGCATACATTGATGGGAATCTGTTAGTTCGTTTGACAGTCTGACCCATTTGTATAGGCAACTCCACTTCACGTCAATGACCGAATTGTGTTGTTCTGCACCTTCTATTTCATTTTTAGAGTTCACTTTGTTAAGTCATGCTTCTCTTCTTTACTCCTTATCAGAATTAAATGAAATGTTGTCAGAATATTCGCCATGTAATGGTACTGTGCACCTCATATATCTTGTATCTCCAAATGATATACGGGTTTCCCTTAGCAAATAATGCATGGACTTTATCTGTGGGATACCCGTTTTGTATTTAAAGCTTTGCTTTTCCGGTATAGATGTACTTGTACCTTAACTTTGGTTATCTATACACAGAAATCCATGACACCCGGCTGGACATTTTCTAGGTTATAATATGTAACTGATGTGATGTGTTTTAATACATTTCTCGTTTAACATTTTTCATTTATAAAGAAATGATGTGTTGTACAAATGATTCACATGATGTATCCCTTATATAAGTCTTTAAGTTCATATCTAGTGTAATTAGCATAATTTTTTTTAGCCATCGATAAAGTAAAAAGCATGGGAAAAACATTCAAATTGAAATATTTTCTAATAAATACTTTGTTACAGTTAATTCATCAAAATATGCCACGTCGACTAAACTGAATTCATTTTTTTGCACCACAGACATGTATTTTGCACACACTAGTAACTTTAACCGTATGAGGCATTATATAAAAACCCCGTCAATGTGACAAGAATTTTATCTTAATAAGTCCTTTAGTACGTATACGTATGTAACATGTTTTGTATATTCAGAGGCCCAATATGGGTGTATAGACACGAAATTACATAAATTTAAAAATACCATTCATATGAAAATCTCAGACCTCAGGAATAGTTTTATATCCACATAAATTATGATTTTATATTGACTGTTAATAGTCAGGGTTTAGGTTACTACTCCTTTAAAAACTGTCAAGGGTCTTGTTTAGGTTCAATGACATTATGTTACAAGTGATGCATGAACAATTACATACAGAGTTTTCTATGTATCAAGTCATGTGAAATAAATTTGTTAGAATTTCCTTCATGTTATGTAAAATGCAAGGTCGAGAAGGATTTACATGTTTTTCGGTTTCGTCGCATTTCTTAAGATCAATGGTTAACACTTTAGACAGTTATAGATAAATCTTAAATATTGTTTTGTAAAATAACGTTATGTTTTTGTTTTTTTAGCTTTTACTTTTTAGCACTGAACTAAAAATAAAAAAAAATAGGATGACGACTTGCGGTTACAAAAATAAATCAATGTCCAACGTCACTACAATCCAACTAGGAACTTGAGTACGTTGCAATATGTAAGAGTAAGAAAGGTTACCGCTTTACTCTGTACCTAAATCCGTCAAAAACACATAGATGGTATCTATTGTGTCAAGCGTGAACACCTCTAGCTTTCCTTCAGCATTGCAAAATTATTGAATGTATGCAGATTGATGATAACTTCCAATCTTCGACAAATTTTATATTCTCAGGTTTCCCATGTGTGTAGCTTGTCTGAATCCAATAGAGGATATCAAGTCTGTGTTTCCCACCATGAATACCAAAGATTCTAATGTATTTGCACAATTTCACCAAAACCATCGTTGACGTTAGACAAATAGAAGGAAGAAGGAAGAGGATTACCGATTAGAGGAAGTGCCTCGAGTAAACCACAGACTATATATATAGAACGTGCTTTGTAAATGTTTGTACATTACCTGATCGAATCCTTATCATGATAGTGATAGACTAGATAAGTGCATGTCTTAAACAATAACCGAGACTACTGGAAGCGATAGGTGTGATTTGTACATAATTTACCAATTAACTAGAGTTCTGACCATCGGGGTACTATGAGCCCCTGCCATGGTGGTGAAATGCAGAACGTGTATATGTGTTAACCAATAATATAGACCACTTGACAAAAGGAGGCCATATCGTGGTAGTGATGGACGAAACTTGTGTTTGGTAATATCTTAGATACTGGCATATAATAATTCCCTGCCGTTGTGGCAATGGTGTGTGTTTTGTAAAGATGTTTGATAAATTATTTAGATTAATCACCCATAAAAAAGGTCTACCGTGATGGCCATGGGTTTGATGTGTACAGGACTGAGGTCTATCTTATTGGTTATTGGTTTGTACATGTACAGCCAGTTACTTAGATCACTCACCCTTATTCAGCTCGAGATTACTCTGACGTCCACCAGCTGTTTTGTCAGACACGCCGGGGCCCTAAGACAGCTTGGACCGTGAGTTCCGTCAGACGTCAGAGTAATCTCAGCCTTACCCTCATTATGGTCTTCCGTGATGTGTGGAATTTGTACATGTTCAGTCAGTAATTCATGATAGTACTCAGCCATATTGAGCTCTATCATGATGGTGCTAGGTTGGATTTGTACATGTTAGGCCAGTAATTTAGACCAGTATCATTCATTGAGGTCTTTCGTGATGGTGATGATTTGAATTTGTACAGACGTTTAACAAATAATTTAGACTTCTCGCCCACATCTACTGTGATAGCGATGGGTTTGAATTGTAAAATAATTTAAACAAATTAATTTGACCACTCACCCGCATTGAGGCCAGTTCGGCACCAGTGCTTCTCTGTTCCCTTTAAGTAACCGGTGGTTAAAAAAAACCAAGTATACTATACTGAGTTATCAAAATATTTCACAGTTTCAAAATTACTTCCAAGGACATGAAAATCAACAAAATGTAAAAGTCATATTTATGCTAATTTGAATGCATATTTGACAATAAATTGTGAATGAAAATACAGTTATGTTGATTTAAATTGCTTTCCTGTGGTTATCTTTAATATCTGAATGCTGATAGTAGTTTTATGCTTTATTGCAAAATATATTGGTCCATGACTGGTAGTCAGTATAAAACATCCAAAAGGAATTTAAGTCAGTGTTTTTCTTAAAGATTGTTTATCATTAGAACAGAGCACAATAATTCTAGCAAAATGTAATAACATGAAATAGGTGTAACCCTCTATCCATTATAACTCATATCCGCTCAATAATAGGTCTTTCTTGTCACTATAGTCTTACCTTTTCGAACTAAGCATAAATACGTATTGTTAATGTAACCGCAAAAGCCGTTAACAAAATATATTCTTTACACATTTTCAAACTTGTTTAAATCTTTACATATTTTGATTTACACAAATTGTATAAGACAAGAGTATCAAGGTTCTAGTATTTGAAGTCAATAATGCATACGTTTACTGTTTTTGTACAATGCCATCGCTAACTATACCCAACCACAAAATTTGCAGACACACGTTAGTTGTGAAATCTGAAGCCAGTTATGTCCAGTTTAATAGCTGTCCGTTCCGTTTGTATACTAAACCAGTAACATTCTTCAAAGTACTTGAGATATGATCAAAGTACTTGAGATATGATTAAAACATTTTATCGGGATCCAAATCGTCCCCCAACTTGGGATAGTGGTGTAACAGAACAACAAAAGAACGAACACTAAATTCAGTTGGAAAAAGGCCTAACTCATCAGATGGTTACAAATAGAAATACACCTAACAGAAACACAGAGTGGACGTGGCCAGGTACTTGTACATCCCAACAACAAAATGACACGAAGTACAGATCGGAGAGAACTATCAGTTACTAGCTCAAAGCCAATAACAACTGATGAAAAAAATCCTGCATCTAAGACGAAACCATTTTCAAATTATGCTTTCTTCAATATAAGAAAAAAAATCAATAATGATTATCGCAGGAGACAAGTACAAAGCTACAAATGTACAAAAAGCTATAAAAAAAAATATGAATCTTGTGAAAAAGATGTCGCAATATATGTAATATATTCTTTAATACTTATTCAGTTTATATATAAGATCATATAAATGATTCCTACTTATACTCCGATACTATCGGCACACTTCCCGTAAAAGATTTATAACACACATGCCAAACATTGTACAGAAAAAACCCGAAATGAGCATGAACACCAAATATATAAACAAACAAGAATGTGTCCATAGTACACGAATGCCACGCTCTCACTATCATGTTTCATGTTCAGTTGAACGTGAAATTGGGGTCAAAACTTTAATTTGGCATTCAAATTAGAAACATCATGTCATAAGGAACATCTTGAGTTTCAAGTTGATTGGACTTCAACTTCATCAAAAACTACCTTGACCAAAAACTTTAACCTGAAGATGGACAGACGGACGAACGAACAGACGCACAGACCAAAAAACATAATGCCCCTCCACTATCGTAGGTGGGGCATAAAACATGTGATGAAACATACATCATTTCAATAATATTGGGAAATCTCTATACATTAGATATCAATTGCCGATAATACAATTAACAGTTACAGAAAAAAGAGATGGGAAACGGGAAATCTGTCAAAGAGACAACACCCCGACCAAAGAGAAGCAAACACCCCGAAGCATGCACCAATTGGTTTTCAAAGCAGCGAAAAAATCTGCACCAAGAGGCGCACTTTAACTGGCGGTCTTTAGATGGCGCAAAACAATTAAAAGCTAAACTTTGATACAGATGTATAGCATGTTGAAGGAATAAAGCTTATATAGTATATAACTAAGGTTCAGTTTTATGGAATGTTTGTTATTCTAGACTAATTAATTCTGTTACGCGTTTTGACTATTTTTTGGCATTCCTTACTAATCATGCTTATTTCTTATTCAAAACTATGCACATACATATAGCTGAAAGGTGCAAATGTAAATCAATTTCATTAAAACACGCATATTTTCTGTAGAATTTACTCTTATTATCAATGCAATAATAGTTGTATAAATTAACAATAAAAGAGAAACGTGTATAAAGGGGTAAACGTGTTGATCAGATATGGTATATGCTGAGGTATTTAAGTTTGTTCTGATTATGCTCTTCAACTTTGTAATTGTTTGGCTTTATAAATATTTTGATATGAGCGTCACTGATGAGTCTTATGTAGACGAAACGTGCGTCTGGCGTACTAAATTATAATCCTAGTACCTTTGATAACTACTGTCATGCATCAAATACACATTCTAATGTGCATAAATTATGCTGTGTGTGTCTTTACAAAGACAAGAAGTAGATGTTAATATCACTTTTTACTGTTCAAAATCTGATATAACAACTGTTTCTGACAATCCTGGGAATCATCAGAAGTCAATACAACTATTGTAAGTTCTCACAACAATCGTTGTAGAAAATAACCGATCCGGAGACATTTTGGCTACAGTTTTTGGCATGGGTGTTTTATTAACTAAAAGAATGCATTTTCGTCTTTCCTTTGCTTTGTATAATTGTAAATTATTGTGAGAGTTGAGACTTCAATAAAGTATTGTCGTGTCTGGATTTTTCTTGGTTATTGTGTATACATCATAGTGCATCCTATTACTTAAACCATCATCATCACTCTCATTTCATTACATTTTTTATCATAATTTTTCAATTCATTAAACTTTCTACCAACCCCAAATTTGTAGCCATACAAAACTCGTTTTCATCCTTTTTATGGGTGGGAAACTTTGAAAGAATGCTAGTTCAGTTTACAACACCTATAAAATTTTAAATTATCTCCCGATATAAAGGAGATACCTCACTGTTAAAATAACTACCCGAGATAAACAACAATTTAAGTTTGGTCATAAATCGTCTGTAGATCGTAATTTGTAATTACAGATTTAAAGTTTAAAGTTGTTATTGATGACAACAATGGCTGCCTACCTATAGTTATATAATTGTAGTGATAAACTACGACACTTCTGAAATAGAAACGATGACATGTAGCTCTCACCCTGTGATGTTTTGTTCATTCTTGTAAATCAACGATACTTTAAACAAGTCTATGATTCATATATAGTAATTATGCATTAAATGAGTACTTAAACTTTCTATTATTGAACTGAGATTTAACAGTTCGTAATTCTTCGTAACTTTCGTTCTTTCTATTCCTTTAATTAGACTGTCTTTCTTAATCTTTATTTAATGAAAAAGCCGCTTATATATATTATGCATTGATAAAAGATCACAAATTTGATATGATTTTAAATAAAAGATTAGACCTGGAGCCATATAAGAATAATACAAACGATGTAGACAAATATACATAATAAAAGTTTGACGTAAAAACAAGATAAAATCGAATATAAATATGTTATGGTAGAGTAAAAAGTATGCTGCAAATGAATGAACTCGTGGCAATCATACCACATCTTCTTTTTTATATCGTCATAGATACCAGGATTTAAATTTAGTATTTACGCTTTTCCTCTACAAAAGACTCATCAGAGACGCTCGAATAACAAAAAGTTAAAAAGGCAAAATAAAGTACCCATTGAAGAGCATTGAGGACCAAAAATTCATAAAAGTTTTGCCAAATACAGCTAAGGTAGTCTATTCCAGAGGTAGATAGCCTTAGTATTTCAAAAAAGTTTTGTAAACAACTCGGTGAAAACTAGATGGACACAAAAATTTGAAGAGAAATTTTTATATTGTTTTCAATAATATGAAATAATTCCCTTTCATTCGAACCAAAATATTCAGTTAAACCCGTTACGTGTTGCACTATTGCGATAAAAGAACTGCAATATCATAGATCAGAAAACTGCCTACACCATCCTAGCCAATAACTCATACGTTACCCAGATTAAATGATATCCTTTCATACTATCGAAAAGAAATTAAAGTTTGACAAACTTGATTAATAACCTTGAGTGATTGTAAAGAAACCTCCCTATTAAAAAACATGATAAAAACAGATCAATCGATTAATTGTTGGGGTTAAACGCCACTTTTAGCACACTTAGTTGTTTCATGGTGGTCACATTTCAATTGGTAATAGTTGTCGAAGAGAACCATCAACCTTATGCAGGAAAAGTAACAATCCTTTGAATTAAGTATTAAAAACTATTAAAAAAACCAACAGAAAATGGTTGAGCCGCAGATTTGAAATCCAATCACAAGGTTTAACTTATCCAACTCTTTATAATGCGTAAGGTGTTATGTTTCATACAATCAACCATGCTGTCAGCAAATAAGAACCAATGTTTGCGACAACTATTTGAGTGGTCCGTAGGGGACCTGTTGCAAGCTTAAATTTCACTCCCTACCAAATCAATCTTAATTTCCAAGTCGATTTCGAAATATCCCATCCTTCCGTTTTAAGAATCTCATTCTGGAAATGCGTCAAATATTCGCCACTGAACTTAAATATAAAAAAGAGCAACCAATCAACCACTCAAGAAAGTAACTTTTGACTAATAAATCCAGGTCTAGTTGGTATGTAACTTAATGGGTTTTTTTATGCGGTTAATTAATATTTATGGTAGATCGTTGATGACCTCTGTTAAATTAATTCACAACCAAATCAATCTTAATTTCCAAGTCGATTTCGAAATATCCCATCCTTCCGTTTTAAGAATCTCATTCTGGAAATGCGTCAAATATTCGCCACTGAACTTAAATATAAAAAAGAGCAACCAATCAACCACTCAAGAAAGTAACTTTTTACTAATAAATCCAGGTCTAGTTGGTATGTAACTTAATGGGTTTTTTATGAGGTTAATTAATGTTAATGGTAGATCGTTGATGACCTCTGTTAAATTGATTCACAACTTTGTTTTATATTGGGACGATTTAGATCTTGAACATTGTATAGACTGACACCTGTCTTATCTTGGAAGTCATATGTTGCCCTCTAGAAATATATATTTTTTGTTATTGGGTGCAGTAGTGTTGCTTTCTTGTCAGACTCGTTTACACATACCAACTTTAAGGATTTGTACCGTGAGATTTGCTCGCATCAGTCAAACGGGCCCGATTTGGTGTAACGCCAAGGATTTGCTTCTGCTAAATGCGTATGATCACACGTCACACGGTAAAACCACAGATGATATTGGATATGTTCCTTCTGACGTTACTACAATACCCTTTCCCTTATCACGAATGTGACCTACCGAATTAAGGTTATTTACCGGATTTGTAATAACATAAGCAACACGACGGGTGCCACACGTGGATCAGGGTCTGCTTACGCTTCCGGAGCACCTTAGATCACCCCAAGTTTTTGGTGGAGGTCGTGTTGCTTAGTCTTTATTTTTCAATGTTGTGTCTTCTGTACTATTATTTGTCTGTTTGTCTTTTTTTAGCCATAGCGTTGTAAGTATATTCTATCTATGAGTTTGACTCTAACTCTGGTATCTTTGGTTCCTCTTTGGCTACTGCTATGCTCAATCATATCACGAAAAAGGATAAAAATGTGTTAAAAGGGTATACTCTACTAACAGTCACGGCATGACCAATCTGGCGAAATAAAGTCGCAGTTTCCAAGAGAACTGAAACAAATTTCAAACTGAAGCAATTGGCTATGTTTTTTCTCTTTGTCCTTTCCATGTTTAATTCGATTCTTATGTGAGCTGTCACTAAACATGCGAACCTGATTTTTTTATACAACTTTAAATACTTTTTCAATTCCTAGTCTTTTTTCATAAACTATTTACCTTTTACGTTTTGATGTTTACAATGCAAATGGTTAAATTTTTTTACTAATTTCCAGATTTGGAATGAAATCTTGTCATCAAATGTCAAAGACCTTTTAACCATGATATACTATCGCATCGACGTATCAATGTACTGTTTGTAACCATTCATATACATAAAAACACACACCAAAACAATGTCAAGTTACAAAAAATCAAATGCCTTTTTAACTTTGACATTTAACTTTAGTAATCGTCAAATTACCAACGCACTTGACCTCAGTTGCAATGTTGTATTAATTAGACATTTAATAAAATCAAGGATTTTTATAGTACAAATCGTTGATCAAATATATATGCATACGAAACAATAATATTTAATTTGACCCTAAAGTACTCTGCTTGGTTAAAGTGAATTTGCTTCAAGATGAAAACGCCTGAAAAAGACAGTTGAATAGTTTGGGGGTTCTTTTTTACTTTTTAAATATATACAGGAAAGTTATACAGTTTGAGTAACATCTATAACAAATTTATAAGATAGATAACTAAGAAATATAAGCGGTTATAGTATCAACTGCAAATCTTAGCATAATATATTGATCGACGAACTTTTATATTCTTACAGCTGATATTTTATTTATCGAACCAACCTTTTAATTAAAATTATTTCTATTAATAAAAAATGGTCTAAAATATATTATGTATGGAAAAAAAAAGGATCATTTCTTTATCTATATATATATACATATATGTGTCCATGTCCAAATTTACAATTATGTAATGTATGAGAGGACTAAAGAATTGGACATACGAAAATCAATAAACACTTTGACTATAAATGTCTTCCTTTACCTTAAAAATTCAAAAATAATTCTTAAAGTTAAATTAAAGATATAATTCTTGTTTTTCAAGTTTGTAAATGAGTTATATGTAGGTTGAATCGACAAGCCAATAAATTTTTAGCAGACGACAAAGATTCACCTGAGTACACATTGGATCAATAGTATATAGTCCCGGCTAGCAGTTGTACGATCCGGTAGGAAAGTGTTTGGTTGTGCTGTCGGCTTCAAGTCTAGAGTAGTAGAAAATTCAAAATGTCTCAAGAAAAAGTTGAAATTAGGAGAAACATCAAGACTCAGCCTACTATTGGGACGAGGAGCACCGTTATCAATAGAACAAGTCATGGCGGTGGTGGCAGCATGATGCAAGGTGGTGGCTCTAGAAGTGTATCAATGAGAATGAGTATGGGTGGAAATTCAGCTCCCTCTTTTGCACAGGGGACAGTTTCATCTATGTCACATAAGAATGTCGCTAACGTCTTGGACACCAGAGCCAAAGAGAAGTGTGAAATGAACGTTTTGAATGAAAGATTTGCTAGTTACATCGAAAAAGTGCGTTTCGTAGAAGCTCAGAATAAAGCTCTTCTTGCTGAAATTGATAGACTAAAAAAGCAAAAAAACTTTGATGCTAGTGAAATAAAGGAATTGTATGAACAAGAAATAGCTGATTCTAGGAAAATAATAGATGATTTATCTGATGAAAAAGCTAAATTTGATGCCACTTTAGTCAGTTTACAAGATCAACTTGAGGATGAGAGAAGAGAGTAAGTTTTACATTTATAATTTTCTTAACATAACTTCATAATGTATTTGATGTAAAACCAAGATTCATTTTAAGAAAATCAAAGTGTAGTTCAAATTATTGACTGAGAAAAAAAACTCATGTAGCACCAAGGTCGATCAATATTTTAACTTTGTAATTAATGTTCAATTGCAGTTTTAAGTTTATTGCTAAAATTCGAGATGCCGGCCGGTAAGTTTGATGATGCAAAAGCCGGCTTCTGAAACCACGCCTCCAAAGAAATAGTCCTGCGTCATCAGTTTTCTCTTGTCACGTGATAATATAAATTTAGAGATCTGGCTGCACTTTTTATTTCTTATCGACAATTTCAAATCTAATCAGAAATTGCCAAATAAAATATGCAATAGAATCATGATGAAGTATTTTCAAACTAAGCTAGGAAAGAAATTAAATATCTAATATCGCTTCCATAAAATTGTTTCATTTTATATCAGAAGCATTGTAAAGTTAGAAACACTATTTGACTCAATGAGATAAACACCTGATGAATTAGTAAAAAAAATTCAACCAGACTATTAAATGGGGATTCTGTTTGTTTGTTTCGTTTTATACAATGATTCAATTTTTGTATCAAAGAATTTTTTATTGGTTTTGAATTAACTGAATCGGTTTAATTCGTTATATTTAAATAAAGAAATAATAACATACAGTTTAAAATTCTGAATTAGCTAGGACATTCATGAAAAAATCTGAATGGTAAGTCAGGTGTAGATATAATCTATATCGACCGAGCGTGTTTGTTCTGGTTCCTTGATCTCATTATTAAAGGAATACTTGCATTTAAATGATTTATCATATCATTGTAACAGCACACTATGTCTATTTGACATACTGTTTGTACTTATAATTAGTAATATACCAGTCTAAACACGAATACCCAAATAAGAACTTTATTGTTTTCACTCCAAGTGTAGGATATAGATCGAAAAATATCTTAAGATTTTAAATTGAGGTCCAAAGATTTATGTCTTTTAAACAACATTGTGTAAATGTTATACCTATTATTTACAGAGAGGCAATAGAAAACTATTAGCTGTTGCAACTCATGTCATGTCGTACTTGTCTACTATCCATATTTAGGTTTGCTGATATATTGACTCTTAAATAGTATAAATGATTGGTACTCAACCAACCATCAATGGCGAACAAGTCCTTTTTACAGTATAACTGAATTAACATGTAAAATAAGGATACACTTTAAGCTGAAGAACATACCGCAATTTGGACATCTTTGTTAAATTTGTTTCTTGTTGAGCAACAGATGCTGTTCCTTGTACATATACCAATTTCTTTACTTTCTTTACTTATATGACATATACATTTGTAATAATCATATTTCAAAATTTGTTTAATCGGGTTTCAATGGAGGATATTACGCTCATGATCATTTTAACAAATGACTCATTTTATAGCCTTATATGAAATAAGAAAATACCCGAAGTTTAAACTTAATGTATATTTAATTCAAGTAAAATAGACCTACTGTGTGAACGGTCACCTTTAATGGTGGACTTTAATAGGTATTCTTATGACTAATTACTTGCCGCAAGGGTTAACTTCGGTCATATAACTAAACATTTGAATTAAAACTGGATCTAAAACCCTCACTTTCACGGATCGATTGAATGACGAAAGACGTATAGGGCTGTGATCTTTGATAATTTAAGACGTTTATTACCCGAATCTCAAAACCTCTTTAGAGAGAAGTGAATTAAACATGAATCAAAATGAAGTCACATTACTGAGACCACAGCTCTGATTTATTTTCATTGAAAACTGACAGCATATTTATAGGAAAGTCTTCAGCGTTTGAACAATACTATATATAGTATTTAAGTTTCCACAAAATATCTTGGCCTTAGCTTCTACATTATGTTTTTTTGATTCATATATTTCATTATGTAAACAGTTACAAACTGAATAAGATTTATTGTCTTGTATGTAAGATTTTTTATGTGCAAGTTTCTGTTTTGACGCAGTCATCTTGTGTACTTTTGATAAAATCTTGTGTAAAGCTACTTGGGATATTTTGACAAATTAGTTATCCAACAATACATTTACTACTATATCAAAAGCTAATGAATAACATTTACATAAAGTTGTTATTTATGCAGTGGCACGTAAAACTAGCGACATTTTATGAATTATATACAGGACAGCATGTGTTAGTACAAACATAGACATACATGTATAATAATTTACAAAATATAAAGAACTGATTTATTTGTATTTACGATTTTTTTGGCTATACTTTTTGGAACTTTTGGATTATAGCTCTTCATCTGTATATAAGCTTTGCATTTAACATATTTTGGCCACGAGCATCACTGAAGAAACATGTATTGTCGAAATGCGCATCTGGTGCAGAAAAATTGGTACCGTTAATGTAATTAATGTCACTTATTAAAGTCGCCCTGAGCAAGCGACCAAAGTTATGATTTACATCAGTATCTGACTCTAATTCATTTGTAATGTGTGAAGGAACATGTGCTACATCGTGTTATTATTGACTTTTTATTTGAGACAATCTGCTGATGCAATGTGTTATATCAAGTTATTTTTGATTTGTTAGTTAAGATAATCTTCTGATAAACGGGAGATAACTCAAAAATGAAACATGCCCCATTCCATTGCATGCATGTCTTAGAAGATGTGTTATGATCGACAATGAATCAACTATCCACCAAAGTTTAAATGGAGTGAATTTAACCAATAATAGGCAACCGTACTGCCTCCAACAATGAGAAAAACGCATACTGTACAGTCGGCTATAAAAGGCCCGACATGAAAAATATATAATAATTCGAGAACAAACGGCCTAATGTATAACAAAACAATTTACACAAAACAAATATAATAGTTTTAGACATAAATCAAAGCATGAAGTTGTAAAAGTGTATATACATACATCTGTCCTCTTAACTGTTTATACGAGTACTATAAATTATAAGTATATTATACAACTTTAGAATAAAGTCAGTATAATGGTTTTCTTATAATTGAAGGGTTATATTTATTCTTTCGAAACCTTTAATATTACCCGACCTTCAGCACCCTAATTTTACATAGTTATAAAACAGCAGACCACTATGTGATTAAATCTGAGATTATCAATTTAATAAACACCTGCTTAAACCCTATTCAATGTTATATTTACAACAACAATAACGGGCTACTCCCACTGGTTTAGAAATAGGCAAAAACATGTTATAGATAATCATGTTGTTTTTTTACTTTCTTCAGTTTGGAATGTACTTGCTTATAACTTAATTATGACAACATTAAAAGCACTATAACAAAGGAACCGCTTATTTAGGCATCTAAAGACGGCGGCAGTACTAATCTCTTGAACACGTGTTCGGAAGCCTTTCTGAACTGATCAAATTATTGCTTTCTAAGAGGATTTGTGGACTTTTAAAAGATTTTTTGAAGGAATTTAAAGTTATATAAAATTTGAAATTCCAACAAAGTAAAGCAATATTTATCGATTACTTAAGAAGATGATAAGATTGCACGGTTTTAAAATTTTGGTTGAGAGGTGTGTTACTGAGCTGAGAAACAACCGAATAATATATCATTATCTGTTAACCCATTTTATTAAGAACACGTTCATCACAGCCGCGTTTGTAAAATCACGATGAAGCACCTTCGCTGTATCTTTTATTGCTACTATGTATTACGTACAGTGCTTGACATGCATATTTTTACACAAGATGTTTTTTATACGCCAACATTTTTTAGTTCCCATATTTTCGTTCTTTTAAATACTTTACCCTTTATGCACTATTGAAAAATGAAAAGTCAAAGTGACCCGTCCGGAACCAACCATTAACAACAATAACGATATGTTACGTCGTGAGAAAATCGAAGCGGTCAGTAAATAACTATCAGAACAGCAAAGAAATAGGTAATTTATTTAAACTTGATCTAAAGTTTAATAAAAGTTCAAATAAAGTTTACACAATAGGTACATAAAACTTAATTCAAATTAAAAAGGTCTTTGCCAACTTCATAAAAGTACTCTACTGTGCAAATTTAATAACGATTTACAAATAACTGCGTGTTTACAATAATTTTAAATGTCTAGTCTTAAAATAAGAAAATAATTAGGCTATTTATTATGTCGCACCCCTGTGTGAACGACTCTATCATACTATATATTTCATAAAAATTGACCTAACAGAATTGTATCAAAATATTCGATTGTAAATCTTTTTCATGGCTAAACTGCTTCTGTTTATAACAATACAAACTATTTGCGAAGTCTTCTCTTGTATAGCAAGAGCGATTTAAGGTCGTGTATGCTCCTTTAATAAAAAGAGCGAATATCGGTTATGTTTGCTGCTTTAAAACAAGAGTGATTATCGGTCACTGTCTTCTACTTTATGTCAAGAACGATCATCGGTCATATCTGCTACTGTATAACCAGTGCTATTATCGGTCATGCGTGCTACTATGAAAACAGGAACGGTTTCGGTCGTGCGTGCTACTATGAAAACAAGAACAGTTTCGGTCGTGCGTGCTCCTATGAAAACAAGAACGGTTTCGGTCGTTCGTGCTCCTGTAGTAACGAGAGAGGTTTTCTGTCATTTGTCCTCTTCTAATAACAAGAGTGGGTTTCGGTCTTGCGTGCTCTTGTATTAAAAAAAGTGTCTAAAAGTAATGTCTGTCCTTTTTATAACAATAACGACTTTCGGCCATGTCTTTCCCTATAATTACAGGTCTGGTCGGCCAGGTCTGTTTCTATTATATCACGAGTGATTATCGCGCATGTCTGCTCTTAGTAACAAGAGCCATTATTGGATTTAATTTTAATCTGATTTCTGAATTTTAAATACATTATTGCAAGTAATGATCATAATTTTTGTTGATTTCACAATATTCAAATTACAGATGTACTTATACCTACGATGGTTGAGATATTATTTTTATGAAGATTTTAATGCCAAACGTAACTTTTAGCCTGTTTTTTTTATAATTTGAATTTAGCGGCTATCATTATACTGAACCATTAATGAAAATGATATAATAAACTTGCATCCTTTTAACTTCTACATGTAGTAAAACTATTGATTTTTGAGTTTTTTGTGTGAAATACCGTCACTAAATATGTTACCAGTAGTTAGCAACATATGAATGTAACATTGTCAAGGATATGTGGTATTTGAGTAAATAATAAAAAACGCCTTCTTTGCATGTTATCAGAATCAATAAAATTAAATGAATCATATTTATTAAAGGTTCAGAAAAAATACTAGGCCCTTCACTTCTTGGTTTCCATGCAATTCTGTACACCTACTCGGTGTGTTTGATATCTGTTCTTTTGATTGAAAAAATAAGACACAAACTATTTACTGTGTCATCGTCTGTACTTATATAAGATAGTCGCCATAATGCTCATGGCTCGATACTATTAAATATAAACAGGAATTATCCAAGATTGCACATTTACAATAAATAAGCAAATCAATACCAATCTTTTCCACTGGTTTAATTTTGAATTATTTTTATTCCGTTTAAATTGGTTATTTTAAATACTTGTTTTGATTTAACCACCGAAGTCTATCTGCCAGTGTAATCAAGGCATTACTAATTTCATTTTAAATTTATCAAAACTGTATTTTGAAAGTTATGTCAACCATGTAATTTGTACATATCAATATCACTGTAGGGTTCTAACCCAATTGTTGACAAAGGTATTTTGACATTTCAATTCATTCGACATTTGGCACTTTATCAGTACGACTAATGAGTTTATCACAGTACACCATGATAGCAATATTAGAAAAAACAAATCTTCTATTATATTGACAAAACATTTTTATTTTACGACAATATAGAAATATTATAAAAAAAACATCAACCATTATAATTACAAAAGTTTTTTTAAAAAGTTTTTGTAATTCATTCTTTAGATTAAAGATGCAAATATTTGTAATTCAAAATAAATGTATTTTTACAATAAACTCAACGACAAAAAGTGCTGAATTGACATTTTCCCGATTTCATCTTGACCTAGGTAATGGGATGGACTTGTCGAAAAGTGTTTATTGTTGAACGTCTATCGATTTATATTGTCTTAGATAAATTATATTATGGATCAAGTACTTCAATTTTAAAAGCCCCTATCTTCAAAGGAATTATTATTGTAAAATTTGATTTATCAAATATAGAGTATCTAATGTAGTCAAGTTTTATTTCTAAATATCGACCCGCCTTTAAACGGACATTTTTTAGAACTTTAGAATAATTGACATTTTTTAGAACTTTAGAATAATTGTTCGGAGTGCAACCAAAATAGGCATTGAAACTGAAGTTTGGACAACAATAAAGTGTTGCGATAAAGCAGTAACGATATACCAGTCATGTAACCCTTATACATATTTTTGTATTTAAAGAAACAAAAATAAAGATGATACAAATTTGGACTTGATATACATGCAAAAGGATACTGATACTGAAATGCATTTTTTTCAAAGGATGTCATTGCAGAAAGTCAGAAAGTCGCTTGGGCAAAAAAAAAACAACAACCCAAAAACCCCAATCTGGTTTTAATTTTATATTTCTGTTTTTGATACAGTTTTCCAGTTGACAACTTCTCTATATTTTCCATATTTAGCGTAGTTGTACTTCTTTTTCATTGTATATAAATGAAAGGCATATATTCTAACATATCTTAATCAGTATTTTATTCTGTAATTTCAGCCGGATCAACGCAGAAAAGACCGTAGATGACTTATCTAATAAAATAGATAGACTTAATGACCAACTAGGAAATAATGAAGGAGAGCTAGCTAATCTTAGACTTAGGATAGAGACTTTGGAAGATGAGAACGCTCGTTTGAAAAAGGACAAGACAACTCTTCAAAATGATATTAGTCGTATTAGAGCTGTAAGTTTTTTTAGATCTATTATACATAGAGAAGATCTTTAACAGATATATTTGACTACCATGTTATGTTGTAATCTTCAATTTAGATGATGAATATAGGGCAAATATATCTTGATATATATAGGAGCAGACAATGTTATAATTAATTACTTAAATTCACAATTGAAAATATTACTAAAAATTGTAAAAAAAATACACTTTATTGAAAGACAGGGTTTTTAAATATAATGACTAAATAGACATTCCTATAGCAATGTTTGTGCAAGCATTTGCTAATTTGACCTAAGAGAGAACAGTCTATATAAAAAAAAGAACGATGATACATCATTGAATTTGTTTATTGTTGTATTTGTAGGATCTTGACGAAGAGACATGTAAGAGAATTCAAGCTGAGATGAAATTACAAACATCCGAAGAGGATTGCAAGTTCCAAATCAACATCTATGAAGCTGTAAATATATTTTATTTTGCAAGAGGGGGGGGGGGGTGTTGTTATTGAATACTGTGTTTTCAAATCAATATTATAAAAAACTACAAGTTATTGTGACAAACAAACTATATAAATATTTTGGCAGTATCCACTTAATAACCGTCTGGTTGTTCCATGCAATACATTCTTTAAATCTTTAACATTGTGATGAAACAATTTACATTCTGTCAAACTTTATGTTAACTATGAAATAGTAATATAATATCATATTGTCATTAATGGTTGGTAAATTAAAAAAAACCAAAACGTTTTTTTGCAATGCATAATTAAAATTTTGTTTGTGCTTTAGACTTAATTTTATTTTTGTTTTGCTAGGAAATTGCTGAACTTAAAGCCATGCTTGACCGTGACAGGAGCATCGAAATGAAGGACATCTGGAAGGGCGAAATCTCTAAGGCCATTAATGAATTGAACACACAATATGCCTTAGAAGTTGACAGAATCCAAGCAGAGATGCAGAAGAACTACGATATGCAGGTATAGGTTATGTTATAAATGGAACTACCAACATCAATAATGTTATAATTGTCATAAGAAGCGTTGAAAAATGTCCCAACTTCACAATATCCTGTATGATAATTTTTAACATCTCTTCATATCAGCAAAATAGGTTGTCAAATTACTTAACCCTGTTTATATGTCCTTTCTGATTATTGTGCAGTTATACTCATGTTAGGTCGAACTACAACAAGATGTGTTCTGTTTATTTGCAAGTAACACTAGAGTGGTTAAAACAGAAAATCATATTAAGTCCAAAGATGCTTTCTGCATTGTTTTTACTTAAGTCCATTATGATATCTCATAAAAGTTACCTTCACATGGGTCGTTAAGTTGTTATTCAAAACGCATTTTTACATTTAGTTTAAAACAATGGATATTTAGGATTCAGAAACAATTTCACTGTTTCTTTTCCTTTTAGAAAACTTATATGCTAAATAAAATTGTATATTTGAATTTAAATGAATAATTACAGATGAACGAAATGAGAGCTGGTTTGAACAGAGACAACATGGAGACCATGAGTGCTCGGGAGGAAAGCAAGAAAGTTAAAGGAAAACTGAACGAGCTCCAACCACTCATCAGTCAATTACAAGCTGAGGTATGTAAAACATACAAACATTTTTTTATGAAACCATGCACAAAACGGATTGAAATCTCTTTCAACTATTGAAAGAATATGTAAATAACCGTCCTTAATGATAACCGGGTGACCCCTAGTATCTATCGCCCCTCTTTGAATGATAACCGGGTGTCCCCTAGTATCTATCGCCCCTCTTTGAATGATAACCGGGTGACCCCTAGTATATATCGCCCCTCTTTGATTGATAACTGGTGTGACCTTTTATCAATCACTTTCCCTTATTCAAAAGGGATCTGCAGAAATTAGGAGACACCAGTCAAATATAAACATATAGACTTGATACTTTTATATTTTTGTGGGTTATGACTTAAATAATGTGATGCTCTATATGAAACAATAAGCTTTACATACGTTTAAATAGACAAGATATTCTAGTGTGCCAGTTACTTACTTTGTGTTTATGAGTTAGGAGGCATCTTTAAGCTTACAAAATAATCTTCAAATGATTCTATATGTAATTATTTGACAGAATGCCATGCTGAAGTCTAGACTGGACGGACTACAGGCCCAATATGATGATGAATGCCGCGAACACGAGTCTGATGTTCAAAGACTTCAATCTAGTATTGATAGATTGCAAATGGAGATGGATACTGTCCTATCAGAACTTCAAATTCTCCAAGACGCCAAGTTGTCATTGGAGTTGGAGATTGCTGCTTACAGGAAACTGTTGGAAGCTGAGGAGACCAAGTATGTTTTGCACTTAAAGTAGATTTGTTTTCATTTAAGTTTCTTCCATTTTGTATTGTGTTTTGGTGATGGAAATATCATAACACATTTCTTTGTTATCAGATTGATGTTGATGATTTCACACTTCAGTAATTTTTACTAAGTAAATTTTGTTGTAAAATAAATAGATATTGTTCAGTTATAATCTTTTCTGTATTACGATTTGTATTTTCCCATTTCAATATAATTTGAAAGATTCATGTACTGTGAACATGTTGATATTATAATAATAATCATAATGTTTTTAATTTCTATTGAAATAAATAGACACATGCGATTATGTTGGAAACATTTAAATTGCTGTTGTCATTTTTTTGTTCTATGTTAGACTTCGAAAACAACATAATTATTGATTTATCTAAGGTTTAGGTTGCATCACTTCATATTAACCGTTTGTTTTCAGCATGAGACGTGTTGTTGAGCACTCCAGTGGATCACGAAGCGGTGGCGCTCAACTGCTTTCTGACATGATCGTTAGCAAGGGAGGTTCTGGAGATTCACAGAAAAGCAGTTAGTAACAATTTCACATTTTGTGATGCCATCGTGTGATGCATACAGAAAATTGTAGTGTTTCAATGTAGTTGTTTTCAGACGTCATTTCATGTGCCTGATTTTTTTTATCTTGCCTATACAGTCTTTTATAAATCTCTTTTTATATTTGAGGAGCGCGCAGATATAGAGTGCAATTTCAATTATTAAGCATGCATTATAGTATGGATTAAGCATCGGATGTTGACATTAGAATTAATTATAATGATGCAAAAATGTGACTAAAAGCTTAGATTTTTAATACTAGTTATAATTGTGATAATCATGCTTTGTTTTTTTATGCGACATGCTTTGTTTAACCTTATAGCCATTATATGCTTGTTTATAATATTCAAATTTATCGATGGACAATAAAATGTCATATAATGGATTTCCTTTGTATATTTGACTAACAAGTAAAACAGAACAATATAAGAAATTAGAAATGGCTCATATAGCATATAACATTTATGAGCAAGACAATTTTCCTTAAGATATCATACCTAACCATTACCTTCCCTGTTTACCCTATAAAGCTTTGGTATGCAGTTTTTATAAATCCCTTTACCAATTTAAATGGGCTATTGGAGAAATGAACGGATATTGGTTTATTGAACGAGATTTTGCCATTAAAATTGTCTACCATTTTCTGTATGTTGTCAATGTCGGACTGTGTGGCATAGTTGGTAGTGTGGTTCGTTCTTATATTGTATTTATTATGAAAGTTTTTATATTACTATATTATTAGCACTGCAGAAATTAGTTGCTTAAAATCATGCAATATCCATACCAAGTTATAGAAAGCATTTTTATTAGTTTATTTAGCAAATATGATAGTGCATAAATTTTATACACAAGGGAGCACCGGGGGCGATTGCAGATATTCGTGTTATATTTACTAACTTTAAGAAGTACATAACAACCAATAGTATGTTTGATGTTTGCATGTCTTGCTAACATGTTCATTACTAATACGTACTTGACAATAGGTTAAAAAACTGCCTTGCATGAACAAGCACATTAACATTTATAGATGTTTTTCCTAGCAAATTCGGAAACTCGTGCCTCTTTGAAAAACAAACATCACATGATTCCGAACGCAAAATACTCAAATACAGGTTCTTACAAAACTCTGTATAAAAATATCTTCAATCTAGAAAATTGCACCGTCCGGAAAAGATCATAGCCGGGTGTGACGGCAGATCTCCTACTTGAAAGAAACAAAGTATTTCATAATTATCCAGCAAAAAATCTGAATTAAAAAGTGATATTAATATAAAACAAGAAGTGAACTGGTCTTTAATTTAATCAAATAGGTTTTGAACTTTGGCAATTAATGTATAATTGTTTATAATTTGAAATATTTCTGTGTTGGCAGTGATCTTCAATATATATGTTCTGTCAGTGCAGACATTGTAAACGGAAAATGGTAGACCAATTTTACGTCATCAAGTTGTCAATTGTCACCAATGGTATTTTAACATATGCATATTTTACAGATGCTAACCAACTGAGTAAGTCGAAATAGTCACGTGATATACAGACGTTGATCTATATACAACAGAAATTAACATGTATAAACAAGTTCTTAATAAAACACCAAATTTCAACCAAGAAACCCTTTAACTTTACTTCCATAACAAACTTCACAAGATATATACTCAACTCAAAAGAAACACACAATCCTAACAATTATCGGTAGTGCAACGTAAATAAGTTGCCTAATAAAAAGAGGTATATAACAAATCGAACCATTAAATGAATTCTCAAGAACAAAAACTTTTCATAAACAATTGATAGTGGTTAGAAAAACCCAGCACTATCTACAATTTTCAAATTTTGTTATTTTGATTAATTTTAATAAACTCGCACACGTGTTTTGTGTGATGAAGAACAAGCCACGAGATGATGGACGTGACAAGCTTCTGTGCCTGACATCAGAGATACATGGAGTAAGTTGATAACTTCTTAGCTGTTGTGAATGAGCTTTTAATCATTTTTTGCTTTCTGGATCTAGCTCAATGACACATCTGCTATGATGGAAAGAAAATGTGATAGCCAATGCTTATTTATTATTACAAGTTTTTTTATTCGTCTTTAACGTACTGTATTCTAAGGAAAAAATATCAAGGTTTTATTTTCAATGCGTTTGCTATATACGTCTTATTAACAATATTTCCTATATTTACTGAAAATTAATGAACTTAAGTACGCATGTATATTATTAACACTCTCTCTTGTAAGGAATAACAGATGATGGGTATATACTCGGAATCAATTGAGTTAATATTCCCAAAATAGACTATCCCTTAAAGTAACGCATGGAATAAATTGCATGATTTTGAGCATGATTTGTGCAGTGTGATAAATGATATTTAACAATAAAGATACATGTTTTTAGATTGCTAGAAGTAACTCTAGTTGAATAATGGAAATTTAATTTGATTTTGATATTTGTGCGTTCATATCTTGTTTCATTTTTTTTTTATTTAAACATGTTAACGGTAAGATCTTTTTAATAACAAATAATTAGTAGTAGAAATTAATTTAGTTTAGAAAGTTTATTTATTAAGCTAATTGATAAAGTTGAAAATACTATTGTCACACTTCCATAAATTTTCAGCATTAAGTGAATCATCCAACAAAATTCTGGTACAAAGAACCTGTAGAGGAGACATATCTATTGAGAATGCCCAGCCAGATGGAAGCTGTGTAACCTTGAAGAATTCCTCTAAAAAGGTATCCCCACCTCTTTCTGATAACACGTTAAATTACATATTACCATGGAATTATAATTGTCTATTAAATTATACCTCCATAGGTATTACATATTAAAATGTATAAGTCGTACTTTATGCACTTCATGCAATCTTTTCACTTTAAAATTTTTATTTTTACGGATTTAATTGATAGATATAAATGAAGGAGCTTTATATTAAAAAGTTGCAAAAATGAACATAAAGTATGACATAATAGTAATGAATAGGAAATCCATAGTTAGAATTTGCATTCCTAATGCACAATGGTACATGACAGTTTTGTTAATTTGAAAATGCAACAAAAGTGAAATTTCTGTTATATGGCCATTCTGTATTTGTTTTAAAATGGTGAGAGGTTGCTTGATTCAGTGTGCTTATTAAATGATATTTAATTTATAATCTCAAAATATAAGTTGTAAGAAATATTTGCTATAATTGTTATGGTCTACGGATGTATCGCATCTTGTATTGTGTTTAAGCATGCCTTGATGGAAAAAGCATGCTTCGTATATATTTTGTTATAAAACTTGTATTAAATTCTTCCTTTTCTGTCTTAAAATGACATATTAAGAACCAACTCCAATTATTTAACATGCGAATAAACAAAACATTGGTCCTCTTTTGAAAATTTGTTTATGACTAAATATTTCGTAGGTAGCACCCCTTGTCAAGGGCATTTGTGAACTTCAGTTTTTTTTTTAGACCTATCATATCTTGAGGTTGATCGATTCGAATTGCTTATTGTCAATAGGTCCCAATCCAATTCGCAGAAACTATTCAGTTTTATTTAGACCTGTCAAAATATCTTAATACATGTTTTTCCGTTTTGTCATTTCTTCTATTTATTTGTCAAAATTTTAATTGAACGAATATTTGAAATCTGAATGCAAACAAATATAAACTTCTGCTTGTAGAAAAGTAACTCAGGTGGCAAGGTAAGCGCCGTGTGCGTTGAAATGCTAATTAATTATATCTTTAAATCAATCTTAGTATCGTTGGTATATAGAGGGAATCACTATAAGACATATCTATACACGTAGTTTGTTTCATGATATTTGAAGTCAAAAATACATATATTTTGAATACAATCTTTGGTGAATAATAGGAACAAATTCTGATTAAATGAAACAGACTACTGAAAGTAAACCATCAAAATTCACTTTATCTGGTGGTTGTTCCAACGATCGCTCTAGGTTGACTGTGCGGCATTTTTTATTTGGTTACATTTTTTTTTTCTCACCTCAATCAATATCTTATTCTGGAAAATCACTGCTACTACTCGTACGATACATATTTTTGGAGGAATTGCTGGCAAAATGAAAAAAAATAGAAGAAGATAAAAAATGTTTTGTTTTAATTAACAATATACTGAGATGTCTCTAATGTTCTGTATTTCGAACTTTTAAATCTTGTAATAGCTCTACATTTTCAGTGATTTTTACTAATAGTTCCTGGTGGACAATCTTGATTTTTCTTTCTCTTTTAATCATCTTGCATGCTGTTGACTAAACATAATATACAACGAAGATCTATTTTCATATATATATAGACATGTAACAGTGGCGTAGGAGTGACTGAAAAGAAAGGGGGAGGGGCAAAGTCATGACAGTGATAATCAAAATAAAACACAACATACCTTGTCTATAGTCAAAAAGACTCGTCAGTGTACGATTTCAATTTCATGTTTTTTCTTCAATGATTTTACTTTTGCTAAAATAATAGTTTTGTGGCTCCTACGCCAGTGATTTAACCATCTTCTGCATGCATATTACTCATGTAAGTTCTTATCCAAGTACAAATACAAATTATATACATTCGAATGTGCAGCTTTGAAAATTGACATAAAAGTTGAAAGGGATGTAGTTTTGAGACATTCCTTTTTAATAGTGTTTGCTTAATGATTCGATTTATCAATTAATTTTCCATAAGAGGAATGAAATAAACATGAATTATTTAAAACCAAAAGTAATCTGTCAAGCTTCGCATTTTTATTATCAAAGTAAAAGTATCCTCAGAGGCGAAAGGGGAAGATGAACATATATTGACTGATAATAAAACAGAAATCTTATACTCAAGTATTTATCAATCAAATATTGTAAAGTCAGGTTATTTTTTTCAGGATATTGTTTCTGTTAGCTTGAAAGGGTGGTCTTTGAAGAAGACAGTGAATGGTGTCACCAAACATACATACACCTTCTCAGATATCAGCCTGTTAAAAGGGAAGGAGATTAAGGTAAGAAATCATCATAGGAGAATGAGGGGTACTCCCTTTATAGGTTGAGACAAGGAACAGCAGTTAAAAATGGAGAAAGGTATCCATACAATATTAAAAGCTGCGTTTTGCTTTTTCGTTTGAGAGATGGGTATTGTTGCAAATGGTACGGCTATCCACTAGAGACACAATGAAATGGGTATAAGCAACAAGAGGTCATCGTACGACCAAAGTACATGTGAAATTATTAAGATATGCAGTAAACGCATTTGTGTTTATATGATTTACAAATAGAAACTATTATGATTAAGTTCGATTTATCATTTTGCAGTACAGAAAAATAATTCCATGAGTATAAAGGGTCATATCAATGTTCTCTTTGAATAAGTTTTTTTTTATAATTTTGTATTTACCTTGAAGTATTTACAGGGTAAAATGTCTTCAGTTCATACTATTTATAACAAAATGTTTCAAGTTCAGAAAAGATGAAATAAATAAAATGTCGGACATAAAAGTGATAGTACGCTTATAGAAAGAATATATATTTTGGTTTGGTATATTATTACTCATACGATATACATTTGTTTCAGTTATTCTCCAAGGGAGCAGCAGAACTTGCCAAGGATAGTGACATAGTATGTGACATATTTTCCTGGGGATTGTCCGGTACTTTCACTTTAAATGATGACAAGGGAGTGGTAAGTACATGTTTGATTAGTTAATATACTTTCGGCACGCCATTGTCCTTAAAAGTTTGTAAATATACATCTTACATAAAATCATTAATATATTGAGGGTCTTATGCCAATTCTTAGTGATACACGATATGCTCCTTCAAAATGAGTTATTTGTTTGTCATTGTCAGATAATATTAGTATGGTCTTCAACCATAGACAATTTTTTCCTTACAATATATAATGATATATTCAATATATATTTTCACATATAACAAATTGATGATAATTCATTGTTTTGTTTCTTCTAGGAAAAAGCAACATTGACCATCAAGACTGCTGCCTAGAGGATTGTTAGAGGACAGCAATCCATTTGTTTTCGTGACACAACTTACATTTAACTTTTTATTCATTTGTTTTTTGACAGTATATTAAGTATGTGTGCAATAGATGAATCTGCTAATAGGCTTATCGTTTGAATGATATTGTTTCATCAATTTGGCTAAAATGCTTGTAGAAATGAGATTTTTAACGCGTGTATACTCATATTTCTTGCCTGTACATGGAGTTTATCAAAACTTGATTTTTAATCGAAGGAAATAATGGCCTGTACGGTTATTTCTGTGTTGGAATTAAGATACAAATACCTCTTCATAATATTTACTTGTTTCTCAGAATATAGCCGATATGATGTTGTAGGTAGTTGCATAGACGGTTAAGTTTTCAAATATAAATGTTTGTTGTACATACTATACATGTATCTGGATGTCGAAAGATTATACTTTCTTTACATGCAGGGTCACATAATTGGTTTTAAATGTTCAGGTGAATAATTTTCGCGTAGTCAGAAATTCCACATTTGGTAATTTCCGTTGGAAAATTCAATATTTCCATTGTTACTGATGCTTTAAAAGTTGTTTGTGTGGTTTTATTTCATTAATCTGTTCGTGTGGGTTTATTATTCTCATTTTGACGACAGAGGAGTGAGACGCACGCTGAAAATGTATTCGTTTCCAGTTTGTATCATAAGTTCACTTCATACTTGTTTATGATATATTGGTTCTATTCTACAAGGCGGCAGACATTTTTGTTTATGATATATTAGTTATTCAAGGCGGTAAATATTATATTTTGTCTTTAAAACATTCCAAAAACCTCAACGATTGCTGCAAAGATTGGTTGTGAATTTTGATCATCTTTAAGAATATATATTTGTATTTTAAGTATTAGTTTTTAAGCTTTACGAGAAAATATTTGGGTTTATTCAACCCTTCTTATATTTTATATTTTGCAAGAAGTCATGTTTTGTTATGGTGATTATATTAGATTTAGCATATTATATATGGTTTTATTCAATAAATATTTTTACATTTATTTGTTTTCTGTACATCATCTACTAAGGACTGGGTTTAGTTTTTACCCACCAACAAAAGGTGGTCGATACGGTAAACAAATTAATCGGAGTTTTATATACGGTATTTTGCGCCAGAAGGGATGCCATGCAGTTACAGTTACTTATTACAATGCTATAGAGAATCCTTTTCACGTGTATAAATATGAGCGTATGATTATTATAAGGTAAAACAATGCTGGATTCTCGAATTTCTAAAGTAAAAGTTCAGATTTACAATTTTCTTTGATTAAATTGCTTCGTTCCCTAACAGGTCAAAATTCGATAGATGTTAAATTTTTTACTTCCAATAGAATGTACACTTCATTAGTATTTGCAAAACAAATCTTTTTTCAATATTGTTATTTATTTATTCTTCAAAGTTTAAAATAACTTCAGGGGAATTTGCACCCATTAAATTTCCTATTGACAACTTGAAAAATCAACGTTTATTAAATTGAAAAAGTTACAAGAGAGCTTGTTCTGGAATTCAGCATTGCCATTAATATTAAATCAAAAATACATATAGACAATACTATTTCAAACTCTAAAAAAAAAAGAAATGACACGACGTAAATTATTCACCAGAACAAAATGGTGATTCAACTGGTACTTTAGTTTGTATAAACACAACTAATATTGCATAGATTCATTGTTAACACAGCTTAGTGTAACACGCTTCTTAACAAAATTGCTTTTAGATGATAATCACAACACTGCATAGAAAAACGCAAAGGAGCACTTGTTATCAGAAGGTACCACCAAAAACCGGAGATGAAAAAGCTGAAATAAGTTGGAGTCTGTTTGGTACACATCTGATATGTTTTGTATTCTTATTTAAACACATTATTGTATAATGATCGAATTATGTAGGACTGTATTTTCACATTGGATATTGTATGATGCGTGCATGCTGATATCCTCGCATGCGAAAACTGGTGTTGGGAATCCTATCCTTTTAAGCATTATTGCTAGTATTGTATTTTCAGTCGCAACTAATTTTTACAGTGTAAGTAAAATTACTGAGGGATTACCGTGAAATCATTAATTAAAAAAATTTGCACACAAAAACATTGGACATTTGATGTATATTTTAAGACTAAAGCGTTCATTACTTCGAAATATTCATAGACAACAACCATACATGGCGTGCTTCATACTGATCTCTTAAGGAAAATAACCCAACTGGAAGTTTCTATTAACTGTTCAGTATTGTAGAAAACGTTTTGATTTAATTTTAGGCATGAGTCACGCTTCCAAAAGAGTAAGCTTAGTGAAGAGTGCAAGAGGAGACATTAGATTTGAGGGATGTGATGCATCTGGAGGATGGGTTGCTATAAAAAATAATGGATCAAAGGTAAACAATTAGAAAGAAAGGATTTGTATGAAGTAGATCCACGATACTGATTAAAATAATAAATTCGGGGTTAGATTAAAATAACAAATGCATTTTAGCAGTTTATTATGTTGAAGAATCATGGGGTAAAAGGTCACGGGGACAAACAACGATTTGTAATGGTTTCATTATATTGTTTGGTTTTACTTGTCTCTTTGACACATTCCCTATTTTCATTCTTAATTTTATTGATATGTTTGTCAATTTGATAGAATCACTGCAGGATAATTTCGTCAGCAACAATGAAATAATCTTCAACCGTTTAATTACCTAATTCAGAACAAAAATTTTTATTTGAAAATACCATATAATGCATTTCTTATCAAACTTTGACTATCTAGTAATAAATTTCTTTTCAAAGGCAATTAACATGAAAGGATGGACATTAAAGAAGGTGATCAATGGTATGGACAAATACAGCTATACATTCACAGCAGAAAATAATGCACAACCTGGCAAAGAAATGAGGGTAATGATTTTTTCTTTTATATATGTTATAATAAAGTATAAAAAAATACTCGTTATTACATATTTATCACAGTTGTCAGTAAGTTGATGCAAAAGCAATACATTCTGTTTTTATAGTTTATGGGTAAATATATTACTGCAAACCTAGACTGCATACATTAAACCTGCTTTTTGAGAGAAAAAAATTAATTGCAATAGATATAGTGCAAACTGATTGTAAAGAATATGCCATTATTATGTGAACAAATGCATCATGATTGTTTCATTTAAAGGGCATGTTTTGATAGTCATTGTTCTATTTACAATGGTTTTTACACTAGTCTAAATCAACCAGGTCACTAAATTGACTTTTGTTAATGTTATTTTCTACATGACATTATTTGTTTCCTAATATTTGTGTTTTTTTTTATCCTATGTTGTTGTGTTTTTCATTGACGTCGAAATCCATGCGATAACGTTACGATATCAGCCCATTAATATAGCACCATTTCGAAAAATGTGTAATTCACGTAAATTTAATGCTTTTATCATACTGTAACTAAGAAATTAAAAGTTATTTGCTCTAATTATATGATAATTCTTATTTTTGTCTTTCTTTTTAAAGCTTGTTGCAAGTGGTATGAAAGATGAGGCAAGTTTCGGCGATATTATTGTTGAGAATTTCACATGGGCACCAACAGGAAAATTCGTCCTTGTTGACGACAAAAGTGCAGTAAGTACAACTTTATGTATGGACATAGACTATATATGAAAATAAAGTGACAAAAGTATACTTGTTAAATGATAAACACTGTTTGTGGGGATTTATGAATTACCTACAAATATACTTGAATATAAGCATCTAACAACATTTTTATTGTTGTTTTTCCTCTCGTTCGTTGTATAAGATCTTCTGCGATTAACGAAAAAGTGACAGCAAAAATATTCAATTCAAATATGAATAACTTTATTTGTGTATCTCAAATCACACGAAAAAGGCAAAACCACATTTAGTAAACTTCTACAAAACTTGTACAGAGTAATGCAAAAATCAGTTTTAAAGAGATGTCATGATCGAAATATATATTTTTCTACATGACGTATTTATACCAATAAGTCATTGACATTTTTCATGTAACGTGTTTATACCAATAATCCATTTCTATTTTTCTTCGTCAAGCATCTCTAATAATATCTCTTTTATTACAGGAGAAAGCTACAATGGATATCAAAATTGACAACTAAAAGTGCAGCTATGTAGACAATGATACCATAGAGAGATTTTTCATAGACATCAAATACATAATGTTTTTGTATGCTTTCAAATGCTTTCGGATTTACAACTATACGATATGTTTTCGTGCCTTTTGAGGTTATAGTTGGTAAAAAATACTTTAGAAAAATATTGGTTGCTTTGCTTGTTTACTTGCTTGTTAACATATATATCTTAAAGAATTTTCTTATTTGAATATAATAGATTAATGCGAATTGTTGAATTGTACAGTGAAATCCAGAATTATTTTGTCTATTTAGAACTATGACCAAATCCATTATACTACAATTCAGTTTTTTTTATCAAAAGAGTTTATTTTAAAAATAAATAAATAGATTTATATACATATTTTCATGTTTTCCATTGAATAAAATAGATTTAGATATACACATCGTTGATATCTTTGTATTACCATCCGCATTGAGTTGGTCCAAGTAAATACCAAACCATAGAGCCATATATTTTTGTTTAGGAGTCAGCTGAAGCACGCCTCAAGATGTGGGATCTTCTCGCTGTATTGAAGACCCATTGGTGGTCATCGTCTGTTTTCTGCTCTTTTGTCGGGTTGTTGACTCTTTGACACATTTCCCATTTCATTCTCAATTTTATTATCTGTTGCCTACTACTAGTAATCATTCAAGATCATTCTTTTACCTCGGTATACAAATAAGGAGATGTTATATGATTGCTAATGAGACAACTCTTCACCAACATCCTAATAGTGAGAGATTAACCAACTATAGTTAATCGAATATATAGTCTTCAACAATGAGCAAAACCCATACCGATAGTCATAAGTAATACGCACAGAAATGACAAAATATGAAACAATTCAAACGAGTAAACCATCTGTCAGATTTTGGCCAAAAACTGTGTACGAAAAAGAAACATGATATATTACATCTACGTTATTTCCTCCGATGCATCGTCTGTCTCATTGACGATCAAACCACAACTTCAAAAGCAATCAACGTCACCTATAGAAAAACACGCGCCTGACTTTAGAAGGACACAGAAAGAATCTTGGAAATTGTTGCAACAGCACAAACAAAACACAAACATAAAACAATCTGCTAAAAGCACTTTAGTGTAGTTTTGTATGTCTGTTTAGTTCACGCATCATTGTAAATATAACGGAATTTGATGAGACAGTCGTACAAAGTGAGAGGTTTAGCGCTATGAAACCAGGTTTAGTCCACCATTTACTACATTTGAAAATGCCTGAACCAAGTGAGGAATATGACAGTTGTCCATTCGTTTTTGATGTGTTTGGTCATTTGATTTTGACATGATTATGGACTTTCCTATTTGATATTCCTCTGAGTTCAGTGATTTTTTTTCTAAAATTACTTGACTTATTAGATTGCAAAGTGCACAAAAAACTAGCATAGAGACTAAATACACTCAGTACCGATTAAAGAATACTCGCAGCTACTTTATGGTAGTTCAAAGTGTATCATAACTGATATCTAACTAATGTTCTCTAATATGAACACAACTGATTTAGTTTAAAGACAGTATGCTATTCATAATGAGTTT
Organism: Mytilus trossulus; assembly: GCF_036588685.1. Lineage (NCBI taxonomy): Eukaryota > Metazoa > Mollusca > Bivalvia > Mytilida > Mytilidae > Mytilus > Mytilus trossulus. Next base: position 40,249,312 of record NC_086374.1, on the reverse strand, counting down.
TTCTCTCTCTCACAATTTGGGCCTTTCGGTATTGCGTTTAGTCTCATTAAGGTTTTTCCGAAATCCTATCTTTTTACAAATATCATATTAATTTATTGAATTAATTTCACAATGAAAATGCACACGAAATCACAATAAGTGTGTGTACGGTATAAACGGCCACTCAGAGTACAAAGTACTTACCTAGAAAAAATGCATCACATTGCAATTATAAACAATATCATGAAGATACAATAGGTATAGATGATAGGCAACGATAACAACAACTATTCAGCCATTACATTTTATCTAGAAGTTCGTATTTCCGCCCAAGGCGACGTCACTGACAATACGACGTCGACAATAAACGTACAATAGTTGGAACGTTATGTTCCCGCGATAATCTCAACATACTGGGGCCGCGAAAAAGTAAAGATTATCACAATTTTCTAAAATTCTCAATTGTCCATTGATAAATCGTTTCACTGATAAATAACTGTCCATCAATAAATAATATCACTTTGAAATTGTCTCTCGCGTTGTGTTTTTTCTTTGTAATACTGAGCAAATCATATAAAAACGGAAATTACATTTAGCGATTAAATTGAATTAAAGTCTCTCATGAAATAAAGTAAAATTCAACTTTGCGCTAAACGCGTAATTGTCTATCAACAACATCACTAATGGTCGTCTTCAGCATCATGGTTGTATCCAATTCCGTATGGTCTCACGGGCTATTTCGTCACGGAATGTTCTGTTAGTCCTGTATTTGTTATTGAATTTTTGTCCCATGAAATTCAAGTAACGGCGTAAGATATCCGTATTTCCATCTTTTCCTTTTTATAGAGTCATAAACAATTCTGTTAGATGTGATACTGGGTTCCTTCTGTGTTGGAAAATCACGATTGTAACGTAGTTTTCTTGGAGGTTCTGTTGTTTCATTCGTCTTTTCTGGGAAGTCCCATCGTTCTTGGTCTTGAGTAATATTTCCATATTCCGTATTGCTAGTTTTCGACGTGTTAGTTTTCTTACTGTATGTAGGTCCCGAGAGCAAATATCCGATCTTGGATTTCACAGCGGTTGGACCGTTTCCTCGTACTATATGGTCTTCTACAATGTCCCAGTAGTGATCTGCACCTACAAGCAAGGATATATCAAACGAATCTTGCTGCGTCATCGTGTGTGCTAACTTCAAACCACGTAAATAACCGTTCTGTGTATCAATATTACGTATGTGATTCTGTAGAGGCGTGGCGATCATCGGTACTATCAGTACTTTGATTGGCAATACGTGTCCTGCGTCGGTTTTCAGGTAGACTGTTGTGTTTTCTAAATGTCTCGCGGTTTTCTCTTTACCTTCAAATGCCGATAACTGTATAATTTCTGTTCCCTCTATCTGTAAGTGAAGTTTATTCGCTACTTCCTGCGTTAAAAACGATCTTTGCGCTCCTTCGTCAAGGAGAATGTTTGTATCCATAAAGTGTTGGTTCGCTCCAACTTGTGCTACGGCGGTTTTCAACAGTACATTTGATCGTGATTCTTTCGATTTTGAAAACAAAATGGTAGTATCTTGTTCCGTTGTATGACTATCATTTACGAGGTGAACGTTTGTCGAATTCAAAGATGATGGGTTTTGCGGGTTTTGCGGGTTTAGCGGGTTTAGCGGGTTGTTGCTCTGGTTATCATTTGCGCGGAAATTCGTATGCGTTGAAGTATTACCTCCATTTCTATCGCTTTCGTCATTACCTGGTTTTATGGCGTTTGATTTGTGGGCATTACATAAGCTTGTATGGTGTTTTCTGTTACAATATCTACATGTATTCTCAGATTTACATTCGTTAATTTTGTGGTTACCAAGGCAGTTAAAGCATAACTTATCTCGTTTTACTACGTCCATGCGGGATTCCGTGTCGGTTATATTACTGCAATAAGTAGGTGCGTGCATTTCATGACAGAAAACGCAAGGTCTTGTCTCAATATTCTTGAAAGATTTGGACTTTGCCGAGTTCGCTCCGGCAAAGAAAGACGATGTTGTGGGCAAATGGTTTGTCGACTCTATCTCTTGTCCTGCGTCTATTATATTGATCTCATCTAAAAGGCTTTTACGGAGGTCCCGTAATACCCAAGTTTGTATTCTATGTTCTCGCGCGAGATGTTGTCTGACTTCCCCGGGTAATTTCTTCATAATAATCGGAACAAGTAGAGTGCCGTATGTTTCTTGTGTCTGACCTAAAGCTTCTAATCCCCTGACGTAACTTTCCATTTTATCATAAAAACTTCGTAAGCTTGTAAGTTGATTTCTAGGCGAAGGGATTTCTAATAATGCCTGCATGTATGCATTTATGATTTTGTCTTGTTGACCGAACCTCTCTTTTAATAGATTTACGGCTTCATCGTAGTTTACATTTGTAAGTGCGAACCCCGCTATAGAATCAAGTGCTTCATATTCTAGCTGTGCTTTCAAGTAATTGAATTTTTGTACATTTGTAAGTGACAAGTTAAGGTGTACGGCCGACTCATATGAGTCCCAGAAAGTTTGCTATTCTAAGATGTTCCCTGAGAATATTGGAAGCGAAAGTTTGGGTAGGCGGTGACTACTAGCTGACGAAAATGAACTTTGCTGTGTGTTGAACGTATGACTGGCTTGTACAGATGGGTTCTCAAACGACTGTGCGTTGTGTGGGTTGGCTATGTTGTGCGTTGGTACAAACGGTATAGTTTCTGGATTTAAAGTGTGGGTTGTTGTATGTGAATCAATATGACGGGACTGTGGTGTTTGGACATTTTTTATGAACTTACGTATGTGGCGAATCTTTGTTTCCATATCCACTGAATATTCATCTGAATCCACTATCTCATTTTCCACATCTTCCGGTTCTGTTAACTTTAAAATTTGTTCGTTTAAGTCCTCAAACAATGTTTGTTTTTGCACTAGTTTTCCGAGTGTTGCTATAACTTCTTCTTCATCGAAATTCGAATTCTCCTTTGCTTCATCTAATCTTCGGAATAATCTGGTAACAGCGCTTCTGTTCCCCGATCGGACTGATTTCAATTTTACGAGATCCATTGGTCAAGGCACCATAAATATAGATGATAGGCAACGATAACAACAACTATTCAGCCATTACATTTTATCTAGAAGTTCGTATTTCCGCCCAAGGCGACGTCACTGACAATACGACGTCGACAATAAACGTACAATAGTTGGAACGTTATGTTCCCGCGATAATCTCAACAATAGGATTAAACAATTTCAAGGAATTTCAAAGAAAAACCACTTCTCTATAATATTGAGTGTGGGTAATTTTTGAAATACACTAAGCTAGTGGTTTTTACGCGCTTTAGAGCCTTTTTGAGTGGCGGGGGTCACTAGTTCAAAAATACTTTTTTAATCGTACAGTCAGTACGAAGCCTATAGTATGTATAATTATGACAACGATTAAACAAAAATGTCAAAAATTAAAACGACTGCCTAAAATAACAAAAAAAAAAAGAGTAAAATCCCTCATACACTTTTCATAATCATGTGGTAAATGGAATAATTTCGAAATAATTTTTATATGTAATGACATGATGTTTGAGAATATTAATTTTCCATGCAAATATTGTTATATATATCCGTGCACAAGTGCGTACTTTTACAATTTTGTCTAACCTCCAGGACGTATATCGTATATAAGTGTTCGATGAACAATCAGTTAACAAAAACAACGATAAAAAAAAAAAAAAATCAATCTAGCGGAAATACAAAGTGTGCATTTGTTTATAATTTGTCACTGTACTTACTAAAGTGTTCATTTTACTGCAATCATTTTATATATCATTAATGTCATGAAATGTTTAACGAAGCGTTTTCAACAATTGTTTTTTGTTTAAAAGACGAAAAAGAATGACCAGACTGTAGTCAACTAGAATAGTAATGGTGTTAAATAAGTTAAATAGCAAAAATACCAAACTCCAAAGAAAACTTTAAACAAAAGTCACTTAACAAATGCCAAAATCAAAAGCTCAAATATTTCAAACGAATATGAACCAACGGTCATATTCCTAACTTGGTGGTACAGACAGTTTCCTTAATATGTAGAAAATGTCAAATAAAACCTTATTGTATAACTAAGTAAACATCTAGCATGTATGACAGTTGCGTCAAATTCCCTGATATTGGTAATAATTTGTGAGTAAAATTAAAATTAAACAGGTTCAAATGTCAAAAATTGGAAATCAGCAGCCCATCTCGCCACGGTTGACTATGCTTCCTCCGTGTAATAAGTAAAAATCACAAAAATACCGAACTCCGAGAAAAATATCTAATTCCCTAATCAAGTAACGAAATCAAAGGTTTCGTTAGCAACTGTCATATTCCTGCCTTGGTACAGGCATTTTCTTATGAAGTAAATGGTGGATTAAGGTAGCACAATACAAAGATTTTTTCACTCCCAATCAGACAACTTTAATCTGATGTAAATCTTTTCATCCTTCTTTATATTTTATAAGTGAGGTACCAAAAGAAAGAAGAAGACAGATTAATCTTTCTTATTGTGATAATTTCACTATGACATAATTTTTACATAATTAATTGTTATATAAATAGTTGCTATATTGTGATATCGATACTTGAATGAATTTAGCATCTTTGTTCTTCATAGCATCCCACAATATTTTATAGATTCTTGTACAACACAGCTTGACCTCCTAAACCGTGTCTCAGGTTTCCAAACATACCAATAGAACAAATTTTATACCCAATTGATTTTAGTGATCTCTTATGAATTGATGTTGCAAAATTCATTGAAGATTTATGAGAGAATGAAATACAATAGGAAAAATCTGAGACACAGTTTTTGAGGTCAAACTGTGTTGTTCAAGAATTTATAAAATATTATTGGATGCTATGAATAACAAAGAAGTTAAATTCGTTTAAGTATGGACATCACAATATAGCAACTAATAACATAACAATTAATTATGTAATAATTACGTCATTATGAAATTATCACAATTTGAAAAAATAATCCTTCTTCTTTCTTTTGGTACCTCATTTATAAAATTTAAAGAAGGATGAGTGGAATTACAACAGTTTAAAGATGTCTGATTTGGGATGAAAAATCTTTGTATTGTGCTTCCTTAAACCTTGTTTTATAGCTAGCCAAACCGCTCACTTGTATGATAGTCGAATACAATTCAAATATATTGAAACAATGTGTGAACAAAATAAACAGACACGACAGGTAAAAATATAAAAAAATTAGGTACAACAGTCAACATTTAGTAATAATCTTAGTCACTATGAAACAAAAAGGCATATAGACAAAGCAGATAATCAGCCCTCCCCCCCAAAAAAAAACAAAAAAAAAACAAACCAAGAATACAAATTTTTATCATAACACAATGAAGGGATGTATACACCAAGAAACACACATCAGGATGCAGACAAAGCACATCAGCAAAACAGAAAGACAAAAATACTAAAATTTACCATAGCACAATAGCACATTAACACAATGAGGGGATGTAATCACAGAGTCACGTAAATGGATATAATTTTGTTTTAATGTTAACAGCAAAATCAATATTCACAAAGGCAAATAAAATGATACTATAACACGTTATCAACATGATTAACAATATCAGTACGCAGAATCTCGACATCAAGACCATTGCTTATTAATTTTGAAGTTGATACTGAATATTTATCAACAAGGTCTTGGTGTCTTCCGATAAATTTGTTTAGAAAAAGAACAAGACGTTCTTTGACATACCTCTTGTTCATTATCGTTCTGCTCAGACACTGGTGACGTTTTACAAAGTATGAGTAGCAACTGCAGGCTCTTGAAAACCGAATAAACTGGTAAATGTGTATCCGTAATGCAGATGAAAAACTCTACTTTATCACCCTCTGAGCTTTATATTTTTTGATATTATTCGTGTAATTTTTGCTAAACAAATTTAATTTTGAATAAAACAACGTATTCACTAAAGAAAGCGAGGACTACCAATTATACAACTTTTAATAACAATTTTGTTTTGGTCGAGAGTGTGGCCAATTTTTTTCAGAAGGAAATACATCTAACATTTGCATAAATAGGCAATTTAGCTAGAAACTTGTCAAATATCACCCTTTTTGAAGCTGTCAATAAGAAACAGCATACCATTATATTGTTTGTTGAGAATATTGAAATTTGCATACATTTGTAGTTAAAATGGTAAATATATGTTTTTACATATTGTATAACAAAAATTTGATTTTTTTAAGGATTTTTAAGGCCAAATCAAGGTCTTCGTGGTCAAACTTATTTGATAACGTGTTAAAACAAGTAACGCCATTGCATATTGTTGTCATCAGAGCAACTAATAAGAAAAAGTGATAAAGAATAATAAGTTCCCTAAGTTTCCTGCTTTCCATAATGTTCAAACAAAAAGCAAAATATAACATTTCTAACAAGTAAGTATTTTTATTGTCAGTTTCTCCATCATTTTGATTGTAAGACTGAAAATACTCACAAAAGCCCTTTTTGACTTTGTGTACAGGATGAAATCATGCTTTTTATTCTTTTGAACATATAAACTTAAAGATTTATCAGTTGCATGTGCAGTTATATTTTTTTCACGTACACAATACCGGTGTATCACTTGTAAAATCATTTGGTTTATATCTTATTTTGATGTGTATCACATGATAAAATGATACATGTGATGTGTGTCACTTACGAGTCTTCAAAGATGAACGAACAATGTTTAGTGGACAGGTCGGTCATTTCCTGAAATTATAATGTACTTCCCGTTTATTGTATGATTGTTAACGATATTTATAGTTAGATATAAAGTGTCCTGGGTATCAAACTATTGGTTATTGTGTTCAGATTCAATACAGAAACATGTTACTAAGAGTGGAATGGATATCATATTTCACCGAATCATTTCTCGTGAACGGGCAAAAGAACACAATTTTACAATAGATGATTTGAACAAAAGTCCACTAGAACATCAACGCATTGTGTCAGTGTTGTTTTTGACTGATTTAGTATGTTCATGTATAACAGGACTTATTGGAAATACGCTGGTAAGTTCTTAATACAATTTTATGTGGAAACTGAAATTTTAAATTATTTTAATAAATTGTCTGTATTGTCTATTGCAAAAACCATGTCATGTTTTTAATGTCCATCTTTTAATATATGAACAAGTAAACGCCTGATTTGTTTAAATTTCTACCAACATTTCACTCATCTACAAAGTAATCATAACATAGTGTACAAGACCTGTATTTTTCATCATTCGTTCAGTTGTGCTATCTTTGACATCAGTAAAAAGTTAATCAAAACCAACTGATGAAAGTGAAATTTAAAATGCGCTCAGACGCAACACATTTTAAACTTGATTTTACCACTGGTTAAAACCGCCATAAGTGTCTAAACATCCCATACAATAACACTGCACATAGAAGAAAAAAGTAAAAGGAGTGTAGTAATAGGTAGTATCGTTCGAAGCCATATGACATGACCAAAATGTACATTAAAAATCTTTTCATCTAAGGTCAACTTTAAATGAGGGAGTTGGAACCATAAGTTACTTATCAATTTTATAATTTATCAACTGTGATTTTTTTTAAAGTTTGTTCTAAATCATGTGATTATCAATGCACTTGCTACTGAGCCGATGACAATCCAGGAACTAACAGACCACACGCATTGGTATCAAAATGTGGAAAGGGATTAATATAAGTTGCAAAACTTGTTTCCCAATCCACTATATATAAATATGTTTAAACTAATTGGTATCAACCCTGTTATATATTTTTAAATAACTCTCTATATTTCGTGCGTTCCAATCACTTTTCTGAATTAGCTTTATTAGGAATACTGAAACTTAAAACACTGGAAGACAGAGATGTATATATAAGTAGAGTATAGTAGTCAGACGCTATGTAAAATAATGGGACATACTATTATATCCAATTTACTGACATTAGTATAGGCAACATTAGTTTATCTCTGTTAAAATGTCATTAATTGATTAAAAAAACAGCTTAAAAGTGCAAACAAAAACTGAAGAAAATGCTTGTACTTATTAATAATACTGTCTCCTAAACCGATTGAAAAGATTCTTTTCAAGTGTTCCCGACTATCCAGTTTTTCCAACAGTCCAACCGCAAAAAAATCAATTTCAACTCAATTATTCTTTATGTATAAATAAAACAACAAGAAATATAAAAAAAGTAAAATGTTAAATGAGTAACTTAGTGAAAAGAAAGGCGAGAAGGTTATTTAGATATAAGATATCTATTTTGATTATTACAGGTCATTGGAGCTGTTATGATATCAAAGAAGCTTAGAACAACTGGGAACATGTTTTTCGTTAATTTAGCAATTGCTGATTTCATTGTTATCCTGATAGTGGAGCCTTTTAACTATATTGGTAAGCTTTGTACTTGGATATTGGAGGCGTTCGGTGACTTCCAGGTTTAAATTATCTGCATATATGTTCAAACAGGCAGGGACAGTTGGCGATAATGCTATATGACTAAATAATAATTGCATTTTTATTGTTTAAATTTTTTGTACTGTAAAATTATAAAAATGACTTGTAACTACAAAGTTGAGAAAAATAGCCACCAATTAATTTAGTTTATCAGCTTGATGATAATTACTTTTTACATTATTTTTTTTTATAAATATCACGAGTTGTTTAATGAGGAAACCTTTTACTTAAAAAGTACAATAAGGACAGCCTCGTGATCAACAAGTCATCTTAATTATGGTAAATTAATACTTTGAATGTAGATGCATTGTAAAATTAATGTAAATGTTGTAAAAAATAAAAAAAAAAGCAACAGTAGTATACCGCTGTTCGAAATAAGTAATGCAGTTTATATACTGAAAATGGGAGAATGTTAGAATCCAACAACCAGACTTATGTTTGCTTTAGATGATTAAATGCTAGTTAAAAGCTTTTTATGTACATTTTGTTAGTTATTTTCATTACAGGAATAATAAATGGAGCAGGACCATACATAGAGAACGTTTGGTTATGTCACTTGGTAGCTATTATTTGCGTTATGGCGTGCGTTTGCTCAACGATGAATCTAGCTGCTATTGCTGTAAATAGGCAAAACACTCTTCATACAAAACAAAGTCAGTTTAAGGGAGATAACCAAAAACAAAACAGTATTAAATTCTCACGGCCAGACGTGTGAAAACAAACAATCTTGATATTTTATTCACAAACAGGAAATCCCACGTCCATAAATCATACGTCATTAATTATCAAAGGCGAAATGCCAACCTTTTTATTATTTTCTCCCTCTTTAGGATTGTAAATTAAAGACACAAATTCATAATGAAAATATCATAAATGTTAAGGTCATCGATGTATCAACATAAGTTTAGAGTTGATATTGAAAATAGCATTGAAATCTGGATTTGGTTGCTACAAATTTCAATTAAAAAGATTTTAGCTTTAATTAAATCTATAGACGGTTGTGGGTCATTGAACCGCTTATTTTCTTTGGTGTAAAGATAATTAAAGTTGTTGCTTTTGTTTAAATGTTTCAACCTATTTTCTCTATTTTTTTGTGCTTTTGTTCGAATCAATACAAACTACATTATATTTAGTTCATATGTGCTGTTCCTCTACTCTTATCGCATACAGTGGGAATGATCCAATTTTTTCATCTTAAAAGATATCCCAATATATATATATATGTATATATTTAATTCTACAATGAAACGTTTTTGGTTTATTGCAATATTTGATATCAAAGTGCAGGTAACTTCCATTATTTTGTTCAATATTTTTTTACTGTAAAATTAGATAGTAGTTATAAAACAGGTACTTCTGATTTGAACAACAGGCGCTTCTATTAGGATTTAATACCATTTTTTATTATTGCAAAAAATCGTTCAACAATGGTTCTATAACTTTATAATCTGCTTAACTCAAACAGCTATAGTTTGATCAGACTTTCATTTTTTTAATTTAAAAAAGGTTTACAATTCTAAATATGTAATTAAGAATTAATTTCTATTTTTATCAGATATATAATGATCAACAAGTTCCAGCTCTATAAAAGAATCTTTACCAAGAGAAACACGATTTTGATTTGTACTAGTTTGTGGTTTATAGCCTATTTGATAGAACTGCCTAACTTGACAGGATGGGGTGGTCATACTTTCGACTTGAAGACACTTGGATGCTCTTTCGACCGGTTGATTTCACTTAGTTATACAATATTTTTAAGTGTTACGGCTTTATACATTCCACTTTCGCTTATCTTATTTTGCTATGTGAAGATATATTTATACGTTCGCCAAAGTAGACGACACATTGCTTTGTCAGTTAAATGCAAGACAAGACACAAGAGAGGTAGGAAAGATGAAGTACGATTGGCCAGAACATTTTTTATTGTATTCATATCATTTCTTATCTGCTGGACACCATATGACCTGACATTATTTTTCGACAGGTCAGACAAATGGCCTAGTTGGTTGTATATCTTATTTATGCAAGTAGGACATTTTAATAGTTCCTTGAATAGCATCTTGTATGGATTAACAAACAGACATTTCAGAGAAGGATATAAATTGTTTCTGTCAAAGTTCATACCCGGTTTTCATACGGTCTTTTGCTGAACCCTGAAAGTTTTCTCAGATTACATCTGACACAAGCGTCTCTCTGCGCGAAGACCAAAAATTGTAAGAGTACAAGAACATAAAGTCATATCTGATAAACTAACTTCGCATAACTTTTAAATAAAAAGATTGTTTTAAAATTTGTAATCGCATGAAGGTATGATACTGTTCACACTCATACCTATTATTCTAAATAGTAAAATTTTAAAATAACGAACTCCAAGGAAAACCTGACTTGGTACAGGGAAATCCTTATATAGAAAATGGTACATTAAACCTGGTTATATAGCGAGCTAAACCATTTACTAAGATAACAGTCACATAGAGTTATATCCTAAGTTTGCATTGATATGGTAAACACGTGAGTTGAAATATAACGGACCGATCCATTTACTTGTAGCTTTATTAGTATCAATAGGGTGACGTCATTAGTTTTGCACATACTAGGAGTGAGTTGAAAATATGATTATAAAATGACAAGAATGAACCCAACTTTAGAAGCGGTCTAAACTTATATAAAGGACAATACGCTACAACCAACTGAAGTAACGATTCAACGTCTAGAACGGCCCATGATATTTGATATCTGTCCAATGCTAGTATGCATTGTGACATCATATGGCTGCCGAAAATAATAACGGACTACATGGTTATAAGTAGTGTTGTCAACGGAACCGGTCGAAGGACCGAATACCAAAAAACGCTAACCGGTTAACCGGATTATTTTTCAATTTTGATTGAACTCATTCAATAGTTATGTTTATCCTCACAGACAACCCTTATAATGCCAAAGGACAAACTTCAATCCTAAAAGCGTATTTATGACTTGGATGAAACGTTCTTAAATTGACACTCATAACACATCTTATATTTATGTGTAGGGTACTATTGATAAGGCTTTCAAACACCAACTCAAAGTACCGGTTAAACAAACGTGTACGATTTGACAACACTAGTTGACCGCAATTTCAACGGATTTTATAAACATTTGAATGTTTATGTAAATAGTATATCAAAAGTATATGGTAAAAGTCTTAACAAAGTATATGTAAGAAAACTTGATTTTCATTTGTTTAAGTGGCTCCGGGATTTTAACGACAATTACACCTAGATATAAATTATTTACTAAAATTAATAACACACGAAATACATAGTTTTATAGACAGAAATGTGAAAAATATTTGAAATACAAACATACAAACTAAATAAAAGAAAAGGAGAGAGACGTCCAAAGCGGCTGCAGGGTAACACATATATTTTCAAATATATAGTGAAGAGACATACATTTTTGAAATGCATATCTGATACAGTGACATTAAACTCATTAAAACTATTACTATAACGACATGTCTCAGTAATTACACGTAATATTTATGTCAATGACTTAGGTAGGGTATGTTTTGCTCGTTGGTGATGGTCGGGTAGTGACCTGTAGTTGTTTTTAATCCTTTATTCCGGTGGTCTTAAGCTGATATTTGTGTTATACGCGATCATAGATCATCTTCTTATTTTGACATTAACATAAAGTTTGATGTTAATTATGATAGATTTGTAATTTGTTTTATGAATTCCTGTTTTGTTAGCAACTTACAAGGACAAATTTAAAAGAATATCTATTAAATATTGTACAAACAACACATTAATGGAGGATTAAATTGAAGGCAATATCAGTCTGTCGATGTTCAAATGATATTTACCATTGGTGCAGATATGTAGACTTTTGGTCTAGGTTATTATGTAGAGGAACATTACTTTAGCCTTAAGGAGGCTCGCGGGTAAAAGATTTTCAGAAAAAAATTAAATATTTACTTTTCACTACAAATGTTAGTAATTACCTTCAGTAAATGTTACTTTGTCATATGGTGCAAAAGTCATTCCAAAGAATCATTCCGTGTTGGCCCCAGGTGACTATTAAAATGTAGATATCATTGCAAAAGCTCATAATTATCTCCCGTTGGTGCAAAAATGCCTTTTTTTGGCATAAAAATTGAAATATCTTCTTTAACTCATCGGTGACCTATATTTTAATTGTTGTTTTCGAATAAGCTGTACATAAACTAAATAATTGTAAAATTTAAACGATTTCTGTAATTTCTTTCTTTTTTTATTTCGATATTACCGCTATTTCTCCTATTAGTTCAACAGAAAAAGAGGACATTAACAAAAATGCATGATTTTTTAAAAGGCAGATTGTGAGCGTAAATGAACGGTGACCCCATTTTTTTATTTCAATTTTCTATTAGGTATAAGATGAAGTTCATTTATAGAAAAATATAGCGAAATCCTATAATAAATTAAAAAAAATGATTCAGACCCGCGAGCCCCCTTAATAAAACATTGATTATTGAAATAATAATCGGATGTAATGCAACACAGTACTTGGCATGACAGTACTTTAACTTTAAACCACTTGAGATCAAGGACAGAGAATGAAAAATCACAGGTGAATTAATAAATAACTGTTTCGAGTTTTGTAAAGTTCGTGTAGGGATTGATTGTTATGATAGAATACGCCACAAGTTTTTAATGTTATATTGTAATGTGACTAAATTTATTTTTTGGTTGTCAAAATTCTTTTGAAAGAGGGACGAAAGATACCAGAGGGACAGTCAAACTCAAAAATCGAAAATGAACTGACAGCGCCTGGCTAAAAATGAAAAAGACAAACAGACAAACAATAGAACACATGACATAACATAGAAAAATAAAGAATAAGCAATATGAACCCAACCAAAATCTAGGGGAGATCTCAGGTGATCCGGACGGGTAAGCAGACCCTGCTCCACATGTGGCATCCGTGTTGTTGCTTATGTTATAACAAATCCGGTAAATAATCTAATTCGGTAGATCACATTCATGAAAGGAAAGGGTATTGTAGTTACGACGTAAGGAACTTCTCTAATATCATTTGTGAAACTGGTATTCCATAACGGTAAGATGGAGTCCGTAAAATTTCCAACTTCACCATTTGTAACTCTTGGTTTAATAGCTTCCTTGTGAGCAGGAACCCTCTATCAAGATACTCATGACAGGAAATGCAAGCACGGGAATATCGTATCAATTGATAGATATATACCCCGTATACCGGTGGTGCTGGAATGTTGCTACTTAGAAATGGAAAGTTCACATCTGGAAAGGTGAAATCGTCTCTTTTGTCGTAAAGTTTAGTTTTCAACCGACACTTATTGTCAATTTTAAAGTACTTGATAAATTGCATGCTCATATTTGTGCTTTCGAAATGTTCAAAGCGGTAGAAATTTGGCAAAAAAGAAATACGCAGCTCATGACCAAAATGGCTTCTTGAGCCAGGCGATTGTGTTTGATAAACCTGCTTACAACTCTTTTTGTTTTAAATGATGTGAGTCACGAATACTTTTTGTAAATGATTTACTGAATGAGAATAATGATTTTTGCTTTTTAATTAAATTTAAAAAAAATGATATTGAAACAAATTCTCTTTCATTCTATAGTGTATATCTTATGATCCAAAAATATTGGAAGGACCACATCAAAAACCAAAAAAAAAAGAAATCGTATCATTTCTTTTAATAAAACTGTGTAAAGAAAATCTGCATTACTTGTGAACAAACCGTGAAAAGAAAATTACCATTACTTATGATTACTTATAGTATTTGAATACAAATAAGTTTTTGGTTTGAAGAAATTGATATATTACAATGAGATTACAATTGTGAGATTCTAAAAATAAAAAAAACAAACATCCTCTTGTGGTAAGTTATTAAAAGAAATCTCTAGAAACTTTTCCACTGTGCTATATTTTTCTGTGTTAAGATAGCACTTAAAAAGTTAACAAATACATTTTATTTAAAAATTATTTGCCATATTTTGCAGTTCACATATGATCAGGAAGAAAATAGAAAAAATATTAACATTTTAAACAATTTTTTTCATGATACAAACAGATAATTCATACTAAAATGTCAAAAATGTGTAACACAGCTGGATATACATCACAAATGGTAGTCATTTGCTAATCTATGTTTTTAATATTGTAATCGTCTAAGTTCGTCTTTTCCTGGTTCTAACAGCATACTCAGACTTCTTTCAAACCGAGTTTCAGTCGCGATTAGCTGTATGAATGTGTGTATGTACTTTTTTTTTTATTCCTCATTGTCTAAGAGACATAAGGAGAGGTTGAGATATAATAAGTTCTGATTAATATGATACATTTGTGTACATGGCATAATTCAGGAACCTCTAGCCTTTTAGTCTAGTGTTTTGTTTCTAAGTTTAAAGTCAAATTGTATGTTTTGGAAATTATTGAGGCGTCTATTTCGCTAAACTAGGATACATTATTGTTAAGAGGCTCACAGCATCACCACATTTTGTGTGGTATTTTCCATTTTCGTCGTAGACCCATTGATGGCCTTAGGTTGAGGTAGGCGAAACCAGCCTTAAAACTCCTAAAAATTGACGTTTTATGTAAAAGAAGTAAGCAGATCTGTCATACCTTGACACCATTTACTAACAACTAAATTAAACTGAATAATGATATTTTCTGTAAATGCAAACAAGCTTGGTATCTGAAGATGAAGTGCATAAAATAAATTTCAAGTTAATTCTTCCAATAATCTTTTTTTTCTCGAAACTTTAAAACGCATAATCTTTAAGGATTCTTTAAGAATGCAATGTTTTAATATTGTAAATATTTTTTGTATGATAGTAGCATAACACAGTTTATTAATGAGTCACAGTTTAAACTACAGGTTGATCTGAACAGGTCTGAAATGACCTAACAATAAGTTATAAAGTCCTTTGCAGTCATTCAGTCAATTTGCAGACTTATCCACTGTGGTAAATTAAGTACTATTCAAACAGTTCGTTTACAGTCGATTAAGACCCGTTTCGTCTTCATTTAGACTGTTCAGGTGTTGTTGTCATACACCTGTAGATATCAAAAGCATTCTAAATTGTCTGAAATGCTACTGAACTAACTGTTAGAAATTTGTCTGATTAGTACTGAAATTTCTACTGTTGACAATTCTTAACACTGACCAAAAGACTCAACTTGAATAAATAATTTAATGTTTGGAAATTTCAGACGATTTTAGGATCAAAATTCTAGTTAAAAACTAAATACTAGTGTATATGAATTGTTTAACTTCAACATTATATACAGAAGTAGAACAGAAAAATAAAGGCAATCATAACTACATGTATAACTATAATTGTTAATCAACAAGCACAAGTAATCTTAGATATATGAATATGAATGAAAAGAACACTTACTTACTATAATTATTATAATATCTACTTGACAAGATGTATGATATATTCTATCTGAACTTTGAATCATACTTTAAAAACAATTAAGATTATCAGTTATAAATCAATATAAAGATACTGCAAGACAAACCATGTCCCATCTGCAGACGGACGTAGAGTAGGACGAACGGATACCATCATATGATGAAACCCGATTGTTCGCCAAGTTGACATAATAATCAGATATATTCACAAAACAATCCTGAACATTTGTTGACGTTATTTTACAATGTCCCGAGAAGTTCCTTCTTTCTTTTGTGTTTATTGTTCAATTCTTTCCGAATGGTATGACTGACTCTCTTCCTCACCTTCCATCTCTTCAATTAATCTTTTACGTCTGTTATTGGTTTCAATACTTAGGTTAGGAAATTGGAACATGCCTTGTGTAGGCACAGCATCAACAGGCGCAGGAGAACTGATCGTCATCTTTAAAGAAAATCATAATGGCGTTATCTATTGAAATGTCGGCTTCCCGGGCAGGCTTATCACTTATAAATTCAAACCTAACAATATTTCTAGAAATTTTCAGAGAGCAGAAAATCTACCAAATTTTCTACTATTTGATATCTTGTAGATGACATTTGAAATAAGCAATAGTTTTATCTAAAATAAATGTGGCTGTTTTCTTTGATAGCAAGGGATCGGTATAAACTTTTTTTCCAAGTTTATGCAAATACTATATTTAATAAATTTCCCTTATTTTTGGTATATTTTTTTTTCATTTTTGTATATATAGATTAACAACTTAATTTTCTCTTATCATTCTACACAATTTTGTCATTTTATTTCATTTTCAATAGATTTATCAAGTGTTCACTAATATACTGTATACACAATCGGCTTTACGCCACGGAGGCATACTAATCAAATATATTTACAAACTCTTTTGTTTTGTTATAAGTTTTTAATGATATAATTTTTATGCAGTATCTTTTTCCATGTGTATTTATTGTTGGATTTGTAAAGAATAATTGGAATGGTCTTCTTCCTAATGTTTTTTGAATGTGACCTCCCGAATTAGACTATTTACCGGATGTGTTCTCGCATTAGCAACACGACGGGTGCCACATGTGAAACAGGATCTGCTTACCCTTCCGGAGCACCTGAGATCACCCCTAGTTTTTTGTTGGATTCCTTTTGCTTGTTCTTTAGTTTTCTATGTTGTGTCGTGTGTACTATTGTTTGCTTGTTTGTCGTTTTTCATTTTTAGCCATGGTGTTGTCAGTTTATTTTCGATTTATGAATTTGACTGTCTCTCTGGTATCTTTGGTCCCTCTTTTAAATCTCAATCTTTGCTTCAATCAGGAAATTAGGACTTTTTGTTTGTTTAGGAAAATAATTAACAGATTTTAAGAAATTCGAAAAGTGTACAAAATTAAATTATATGATTTTTCTTATTGTTTGTTAATAAGAAAACTTACCGAAAATTCTGATGTAACACTGGCATAATCTTGAAATTCCATTGGTCGTTGATTGGCTTTGAACGGCCAGTAATGACAGCAAAGTACAACCAAAAGTGTCATGAACAATAAGGAACCGAATATTACAACTGGCAGAAGACTAGTAGCTTTGGAATCTATTATGTATGTATTGGAAGAATTCTGGTAGTGTCTAGTATGATTTATTAAAGATAGCTCTAAATATGCTGAAAAATACAAAACAATAATGCAGACTTGACGGAATGCATATATATGATAAACTAAAGTATGTTGAAAGCATTTTATGATATTGATATATAATGTTAAAGAACAAACATACTAACATGTTTAACCCCGCCACATTGTTTATGTATGTGCCTGTCCCAAGTTAGGCGGTTGTCGTTTGTTTATGTGTTACATATTTGTTTTTCGTTATTTTTTTTTACATAAATAAGGCCGTTAGTTTTCTAGTTTGAATTGTTTTACATTTTCTTATCGGGGTCTTTTATAGCTGACTATGCGGTATAGGCTTTGTTCATTGTTGAAGGCCGTACGGTGACCTATAGTTGTTAATGTCTGTGTCATGTTGGTCTTTTGTGAATAGTTGTCTCATTGGCAATCATACCACATCTTCTTTTTATATACTGTTTGATCAGAAATATCAAGATAATCCACAATCTCCCCTAAACAAAATATATCTGCTTCTAAACTAGTCCAAGTTAAATTTTACAAATAATTTATCAAAATGCATTTAGGTCAGCTCATGTATTTGACATATTCAATGTTTTGATGTGGCAAGAGAATGTCTATGCGTTTTGTCCACTTCAATCATGTGGATATGTA
Organism: Mytilus trossulus; assembly: GCF_036588685.1. Taxonomy (NCBI): domain Eukaryota; kingdom Metazoa; phylum Mollusca; class Bivalvia; order Mytilida; family Mytilidae; genus Mytilus; species Mytilus trossulus. The sequence continues at coordinate 40,231,158 of NC_086374.1, read as the reverse complement.
CAAAAATAATAAAATATTAATTCAAAAATCACTCACTCAAGAATTTTATTGAAATAAAAAGTGTTTTCATCTTGACAATCCAGGACACCCTTTGACACTAAATATTATATGTAAGCTTTAGAAAAATAGCTCTAATATGATTAAAGTTAATTCTATATTGTATTGAGTCTTAGTTAATGGAAAAATGAAGTGCACTATTCAAAAGAACACCCTATATAGAATTGAGTTTTAGTTAATGGAAAAAACAGAGTGAAATATAAAAAAGTCAAATATATTAAAGAACCACTATACTGTAAAGAGTCATAGTTAATGGACCAAAATAAAGTAAAATATATTAAAAAAAACCCACTGTATTGCAAAGAGTCCTAGTAAATGGGCAAAGTAAAGTGCAATATTAAAAAGAACAGCCTATATTGTATTGAGTTCTAGCTGAATATGTATATAGCTTATGCACAAAATGAGGTAAAATATAAAAAAAGAACATCCTACATTGTATTGGGTCCTAGTTAATGAACAAATGAAGTGAAATATTTCCTAACTGATCTTATAATGCTTTTTTACTAAATCGTCACAAAGAACAAATAAATGATATCCTATCTGGCACAATAAATTGGTTTTAACGGTTTTGTCTGGAGGTAAATGACTTTCAATGTTATCCATAGTTTGTTGAAAGTATGTTAATGTATATACTTTATGAAAACATTCACAAAATATTAAAAGACGTAATTATACTCTAATCACATAGCCATAAACACCTATTACTTCTAAATTTAATAAATGCAATAAATCGGGCAAACAACCCGCTGATTGTAACCCCAAACAATATTTTGATTTGAGTGACAACATTTAATTAAAAATAGCAAAAAAACCAACTTGAATTGAAAATTACGTGGCCTGGTTTTATTCAGTCTTTTTTGTGTTTTGACATCCTTACATAATAGTGTATTATTATTTGTCTGTTTGTCTATTTCTTTTTTAGTCATGGCGTTGTCAGTTTGTTTTCGATCTATGAGTTTGACTATCCCTCTAGTATCTTTCGCCCCTCTCTTACATTATAGTCGAATCTTCAATATCTAGCAATGCAAACATCTATATCATAAATGAGTGCACTACTAGTTACTGATTTAAATCATGATATGCATTTTATGAAAATGTGTTTTCTTTGTCTAGCTGAATCTTATCAACCGAGTTTTAAAGAATTAACGTAATCAATGAATTCTTCATCATACCTTGACGAAAAAGGCGTGTGCTCGATATTTCTGTATGTTTCGTCTCTGTCCTTGACAAATCTGTTTAAGGTGGCACATGTCTAATATGTCTTTATCGAGGGGAACATACCGTAATTGTTTTCTGACAAAATTTGTAGAATTAAATGTAAAGTTATTTCGGATATCTCGGAGATCCGATTATACTAGGTTTTATAGAATGAAAAACGTTTTATATTCGTAAGACATCATACCGTCAGCAGCAGATGTATGAAAATCAATTTTAAATTCTCATTTCCACTTTTATGTAGGTCTATCAATACGTCTTATTAATAATTTGATATTCTATGAAACTTTACAACCCAATTTGAACTTACCATTTGTAACAAGACAGATGCAACATATGTGTTTTCTTTATGAGGGTTCGTTTTGCTTCGTCGTTAATTTTCTATGTAGTGTCTGATACATGTAGACTGTTGTTTGTGTTTTCGTGGTTTTTCGGTTTTAAGGGTCTATTTTTCGAATTAAGGTTTTTTATAACAACTTAACAAGTACCAAACATTTACAAACCTTCTAATGTCATTGAGATAAACCCTTTTAATATATGCAGTAATTAAGAATGTGCGGTAACAATTAGTTGCAGTGCATCACAACCATTCCTATATTTGGTAAAATAAAAAAACATTTTTACATCTTGTAAATATTAATCATATTTTTTTACTATAATGAGAAAAAGCTAACAACTTACATTTATCCATGTCTCTTTTAAACAAATGTTTCTATCTAAGAACATATCAAAGGATAATCAATAATTAGCTCATCTCAAGGTTTGAAGATATCCGCTAATAAATAGGCGGAACGTACCAGTGTATACTAACAAAAAGTCGGAAACACAATAGAAAAAAATTTCGAAGGATGACGAAAGACAAACACATCTACAGAAAAGGACATAAATAACTAAAGGTTAAGCAACAGGAAAATGGTATAGCAAACAAGAATTTTCAAATATCAAACAAAATAACAAAAACATTTGCAAAATTATCATTCCATTACATGTACACCAATGCTTTACGGTTTACTTATATTGAATTTTTTTTTTAACATTTACGTGTAAGATTTTATGAGAGACCGATTTCAGAACAATGTAATAAGTTTTTTCATTTATCTTATCCTTTGCCGTTTTCTGAGTTTTATTACCGTATATTTCATTAGTCATTCCGAGTTGTTTGATAATCGAAACTGTCATCTGTCAGCTGGTTTGGTAAATATCTTCTTGCACTTTTACAAAAAGGTCCAATTTAAAGGTGATAAATGATAGTATGGCTGCATAAAATAAAATGTAGGTTGTGTTATTTGCCAAAATGTGGAGTATAATTCTATTGTAAACTTATATTTTATAAAAATGATATTTAAAAGTGCCTCGTGGGATTTTGTCTGATGCTCGGTCCGTTTCTGTGTGTGTTACATTTTAGTGTTATGTAGTTCTTCTCCTCTTATATCTAATGCGTTTCCCTCGGTTTAAGTTTGTTACCCCGATTTTGTTTTTTGTATTTATGACTTTGAACAGCGGTATACTACTGTTGCCTTTATTTATATAGATATACTGTAAATATTAAACCATTCTTAATATACTTCAAGAAATTTTAAAATAAAGGCAAAATATACTAAAACGAAATTCAAGCACATAAGATGAAAATAAAATGACAACGCCATGGCTAAAAAAAGACTAACAGATAAACAATAGTACACAAAAATCAATTACACAAAACACAACATAGAACACTGAACAAACGAACAACCCCAAAAAACTCGGGATGATGCCATGTGCTCCAGAAGGTTTCGAAGATCCTTCTCAACACGTCATACCCGTCGTGTTGCTCCAGTTAGTTATAACGAACGCGACAATAAGTCTTAAATATGAAAGGTCCTTACCGACTAATAAATTATAGGACAGATTTTTATATACGATGGTATATTTCGATTTCAAGTATTTTTGAAAATGAAAAAAAAACAATAAAAAAACAATATATGACATGTAATGTAGCTATCCAAATCTCCAACGAAAATATAAGCTGTTTGACTGCGTATAGCACAACAAAGATAACAAAAAGAACTTGAAGAATGATATGTACATGTCGATTTATCTTAAGAAAAATATTAACAAAATTAACAAACAAGATTGATATTTTCCCCCATATTTGTATAACACTACTTTTAATGTTTGGTCTGTTTTTGGTGATATTCATTGGACGTGGCTCGGTAATTATGCATCCCGTCAATGTGTTTCATAAATAAGTCGGCAATGAACGTGATTATTAAATTTGATATATGCTTTTATGTGCTTCTTTATTAAATATTTGGTTGTTTGTATTCTGATAGAGGTTGTGACACGGTGATGACTGATGTACCCTTATTTTGACATTTCTTCCTATTCTGTCTGTTTTGATCACGCGTCGATGTAAATATAATGGAATTTGATTCGGCTGTCATACAAGTGAGAGGGTTAGCGCTATAAAACAAGGTTCAATCAACGATTTTCTACATTTAAAAATGCCTGTACCAAAGTCAGGAATATGACAGTTGTTGTCCTTTCGTTTAATGTGTTTTATCGTTTGATTTTTCCATTTGATTTGAGACTTTCCTCAGAGTTGAATATTTTTGTGATTTTACTTTTTACAGAGTCAATCAAAATCTGAAATGGAATGGAAACAATTGAAATTTGAATATGAAAAGATAGTAAATACAATTATTGAAAATAAAATGCAGTAATTTCTTATATATTCATAATATCGAACTGATGCTCAGAGATAATATAAAAATTTTAAAGAGAAGTAAGATACACACAGATCTAGGTTTATAAGTGCCAAAGATACAACTATCCATCCAAGTCACAATTTGTTGTATGATTGCAAACACTTCCCCAATTCCCAATGATGTGTATGTAAGTAACTTTAGGTCACCACAGGAGGGTTACCAATGTTTAAAACTCATACCGCACAATTAACAAGAGTCCTCGAATAAAAAAATGTAAAATAAATACTACTACATTGTACTTCTAATCTGGAACAATTTTATAACAGTACAGCATAAGAACAAACAGTAAACATCTGTTGAAAATAGATTTGAATGAAGTACAACAAAAATACTAGAATAAAAAAGTAACAAAACCACCGATCTAAGAGTAGTAGCAGACTCAAAACACTGTTTACAGCTAGATAATAAATAATGTTAATCAAGTTTAAATAATCAATAAAAATAAAGTGTAAGACGCCATGAACAATCAAATAATACATTTACCTAGTGAATTGTCATAATGTAAGTAAGTAGTTTTAGGATAGAGCTGCAGTTTTAACAACTGTGAAGCTACTTAAGTATGTTTTAATTCATCACCAAGAGCAAAATAAATGTATAATACCGATCAAGCAACATGCAAAGATGTTACTGCAGTATTCAATTGAATTCTTTTAAGAATAAGTTTATTCAACAGATAAAATGTAAAATTGAGAATGGAAATGGCGAATGTGTTAAATTGGCAACAACCCGATAAAAGAGCAGAAAACACCGGACGACAAAAAAGTTTACTAGCTCAGTGAAAATGGACGTTATGCTTATATAGAAAATATATAATTGAACTAAAATTAAAAGTCATAGAAGACTAACAAAGGCGATAGGCTCCTGATTGTGGACAGGCACAAAAATGTGGAGCGGTTTAGCATACTTTTTTGGACCTCAACCAACCTCTCTATCTAACCAATTTAGAAAAAAACCACGCAGCAATAATTACATTAAAACTCAGTTCAAAAGAAGTCCGGGTTCGATGTCAGAATTGGTAACAAACGAAACTAAGCAACATGATACATAGATTAATTAAGTGGATATAATTAGGAAGATGTGGTATGAGTGACAATAAGACAACTCTCCATCCAAAAAAGGACTACTAGCAGTTACTGACACGCCAACTCCAGACCTCCAGACCTCAATATGTTTATATATTGACCTTATCTAAATCATAAAAAAGAAGATGTGGTATTATTGCCAATGAGACAACTCTCCACAAGAGACCAAATTACACAGAATTCACAACTTTAGGTAACCGTACGGCCTTCAACGATGAGCAAAGCCCATATCGCATAGTCATATAAAAGGCCCCGAAATGACAATGTAAACAATTCAAATGAGAAAACTAGTGGACTTATTTATGAACAAAAAATGAACGAAAAAAAACCCCAAATATGTAACACATAAACAACCACTGGCACTGAATTACAGGCCCTGACTTGGGACAGGCACATAGTTGAAAAAAATTGTCTCACCAGGAAATGTATGATTGATGTCCATTTTTTTTTAGAAAAAACTCAAACTATCCTTCAAAATGCTGTACTTTTTTATCGATAATATATTGGTTGGGTTTGTTGGATTGATAATGGGTACTATTTTGGCAATTTTCTTGAAAACTGAGATAGATAGATAGAAAGTGTAAAAGCCAAAAGCAGTCAACATGACTTGTTCTACTTTGTCACGATGGTCGATATTGTCATTCTACTCTTTATATGAATCATTGTAAATTAATGAGAAATTTTACCCCTTTTTGCATATTGTTTTGCAAACTTGGATGCATAAAGAAAAACCTTTGATGAAAAGAAATAACCTAGTGCCTAGACAAAGTAAAAGAACTAAGAAATTCTTCAAAGAATAAGACAATGAAGGGGACTTTAATACTAGCGATGGCAAGAAATAACCTAGTATGTGGAAAAATTACATTTAATTCAGAAAATCTTTATTGATAAACAAAATTGTTTGGTGTGTTTGTTCTATTTTCAATTAATTCGGTCATCACTGGTTCTATTGGGCGAGTAGGAAAATAATTGTACCTAGTCCTACATTTTCATTTACGGCAAATATCGAGTATGACGTTTTTTATTACTTGAACTGGTCCTTGATTTGTTACTTCATTGATACAATGTTACTGCCTTTTTATTGCAATTTAATTTCCTCTCGTGACCCCTTAACCTAAAATAAAGATTACCTCCCAACCTTGCTGTTTCCTTTAATTTTGTATTTGAAATATTTATATCAGGAAACGAGTTGTGTTTATGTAAATACAAATATGTTTATATACATTTATACATACAAGTCAAAATTGAAAAACTGCATACAGCAGATGCAAACATTTGTATACCATATCCGGATTCCGAATTTAAATGTCTCTTCATTGATGTTAGGAATCGAAACAGTATTTGGAAGGCCATATAATTTTCCACAATTTAGGATTGACTCTTGAATTTTGATGAGTCGAAATAGGATGAACGGATCATATAAACCCGAATGCAAAGTATAATACAACCCCAAACGAAAAACAAAAAATAACAAGTTGAAACTGAAAACCACGTTCAAATCTTTGATTGCGCAGGACAAAAACCGCAATTTTATAACGTGTGCATGCAAAACGAATTTCCAGGTAAAAAAGGCAACAGCAGTATACCGCTGTTCTAATCATAAAGGGGTCTAAATATAGCATAAACAACTTTTGCCCAAAGACCAAAATAGAGAAAAAGTATATTTGACCAAACGTATTGGCTACATTTATATATAACTATGCCTTAACAACATATCTGGTTTCATATACATGTGTATGAGCTTGACTACATATCCGATTGCAATGTGCTGTTACGAAAACTCTGAATTCAAATTTTGATTTCTATTGTAGTTCATGGACTCCTTTTGAATCAAATGTTCCTCTAAATTAACTTTTGAGACGACACCTGGAATTTGTGCTGTCAGAGTAGGAGTCAAAAGTCGGAACCGAGACTTTTCCTAAATCTGTATTATGATGTGTAGACATCTTTGAAAAAATTCTCTTATAAAGGGCACTCAATGACGAATCCGGGTTTCAAACTAAAACTGAAGTTAACACATCAACTATAAGAGGAAATCAACTGAAGTGCTAGAAAAACAAACGCCAATGCAACATATTGGCGAACTATTTGATAACAACAGTCATATTCCTGATTTAGTACAGGACATTTTAAGAAAAAACTCATTTTATAACAAACGCAAGAACTCTCAGTACGGTGAAACGTAAAAAACAAAATAATACAAATGTCGTTACATTTTTTTTAACTGCTGAATAACAAAGAACAGCCTCCATTAACGACACCATAAGACATCACAAACAGTGACGTATTTTTGTGACGAATATATATAATTTAAATATTCATACTATTATTTTGAAAATACTAATCGAAATAAAAGCTGTGAAGACGTCATAATTATTTGGACTAACACAATACTCTTTGTATTGAAAAGGGAAATTAACTAGACTATACTGACACATTATACATATGTGAAAGGCGACGCAAACACGAAATGCAAAAGGAATCCAAACGAAAAAATCAACAGCCTGATCTATTCACAAATAAATAAACAATCAAAATCAAATATTATGTAGAAAAAACAAATGACAACCACTGAATCAAAATGTTCACGGCGTGTAAGAGGCACATGCAGAATGTGGCGGGGTTCAACACATCTGTCTACTTCAAAACACTTCTCATTCCGGGACAGTGGTACAATACCACAACATAATCACTATATAGAAATCAGTTCAAAAAGGACTTTATTCACCAGGTTGATACTTAAAAAAAACCAAAACAATTAAATACACAAATAACCGATCTGAGATTCCGCATAGTTACTAAAATCTAGTTCAAAATCAAAAACTCTCGGAGAAAAAAAATCATACATCCTAGACAAAATATAATGTATGCATTAGGTGATACGTAAGTAGATATTGAAATAAATTGACATTTAGAAAATAAGAAAACTATGATGTAATCTGAATGAAGAATAAACACTTTAATTCTATCGGAAAAGGATTGTTACTTCTTTTTTTATTTATAGCACAAAATATGATAGATTTTGGTAATTTTCGAGTCCATAATTTTGTGGTCTGTTATTTGTTAGTTCGTCGTATTGTTAGGGTGTTGACCGTTTTTCCTTGACGAATATAACTTTTTGTAACTTGTGTACCTTTTCTCACTCTAAAATCTGAAATATCCGGCAGCTGGAAGTGATATATGTGTTAATATGAGTTATTATAGCTGTGGTAGTTGTTGAAATATAAAGCACGTCAGTAACAAGAACAGCTATGGGAAACGGATATGGACATTCAAACCAACCGATAGGACGTTGTTCCGATGTTTTTGCACCAAAGTAAAGCCAAATTTCTAAAATATTTTAGAAATACGCGCGTCTGGAGTACTAAGTTACAATCGGAGTACCTTTGATGACTAATTAAAATAAATTTTAATCATAAAAATCGTTTTATCATATAGTTCATAATCGGATATGTCATTGTAAAAAAGTGATTTAAAGAAACTCAATATCAATTACACAATTGTACTACAAGACAATGTGTCTGAGGAGAATAAAACTTTGAATTGAATTGAAAAAAAAGACAATAACATCCTGAAAATAAACAGTTTAATTATATAAAAGAAGAATTAAATTGAAAATGCTCAGGTGGACTTTTATTTTTAAGATTTCTCATCGAGGTTTTAAAACAAACTGTATTAAAACATTTTAGACGGATCTTCAAGTTATCAAAATAGTTGAAGTTGCATTTTGCTGTTCCCCTATTTTTGACATGTTTACCTATTATTTCTGGGTTTTTTTGGTTGTTCAGATATTGTTGTCAATATAATGGAATTTTATGCGACTGTCATACAAGTGAGAGGTTTAGCTGGCTATAAAACCAGGTTCAATTCACCATTTTCTACATTATCCATTCGTTAATTGTGTTTGAATTTTCTTCGGAGTTCTGTATTTTTGTTATTTTAATTTTTGTGAATTTCTCGGTCTCAATAACTAGGTGTCACTTTGACATTGTGATAGACAAGACAATAAAAGCTCTGTTATTTGCTTTTGTGTTATTTTAGGTCGTTTGTGAATGTCGTATCAGGAAAAAATACATCTTATTCTTTCTTTTAAATTATTGTAATAGTATTTAGCAAAGTAATTTTGTTCGCATCAGATATGGAAATGAAAAAAGAAAGACGATATGAGATATTACATTATCAACATAATCATTAATGTTACATAGATATATCATACATTAATGCATTATTTATTAATGTTTAAACTACTGTTTTGTGTTGACTATAACCATATTTAAGTTTCAAGATTTTATTGTAAAGCAACGATCAGACACACACATGTGTAAAATGAGGTACATAAACATTACATATGCAATATGGCGAAATGAACAGTTAAAAATAACATATATGTCCTTAAAGTATCATAGTTCTTGGTCAAATAATAGAAACATGATTATCAGCCTTACAAGAGATGATATTTTACTTATCTGAAATTTTTATACAGGAAATAAAATTTATTCCAGATAAGGGTGTTTTTCATCTATTTTTGACAGTTCTTCTCGACCAACTGGGCAACACTCTTATCATTACTAGTTGATGCTTAATATACGACTGTCACACAGCACATAAAAAAGGTATAGAGTATTGGAGATTATGCAGTTCATTTTTATCTTATATGTCACAAAGAAGTCCTGTTGATGCAGGATCTTTTTCCAAACTTTCACAGTATTAACTATTATATTTCCTATAAACTATAGGGACACAGGTGGACAATGGACATGGCAGGTTAAGATATGAGCAGATTTTTTCTCAAAATATAGAAAACAATTTGCAATTCAAAGCTCTGACTGCTTGACTGTTCATTATAATTAAGTATGTATAGTACTTAGGAAATGTGGTTTTATTGTCAATGAGACAACTCTTCATTAGAAACCAAAAGGACATTGGTATAGGCAACTATAGGTTATAATACATCCTTCAACTATGAGCAAAATTCATACTGCATAGAAAGCTACCAAAACACCAGCATTACAAAATGTGAGACAAGTCGATCGGAAAACCAAACAAACTGCTTAGTGCTAAAATTATAATCGAAAAAAAATATAAGATAGGCAGCCAACGTGAAACAATGGATAATAGTTATGAAAGGATGCCATTATTATAATTTAGTACGCCAGACGCGCATTTCGTCTACATAAGACTCATCAATGACGCTCATTCAAAAAAAGGTTATAAACCCAAATAATTACAAAGTTGAAGAGCATTGAGGATCCAAAATTCGAAAAAGTTGTGCAAAATACGGCCTAGGTAATCTAACATTTTCCTGAATTGCGTCAGGCACATTACGCATGGTGTATGCCGACTTCTCACATACTTTTAGGGATAAATGATTTAGAATAAAAAATAAGAAATCTTACAACATGGATAAATTTAAACTGGGAGATAGTATGTAGACCACTGGTGACTCTTTGACAACATGTTTAAAGATATTTGTATTACACGGACATGCGCATTTCATTTTCCTTATAAAAAAAATATTTTAGATAATGAAAAAAAAGTACTTTACTTATAAAAAATATTTTAGATAATGAACAAAAAGTACTTTCTTTATAAAAAATATTTTAGATAATGTAATTCTAAAGTTTTTCTGAACAATTTTTGTTTGTTTGTTTGTTGTTTTCTTAGATTATTTTTTTGCGATGTACAATAAGTAAAACTACAATTAATTGTTGCGTGGATTTTCTCTTATCCAAGCATATGTTCTCATCATAAATATTAGGATACAATTTGTGTTCGGCAGACGCGCTATTTGTTTCCAAAAGACCTACAATTGAATCAAAACAGTTGAACAAAATGTGATTTATAATTCCTGAGGTAGAAAATCCTTAGTATTTCGAAATATTCAATGTTCTAATTTATAATTATGACCATATCAATGATAGTTCATGTCAACACAGACATGCTGACTTCTTACATTGTCTTATATACATATATTTATTTGCATTACTAATTTAAAAGAAAAAAAAACACATCTACAAATGCTCAGTTTCAACACAGCTTTCAGGGTCGTTCACATGATTGGGATGATTTTTCTGATAATTGACCATCACTCTTCCAGGACCCGATGTCGTCATTGACAACTGAAAAAAGAAATGGACGAAGCGTTATTAATTTCTAATATATTTGAATAAATTGTTTTATATGTATTTAAGGAATTGCTGTAATATTTGTTTCTGTCTATGAAGACATAACATAGAAAATGTGGTGTATACTATTTAACCGGCATAGCGCGTTTTTTGAAAGTGTGCACAACATTTTTTACTGTAATTTCGAATAGACAGAACAATATAACAGTTGTTCCATATAAAAAAAAATTAAATCCCATTTTTACCGGAGTAAATCATGAAAAAACGTTGGTGACGTCACCGTCACATGACACAATAATGTATATGAGCTTATAGACATAAAACTGTCAGCCCATCAGGAGACGCATTTCATCCAAAATTAAATTATTTGTTATTCAACTCAACTTTGACAGATACTGAACATTCGAACAAAAAACTTTCATTTTTTTTTACCCATAATCTTGAGAACTATATTTTTTTAAGATGTAACAGTAAAAAAGTTTAAATATTGTTTGAATGAAAATTTCAAATAAAACAAATGTAAGTTTTACTTACTGTTGCCCCATTTGCTCTGTCAGATTCAAAGGAACAACTGACGTCAAAACTCTCTGATGGACCTTTTCGGAAGTAACAGTATAAAAACACACTAAGGAATGCAATAACAATACAGGTACATAGTATAACTATCCCGAGAGTATTGTTCTTCACTTCAATTGTTATATTATGGAAATTGTCTATGGAATAGTCATGTATAGTGCTGGTGTTGAGTGCTTGTTCCAAGCCAAAAGCTGTAATAAAAAGTAATTTTAAACAGTTATATTTTTATATGTCTTTGGATATTTACATTTAAAACATTATAACTCTAAGAAAATAGTACTTAGTTTTGATATGAAGAAATAATCGAAAAATAAAACTTCTTTTATTGACTAAAACATATTCGTAGTCATATCTGACACGCAAAATCTTAAAACGTTTTTTCGTTTGATTTTAAAATTTAGTTATATATTCAATATTGCCTAAAACAGATTTAAAATAAAAGCTTCGTAAACTGATCTCAATAATGAGTAATGCAGAACTAATTTAAAAAATAAATTAAACAGAAAATAGAGGGGGATTCAATCAGAACTCCCAAACACAATGACGAATGCAAAGATAATTTATCATAAAGAATATCAAAGAAATGTACCATGACTGTGTTCCTGACAACCCTACATTTCCTGTTTCAGTCGACATTCTACTCAAAATTTAAACATTCAGAGAAGGCAATCGACTGGAGGTTGCATGTATATGGATCAACGAAGTTTTGAGCTTATTATGTCAACATGGAATAAAACTGGCCAGTGAGTTATTGTTCTATATTTCTATAATCTATATTATTTACCTATGATAGTGTTGTTCATCCTTCTTTGTTATGCCTTAAATAAATGTAAAACAATACATGAAATAACCCAAAAATGTTACTCAACAACTACTTATAGAATATTGAAAGATAACATGTAATATCATCACAATACAGGAGAATGTACTGAATTTCGGAAATGTTTCACCCGAAGCTTTGTTCGATACGAACAACCGCAGTTTTTATGATTTACACGGAAATACATTAATGATTGAATTTTCATGCGTTGTTTTATAAGCTGTTGATTGTCTGTTATTAATTTTTCTTTCTTTCTTCATGGTGTTGTTTTGTTGCCTCTTGGTATCTTCACACCTTTTTGTAATTTGCGTCACAAATAGTAGACAACTATTTTTCACATTTTGTCTATGACATCATTTGCGACAAGGATATAATATGTCTGTTGAACTTAAAAATACTTAATTTACAGATTGGGAAATACTTTTCTGATTAAATTAAATCAATGATGCCAAGTTGACAATTGTGTACATACGTCAAAATGTCTTTTTTTATATTTTGTCTGTGTTACTTACAATAAGTTATTAAAGTAAAAAAACCAGTAAAACTTATAAGAATATCACAGAAATGTTGGAAAAAATAAGAAAAAAGGATCATTGCAACAACAATTCCATGAAAAAAGTCAGAAATGGTACATGTTTATGAACTCGGTATTATTCATAGTCACTGCTGTTTAAATATAAATTTACATTGCTAAAAACGGAGCTGAAACACTGAGTCGGATTATAATCGTAGAAGTTACAAAGTTATAGTCCTTCACAGACTTCAATAATTCGAAACGTTTCCGTCTAAATACTTTGTGCTTAGTTGTGTAGTAGCCATTGTGAATTTTAAGTCTTGATTCTATACAAGTCAAGGATAAATATTAGGAATTAATTTAAGAGACCTTAGAGGTCTCGGTAACATTTTTTCTGCGGAGCCAATTTAGAAATATATTCAAATAATGCTACGACGGAGGACAATCGAATCATTCTCTGGTTCTGATGTTTGTTTCACGTTTAATAAACAATATGTATTCAGATTATTTTAATGACAATTTTTATTATCAAAGATAAATATGATTTTGCAACATAAACTTTATGTAAATATCATGTGACTAAATTTCTAACGTGAATATCAAGCTATGTGTAGCTGCGAGCTACGCTATAATGATGTCATGAATTTACAGGAGAACATTGCTTATTCTATTTTACTTAATATGTTCGTGTTGTGGAACAAAACATATTGTTTTCAACTTTCTCTTTTGAATTTAAAAAAGTTGAATAACAAAAGGTTCAATGAGGAACATAAAAAGCAATCTATATAAACTATGTACAGTTATGATTAAATCACGATTCCGTAAAACAAGATTTAGTCAATTACTTACTATAACCAAACGATAAAGAGTTACTTACGTTTAAAATCCAGTCACAGAAATGAAAGTTCCAGAACGCAGGTGTAAATATAATTCAGACAATAGTGATTGTCACTTCTCGCATCTTCTATTTACATGTAAAGCATACAGGGAATCTGTAAATGCTGTGGCGAAGGTGTTAATTTAAGAAATGTCAACGAATGCAAAATCATGTTCGATTTCAGAAAGAAAACTCATTCCGCCTATCACAATTTCTACGTTTTATTTTCAAATATTTTTGGTAACTTCGAAACTTATCCCAGGCAGAGATTACCTCAGTTATATTTGACTTAAATTTATGAAACTTTGGATCCTCTTCAATGCTCTTCAACTTTGTACTTGTTTGGCTTTATAACTATTTCGAAATGAGCGTCACTGATGAGTCTTATTTAGACGAAACGCGCGTCTGACGTATTAAATTTTAATTACAGATGACGGACACAAATAATATCAAATATACGTTAATAAATATTGGTTATTTTATTCTTTTGCAATAAAACCCTGGAATCTGATTGGTTATAGGTTGCATTTCTGTAAATATTGACAATGCAATTTCCCATAGGAACTCCTTTTTCGGCTGAAACTGTACCACTTTTACTACGAAGTTTTGAAAAAATCTTATCCTAGAATTGAAAGTTCATTTGCACCACATTTTTTTTCAAAGGTAAAAATAAAGGGCTGTGCGGCATATTTTTAACGTTTGTATGCCCTGAACCTCTCAGAGTTTAAACACTAATTTTCTTAACTACTGCTACTTCGAATGAAAGTTTACCACAGATCTCAATGTAATCAATATTCACATATAAATGTACTGGTAACATTCCCAAATTATGTCTCTGTGAGATGGAACACAGAGAGCATAACTGGGAACCAGTATGTAAACAAAACTAATTTTCTATGACTATTCAAAATCTCCACGAAAGGGGGGTATTTGAGAAACAGCTGTATTTACAAAGGGCAACCTATAATGCCCGGGTGTAAATAACTCTCCACCCTTGTGCTCCTCGGGATAAATGAAATTTTGGCAGAAATTCAAAAGATGTAAATATTGCCAGATCTAAAAAATAATCAAATAAATAAATCAAAAATGCAAAGAAAATAACAAAATTCCATAATAAAAAATAAAATTATAGGACTAAAAAAAGCTAAATTATAAAATTATAAAAAAGAAATACGTACAAAAACAAGCGGATGAAAAAAGGATGCAAACTAATATTTTATGTTCAGGTAGTGTAAAAAGCATATGCAATGAAATAAAACAATCATTTTCCTTGGCTTCGGGAGATATGAAGATTTGCTCACTCTATATATTCTTGAGTGAACAAATCTTTATCTCTGTGAACCACGAATTCAAATGATCAACGAATAACATATATTGAATAGGCTTTGTATACAGATTTTTGACAAAACAATGAAATCAAATATCGACGAATATCCAAGTTTTTAGCAATTGATATCCACGAAAATAAATGAATCAAAATATAAAGTTAATTGGTTACTGACTACTCTAGGTATTCGGGTGCCATTATAATGAAAAGACCACCCCAAAAAGATGCCTTTTTCAGTTCATTAAGAGTCACATCATATCGGTCAACTGATTGGTGATGATCAAAGTAAAACATTTCTGTCTTGTGTTCAGACAGAGACACATCGATTAGTGATGGTGACAGTTTAACCAACGAAAATTTAAATTTATTAGGGGATGTGGAATGATTGTCAGTTTGACGAATATGGAATATCTCGGTGCAGAGACCATTCGCATCATCTTCCAAAGTCAATTCGGTCCGTCCATAATGTAAATTCGGACCATTTATATGGACTCCCCAGACAAAGTTCAGGGTTTAGACTATTTGAATGATTATTGATGATTAAATTTTAAAACGTATCAAATACATGTAAGTGACTACTTTACACGTGAGACCTATGTAAGGCGTGGATGTTATAAACCATAAGTTACCATAGGCCTTAAAAACAATAAGGTTATCTCAAACCTTAAAATAAGCAATAAAGAACAGATACATGAACAATGTAAAATAAATCGGAAAAAGCCAAAGGTCTTATACTTGCTTTAAAACAACAATATCAGATTGAAACCCGCGAACAGCCATCGACTTACATCATATTGGAGAACGTACCTTGTTAGTATTTGATACCTTAATTCACACAAAATTCAGTAGAAAAACGGTTCAATGCTGGCTCGTCTGCATGTTCGACTGAAGAATTGACCATTAGATTGGCAAATATTTGCCCGCTGTGAAAGAGGGTCTTTAGAAACACTGTGAAACTGTTTGTTTTTGCATTGTGGTAAAAAAACATATGTGGATTTAAAAAAACAAATTTCAATCCTGTTCACAACCATTTCTAATATGGAATTGAAATATCGTCTAAAGGAATAATTCACAATGTTTTTTCAACATAAAACTGGTAGCATATACTGTTAGTTAATTAGTTTGGGATATCAGACTGTGTACTAGTTCTTATTAGTTGCTACAGACACGTTTTAAAAACAAGAAGCCATGTCATTTAATTTCACATTCTGTATTTGTCAACACTTTAAAGAAAACGCGCGTCTGTCGCAAATACACAATTTCGATCCTGGTATCTGTTATGAGTTATTTATTAAAAAATATTGATGATACTTTTTCCTTTACAATCCAAACCTTCCTGATTGGGTTCAATTCATATATCCTCCAGAGATAGAAGTTAAAAAAACCAACAGATACTGCTTTTGTTGTCTCATTGTTAGACTTATACATCGAATTTGACATAATCAGTCATCTCAGTACCAGAATCCTTGACAAACGAGACGATTTTAATTTTGAAATTATCAATTTTCCCCATGGCCACCTTTGTAGCAATAAACCAACTTCACTTGCGTATGGCATATATATTTCTAAACTCATTCTGTATTCAAGAGATTGAGCTGCTTCTTAGACTTTGTATAGCGTCACCAAAGTCTAAGCAGAAAGTTGATGAACTAAGGTATGTCAAAGATCGTCTCATCCTTTATAAAAAAAAAAGTTCTTCAGCAGATACCGAGACCTTGTTGATAATTATTCTGTATCAACTTCACAAATATTACACGATTGTCTTGGAGTATTTGATTCTAAGTTAATCATTATATTAACCTTTTATATTATTCTTTTATATGTCTTTGTAATGGATTACTTTTAATATGTAACCTATTTTTGTAGTGATCCATTTATCTCGGTACTTGTACATTCCGTCTTTATGTTGGTTTGTTTTGATACATTTGTCTTTTCTTTTTGTTTTTGCTAATGTGTTTTATTAATTTGCCTTTTTGTTTATCTTTGTTGACATATTGCTTGTTAGTGTAGTTATTTTCTTTTTATGTAGTTATATAGATCCTGGTATCTTTGATAACTATAATAACACAATATCGACTGGTGTACCCCTATTTTTAGACATTTTACCTTTAATGATTGTTTTTTTTTATATCTCGTTGACACTTTAATGGAAGTGTATGTAATTATCATTCAAGTGAGAAGTTTCGCTAGTTATAAAATCAGGTTTAATCCACCATTTTGTGCATAAGAAAATGCCTGTACTAAGGCATAACTATGATAGTTGTTATCCATCCGTTTAATGTGTTTGAGCTTTTGATTTTGCACGTCACAGGCTCCTTAGTTTGGGAAGGCACGCACATAGCGATTGTCAACTAAAGTTGTTGTTTACTGAATGATATTTACGTCAAGTTTAAGGCTCTGTTGATTTAGCGACTATTGACACTTAAATTTAACAGTTTCAGAAATATTTCTTGAGGTTAAAAACCTAAAATAATTATTTAGACTGTCGACAAACTTTTTGATACGATTATCTCAAATCAGACACATATATTTGAAACAACCCTTATGTCGTTAATCAGTTGGTAGATCTAATATACACATACACACAAAAAAAGTCTTATACCGACACTTGGTATATGTAATATGCACCAAAAAAAAAGTGATATATTTTTTGAATAATAAATGAAGAAGTATATATATATTGCAACCAAATTTTTTTTTCTATATTTACATTGTAAGAAATATATTTAAAAGCCAGTTCTTCACATATTATAGGCATCCATGCATTAGAATAAAAAGATAAGGCATATAAGAATATCTCTCCTCAAAGTTCATTTTGAACAAGACAACTCTGAATGGTAATATAACGAAACCAATTTTACTGCAACAGATATGTATCCGACTATATATATTTCTTTTACGTGGTGCTCGAATCAAAAATATTTAAAAAAACAAAACGTATTAAAGAAATAAAAGCATATTAACAAAAATAAACAAATTATTATCGCCAAAACCGGGCAAAGAATCAGAATTTTGAAAGAGGGAGATATATTCATTAATTTCGAAGTGTATTAACACTTTCCTATCAGCAAACTTTATTTTAACAGTATCCATATTCTCATGCCAGTGCCTAAGAACTAAAGATATAGATTGAGATAAAATGTGTCCAAACGTAGTAACACAGTATGTAACATATGTTAATTTCCTCGACGTAAATACAAAGATTATCATTTGAATAAAGTAAGATAAGGTACTGTTGACTATGACCTTTGTCTTTATATGAGGTAATCTTAAAATTATTTTCCTGAATATCTGAACGCAGCAATATGGTAAGATTTTATAAGATCTATAGCGCAGGTCTGAATATTACTTGATTTTAAAAATTAATCTATACTGCACTTTCCCCGACACTTGATGCAGATTTTCTATACACATAATACAATAATAGGGAAAGCCACAGTGAACCCCCCGATTATTATTATTTTTCCCATTAGAAATGCGTTAAAAATAATTGTTCGGCGCACTTCAAATTCCCGCCCGCAAATTACTATTATTCCCGCCCGAAGATTTTTATCAATCCCGCTCGCAGATTATTATCATTCCAATATATAGTTTTTCTTTAAACTTTAATTATCTATGAAACTTCGTTTAGAATAACGGCAGATGTGTTCTAGTTCGCACTTATATCTGTCATGGTTATAAACTGCATTAAAGAAAAACACAAAACCACTAAAAAGACTTAACATTTATAAATATGCCTTCAAAGTTCCATTGAATCTGTGGTCTTTACTAAAAAAATCGGTTAAAGTAGATTTTTTATCACTTTTTAAAATATTCCGTCATATATTCCACCAAAAAAATTAAGATTAAAAAAAAGGTAGAATTAAACTTTCTGGCAAAACTCAGCCATATCGGTTTTTAAAGGTCAAATATACAGGAAACATAATTTCTGAACTTTAACACGTGTTTAACATTTGATTAATTGTTTAATGTGTTATCTAAATTATTATTCAAAAGGATAATACCCTTTTAGGGAAAATAATCTTCACCAGAATCCTAACTCAAATGTTAAGAAAGTCAATAGAAACCAATTTTAACCGGAAGAACATGACATAGTTTAAACAGAATAAATAGTATCAAAATGTGTTATTCGAATCATACCAAAACTAAAGCACCACTGTCTTCTGGGTAGATAGAACCTCAAAGACCTTTAGTCAGACAGTAATATCAAAGACCTAGCGATAGATATAAGACACGTATAATTCACGTCATAAAAAGCAATGTGAATAAATACACCTTTTTGATTGTTCATCACTTCAAATTAGTATTTCGTTATATTGTTCCCCTTATGGAAACAATTGTTTCGTAAAACAAATGCTGGTCAAAAGATGGCTAAACCTGTTAAACTCTATTCAGAAAAAGTTTTATGATTCGACATATGATTTTCGGATGCTCATCTCTTATGTCTTTGGTTTTGTTTGAAAACCTGATAATATAATCGATTTATTTTTCAGAAATCTCTGTTGTTGGTGTGTTTCTTTGCAATAACATGCGCCTCTAGGTAAGTAACGACTTTTGGTTATCATAATGACAAGGGAACTATATTACTAATACATAAGATTTAATCTTATATTCAATAGTTAAATACTTTGGTATATTAAATATTTTTTTCTATCATGATCTACTACCTTCCTTTCACTTTCTTTTACTTGTTCAATCTGCCCAGATTTTCCCTACGCATTTGCGCTGTAAAATTGTCAAATTTCTGACGCGAGTCTGACTAGTAGTTCACTGTATACAGTAAAACTGTAGGTGAATTAGAGTACGGGAACACAATAATCAATAGAAGATTATACTGACGATTTTGTTACATTCAGAAGAAAGTCTATGTAAACGCGAGTCTGGCGTAAATAGAACAATTAATCCTGTTATCTATGATGAATTTATTTAAATCAATACTATCCATGTCATATTCAAATAATACGTTCAAATGTATCAGAAATAGAAGAGAGGATGAATAACCTTTAATATGTCTTTCCCATTTAAAGACCAACAATACAGCAGAAATACATGAATATTTAGACTCGATATTAAACATCTATTGACTCTTGCGGATCATCTGTGTCAAAGAATATTAAAAAACAAAACGACTGAAAAGGATGGCAGACACCCCCAAGAAATTACAACTTCAAAATAGTAGTATACTCGATTAATATAAAGTAAAAGAATGAATTAACGAAAATATACAAATCATCAGTAGCATTGAAAAACTGGAGGTTGAGTACATTATTACTAAAATGACATGTTCATAAAACTCTTCATTGATAGGTTAACTAGCAAGGAGGCGAATGCAAATTGCGGGAGCTGTTTCTAATTTCTTCTCAAATTCGAATAGTATGTATGTTTTTGCTTGAATAAAATTGTCAACAATATAGGCATTTGCTAAACCCTATAAATACGTTCAGTGAAACGTTTGATTGAAGCATGAGAGCTAAACGTTTATAAAAAGAGAACGGTATCTTTTCAAAATATAAAATATACTTATTCAATCATTACCTCTTAACGTTTTTTTAAATTTGTTTGCAGCGTCTTAGATTTATACGGCGTAATCAATGTACTGTACTTAAAGGCAGACAGAGATGCCAACGGTATTATAACCATACCAGAATTAGATGGTGTTTACCAAGGATTCGATGTCAACCGTAAGTTTTTTAAACTTTTTTAAATAATTCACATGTTTAAGGAGGTTTGCCCCGTAAAAGTTGTGACTCAATGCCTAGTCTACAAATAGCCTACATTCTCATTTCCATTCTCAATTTTTCCTACACTACTTTGGGTCAGACCGTACATCAATCTCTGATGACGAGTGTTTTTGCTTCTATGTCTGTTTGTTTTACTTTGTTAACATATTTGTTTGTATTTAAATTAAACAAGATTATAAAACAATGTTGACTGCTGCACTCCTTTTTAACATTTAATATACTAGTATCATGATTGCTTGTTTTGTTAACACGTTGCTTGATACGATATTTCCGGGCTTGTTTTTCTTATCATGATGTCCTTGATAGATGATTGCTGCTCACAGGGAAACTATTAAACTAAGAGTTCCAAATGGTGAAGTTGAAATCATCCCTTCGTAAATTTTACGCACGCCATCACGAGTTGGTTGACTGTCATGGAATTGCAGTTTCACAGATGGTATCGGATATGTTCCTTATGTCGTTACTTAATTACCCTTCCCTTTTCACGATTGTGACCTACCGAATTAGACTTTTTACCGGATTTGTAGTAACATAAGCAACACGACGGGTGCCACATGTGGAGCAGGATCTTCTTACTCTTCCGGTGCACCTGATACCATCCCCAGTTTTTGGTGGAGTTCGGGTTGCTTAATCGTTAGTTTTCTATGTTTTATCTTCTGTACTATTATTTGTTTGTTTGTCTTTTTATTTTTTGCCCTTGCGTTGTCAGTTTATTTTTCTATCTATGAGTTTGACTATCCCTCTGGTATCTTTCTTTCCTCTTTTGATGTCAGTATAATGGAATTGTATGCGACTGTCAAACACGTGAGGGATGTAGCTAGCTATCAAATAGGTTTGATCTACCATTTGCTACATCAGAAATGCCTGTACCAAATCAGGAATATGACAGCTATTATCCATTCGTTGTATGTATTTCAGCTTTTGATTTCGCAAATTAAATAGGGTTTTGCGTTTTGAATTTTTCTCGGAGTTCGTTTTGTTTAAATCATTATTTCACATTTAGAAGGAACTTGTCAAATTTTCATCGTTTGGTGTCGATCACCCTTCACTCCGGCATTAAAAAACGAAAGGCTGATAACCCTGATGCATCCGTGTTTGCTATGCGATGTCATTCTTGTGCAGTACCTTGATTTGTATTTATGATCGATTTATGACATTCGGACTTTGGTAAACTGCTGTTGCATAAAATGTGATTTAGAAATGTCTTATATACATTATAATCCTAGACGAAATCAGAATTAAATCATCTTCTAGTTGCAAGGAAACAAAAGATGCACTGAATACAGTATACACATTGCTACATAGATGTTATAGGAATGAGTACATGCATTCGGTAGAACATTTAAGTTTTGACAAGCATATGAAGTAATCAACAAGCAAATCATTGTATCATAAGAAGGATTACAATTTGATAAAATTGTCAGGTTCAAACAAATACATTAAGAATGAATTAATAAATAGTAGATTATTAAAATCAATAACAAATTTCAAGGTAAAATATAGAATGGATAGTGTTTTGGTTTGGCCATGATGTTGCATATTTGATTCGACTTACAATTTTTGATTACCCCTTAGTGATCTACTATATCTCCTTTGCAGACGATGGCACAGTGACAAAGCAGGAGTTTGTGAGTTTCTGGCAGTTACTGACACACCAGTCAAAAGAGCATTCGGAAGCATATTTCTATCTGGCAGATCTCAATGACGATGGAATTATTAACTCTAAAGATTTAGCACCACTGCACCATGTTTTTGATCTTGATGGTAAACTTAGAGTCTATAGCTCCTTTATCAAGTACGAAATACGATACCAGTCATCATGTAGTCATATAATAGTAGAATCGTCAAACTTTTAATTTTAATGAAGTTTTAAAGTATATAAAAATATAATGTGAACACATCGAGTACACATAATATAGTTGTGATTCTTGTGAATTGTCGACCAAACATAAAATGTAGCAATTGTGTCCAGGGGTCAACATAAACATGTAAAACATTTTTTTGAGGGCTTAACTTTACTGATACCCATAAATTTGAATAACTTTTCATTGTCTGTCTACATAATTTGTAAAGGCTTATTTAAAGGAGATATTAAAATAGATTCACTATCAGAATCTTGATTTTTATAGGTAATGGTAATGTGACTGCCAAAGAATTTGGTGAAAAGTGGATGGGTGTAAGTAAATAAAACCAACAGTAGTATATCGCTGTTTAAAAGTCATTTGTCGATCGAAAGAAACGAATTCGGATTACAAACTAAAACCGAGGGAAACACATAAACTATAAATGGAAAACAAAGAAACAACAGGACACTGAAATGCAACAAATACGCCAACATCCATAGAAACTGTTTGAGAACAACTACAATATTCCTGCATTGGTATAGACATTTTGAAATCAATGGTTGTTTGAATCTGGTTTATGACTAGCCAAAACTCCCGCTTATATGACCATGTTAAAAAAATATCGCTAAAAGGACAACACTACGTGATAAAAATACAGTACAAACACACTCAAGAACACTTATAACAGAGAAACACGCATACAAATAACACAACAGGCAAACTGCAGAACAACAACGAACATCTTCCATCAACGACAGACAGCATAGGATAACGCAAACAGTGGCGAATTTTGTAACGAATATGTAATCTTGAATTTTATACAATTATTTTTATAATACTAGTCCAAACAATAATTATTTTCATAATACTAGTCAAAACAACTATTATGACAATGACGGTATTGAAAGGCTATTGAAAGGCTACTTCAGTATAATTTACATAAACATTTTGTCATTAGGTCGAAGTTCAAATGCTTTCAACTAGTTTCAACTAGTTTCATCAAAGGATTTACTTGATTGTGAATGTAAATATATGTTTATACGAAACAAGGAGGAATTTCGTCGAGCAAAGTGTAATATTGTTGGCCTGTTTATTTAGGTTGGTCTCCACCTTACACAGATAAAAGCTAATCAATCGAAAACACAATTTTAGTTTTGTATAAGGAACAATTTTTTTCTTATACAATTTATTGCATTTTTATTTTATTGCCCTGTAATGCAATATTTTCCAGATAATAAGAGAAACACCATTCACAGTGTTGTTTGTGAGGTCTGACTTGAATAAAAACAACCTCCTCAATAAGACAGAATACAATAACTTTTTCATATCATTCGATGCAGATCGTAAGTTGAGTTGTTGTCCTTAATGAATATGTCGATTAATGGAAATATGTGCAATGAAGTGTTCATTTAAAATATAATCCTAGAAGAAATCGACTTATTGTTTATTTTATTACCCTTTAACTTTTTTATGCTTTGATTTGAAGTATTGCTTCACAAACCAACACAGCGATAAGAAATGATATGCAGGAAAAGAAAACAATATACACTAGACATATTATTTAGATCCATATAAGTAATTCATCTTACTAAGAATGAACTTTTAATCATAAGTAGTTATCAAAGGTACCAGGCGTATAACTTAATACTCCAGACGTCTACATAAGACTAATCGCTGATGCGCAGATCAAAATAGATAGAAAGCAAAAGAAGTACAAATGTGAAGAGCATAATGACCCAAAATTCCAAAAAAAAGTGGCAAATATGTTTAAGGTTATCTATGACTAGGATCCGAAAATCCTTGGTATTTCGAATAATCAATACTCTTGTAAACAGTAAATTTATGAAAATTACCATATAATGGATAATCATGTCAACACCGAAGTGCTGACAACCGGGCTGGTGATACCCTCGGGCATAATTTTAATTTAATTCAGTGTTATTAAGTTTTAAACTACGGAACTTATGCATAGGCAATCCTCATTTGTATTTCACTTATTTAAGATGATGGTAAAGTGAGTAAATCTGAGATCGAGACGGCTTGGAAGGCAAATGGGTTTGCCGACACTGTAAAAGACTCTGACGTTCTATTCGATAAACTAGACAACAATCACGATGGATTTTTATCCAGTCCAGATATGAGCCATTGGTTTAACGTTTACGACACTAACCGTGAGTATATAATGAGTTATTCACCAGTCAACATCGATAGAGCTAGTAAAATGGAAATGTTGGGACGAGAGCACTTAATTTTTTGCGTTGTATTCGAAAACCCACTGTAAAAAAGAACTTTAAACTGAAATGCTGCAACATGAGTTCATATCTATAAAGACACAATATATTTCAATAGAAAATTCAAAGGGTCGTATGAACATAAGGTGATGTAATATAATTGCCAAATGCTACAATTACCCACCAAGGTTCAAATAAAATGGACACAAGCAATTAAAGGCAACCGTACGCCTTCAACAAAAAAAAAAGAAAAACTTGTACCATATAGGCGTCTATAAAAAGCTGCGACATGAAAAATGTGAAATAATGCAATTGAAAACAAATAACGGTCTAATTTATAACATACTAGTTTACGAACAACAAATCAACCAACGAGAACCACTAAACTACAGGTTCATAGCTTGGGAAAGGCACATACGGAATGTGGTGGGGTTAAGCATGTGTATGAGCGCTGGATTTTTCCCTATTAGGATATTGGTATTAATGCACTACATAAGAACACTCAGTTGTGTCAATTACAATTGGCCTAACTCACACGATCGGTACAAGGTACAACACAACTATCATAAAACAATAGATACAAAGCACTGAAGTAGATGTACTCGCAATTACTGAAAGCTGGTATTTAGTTTTCGTTTATTTTTACCTACATGTAATGGATAGCATAAACTTACTAAGATACTAAATATTTGAAACATTATTATCAAAATTACCTAAAAATGTATTTTCTCTGTAGATGACAGCCACCTTGATATTATCGAAACAGTTAAGGTAAGTTATAGTTTTTTTTATTACAACAACAGTTTAAGGTATTGACACTTTTTATATTGCGCGTTAATAAAGTTGTAGAACATTTGTATGAATTCACCTATAATTTACTTCAATTATATTCATTGTTTTTGCGACCAATTTTCTAACTGGAATGAAATAGAAACAGCAAAGTTAGCTACTTTTATTTTCAGAAATATATTGAACTTTTTTGATTTCATTTTAGCGTAGAAATAAAAGCAATTTTTAAAAACGATTTTCAATATTGAGTTTACCCCATTATAATTCGTCTTGTTTTTTTGTTTCCCATTGCTTACTTTTATTCATAAACAATGTTTAAATCTCAAACTTATCTTGACATTCATTCAATTTAAAAAGAAGATGTGGTATGATTGCCAATGAGACAACTATCCACAAAAGACCAAAATGACACAAACATTAACAATTATAGGTCACCGTACGGCCTTCAACATTGTGAACTTGAAAGTCGGGAATTGTATACATATTTGTAAATATTGAGTGTTTTGTGTATTTCAGATGTCCCTACTTCTTCCACCAGTTAATCTACACTAAAGAAATGACAGCAATCCAGGTATTTAATGGAACTGATCTTTTCGGATTACAGTTACAAAAAATACATGTTTTGAATTGAGGCAGTATGAGAGTCCTCAGTCTTTTTCGATATGTAAAATAGCAGATCACAATAGGTCAAGATAATTATGCAATCGATGCAGGAATACTCTTTCAATGAGGAATTGGAATATACATTTAAATAAACAAGTTACTGCTATTTTATCTTATAATTACTATAATGTTTTTTTTTTGAACGAACACAATTGTTTTATTCAGCTTATTAAGGGACGTTAACTCAGAAATTGTTTAGTTTATAAAGGAATCCACAGTATTTTGTTTCTCCTATTTTTGTTATAGAAGGAAGAAACGTAGAGTGACGCTCTTTTTTATTTTCAATATTCTGTTAATAATAGCATTTTTTTGTTCAAAATTATGTAATTTAGTTTACCTTCTATACACATAATAACTTTTTTGAAGGTATAGTCCAAATAAAATATGTAATTGTTTTACAACCATTTACTTGAAAACAAGCTCGGTAGCATATCAGTTTTGATATTTTTTATTATACAATGTACTTTTAAAAGAGGAACGAAAGATACATGTACCAGAGGGACAGTTAAACTCATAAATTGAAAATAAACTGACAACACCCGGCTTAAAATGAAAGAAGACAAATAGACAAACAATAGAACACAGGACACAACTTAAAAAATGAAGGAATAAGTAAAACGAAACCCACCAAAAAATAGGGGGGATCGCAGGTGCTCCGGAAGGGTAAGCAGATCCTGCTTCACATGTGGCACCCGCCGTGTTGCTTATGTAATAACAAATCCGATAAATAGTCACATGAAACATTTTGACAATAAGTTCTATTCTTGGTTGCCTACTAGTTTATCATGAATTCTCTGAATTCCTGTACAAGAAAAGAATAAACATAATTTACTCTCTTTTTGATAGAAATTTATTATATGATCTGAAAATAGAATAAAATGGTGTATCAAGTTTGAAAAATGGTTTTAATGAATTCTGATATTCAATTATTTTGTTTCATTTGTTTTTGATGAGTTGTATCACTATAAAATGAGCACATTCGTAAAGTAAGACGTTTTTTTATTAAATGTTTCTTTTTACAGATTGATAATGATGCAATCCAAAAGAAGTTTTCACCAACAACAAAATAAAATTGCAAACACATAACCCTAACTTCTGTATCAGTCTATTAACAGGGCACATTATGCTGCTTCGAAGTAAAAGGTATCTTTGGGCAATCAAAAACAACATTGTATTGGCGAGTGTCAAAACAACTAAAACGTGAACTCTGTAAAACCCGGTTTCATGGCAAATAAAACGTTAAATAACGGCAACAGGGGTATACCTCTGTTTAAAATTCATCAATCGATTGGGAGAAAATATATCCGGTTTACAAATTAAAACTGAGGTTAACACATCAACTATCAATGTAAAACAACGGAAAAAAAGAAACACTGAAGTGCCACAAAGGCAAACGCCAACATACAAAGAAAAGAACTATTTGATAACAACTGCCAGATTCCTCACTCGCTACAATTGAAGAAAAATAAGGTAGGTTGATCCTCCTTTTATGGGTACCCAAGTACCCCGCTTATATGGCAATGTTAAAAATACCCCTAAAATGACAATACTGTATGACAGGAATACAGGACAAACACAAGAACACATATGCACAGAGAAACGCAGAGACGAATAAGATAATGGTCGATATATAACATGTAAACCGGAAAATAGCAACAGACATCTTTCATTAAAGACAGCACAGTACAAAACAAAAAGTGTAGTATTTTGTGACGAATATATCATCTTGAAATTCAAAAAAATTATTGTCACAATACTAGTCCAAACAATTATTATAATTATTACGTTACTGGAAGACTATCTAAAATAAATTATGTGATGGCGACATAATTATTTGGACTTATATCCAATATTTTATCCATTGAAAATAGAAAATAAACTAGACTATACTGACAAATAAGACATATGTGAAATGTACCAAAAATACAGAATTCAAACTACAAACGATAAGCCATAACACAATGTCCAATGCACCCATAACAAAATGATCTTAGCTAAATAAATAAGTGTTGGATGTATTTATACAGAGACACTTCATATAGCAATGCAAATTCACACTCTGCAAAACAGTCATATTCGAAAATAGGTCACGCTCGGTACTTAGCAGACAGACGAAATAGATGTTAAACCACAATCTAAGATGTGGTAGAAATGTCTTAATTAACGTCGTAATTACAACCCCCTTCCCTTTCATGAATGTGACATACCTAATTAGACTATTTACCGGATTTGTAATCGCATAAGCAACGCGACGGGTGCCACATGTGGAGCAGGATCTGCTTTCCCTTCCGGAGCACCTGAGATCACCCCTAATTTTTGGAGGGGTTCGTGTTGTTTATGAAGTCCATGAAGTGTGAAAATGCACACGACTGTAACGTATCAATTAGGATAGGTAAACACCCTACGACGTAGCAGAGTATTGAGAAATGAGAAATTGATAATTTGGAAGTTGAAATCATCCCGTTTGTCATAGATTTAGGTGTAAATTGTTCATCTGTGTCAATAGTATGGAAAAGATCAAGGCGTGAAGCAGACCTTCTTGTATCATTAGTATTAATTTCACTGGAATATAAAAGATGTAACTACTGATTAAATAATGAATTATTCAGTGGAAAGAAAGTCCATATAGCTGAAAGTAAAAATTAAAGAATTTTGCATGGTACGTTTTCTTATTGTCATTTAGAAGGTTCTGAATGAATTCTACTTCATACGAGTACAACTACAACCCGTTGGAATACCGACTGTCTATTTAAATGTCAATCCTCCAAACTCATTAAATATTTCGTCGATTAAAAAGTCCAGCATTAACACTGTATAATCCGATTTCATGGCAACGAAAACGTAAACCTGTATAAACTGGTTAAATAGCAATCGAAATGTACTGGCACTGTATAAACAGGTTTCATGACATCACCAGAATTATCAATTTACGCAGAAAAATAAGTTAGATAAGTGTTGATTAAATGTTTGATATCAAAGTATAAATGTTATCGAAAGTTGTTAGATATATAAGTCTTTAACACGTCTTATCACAGAGTGGGTTGAATGTGTTAATTTGACCTATCACTCACAAACTAAACAAAAAACCATCCGACTTAATCTAGTTTTAAAGAGTCTGTCAAGCTAATACACCAATAATTCACTTCAAAATCACTTTTATTTGTAAAAAATATAGAAGAATAAGTCCTCCTTTTTTTGTTATAGAAGGAAGAAACGAACAGTGACGCCCTTTTTTATTTTCAATATTCTGTTAATAATAGCAATCTTTTTTTCAAAATTATGTAATTTAGTTTACCTTCTATTCACATAATAACTTTTTTTGACGGTATAGTCCAAATGAAATGTGTAATTGTTTTACAACCATTTACTTGAAAACAAACTCGGTATCATATCAGTTTTGATATTTTTATTGTACAATGTACTTTTAAAAGAGGAACGAAAGTTACCAGAGGAACAGTCAAACTCATAAATTGAAAATAAACTGACAACACCCGGCTTAAAATGAAAGAAGACAAACAGACAAACAATAGAGCACATGACACAACTTAAAAAAACTAAGGAATAAGTAAAACAAAACCCACCAAAAATCGGGGTGATCTCAGGTGCTCCGGAAGGGTAAGAAGATCCTGTTCCACATGTGGCACCAGTCGTGTTGCTTATGTAATAACAAATCCGATAAATAGTCACATGAAACATTTTGGAATTCTGTGAATTTTTTTTATCATTTTGATATTTCAATGTTATACAAGAAAGAGCAATCCTAGGAACTAGCAGTAATTCTCTTTTGGTACTTTCAATAAGTTCTATGTTTGGTTGCCTACTAGTTTATAATGAATTCTCTGAATTCCTGTACAAGAAAAAGAATAAACATGATTTACTCTCTATTTGCTAGAATTTTTTTTACACATAATATGATCTGAATTTAGAATAAAATGGTGTATCAAGTTTGAAAAATGGTTTTAATGAATTCTGATTTTCAATTATTTTGTTTCATTTGTTTTTGGTGAGTTGTATCATTATAAAATGAGCACATTCGTAAAGTGAGACGTTTTTTTTTAATTAAATGTTTCTTTTTACAGGTTGATATTGATGCAATCCAGAAGAAGTTTTCACCAACAACAAAATAAAATTGCAAACACATAACCCTACCTTCTGTATCAGTCTATTAACAGGGCACATTATTCTGCTTCGAAGTAAAGGTATCTTTGGGCAATCAAAAATATCATTTTATTGGCGAGTGTCATGGCAACTAAAACGTGAACTCTGTAAAACCCGGTTTCATGGCAAAAAATCGTTAAATAACGGCAACAGGGGTATACCTCTGTTCAAAAGTCATAAATCGATTGGGAAAAAACGTATCCGGTTTACAAATTGATCTAAACACATCAACTATCAAAGGAAACAACGGAACAAAAGAAACACTGAAGTGCCACAAAAGCAAACGCCAACATACAAAGAAAAGAACTATTTGATAACAACTGCCAGATTCCTCACTCGCTACAATTGAAGAAAAAAGGTGGGTTGATCCTGGTTTTATTGGTAGCCAATTACACCACTTATACGGCAATGTAAAAAAAATCCCTAAAATGACAACACTGTATGACAGGAATACAGGACAAACACAATAACACATATGCACAGAAAAACGCAGAGACGAATAAAATAATGGTCATTACAACATGTAAACCGAAAAATAACAACATATATCTTTCATTAAAGACAGCACAGTACAAAACAAAAAGTGTCGTATTTTTGTGACGAATATATCATCTTGAAATTCATACAATTATGGTCCCAATATTAGTACAAACAATAATTATAATAATAACGGTACTGAAAGACTATCTAAAATAAATGTTGTGATGGCGACATAATTATTTGGACTTATATCCAATATTTTATCCATTGAAAATATAAAATAAACTAGACTATACTGACAAATAATACATATTCGAAATGTACCAAAAATACAGAATTCAAACTTCAAACGATAAGCCATAACACAATGTCCAACGCACTCATAACAGAATCATCTTGCCTAAATAAATGATTGTTGGATGTATTTATACAGAGACACGTCAAATAGCAATGCAAATGCACACTCGGCAAAACAGTCATATTCGAAAAAAGGTCACGTTCGATACTTTGCAGACAGACGACATAGATGTTAAACCACAATCTAAGATGTTGTAGAAATGTCTTAAGATAGTTTGAAATTTAGCTATACTTTTTGGACCTTTGGATTATAGCTCTTCGTCTTTTATATAAGCTTTGGATTTCAAATATTTTGGCCGCGAGCATCACTGAAGAGACA
Organism: Mytilus trossulus; assembly: GCF_036588685.1. Classification (NCBI taxonomy): domain Eukaryota; kingdom Metazoa; phylum Mollusca; class Bivalvia; order Mytilida; family Mytilidae; genus Mytilus; species Mytilus trossulus. Next base: position 40,199,236 of record NC_086374.1, on the reverse strand, counting down.
TGTATTGTCGAAATGCGCATCTGGTGCAAGAAAATTGCTACCGTTAATTTTATTGAAACAGACACATCGTATTGATAAACCAATTCATGATGGTGTCCATAAGATTTACAGAGTGACAATTTGACTCTTTCCTTAACATAACTCTACTGAAGCAGTGTCTGTGTAAGAAGCACTCTCCTGTTTATGAATATAGTGTGAAAAAACACGACTATAACGTATCAATTATAATATGTAAACACCATACGACGTAGAAGAGTGTATGTTACTGTTGAGAAATGAGAAATTGATAATTTGGAAGCTGAAATCATCCCGTTTGTCATAGATTTTAGTGTGAATTGTCCATCTGTGTCAATAGTGTGGAAAAGATCAAGGCATGAAGCAGACCTTCTAGTATCATTAGTATTAATTTCACTGGGATATAAAAGATGCAACTACTTATTAAATAAATTATGATTTATTCAGTGGAAAGAAAATTCATATAGCTGAAAATAAAATTGAAGAATTTTGCATGGTACGTTTTCTTATTGTCATTTAGAAGGTTCTGAATGAATTCTACTTCATACGAGTACAAATACAACTCGGCGAGAAGGGGTGCACAATAAGTACCCATTTGAATACCGACTGTCTATTTAAATGTCAGTCCTCCAAACTCATCAAATATTTTGTCGATTAAAAAGTCCAGCACTAACACTGTATAATCCGATTTCATGGCAACCTAGACGTAAACCTGTATAAACTGGTTTAAAGCAACTAAAATGTACTATCACTGTATAAACAGGTTTCATGACATCACCAAAATGATTTATTTTCACATTAAAAGAAAGTTAGATAAGTGTTGATTAAATGTTTGATATGAAAGTATAAATGTTATCAATATTGTTAGATATATAAGTCTTTAACACGTATTATCACAGAGTGGGTTAAATGTGTTAATTTAACTTTTCACTCACAAACTAAACAAAAATCCATACGATTTAATCTAGCTTTAAACGAGTCTGTCAAGCTGATACATCAATAATCCACATAAAATCACTTTTATTATTAAAAAATATAGAAGAATAATTCTTTGTCGTTTAATGCACTAGCTTTTATTTTCATTAATACTAGTAGAATGAATTATAAGGAATATCAAAATAAAGTCCTGGTGTAGTATGAGCTTGTCAACTTGTAGTGGTACTGTCTGCAGTTACTGTTGGTGCTGTTCCAAACGCCATTAGAGTCAGTTGTCCCCACTGTGTCAAAAACTCATCAATACTAACTGTATTGTCAGCTAAAATATATTGACCATATAGGTATCAATAAATTGTGTGTATTGAAAACATCTCTAATTTACATAAAATTATGAGGATAAAGGTTTCCATATATAAATGATAACAGCGCTCATCTATATTTTTTTGCAGAGAGAGAATTTATATTACCAGAAGGGTGACACATTGACACATAGACAAACTGACTCCCAGTAGATATTCTTTAAGAACCATTTGGTCGTCTTCACTCAACTTATCAAGTCAGAGAATGTATAGCTATGCATATATCTGTAGCTTTTTTGAATGGATGTATTCTGTTCAGGTGAAACGGATGCATACCAATTGCATTTATTTGGATATGATATTGGCGTACCTTGATACACAAACTATCTTTACTATTTTGTATGTTATACTGTTGCTGTACCTTGATATCAAATTTGATTATAATTTTGAAAAGATGTTGTTGGCATTGAATTTATATAACTTAAAAAAAAAACAATTGTGTAATGGCATTGTCATCGATTGAAATCGGTTAATGATTAGAAACGCATAACTTACAATTTGCATCGAAGAATTTGAAGATAAATGGCAAATCAGCTGCATCGATAATCAAGTCGTCATTGGCATCAGCTTTATCAAACAACACGTTAGCCTCTTTCTGAGTTCCTAGCTTGTACAGAGATATCCAGTCAGTGTCAAACTCCTGCTTAGTTATATTTGTGTCTCCTAAAATCAAATAAGGTGTATACTTAATTCAAAAAAAAGATGAGGGGTAAACTATTTAGATTCATTAGTATCCGTCTTCCCTTGAAGCACCAAATATTATAACGCAGCAACTGTTAACAAGAAATTCAAACAAACACAACTTGTATAAAAGATTCACTGATATTTATATGTTGTGTACAAGTTGTCATTTTGTACAAATTATGATTTGTTCAAACAAAAATGTACAAATTATAATTTATATTTTGATTTTGTTCAAATTGTACTGGTGCATGTAAGTATCCGTCGTACGTTTCCACTATCAACAACCTCTCTTATTTGTTCATACTTTTAGTACAAGTACAAGTGTATCAGTCTTTTGGATGTTTCTTGGCTTAAAAATTTTAAGTTTCTGAAATAAAAAAAAAAGGTTCCTTCACATTTGTTAATATAAACTTTTTTTTTTATTTTGTATGCAAAATATAGCAATATCTTCCGAACGTTAACTCTCAAGCTTCGATACGCATAGAGATTTTATGAGTCTTGTATTTGATATGACCACTTGTATTTATGTATGGCCATGATATTGTTTTCAAAATGTAGTCTTTGAGAACCTAACCCCATTTGTGTTGACCTTGAAAAGCGAACATAATTGCTGACTTACCATTTGTATCAAACAGAAGAAACACTGAATCAAGTTCGGCCCTGGTCAAATATCCGTCTAAATTTTTATCCACTTTTTCAAATAGTATTTGCTCTCTCTGAGGTTCAGAATCAGCAAGGCTATGAAATATAAATGTTGTAAAGGTATTACTAACATCACTATAGGTTTCATTTCTGAAAATATTGACAATGTAATTTCCCATAGGAACTCCTTTTACGGCTAAAACTGTACCACTTTTACTATGAAGTTTAAAAAAAAATCTTATCCTAGAATTGAAAGTTCATATGTACCACAATTTTTTTCAAAGGTCAAAATATAGGGCTGTGCGGCATATTATCAACGTTTATATGTTCTGAATTTCTCAGAGTTTAAACTATAACAATAATTTTCTTAACTACCTCGAATGAAACGTTACCACAGATTTCAATGTAAACAATGTGTATGTTTATTTACAGGTAACATTCCCAAGTTATGTCTGTGTGAGATGGAACACAGAGAGCATAACTGGGAACCAGTATGAAAACAAAATTAATTTTCTATGAATATTCAAGATCTCCCCAAAAGAGGCGTGTTTTGAAAAATAGCTGTATTCACAAAGTGCAACCTAAAGAATCATAAAGCACGGCATAACAGACACACACTACAATTAATGACTAAATATTCAGAATCACAAATCTTTATGCAACTATAGTGTATGCCTGGTGTCCATGTCAGTATTCAACTGTCGTTGTGTATTCAGACGGGCTGTTACGAAATAACAAATTCGTGAGGGAAACTATGAAAATGTTGATGACTTGTGATTACTTCAGAAGTTATTATGACCTTATCTTTAGTCTTATTTGTGAATGCTACGCTTGGTTGGAATCATATTTTGGGGTTATGTTTTGTAAGGGTTTTAGACCGTTTTTTCCCCGTTTGAATGGTTTTACACTAGTAATTTTGGGTTCCTTTATAGCTTGCTGTTCGGTGTGAGCCAAGGCTCCGTGTTGAAGACCGTACATTGAACTATAATTGTTTACTTTTATAAATTGTTATTTGGATGGAGAGTTGTCTCGTTGGCACTCACACCACATCTTCCTATATCTGTTTTCAAATGGTTCAATTTATGAGTTTCTGCATAAAGTTTGAGGATTTAGTTGGTCTTGTCGTGTTTATACTAAATGAAGTTCTTATATTTTTTAAGTCCTATTCTTTTTACATTACTGACTTTATTTCTTCTTTTATATTTCCCCCCAACTATTCTTGTTTTTACTTAAAACACCACATCTCTTATCTATAACTTACATTCCTGCGAGAAATGTCAGTAGAGTTATTACGCCAAAAATCTGAAAAATATATATATTTTTAAATGAACTGACATTTTCATAAGTAATCAAAAATAATTAAAATCGTATATCCAGACACTTAACTACTTCAACACATACAGACATAAATACATGAATATATGCACTATTTACAATAATACTGCCAGGATAGCACACATAGGAATTTTGAATAATTTTATGCACGGATTATGAGAAGCCTTTTTAATATATTCATTCAGTTTCAAGATATCTTAGTATTAAGTAGTCTGTGTATATGATATCCTATAACGTATATAAACATTCTTGTATTCCTTATAATACGTTATATAGCATTATACTTAAATAAATTAGTTAGTATATTTTAAAGATATTTTAATTTATAAGATATCTTATTAACTTTGAAATATGTTACGTAAACCAAATCATATATCTTATTAAGTTTATATGATATCTTAACAAAGATATCTTTAAAACAAGTATTTTTTGTGATACTTTGCATAGTTTATAAGATATCTTTTAAAAGTATTTTATGTGATACCTTGTACAGTTTATAAGATATATTAAGAATACAAAAAAATGAGATAAATTTATAAGATATTCTTTTTTAAATAAACACGATAACATATCTTATCATTTTTAATTTCTGTCATTTGTTATTATAATGTATATGTATTTTGCATGCGCCTGTAGATCAGTTACTGCTAAAGTAAATTAGGTTCTACTATAAATATACCTTGAAAATGGAATAAATAATAAAGCGGCTTGCACTACAGGGCTGACAAAAGTTCACGTACTAACAAATAAAATCAGACAAATTTTATTATTATCAAAATAAAGTAAAGTGAGTGGGCGATTGACGTTGTAGGCGCCATCAAATTGTTTTTGACATTTATTCCTTTAAAAATATCTTCAAGTACCGTTCTAAAAATGGAAAATGCGTCTTGTTTTTATGTTATTGACTATGATGGAGTGTTTTGTCGCACGCTGTGACCTTTAAAATTCGGTTTAAACACTATTCAAATCTGCCATGTACAATGGATGACTCAAAAATTCACGAACAAACATTCAAAAACATATACTAAGTACTTGGGACGCTAACCGCTGTATAATCTTCCGGATGGGGTAATATTTGATGGAAGGAGAAGAACCATTCCTCTGAATGTTCCATTCGAGGTTCTACATTATCATTGAAATACTGTTATTAATAAATCATAGTTTTGTAAGTTTCTTTACAATATGTACAATGTATTATACTAGGTTGTTTTAATTTTAAGGTGGACACCAAGTAATAGTGTAAGTCATGAAAAAGACGAAAGATTAGCTACGATGTAGGTTTGGGGCGTTCAGCTCTGTATAAGATGACTAATCTTTTTACTAATGCGTTCAATTTTCAACGTAGTACATACTTATATGAATTCAAGTACAATTCGTGATAGTACTTATTTTGCTTTAAACAGAACAGTGAACGTTGGAATGACAGTCTTATATGAATATATTTGATATGAGAAGAAAATCAGACTTGCCTTTTTCATGTTGTCTGGTTACGATAAGAGAACAAGGCTGTAGAGTGTACGTCTTAAGTACTGATTTGAATTATCAGTGCCAACTGTTATCTTACAGTTCACATGAACATAGTCATAGAACTCACTAGAACTGCTTTATATGCATGTGTGTCAGATAAACTTCTTCAAATACTTGATCGGGATTAAAAGGCATTATTTGAAATCTTTAAAATCTAGTTAAACACCACAATGTGTTTACGTGCCTGTCCTAGGTATAGAAACCCGTCCGAAGTTTTCATAGTTACTAGTATTTCGTGAAAGTTTATTTTAATAGCTTAGAAAGTTGAAAAGGAGTAGGTCCGGTAAGGGCCGGTTTTGGCCTCAAATTTCAAGTTTACATGACGAATGATTTTGGACACTTTTTAAACACTTAAATGTCTATTTTAATCGATTCAATTATTTTTTGTAAAAAAACTTTAACTGATTCACTCTTTAAAAACGCTCCGATTTTAGCTTAAATATGAGAAATCTGTCAAATATGCTAAAAACTGTCATTTTTCAGATGTTTTTCTGTCAAAAACAAAAGTGGCCGCACCCGTGTTTATCCTCAGCCTTTGTATATGTTATGTATTATCATTAAACACAACTTGCATTTCAATATCAAGAATAAACACGAATGCGGCCACTTCCGTTTAAGACGGATACCATCTAAAATTTAACTAAAATGCAGAAGATTTCAGTAATTTAGCATGGCTTAATAATGCAAGTACCCGATATATATATGTGCATTGTAATGCCAAAAAACAGCCCATATTTATGTAGCAGAGGCATCATACTTTCCAAAAAATAACTTAAAGTTTACGTTTAAACAATTTTGTTAAACTGCTATATTTTGGGGCCAAAAAAGGGGTCTAACTGAAACTGCTCCTTTCTGATAGTTTCTTTTACAAATCTTTTTTAAAACTTGGGGAAAAACAATTTATACGGTTTTATCTATAATTCTTTGTAGAATGCTTCAACGTAACCTTATTCGGTTTTATCCTTTCCATGTAGATCCCACTAAAATTACACTACAAGGTTTTATGCATTCCATGTCGACCCCTCCAATATTAACTTAATCGGTTTTATTTATTGTATTTAGACCACTCCAGTATGGCACATTACGGTTTTACTTATTCCATGTAGATTTCTCCATCATGACTTTATTTCGTTTTTTTTTATTCCATGTAGACCCTTCCAACATGACCTTATTCTTGTTCGAAATTTACTGTTTTCTGTACTTATTGTAGACCCCCTAATACTGCTTCTGATCTTTTTATACATTTTTGTATTACACTTTTTTTATTATTATTATTCTCTGTTTGTGACTACTGATGAAAAATATCTAGACAAGTCTTTGAAACACAGCAAATTAGATAGTTTACTCGGATATATCTACCTGGTGTAAAGCAAAGTACTATGATAGTTCAGGTATAGAAGACTGGTTCAACAAAGAAGTTTCAAGGGAACATGTTAAATAATGTTAGATTGGGAGTCTGGAAGAATATTTTTATGTGCTGTATCTAACATATTTTGATATTTTCAAAGCACACCATTGAAATATTTACATTTGCTTATACATTTTGTATTACAATAAATTTAAATGAAAAAAACAGAGTGATCGGTAAAGTAATCGAACTTCCTTTTAAGATTTGAGGCTCAAAAACTGTAATGAAGAATAATTTGATGCAGCATATTACATACGGAATTGTATAAAAGTTAATAACAGTTGTTATTGTACTGCAAAGTGCCTATATCACCCTTGACCAAGTCGCTCTTTAAGTGTTGTACCACTGCTAAGCGCCGTTTAGAAAGATCTTATTTCATAGAAAAGAACTTAGTAATTACATACCAATATTAAAGCAGAACTTTATTTGGCTAACATCCGGAAGAACAGCCCAGCTAGCGTAAACATGACTAGAATTGATTATCTTCATGTTATCTTAATTTAAACATATTTATTTTATAATAGTGGATTGTGAAACAAGTTTTGCAACTTACATTACTCCCTTTCCACTTTGCGGGTGCGAGTGCTGCCTTGTAGCGGCATTAGCCTGCTCTTTTTCGAAATCTACAAGGGTGTCTTAAACGTGCAAGAGATATGGCTCTCTCTTACACGGGTCAGCCATGTATAGTCCCCTTCCGACGGACTGTCATCGTTTCCTCAAGACCATACTCGCAAATGGTGTCAAGGGAGAGCAGAAAATTAAGTCCCTGAAATGTTATCTTCTTTTGCGACTCCGGAGTATATAATATTTTGACAGGTTACCAACACTCTGTTGTCTTTAATTGAGAAGCAGCAGTTGCAAAACATTTGTGATTCAGCCAAGTTATCAATTCAAACAAAGAACACCTAAATTCGTTATCAAATAATCATTTAACAATAAATTCGAATCTACTGTGCTGAATACTCATGATAGAAAACCAAATGATATGGGGTATCCATCCATTACAAAAAAATCACTGCATAAAAACGTAATGGCTGTTCTTTGTTTCACAGTGAGGCTCTACAAGTTTAAGAAAATCCATTCCATGGTTAATTTTAGAGATACGTGAAACTAACAGCAATAAATAGGCCAATTCACTCACAAAAAATAATCTTTTCCCATGATTATAGCATAATGTTTCCTTATACATCGTTATTAAAACGTTTAACTATGAGAAACTCATTTTTCTCTTATACTACAGGCTAGATGAAAACGGATGCTATTGAATAAAATAAATGAACATACAAATAGATATAGGAAGATGCCAATGAGACAACTCGCCATCCAAATAACAATTTGAAAAAAGTAAACCATTATAGGTCAATGTACGGCCTTCAACACGGAGCCTGGGCTCACACAGAACAACAACCTACAAAGGTCCACATACTTCTATTTTACAGAATAATTACTTTTGTCTCTATTTCACTAACCTGAATTCATTTTCTATGATATTTTTTTACAAAAAAGAATTCAAGTTTGATTTTTTTTTCTCGTTCCATTGCTGTTTCATTGACGTTTAGCACACAACTCCATTTGTGCACAACAAGGCAGTGACTACAAAATTAGGCAACTATATTATAAATATTGCTTGTAACAATTTACTTTTGGACCTTTTGAAACAATTTTCAGCTTAACTTTTTTAGATTCCATTTGAAGTTATAGTGTAGGATTAGAATGTTGGCATAGATCAATGTAGACACAGCACAAATCTTGAGATGCCTAGAGGTCAAGATAGTTAACCTCGTTTTAAATACTAAACAGATGACCATTTTCATGATTATACAACACCTATCCAAATAGGCTGAACTGAAGGCACTTTCAATTGTCTAAATTAACTGATTTTGCTTTTAACTACATGTATTTACGACATAGAATTATCACCATCGAGTTGACGTCAAACAGTTGATAGGGTGTTAATCGTTATTTGAATGTCATGTGGTATGGTTGCCAATGAAACATCAATAAAGACAGCACTAAAGGCCAACGGACTATAATGCAAATAACTTTCGAATTTGATTTCTAGAAAGATGAACATATCAACTGCAAATAAACAAAAAACGCGGAAATAATTAACGGGAAAGTGAGAAATTCATATGTAGATCAACATAAATTACTAGTTTAGATCTTGGCACTCAATGTGATATTTTCAAAGTGTACATGTACTTAAAAAACGTTGTGATTTAAGCAATGGAAACCCAACCAATGACGTGACATTGTTTTTATTTTGAGAACATACAATGAAATTAGAAACAGTCCTTTATAATCTTAAACGATAAACACATTCCTTTATTGATGATCCCTAATAAATTAGATCTTTTTTGAAATCTGCAATATAGAATGACTAATTAATAAGTTTGGTCATTAAACCTTGTTTTCGACTTTAATAATGTTTGACCAAAACAAAACAAAACAATTTTGTTTTAAATAAACTCATTAAAATTTAACCGTTAAAAGCTCGAGTTTTGAACTTTTTTCGTTTATATAGAAAAATTACAAATAAACAAAGTATATTTACAACTAAACTTTTTTTTTGTAATTTAAAAATTTATCAATAAAAAACTTTAAAACTTCGATTTTTGACGATGTATTTCAGAAGTTTATGGTAATATGGGAAACTAATGAAAATAGGTTTTTAAATAATCATAAAACATCTTGATACAGAGATAACTGTACATACGTCAACGCAAACAAACAACATTCTATTTAGATGTCAATGTATGATATTTAACAAAGAATTGGAGATAAGGAGTATTAACCGTTAAATCATTCATACTTCAACTTTTCACAGTTAGACTTTACATGGTTTTATTTATATAAAGATAAGGAATTGTGTTACGATTGTCAACCACAATATACAAAAGTACGTTGATATGAAAACAACAAATAGTCATCTCACGGTATTCAACAATGAGCAAAACCCAACCCACTAGTTAGCTAAAAAAGGGCCCGTCATGACAATTCAAAATACCTGAAACAAAAACACAAAAAAAAACCAAATAAACAATAAAAGCAACAAATAACTATGACTGGCAGCAACCAACAAAATGTACTGAATTGCAGTTGCGTGTCTTGGAAAAGGCATCTGAAGAATGTGAAGGGGTTGAACGTATGAGGAGCCCCAAACCCTCCCCTTATCCATGGCAATGATGTAACAGGACAACATAAGAACAAACTACAAAAATAGCTGAAAAGGTTAGACTCATCATCAGATCGACAAACAAAAAATACACCAAAAATAAAACTAACAATGTTTTTTTTAATGTATTTTCTATTTCTAGGGGACATAACTCCCAGTGTAAAAAAAAGTCTGCTCTCTTCCTAGACCATGCTGATATAAGCCGTTGATATCAATTTTATAAATTAACAATACATTGTATATTAATATATGTACATTGCAATACTACCTTACAAGAAATGTAGGGGTGGAGATGGCTTTCGATGCACTTTATACAAAATATTGTTACGAATATATATTTCCCATGAACTCTTAAAAATATTTGAGCGGCGCTGATTTTCGAACCAGTGTTTGAAAATTCCGATATAAACTTCCTAAACATCTGACAAGAATTGTTCAGTATGCAGTTTTCATTTGAAGGGACATAACTCCTTTTAGCATTATTTATCAGCGCTGATATTGGAACTCAACTTAAACACCGGTCATATAAACATTCATGTAATCCTACAAAAAAGGAGACAAGAGGGTGCTTTCAATTTTTGTTTCCAAGGGGTATGCCTCCTTTACAAATAGTTTTGGCACTGATGTTCAAACTTTTTGAGATATAACTGATATAAACCTGTATAAAAACCACTTACAGACGGACCCTTTGTATTGATATATCATACGTACCGCGTTGATCGACGGCCAAACAAGTTTAATCTGGTTGATGGTATTCGTGTTGCTAAATCTTTAATTTGTTTTTATGTGTGATGTTTTTATATTTTTGTGTTTTGTTCTTTTTTGCCATATTGAAGCCTGTTAGTATTGTCCTTCTAACTTAATTGCCTCTGTGGTAACTTCTTTTTCTTGTTATCAATACCGTTACATGGATCTATCTAAATGTGTGTGCACTATTAACTTCACAACATAAATATTAACATGCGTTATCTCGATTTTTTCCAAACCAAATATTAGAACGGTGTTTGAGAATTTGATGTAAGGATAATTGTAATCCTTGACTTTATACTCATTAACGCAACGCTAGATTTTTAGTATTCGTTTTTAAATATACAATACTACTTGATATATATATATACATTATATATAAAGTATATAAATGATTAAAAAATTACTAAAGAAACATAAAACGGAATTGTTTGAAGAAGAGATAGATTACATTTCAAATTCTAAATTTTCGGAAAGCTATTTCTATGGTTTACCAAAAATTCACAAAAGTGAGGAAATTTCAAATGCGATATCAGAACAAACAAGTGAATACATCGAATTTTTAACACCAAATGATTTAAAATTTCGACCAACAGCGTAACACAGAATTTAAGCCATTTTATAGACATTGTGCTTAAACCTTTATGTCGTGAAGTTCCAAGTTTTATACGAGACGATTTGGAATTTTTAAATCATCTACCAAAAACTGTAAACCCGAATTCAGAACTCATTACTTTTGATATTGTCAGCCTATACAAAAATATCCCTCATGATTTAGGAATTACAGTATTGGTTGGAAACTACGGAAAACGTCATTGAAAACAGATTAACAAAAGAATTTATCCTTGCATCTTTGAAACTTATACTTGAAAGAAATATTTTTTACTTTAACGGAACATACTATCATCAGAAATAAGGAACAGCTATGGGTACTAAAATGGCGCCTTCATATGCAACTTTGGTACTTGGATATTTGGAACAATTATTATGAGAAAAAATGAGCCACAAGTACGGAAATGAATTTGCCATTTACATACGTCAAAACTGGAAACGATTTCTTGACGATTGTTTTATAATTTGGAATTCGGATATATCTGTCTAAGATTTTCATTCTGATTTAAATTCTTAAAATCCATATATTCGTTTCACTATTAACAGAAATGTTAGGGAAATGCCGTTTTTTGGATATTTTGGTAATTATAACGGAAGACAATGAAATTGTCACAGATATCTTCTTGAAAGACATTGATACACATATGTGTTTAAATTTTTACTCAAATCATCCAAAACATGTAAAATTAAATATACCTTTTAATCTAGCGTCAAAAATAATCACTATTACAAGTACAGACATATTACGCAATAAAAGGCTGGAAGAATTAAAAGCGTATTTATAGAAGCAACACTACCCGGAACAAGTAATAACTTACGGAATTCAAAAGGCACTGACAAAAGGACCAATTGCTACAGAATCACGGCGATCCAAAACTACCGAAGAATCATCCGACAATTTAAAAAAAATATGCCGTTGGTCACAACTTATAATCCGCGAGATTATGACATATTTAGTTTCATGCGACAAATTGAAACACATTTACACAAAAGTGAAAGAATGGACAAAGTTTTACAGAAAAAGAAGATTATCAACAACAAAAGACAGTCAAAAAGTCTGAAACGATATTTAACATCTTCGAAATTTGACTTCAATGAAACTGTGCCAATTGTAAAAAATGTACCGATAAACGATGTATGACTTGTCCAAATTTAATAGAAGAAAATTCAATTAATTACAAAAATGGAAAGCATTATACTGTTAAGCAAAATATGTCTTGTAAAAGTTCAAACGTCATCTATTCTCTCATATGTTCAAATTGTGAGGAATTCTATTGTTGGAGGGACAAAAAATGAACTGCGGACTAGAATGACTTTACATAGACAGCAAACAAATTATGAAGATTTAACACTCATCAGGGCAAACGACCATTTCCATCGTTGTTCTAATGGACGATTTAAAATATTTCCATTGTATATGGTCAATCGTCAAAATGATTTTCTCCGGAGGAAGAAGGAAGAACTCTTCATAAACATTCTCAACCCGGGATTAAATGATAAATGATATTCTAATTTTAAGGTAACATTTCAAAATCTTAAAATGACATTAGTATTTTCTTATATGTTACCAGCATACGGACTTTACTTAACTTTTTCTTATATATATATAGACTTAGCACCGACTTAGCACCGATATATATATATCACGATATCACAGAAGCATGGGTTCGAATCCCGGCGAGGGAAGAACCAAAAATTTGCAAAAGCAAATTTACAGATCTAACATTGTTGGGTTGATGTTGAGACGAGTTGTATATACATTATGTACACAGCCATGTATCACCATCATTGATGGCGATCCCATGGATACATCTGTTGTAGGGTTGTCACTGACTCAGACGTACTTATGAATATAATTATTTTCTGTGACTGTATCTTACATTAATTTGTAGGATCCTTTACTATAGATAATTTAGCTGATCTTTAACAATAACATCTTCACGCCTTATATATCATGTACTGTAGTACGCCGCTAGATTAAAACTGACTTGGAAAGGTAACACATGCCCACCGAAAGCTCTTTTTTTGAGAGCCCAGGTGGTCGTGTGGTCTAGCGGGACGGTTGCAGTGCAGGCGATTTGGTGTCACGATATCACAGTAGCATGGGTTCGAATCCCGGCGAGGGAAGAACCAAAAATTTGTAAAAGCAAATTTACAGATCTAACATTGTTGGGTTGATGTTGAGACGAGTTGTATATACATTATGTACACAGCCATGTATCACCATCATTGATGGCGATCCGATGGATACATCTGTTGTAGGGTTGTCACTGACTCAGACGTACTTATGAATATAATTATTTTCTGTGACTGTATCTTACATTAATTTGTAGGATCCTTTACTATAGATAATTTAGCTGATCTGTAACAATAACATCTTCATGCCTTATATATCATGTACTGTATGTAGTACGCCGCTAGATTAAAACTGACGTGGAAAGGTAACACATGCCCACCGAAAACTCTTTTTTTGAGAGCCCAGGTGGTCGTGTGGTCTAGCGGGACGGCTGCAGTGCAGGCGATTTGGTGTCACGATATCACAGTAGCATGGGTTCGAATCCCGGCGAGGGAAGAACCAAAAATTTGCAAAAGCAAATTTACAGATCTAACATTGTTGGGTCATCAACCCAACAATGTTAGATCTGTAAATTTGCTTTTGCAAAATTTATATATATATATAAATGATTATCATAAAATGGAATTGGACATATTCTGAATATCAAATCAAATTTAAGAGGGAATTTTATGTCGAACAGATTTTAGATCGCCGATTTTATATTTGTTCCTGATAAATGATAAATATTTTTTTCCCTAAAATACTGGAAACAAACTTTTTTTCCAAAAAAAAAATCCATAGCCCCCTACCCCCCTCGAAAATTAAATGGTTGCTGCCTTACCTGTAAATCGGCGCATATGAAAAAATAGATCGGCGCAAATGAAGTGCAGATCGGCGCAAATGCAAAACGCCTATGCCTAGTATATTAATGCTAACTCATGCCCAATAACAGTTGATAGTTGTGACAAGTTATGTCCTAAACAGTATACATCACTATTACAACATACCACTCAAGGGAAATGTGTCAACTGTCTGTTACATTTCAGACGGTTATTTATTAACAGAATATTTACAAATGAAATATTTAGCAACTTTATTTAATATATCAATTTGAAACGAAAAATTTATCCGTTTTTTGTTTCTTCAAATTTCTTACCATGCATAACATCATTCACATTAACGTATCATATTCTTTTATTTAAAACTGTTTTTACGTTGTTAACCAATTGAAATATATTATATTAACTAGTTAAAGGAACACTTTTTGAACTCTTGAAAGATCAATAAAAAAAGTCGAAAATACGAAGAGATGCCAGATGTTTTAAATTGATTTTCTATAGATTGAATATTAAATCTTTGTAATAAGATATGTTTCTCGAAAGTTTTGATTTGACAATGAAATAAACTACATTGGAATTACAAATCAGACTTATTTTTTTATATTCTAAAAGTTTAATACTGTAAATTATACAGCTTGCTAGCAAAATTCCAATTGAAAATGAAAAATAAAAGGTGGAATATACCAAGGGCACAATCAGCGCCATGGCAAAACAAGTAAGAAATAAAGATCCTGCTCCAAAAGTGACTCCTGTCATATATTGTCAGTGGTAAGTGGACATTCGGTGCTAAGTCTAACTATATGATATCACAATTCCGAAAATGGGTATGGGATTGTGATTACAATTGGTATATATCCTTGGTCATCTGTTAAACTGGAATAAATTACACATTCTTTTCCATTAAATTAATTTATTCAATGATGTTCAAGTTTACAAGTTACAAACTGGAATCAGGTAAACAGTTTATGTAACTGTACTATCATTTATTTTATTAACAATCAATTCCGTATAAAAAGTATCGATGTTTTTGATAATACTATTGTGACATTAATTGTGCAATATCAGGGTTTATTTTACCTGGCAGAACATGTAACCCTGAAACAGCCAATGCATGATTTCTTCTTTCTGTAAGAAAGCTAGGTATTTACATGTAATCGACTTTTGGATATATCGGATGATAAAAGACAGTCTGGCCTTATATTTTAAAAATTTCCTTTTATTTGTCTGGCTTTATCAAAGTAAACTTCATCTACTTTGATTAGGGAAGTTCTACCGTATGCTAAAAAAATTCCACTGAATGTCTGATTTCATAGTTAATTTTTGTTCACTACTATAAAGCTTTTGAAGGTTATGACAAGACCATGCTGTATTCAAACGGGAAAAAAATCGAACATTATCTACCTGAACAAGGAAAAAAACCACCTGCCAATTTCTGTAAAAAACTGAAATCAACAGTTGCTAGACAGTTCAAAATATTCGCTGTATCGCTCAAACTGTCGCAATTATGCTACAATATAGTTATTATTTCCCATATAATTCTCAATTTGCAATCATACCAAATTTCCTTATTTTTAAATCAAATTAATAAACATCACTATTGAAGGAATTACTACTCTGACGTCGTTTAAGGTAATAATTACTCCGTTTTGGGGCCCAATTATAAATTTGGTGTTAGTTCTTGACCTTCTGTTAAGAATTGTTTTTTCCATTATGGTTTTAAGATATCAGTCAATTACTTACAATAAACCATTATTTCCTATTTTTTTAACGGTGGTTATGTTAGTTAATCGACATGAACAACAAGAACAAACCCAAAACCAGTGACACTAGAAACCTTTATAATCAGTATAACCAGGTTTTTGTTCCAATTGGAACAGCGGTTTCATTGATTGTTTTCGAAACAAGTTTATCGACGGACGACGAACGCCAAGTGAAACAATAGTCCACAGTGACTCTTTTGGCCAGGTGAAGTGAATATTGTTTTACCATAATGAAATATTCTTCTCACTTGAAATGAACCAAATACAGTCGAATGTTTCAAACTTTCTTATGCCAACTGCACGCATTAAACAAAGCGTTAAACATGACAAATATATATGAATCAAGCAGAAAACATATGTATAGAATATAATGTAGAGTCACAGAAAATCTTCTAAATCTATTTCACTGTTTTGTTTCTGTTACCATTGTTCCTGTAAAAGAAATGCAAACATGAAGTCATGGAACTTATATCAGATCGTTAATTGTATCATAAATATTTTTGTATTGTTCGATCATAAGAAGTTTATAATTCAATCTGAATCTTTTCTGGGTCCGCCACTGATATCTGAGATATCCCCCCGTTTTTAATGTCGATTGGTGAATAACAAAACGATATTTATTTTGGTAAAAAGCACCTAATGATTCTGGCGGAAATTTATCACGATCTAAATCAAAGTATGCCTTAGATTGACGTACTAAATTATAAACAACATTTCCAAAAAATAACATGCAAACAAAAGAAAAGAAGAAAAATCTGATAAATAAAGTAAGTAAATATGACCTACCAGCGGTTTTACTGTAACCTGATTGGCTAAATCCTTCTTCCATAGTACGTTCTTTTTTTGCTATTCGACAGCAAAAGCAAAATAAGAATGCAGCGACTACAAGAACTGTCATTAATGTAATGATCGTAGCTTCCAACCAAGGCTCCATAACTTTTAAAATAAGAGTTTCACAGTTTATATAACCTTGTCGCGATCGGTCTTTATTTACAAATGTTTACTAAGTCTTGCTCCTGACAGGGTGTATTTAAATTTGACGTACTCTTTACAATGCACGATTTAAAACTGATGTCGCTTTTATCTTATGGACAACTCTTTCCGCATAAGTTAATAGTCTTCTGCGCCTTTTTAACTTGTGTTTTGAGCTTGTTCTTGTTAATTTCTAAGCGTCTTCTAGGTTAAAAATTAGATGAAATTGATGTTGCTTCACGTGAGTTTACAGTTATTTTGTCTATTGTTATCATTGACGTCAAGTATTTTCATCATGTGTTAATCGTTTGCAGATTGTTTCACCGATTAATTCTAAATAAAAAGGCAGTATTGACGATTTTCACACCATGCAACTATAGAAAAGGTTAAAAATATTTTCACAAATGTAGTTCAGTTCGTAGACAAATACGAAGAAAACAATAGTAAATATTTTTTATACGTTATTTGGACGGTATTAAAAAAATGGAGAACATTTAATTTAAGATTATTTTTTTATCAAATTTTTCATATAAGGGCTCAATAAGTTTGGTAGCAAAAAATCAAGTCCCGCTGTCTGCATCTATTTTCTAATCAATGTGTAAATCGACATTCTGCTATATGGTAACATGCATGATGCATTATTCTGTTTAGTGTAAACATGTGTATACTTGTATATATGATGGTGTCTAAGGTTTAATAATAAAGTATTGTCTATTGTCTATAATTGTCTGAGTGCAATTCATAAGAACCATCTTCAAATATTTTATATCAGTCAAAATTCTATCGATCAATTTTCTGATTTCACACAAAATGATTTTTTCTTGTAACTATGTGTGATCTATACTAATTCCGAAAAGCATGTTATAAAACGGCAATGGACATTTGATTTTTGTTTAGGATATTTGAGCGCCGCAATTATAGGACATTTGAGCAAAAATAAAGATACTCATAGAACATTTGAGCAAAATAATTTTAAATAAAGAATGACGTTTGTACGTCTTTCGCAAGCCAGATATAGTAATCTGTTAACCCTGCTCACTACGGGAACAACTCGTGGAAGACAAGTATGATTTTTTAACAGGAAGTATAGTTGATTTAATGTTGAGTTTATAACGGACACAGTAAAAACAGCTTTTAATTGGGGAAAAACCCCAAAGCACTGTCATAAAACTCAAAACTCGGCAATGCCATCATTTACTAGTCAGATCGGGCTTAAATATCCTAGGTCCAGGGGCCGTGTCAACGAAGCTGTCCTAGGACTAAGACATGTCTTAGGATGGTCTTAGGACACGTCTTGGTCCTAAGTCGGGTTAACGAAAGTCTCCTAAAATAAGATATGTCCTAAATTTGGTCCTAAAGTTAGGACATACAATTAGGTGTCTTAGGATAGTCATACCGGTTACATCGTCCTAAAACGTAATCAAAACAACAAATATGGCATAAACTCAATACTAAAATTACTAATACATAATTAAACTATCATTAGATAAAATTAATAAAAAAAATTATTGTTAAATGTTTGTTAAAGATTTAATTGTATTATATTAAATTATTTCGTGCTGCCCTTTTTGAAGCCTAAACAATACTATCACCATAAGCAACATATTTCAAATAATTCAAATCTGAGAAAAAGTTTACTCCTTTTTTTACCTAATCCTAATTCGATACATGTGATAAAATCGAGTGGACTTAAGGACAAAACTATTTACGTTTATAAATGTTTTTTATATAAGAGTCATCCTCCCTCTCTTTACATATACATGTAGGTTCTAAAATACAATTCAATCTGTCATTCAAATCTCTACATATATTTTCTATTAAATAAATGTGTTATGATGGTCCTAGGACCATCGTAGTTAGGACAGCCCTAAGACAGCTTTGTTTCACATCCTAAGACATGTCTCAGACACGTCCTAAGACCATCCTAAATAATGTCCTAAGACCTATCTTAGGACATATCCTAGGATACTTTCATTGACACGGCCCCAGGAAATTCTGTTCCTCCATCTTATCTGTGCAGTTGTGAGGTGCATCAACATTTAAACTTCGAATTTTGATGTTAGTCACAGATTGTAGTTTTACAATGGTGTATAAGGAAGGTGTATATTGATAGGTGATTATCGTAAAATTGCTCTTTAATGGGTCTAAGCAGAACCGGTCGAATTACTCGGTTGAAAAAAATTGAGTCTTCATTATTCATTTGAAATTATAATAAGAAATTTCCCTCTTAACGTCCTATCTGGAAATTAAGATAATTATGGTTAATATTACAGCACTGTAATGTCCTATGATGTCTATGTTGAGAAGTGTGTGCCTTAACAGTTATAGTATGTTTCTGCCTTATTAATATGCTGTCATCTTTCCAATTCAAAACAATAAAAAACATTAGTAAAGACAGAAAAATCTTGTCTGGCGCTATGCAAGTAAACTTTTCATTGTTAACTGGAGTCTATATGGTAAAATTATGCAAAACTGAGGCAATAAAAGTGTACCTTGGTTGATATTAAAAAGTGCAACAGTTGATATTAAGTTTAAAGTAATTTCACAAAATGTATATGGAATTATAAATCTATTTTCGACGTGTTTGGTAACTTTGTGGTATTTTGATTTTACAAACGACTACATGTACCTCTAGACATGATAATATATCGCAGAAAAAAAATAAACGTAAGTCGTTGAACTTCATACTTGGAAAGCGTGAAATATTTTGCTACGATCAACGATTTGTAACTATACAAATCCTCGCTCCGATCAATCATTCAATCGGAAATCTATAAATATAATAATCTTCTCTAAATATGTTATAAGGTCAAACCTGAGGTTGAACATGTCACTGGTTAACCGTGATAATGTTATTCAAGTGATTATAACCTGTTACAGGAAAGAAAAAAATTTCTTTGGACTATAAAAGTTGATAAGTCTAAGAATTTTAACAAAAAAATAAAAAGTGCGAAAAAACGAAATTAAAATGCCTTGTAATGCTATAATACACGGATTTCCAATTTGTAATACACTGGTCATCAGGTTATAACCAGTTTATTCCCTAAGGGTACAATTTGACATCATTTCCAAAACACACAATCGATGAAGGTGTTGAAGCGGTAAGTGACTTCTAAACTTTGTCGTTAAGAATAATAAAAAATGTGTAAAGAAATAGGAAATTGAGAATTTTTTTTTATCATTCTTTATGGATGCTATCGTACATACTCTTTGACATAGTGTACGTTTGATAAATTATAAATTCTTTTTTAAAAATCTTTAAAGTCTATGTACTTCCTCGTTTGAACGGGTTATTAAAATTTTTCACTTTTACATTCATTTCAACGCTATTTAATTTTCGCAACTATTTTCGGGATTTTAATTTCTAATTCTTGAAACAGATTTCATAAATTGATTATTTTATTATTATTATTCTTATACAGTATTTATAACAGCGCATTATATAATATTAAAATTACCCTAAGCGCTTAAGTATTAACAATAAAATATAAAATATAAAAGCCCATTTTTAAAACTTTAAAACTAAAAGATTTGAAAAATATACCATTGATAAAACAATAAAATTTATATAAAATGGGCATGATAAAATTAAGGAGATATTGAATCGGTTCTAATATAAGTAAGTTAAAAAAAGTAATAGCTTAAAAATTCAAAAAAGTAATAGCTTAAAAATTCAAAAAAAGTAATAGCTTAAAAATTCAAAAAAAGTAATAGCTTAAAAATTCAAAAAATACAATTATGTAGAAATAGTTTAAAAACTATTTAAAGCATGTCTGAATAAATGACTTTTATTTTTTTTCTTAAAAACGTTCACACAATGGATGTTTCGTAGATCACTTGGTAAATCATTCCCATTCCACAGAACGGCTGCTGCTTTGTCGAATCATCTTTCCCCATATGTTTTAGTTCTTACACGTGGGGTTGTTAAAATCATGAAATTTTCAGATCTAAGTGTTCGCATTGGTTTGTGTATTATTTCATTTTGATGTATTTGGTTCATAATTTTCAAAAAAATATTAACCAATTTGTCTTAATTTGGTTATCTGTGAGTTAATTTTATTCCTACTTCTATTTTCATACATTTCGAAAATAATAAAATAATTTAACAAAATATATATGGAATTATAAATCTATTTTCGTCGTGTTTGGAAATAAGTGGTATTTTAATTTAACAAACGATTACATGTACCTCTAAACATGATAATATATCGCAAAAAAAAATATAAATATAAATATTTTAAACAAGACTTAGTTTTAATGTGATTACTAATTGTAATCATTTAACTTTACCTGCTGGTTTCAGAAGAAAACAACTTAATTTCACTATACCATTGTGTTCCTTTCTTTGCCAATGTATTGTGTTTTTGTCTCTTTTTGTCATGTATCTCAATAATATACGTTTTCGACAAATTACCTGAACATAAACGAGCAATTTGTTGTATTTGTAGTCATTTAACATACTGACTGTGTATTTTTAGTCATGTTATATAATGCCTGTCAAGGTTAGGCATTATATTTTATAAATTACCAGAAAATTCAGAAAATTCCGATATTTTACAAAATTGTATATGAAACTGTTTTCGTATGTTTTAAAATATTTAACATGAATAATTTACTTAATCTAACTGTATTTTATATTAACTTCGGTAAAAAATTTACTCTTATCAAAGTTCATGTCATTTTTAGTTTTTACTGTTAATATTGGAACCGAAGTGACCTCAGTCAAACTTAGTAATACTAGATATGACATTTAAACACACTTATGGACAACTCTCGAATAACACGATATTATTACATCGTTTTCTAACGCATGCATATATGCAACTATATATTTAGAAGTTAGTTCGATACTTCCGGGCTTGCGTTCCCCTAAGTTATTTCCTTTATACAAGATTGATGGTTTTACGAAAGCAAATGAACCCATGGTTTCTAATGGTAAAGTTGAAGTCATTTCTTTAATCGTTTAATTTTGCTATACACCAGCATGCGTTGATTGACCGAACCTATAGTTGTTAATGTCTGTGTCATGTTGGTGTCTTGTGGACAGTTGTCTCATTGGCAATCATACCACATCTTCTTTTTTCATATACGTAATGGAATAACTGCGCCATAGATAACCATACATATATTGTACTTGACTGCCGTAGCCATGGTAAATGTTGTTTCTCTCGATTTTGAACATGAGGTACTTCTTGGGGATCTGATATCAAAAGTTTGGTTCTAAAGAATTTGTGTTACTTTTGTTTTCATTGTTAGTGTTGTATTTCTTCAGGCACTTGTTTCTGATTTTTTATGCCCCACCTACTATAGTAGAGAGGCATTTTGTTGTCTGGTTTGTGCGTCCGTTTATTCGTCTGTCTGTCCGTCCGTCTGTCCCGCTTCAGGTTAAAGGTTTTGGTCAATGTAGTTTTTGATGATGTTTAAGTCCAATTGACTTGCTTAAAACTTACTACTCATGTTCTCTTTGTTATGATCTTTCTAATTTTAATGCCCAATTAGAGTTTATACCCCAACTTCACGGTCTACTGAACATAGAAAATGATAGTGCGAGTGGGGCATTCGTGTACTTTGGACACATTCTTGTTAATCCTATATACTTTTATTAATATAAAACAAGGTTCCTAGCTCACATATATTAGAAATGTTACCCGGTCGCTATCTTACGTTATATTTTAATTCCGTGGTAGTCTAGTCCACTGGTGTTCCACTGACACTTTTTATGACGATTTACATCCAATTATCCACTACAATATGTATAACTTACCTATTTCAAAATCATTCGTAACAGGACTTCGAAGTTTGTCAACCTTAAATATTTCTTCTTATTTCTTATACAGCAAAAATACTCCACCCTGGTTCACCCACCCCGGGATAAATAAAATTTTGCCAAAATTTAATAAAAAAAAAAAAAAAAAAATTCCAAAATTTTTAAATATGAAATTTTGACCAAAATAACACGTAAAAAAATAATAAAATTGAAAACTAAAAAAAAAACACAAAAAATTCAGATTTTTTTCCAAAAATAGAGAAAAAAGTATTTGACAATGCGCAGCAACATTAAAATTGAAAAAAAATGTTACGCTGTAAATTTTTCATTACCATTTTTCAATTTTACATCCTGGTTTCAAAAAGGAATAAGTTTATAAGAAATAAATTCGTTATCTTTGTGTAGTCAGGGGTGTACGGAATTTTACACCGTTGTTGAAAATTCATACCCCATTCGCCTCAGGGTGTATGAATTTTCAACAACGCTGTAAAATTCTGTACACCCCTAATTACACCAAGATAACTTATATTCTCACCAGATGAAAAATTAGAGAAAAGTGCCTGTGATTGTGCTAAACACTTTTCAATGTCTCGGTTGTTTTTAACAGTAACAATCTTGACTATCCGATTGTCTTAAAAACCTTTTGCCTCCATTGTGTAAAATTTTTAAGATAGAGAATTATGTCCGAGGGAACATGGCATATAAAAAGTGCTCTTAAAAAATATAATTTATCATGGCATATTTGCCGTTGACCTTGTGCGACGTAAAGTAATCACCAATCAAAAAATAATTAACCTTGTTTTATTCGAGATTCGCCAGATTCTGTATGCTCCTGTCTCGAGTCAGGAGTCATATAAATATAATTAACCGGTTGTAGTTTGTTTGCTGTATACTAGTAATCCATTTGTTTTCAGTTTTTAATTGTTTTGTACATACATCTGACGTTGTGTTTTGAGTTTGAATTGTCATGTCGTTTTTGTTCATAGTTGCTATGTAGTGTAACGAAAATCGGTCATAGTATATTTATTTTGATGTGAAACTCCAGTTGTCTTTCCCTGTTAATTGTGTTTCTATATGTATACAAGTTTCTCCATAGTTGGAGCACCATCTATTACTTAAAACACCCCTAATTTTGGTATAGTCTTGATTTTCACCCCTTCACGTATAATGGACCGTTCCATATCGTAGTATATAAGGCAGCTCACGACAGAGAAACTTCGTCAGTTATATGAGGACCGTTGAAGTGTTAACATCAGGATTAAATATTCCAACTGGTAAGTAGAGTGAAATAAGTGATTCCAAAGGATATATAAATAGTGTTCTGATTTATATGTGGATGTTGCAATAGTGATTGTGATACAATGTATAAAGTGAATCTGATATATATATATAAGTGATTTGTATTAATGAGAATACAAGGTGTATACTTGCTGGTGTTGCAAGTTGTACTATGTGGAAGTGTGAATACTTCATAAATTTGTATTAGTGAGAATACAACGTGTTTACTTGCTGGTGTTGCAAGTTGTAATATTGTGGAAGTGTATTAGTGAAAGTGCACTGTGTTAAACCTTACCAGTTGGATAATATTCATTGTGTGTGAACTCAAGGAGATAGTTAGTGCGTGAGTTCAGCTGTGTTTATATATATGTTCCTTGTGCATTGAAGGATTTGTGCATGTGTAAAGATGTCATTGTGTTATTGTGGTTAGTTGTAGACTAGCAAGATGATACTACATATTGGTGGACATTGTAAATAGAAGTTGTATATATGTGATTTTGTGTTCATACGTTTTGTGTGATACGTACTTGATACATGTTGCAAAGTAATCTGTTGGTGACATGGTGTAATTAAGGGTCGTATGCATGTTGCATAATAATCTGTTAGTGACATTGTGAATAAATCGGTCTGATACATGTTGCATAGTGATTGCATAGTGACATTGTGTATATGTATTCTGTTATGATACAGTGTGTTTATGGATTGTGAATGAGTTACTTCACCTTGCATTTTGATTTATGTGCATTGTGCTGTGTATATAGTTTTTGTTGTGAATCAATTTAAGGATGTGTTAATTGTTTTGAATAGGACAACTGGTTGTGGTGCAAATTTGAGTTGAACACTTGAAATCCTGATTTATTCAGATACGGATCCATTGATCGCCCGGTTACACGTTACAAATTTGGTGGCAGCGGTGGGATTTCATGTGTTGATTTCGTGACTGTAAATACTTATATGAATGTATGATTGAACCAGTTGTAATATTTCAAAGTTATGTGTGTGTTGTGTTTGTAGTCAAAGTATAGTGCGTTTTTTTTAGTAAGAAGGAACATTAAGTCAGTTGAAATAGAAATGGCAGAAAATCTTTTTGATGCGGAAATTGGGCTTTTAACAAGTGAAATTGAAAAATTGAAATATTGCCTCAGACACAGTTTTATTCATTCAGCTTCTTATTTTTTGCAAAAGGAAAATGATTCAGGAATTAAAGATGATGTTGAAATAATAACATATACTGTAGTGTTTGGAAGAAAGTAATCATGAGCCTGAAAAGAGGAAGCATTTTGGGGTAAAGGATCAATGTATATGTGTATATAGATAGTTTTGTAGTTTTGTAGTTTTGTAGTGTATATAGTGTACATAGTTAAATGTGAGTCCGTCGGATGGGGACGTTAAATCCGAGGCCCCATGTACAGGAAAATGTCACGCCCTGTGCATGTAAAAGACCCCTCCTGTAGATTTCGTTAAGAGTAGGCTCATTGGGGCCGCTGCAGAGGCAAAATTTGTTAGGGACCGTTTAAATATATTCTTTGGCAGTGACACTGTAAATTACAGACGTTATTAGGAAAGAGGTTCATTGTTGGAAACAGAGATATTTTGAAATAGGAAGTTTTAAAAAGTTTTATTCGGACAAAAGGAGAAATATACTGTGAAAAGTGTTTGTTTATAGGAAGAAAGTTTAATGTGTTTTGATATGGCTGACAGGAATTAGGACATAGGTAGGCTTTGTTTCTACGGGTTGTGCCTTGTAATGTCATCAGTTAAGACCTGATGGACAAATTATAGGCTGACGTTGTGGTCAGCAGATATGTCCAATGGAAATAGTGACTGCACTATGGTAAGAGTTCGGGTATGAAAAATGACCACTTTGATAGATGATTTATCAGCATGTCAGATATATTCAAGGAGTCATGCGAGGACGCATGATTTTTGAGGCGTGGGTAGTGTAACGAAAATCGGTCATAGTATATTTATTTTGATGTGAAACTCCAGTTGTCTTTCCCTGTTAATTGTGTTTCTATATGTATACAAGTTTCTCCATAGTTGGAGCACCATCTATTACTTAAAACACCCCTAATTTTGGTATAGTCTTGATTTTCACCCCTTCACGTATAATGGACCGTTCCATATCGTAGTATATAAGGCAGCTCACGACAGAGAAACTTCGTCAGTTATATGAGGACCGTTGAAGTGTTAACATCAGGATTAAATATTCCAACTGGTAAGTAGAGTGAAATAAGTGATTCCAAAGGATATATAAATAGTGTTCTGATTTATATGTGGATGTTGCAATAGTGATTGTGATACAATGTATAAAGTGAATCTGATATATATATATAAGTGATTTGTATTAATGAGAATACAAGGTGTATACTTGCTGGTGTTGCAAGTTGTACTATGTGGAAGTGTGAATACTTCATAAATTTGTATTAGTGAGAATACAACGTGTTTACTTGCTGGTGTTGCAAGTTGTAATATTGTGGAAGTGTATTAGTGAAAGTGCACTGTGTTAAACCTTACCAGTTGGATAATATTCATTGTGTGTGAACTCAAGGAGATAGTTAGTGCGTGAGTTCAGCTGTGTTTATATATATGTTCCTTGTGCATTGAAGGATTTGTGCATGTGTAAAGATGTCATTGTGTTATTGTGGTTAGTTGTAGACTAGCAAGATGATACTACATATTGGTGGACATTGTAAATAGAAGTTGTATATATGTGATTTTGTGTTCATACGTTTTGTGTGATACGTACTTGATACATGTTGCAAAGTAATCTGTTGGTGACATGGTGTAATTAAGGGTCGTATGCATGTTGCATAATAATCTGTTAGTGACATTGTGAATAAATCGGTCTGATACATGTTGCATAGTGATTGCATAGTGACATTGTGTATATGTATTCTGTTATGATACAGTGTGTTTATGGATTGTGAATGAGTTACTTCACCTTGCATTTTGATTTATGTGCATTGTGCTGTGTATATAGTTTTTGTTGTGAATCAATTTAAGGATGTGTTAATTGTTTTGAATAGGACAACTGGTTGTGGTGCAAATTTGAGTTGAACACTTGAAATCCTGATTTATTCAGATACGGATCCATTGATCGCCCGGTTACACGTTACAGTGTTATAAATTTTGCCTATTGTTGAAGGTCGTATGGTGTCCTGTAGTTCCTTGCTTCTACGTCAATTGGTCTCTGATGAAGAGTTGTTCCATTTGCAACCATACCATCTTGTTAAATATATATATTGTTACAAATGATATTTTGTATAAAGTTTCTAATTTCATTTTAAAATTATCTTATCATTATTGATCTGAGCGAATGTTTGTTTTACGAGAGAATGTTTGTTATACCATTGATGATTGCATTTGATTTAAAATTATAATATGATCTTTTATGCTACTTTGTAGAATACTCTGCGGTAAATTGATACTATGCCATGGACATTTTGGATATGTCTGAAAGTACTTATTACATTTTGCCTGGCGTATGATAACATCATGAACGCAGATGAACAACAACCCCTGTATAGACAGGCTTTTGATTCAAATAACTTTGGACAATCTATTCAAAACGCCGTTTCTTTTCAAATCATAAATAATATAAAAAAAGATCAAATTAGAAGGAATATTTTGTTAGCTTCAGATAATGAAATGTTTCCTTTACCAAAAGATCGTTCCGCACAATTCATTAATCATTTACAAAAGAACAACTTACCAGTAGAGAGCATTGAGACAAATAATCCGAACTTTGGTCCTGCCATCGAGTACATGAACCAGAGAAATGCACCAATGCGTGACGAAGAAGACGAAGATGACTTGGCAACATGGAAAGATTTCTGTGAGTAGCACACACCTATTTATATGTATATATATATCGAGAGAACAAGAGAGAGGGACAACGTATGTGTTAAAGTATAAAATATAAAGAAGACGATATTAACGTAAAATATGACAATTTTTGTTCGAAACTCTGTCTTACGAATATGAAACTGTTTTCACAAAATATATTACGATTGAAATTGATCGTTGGTTATACTGAAATATTTATGACTAACAGTGAAAACAAAACCCCGCATTGATAGCAAAATGTCGTAAATTGTTGAATACTGTGTGAAAAAAGTCAACATTAAACAATTATTATTCACATTGAGGCTGTGTCATGCTTTTTCACTGAACTTGTTCACATTTTTGTTTAATGGCTACCTGACTCCAGCCTCCGAGCGCGAAATGTTCTCGTCTGTTGGTTGCCTTGTGTTGTTTTTTGCTCCTTGGAAGGGTTGTTGTCTCTTTCACACGTTTCCCCTTTACTATTCTAAATTTGATAAAGATATATATTCTGTCGATGTTTTGTATACTCCGCAATCATTTTAACAATATAAACAGCAATGTTCGTAGCTCATAATGAACAAAATGACGTGTTTTTTAGTTGAGAATGCAGTATCCTGGACGGCATGTGAAACATACGTTCACGGATTATGGTTTATACCTTTGATATTGCGAGATACGGTATTCAGGAATTGGGCTGTTGAACAAGGATGTCAGGAAGGTACGTGTGATTACTGTATTTTGGTATTTGTTCTTGTGATATTATATTGGTTTATAAATTTTGCATGCTGTAGAATGAATATGATATACATGAAATTAAATCTTGTACGAGAAAAACAGAAAAACGAAATGTTGTAACAAACAACTTAAGGTTTCAGCCTTTCTGTATGGAAAGTTTTAATTGTCCAGCATTCAGAAAAATGTAGATTTATATGTGTAGTGCCTTTCCCATAGTAAAAATAAACAAATTAAACTAGAGCCACTAAACTTAATATTAATGAAAATTGTACTAATCGATCCGAAGGAAATATTATATATATATTTAACGAAAGATATTGTTGTAACAACGGACATGTTGACATAAAAAATGAATTACTTTAAAAACATTTCTTTAATAACAGAAATATCAATTGTAAATGGAAAACGTTTCATTAGGTCCAAGGACACAGTTATCGTCCTTTGGTTTTCGTTGTCTACGAATATAGTCCCTAGTGTAAACAGTGTATAACTTGCATGTCTTATTTGATACACTTTCCCAATTTATTTCTTGATATTAAATGCATGAAATATCAAGTAGGGGGATGTAATAACATGTAAAAAAAAATTGGGTGCTGAATCTTTATGTTAAGAAGTTCTAAAAGGTCAAATTTTAGCACGTCTGAAGCTGTCAAACTGAATTTTACACCCCCTTAACACAGAATTGTCAACATTTTGAGTTAGAGCTGGTAGAAGTTTCTATAATTTTGATATTATTTGTCTCACTGGTAGTACACTACACTGTAAAAATCTTTTTGAGAAAGAGCAGGTGCGATTTTTTTAATTTGAATTTATTGTCTAAAAGAAATGCACTACGAAATAACTGTGTTCTCGGGCCATTATTAATTATGTATGTATTTTCAGCATTTTTTAGATTTGTAGTTCCCCCAATAACCAGCGTGTTTGGTATTGATTATACAGAATTGTAAGTAACATCTAATTCTCTCTTTATTCAATTGATTTATGTAAATATTCGGACCAACTTCAAGTATCAGG
This sequence comes from Mytilus trossulus, assembly GCF_036588685.1. Lineage (NCBI taxonomy): Eukaryota > Metazoa > Mollusca > Bivalvia > Mytilida > Mytilidae > Mytilus > Mytilus trossulus. Next base: position 40,169,547 of record NC_086374.1, on the reverse strand, counting down.
CAACATAGTCTGATAAACTTTTGCACATTTTTCAAGTTTATATACTCATTTGACGTCCAAATTTCTGAGTGCATGAGCTAATTTGATATCAAAGATAAATGCATATCACAACTCTAAAACAATGACAAATTAAAATAAATCTGTAAATATTTATGCAATATAAAGGAAAAGGTAAGGTCAAAGTTATAATCGAATAAAGAATACACAAATGTATATTTGGACAGATGGACTGGTGGCGCATGAATAGCAAGAGACGATTATCCTGTTTTCGCATTCTGCTGTCTCCTTTTGAGTTCATAACCTAGGTTTTGTTTGATACCTTGATTTGTCTCATCACAATCGAGTTAAGGAAGCTGTCTTGTCATGTGTGGGATTTTTTGTCAGATTTTCAGAATCCTCTGGTTTTATCTATTTGAATGCCCGTGACCCCCATTTTTCTTTTTGTAAATCTTTTACATGTATAATGAGAAGCCATCTGTAAAAGTCTTATTAAATTATTTTTTAATTGTTTTTTAGCACTTAAATTGTCTATGATAAAGCTATGAAAAGTCAAGAGAGAATAGTTTCCCGCCAAAATTTCAATGGCTAATATCTCAAAAACAATCACGGTGACCTTTATATATATATATTTGTTTTGCTCTTTGGATTCCTTTATTTATGCCATATCGATATAAATTAGTGTTTTGAAAAGTTAATTATTTTGAAACTGAGAAGCGAAGTCCCTTAATAGATTTGAACACCAGTAAACTATTATCACCTTAATTAGCCTATTGTTGGTTTAACAATTTATACAAAGTTAACGTAACAGTATAAAGTAATTTAACAAAAAATACCGAACTTCGAAAATTCAAAATCAAAAGTCCATTATCTAACGGAAAAAATCAAAAACTCAAACACATCAAACGAAGGGAAACCCGATAGCAGCTGTCATATTCTTGTCTTGGTACAGGCATTTTTTTACGTAGACAATGGAGGATTAAAAAAAACCCTGGTTTTATAGCTAGCTTAACCTCACGCTTGTATGATAATCGCATAAAATGTCATTATATTGACTATGTACGAAGAAAACAAACAAAAAATACCGGTAGCTAAAAATGTCAAAAAAAGGTGTACAGCAGTCAACATTGTAGTATGTGAAAATTATAATATGGATTTTTATGGCAATTAGACGAATCTCCACCAGAGACCAACTGAACAAAAGTCTTGACTATCTTATAATGTAATACTATCATATCTTGTAATGTACTTTCATACAATGGGTTAAAAACTTACCGATTTATCTAATAGTATTTAGGTATAAGGTGTAGATTGCATTTTTTAAATGTTGTTATGTCTTGGAGAATACCAATTAATACGAACAAATTTTCATTCCAGGAAATTCTAGATAATGGATACAAGTATATGATATATGCCAGACAATTGTTACAGCTGAAGCATATTTCATCAGTAGAAAATGTATATATACTTGTCAAGAAATTAATAAAACAATAACTGAAAGATATGAAAGCATTTATTTTCATGAAATTATTGAAACGAAAAAATCATAAATTTGTAATATAAGCATTTTAATTTATTTCGTAATACATTTACAGATACAAACTCATGCAATGCAACGTTTTTTCATTTCATCGTCAAATTTGTCTTACAATTTAAAGATGATCCAAATTTTAGTACCTTAGGATAAATCATAAAAATGATTACTGTCTTGTCGACTTGACCTCATTCTACACACGAATTCCGCACAAGACGTGTTAGAATGTACACCAATCGGGTTAGAATATACACCAATCGGGTTAGAATGTACACCAATCGGGTTAGAATGTACACAAATCGGGTTAGAATATACACCAATCGGGTTAGAATGTACACCAATCGAGTTAGAATGTACACCAATCGGGTTAGAATATACACCAATCGGGTTAGAATGTACACCAATCGGGTTAGAATGTACACAAATCGGGTTAGAATATACACCAATCGGGTTAGAATGTACACCCATCGGGTTAGAATGTACACCAATTTGGTTAGAATGCACACCGACGGGTTAGAATATATACCAATCGGGTTAGAATGTACACCAATCGGGTTCGAATGCACAACAATCGGGTTAGAATATACACCAATCGGGTTAGAATGTACACCAATCGGGTTAGAATATACACCAATCGGGTTAGAATGTACACCAATTTGGTTAGAATGCACACCGACGGGTTAGAATATATACCAATCGGGTTAGAATGTACACCAATAGGATTAGAATGCACATCAATCGGGTTAGAATATACACCAATCGGGTAAGAATATACACCAATAGGGTTAGAATGCACACTCATTGGGTTAGAATGCACACTAATTGGGTTAGAATGTACACCAATCGGGTTAGAATATACACCAATCGGGTTAGAATGTACACCAATCGGATTAGAATGCACACCCATCGGTTAGAAATGCACACAAATCGTGTTAGAATGTATACCAATCGTGTTATAATGTACACTATTCGTGTTAAAATCCACACCGATCGTGGTATAATTTAAACTAGGTGTGTTAGAATGTACACCAATCGTTTAAAAATGCACATTGATCGTGTAAGAATGCAAAGCAATCCAGCTAGAATGCACATCAATCGTGTTAGAATGTACATCAATCGTGTTAGAATGCGCACCAATCGGGTTAGAATGCACACAAATCGTGTTAGAATGAACACTAATCGTGTTATAATGCACACCGATCGTGTTAGAATTTTAACCAATTGGTTTAGAATGCACACTAATCGGGTTAAAATGTGCACCAATCGTGTTAGAATGCACATCAATCGTAGACGAATTCACACAAATCGTGTTAGAATGCACACCAATTGGGTTAGAATGCACACCAATTGGGTTAAAATGTGCACCAATCGTTTTAGAATGTACACCAATCGTGTCAGAATACACATCGCTCGTATAAGAATGAACCAATTAAATTAGAATGCACATCAATCGTGTTAGACTGTACATCAATCGTGTAGAATGCACACCAATCGTGGATGAATGCACACACTCGGGTAAGAATGTTCACCAATAGTATTAGAATGTACACCAATTGTTAAAATGCACATCGATCGTGTTAGAGAGCACATCGATCATGTAAGAATGCATACCAATAGAAATAGAAACTAGAAGGAGTGACAACAGTGACTTTGGATGCTTTTTAAGTGTAAAGTGGTGAAATGCAGTATGTTAAGTCGTTATATTGTATGTATTGACAAAAGACTGGATGGCTGAACACTAAAACAAAAAGAAGAAATAGTTGAATAATACTGTGATCGTTTTATGTTTTGAATTCAATTATAACTTCAGTGGGACTATTTGCTATTTATTGTTTTTTCTTTCTTTACAAGCATATTTATTTGTCTGATGAAATGTACACACCCGAAACAATACTTTAGAACATATTATATGATTTGAACACAGGGAGATGGTTGCGGTCATAAACTTTTATTATGGTCAGTCAATTATATATAATGACGATATGAGTTTTATTACCTGTCTTATTATGCTCTTTTAAAACCGAAAAGACATTTGTTAAAAATCAGAATATTGCGGAATGCTTACTTATAAATACATAGTTTGCATCCAGTTCAAATCGAACATTTCTCTAAGCTTCAATCTTAGAGAGTCATACTAAGTTTTAGACGGGTAAAGCTGCGTCCATTTCCCTTTTTAAGGACCACAATAAAAACGGCTTAAACTTTTTTTTTAGTTCAAAAGAATTCAAAATGACGTACAACTTACTATTTTAATTATATATATATATATATGTTATTGTTATCATAAGATTGTTGAAATGTTTGAATAAAGGAATGGATCCCCAAATGCAAAACTCTAATTTCTTATTTAGGTTTGTATTTACTATTGGTCCGTTTGGTTTTATCAGCAATTTTACGTGTGTAATAGATTTTAAAGTACCACTTCACAGAGAGTTTGACCAACGAAAAAATCTTAAATATGTAAATTAGGATAGACTTAAATTTTGTTGACTGCTGCTTGTTTTCAGAATGTTAATAGCTTCATAAAAAGAATGACAGTTTACAAATTACCTATTTATATTAGTATTTGTAAGGCATAAATCCTTCTTCAAAACACATCTTTCGACCAAAATATAATCGTTACAAAAAGATCTATATCGGTCAGATACATATTCTTACAAAACAAAGGATTTCATTTGCAAGCATGAAACTGAGTTTCAAACTCTCAGGCAAACCCAATGTGTCTTCGAACACAATCGAGGAGAGGTGTTCAGACGCTCACAATTTATAAAATGATAATTTCATATATTTTTACAGAAGATTTGCGGTCATCATAATGCCCTAAACAGCGATATACTATATCTATGATTCGACTCCATATCGAATATCTTCGCAGCCTTATATCTCAAGACATCATAGTACATTTGTTATTGGTAATTTAACCAATTGTGTCCTGTTCACGATTTTGACATTTTGACTATATTGAATTGTACCATCCATATAAATCAAAGCAACAGTACTTTAACAATGTTCAAATCTCAGTGAAAGGTGAAGAAGACATAAATTAAGATAAAAAAACAAAAAACAGAAGGAATTTAATGTACCCTTAAAAAGCGATATATGGTTTGTCTAAAGGCTTTTCAAAACTGCAGAACACGCATATACTTTCTGGTTATCGTGTTTAAATCTGACAAATTTACAGCTTGAAAACTAATTCAAGATATAAACAGAAAGAATAAAGTGACTGGTCATTATAACCTTTCTCATATACCAATACTATTCCTGATTGTTGTTTTAAATTTGGTACAGATCACCATCTTATCTTCAGAGAAAAAGATAAATATGTGCTTCCGAATTGATTCATTGGAATAATAGATGGTATATATACCGCAATGTTTTTGTCATCCAGTTTGTACTGAATTAGGAATTTAACATATTGTAAAACGAGAGGCGATACCAATGAGTCAATCGAAAATCATAAATCAAATGAAACAGACAACACTATGGTAGAATAAAAAAACCTTTGAAAAGACATTTCCAGGACCAAATAATACATAGAAAACCAAAAATTGAGCAATACGAATTCCATCAATCCTTAGAATAAAATAAGGTGCAAATGAGTGCTAGGAAGTTCATTCTACACACGTGACACACGTGGTGATAGTGCTAGACAAGATTTTATGATAAATGGTATTTGTAATGACATATATAAAGATAAGAAGACGGGACTGTTGGGAGGATGCGTGGAACGTATTCTTGGTCATCTTCAACATTCAATAAAAAGGCTTACTAAAATATGATGGATCTATCAAAACTTTGGAATGGTTGACTTTAACTTTTCTACTTTGATTTCTTAATTTAATGGGTTCCTTTTGAGCAGTTATACTATCGAACATTTAATTGGGTGATGTACCAGGTCTGGAGGTTGCTTTACAAAATGCTACAAACCCAACTGGAATCCTTTGTTTTATCGTAGACTCTCTTTGTAAATTTCTAGAAACAAGCTTTTCTTTGATTGTGATAAAAATACTATTCAGTTACAAATACATTTATATAGTGAAGTAAAATATTTCAGCTTCCTTTTGCTTTTCTCGAGATGGATTTTAAGGGCGTCTGATTCATTGGAAATTAGAACCAAGTCGGTTCAAAATGACATAGTTGTTTTCCAAAAGAATGTCAAATGCCTGTTATAAAACAAGTTTAAAAAAAATCAAAAGCTCAAACACATCAAACGAATGGATAACAAATGTCATACAGGGATGTTCTTATGCAAAAACATAAACATATTTTATTACCTGAGATGAACATTCTATTTTATGCCGCAAAGATGGAGTATTGTTTTTCATAATGAATACTAATATAAAGCGTAGAAATATCAATTAGTTTACTATTGCATAACGAGAATGATTATATATTGTAAGCACCCTAACAAGTCTTTAAATATTTGAGTATCAACATCTGATTCACACAAGACCTATACTGGATGGCAAAATAAGATGAGGATTATGCTTCTTCTCCTACTGGTCATGTTTTTCTTAATGGTGATGAAGTATATATATGTATAGTATATACCATAAAAAGCTTAAAGGACAAACATGTTTTGGTTGTCCGACATTAATTAAAACATATAATCGTCAGCAACTGCCATATTCCTGACTTGGTACAGGATATTTTAAGAAAAAAATGGTGGATTGAATCCGGTTTTACATAAGATGAATTCCAGTATCTTCGGAGCTAACGCCCCTCAGATTTCAGACGCTAACATCTATTAAAATAGCTTATACGTATAGCAATTAAATTTCATATTTGGAGAAATTTGACTAAACTTTATATACATTATATGAAAGTAATTGCAGTCACTTTAAATTCCAAACTCATAGATAGAAAATAAACTGACAACACCATGGTTAAAAATAGAAAGACAAACAGACAAATAATAGTACAGAAGACACAACATAGAAAACTAAAGACTAAGCAACACGAACCAAATCAACTTTCAAATTTCAACTTCACCATTTGGAATTCTTGGTTTAATAGCTTCCTTGTGAGTAGAATAAATTATAAATTATGTAAGAAATAACCTATAATGTTTTGAACGGTACTAAATTTTTTTTAACAAAAAAACCCTCGTCACTTGCAAAATATATATTCTGATAAAGAAATAAATATACACACATGACATGGATTTACCTATTTACAATCTGCAGATAATGAATTCTCAATGTAAAACAAATACTAGTATGATTATATTAGTCTATTATATTTTGATAAGTCCTTGTTTTCGTATTCAGATATATTCCAGTCTTTTTGTCTTTCTGTAATCAAACCTACTTCAGGTGAGAGTCGATATATTGGCCTGTAAGAGAAAACATACTCGTTATTTTACAAGAAATTGATTCCTCTTTCAGGAGAATGCTTAAGGTAGATAGGGTGTCTTCCTCAATCTTGAATTTGGAAATATTAGAAAACAAGGTCTAGATCTTTAATAGAATGTGCAGTATAGAAGATTATTCATGTGTAAGAACTTCCACTTCGATATAGAAAATGACATGTTTTATCATATTAATGGTAGTATTTTTACAATTTTGATTGTTCAATTTTGCCACATAAGGGGAGGCATCTCAAATGCAAGGGCAAATAAATCAGATTAAGGTACTTTTACAAAAGAATGTGTTAGGAATTTACCTATTTTATAATGTAGCACGATAACCGGTCCGGTGACCCCATTGTTTCTTTATCTTAACTGAAAGCATACTATTAAAGCCATCTTCTCGTATATTATCTCAAAGTTCTATGGTGTATATTAAGCTTTATTGCAGAATCTATACAAAATTTGTCAATTTTGAACACCGTGTGGCGTGAAAATAAGCCCAGTGACCCATTCTTTTCCTTATTTGTTTTTAAAGCATAATATAAACTACATTTTGGCAAATTATTAAAAAATAAATCTAGGAATTATAATTTAGGCACTCATCTACCTTCATAATAACCACATGTATACATTAATATCAAGGAACTATGACAATAGACTTCCACTATTTTCGGGGCTAACGCTTCTTGGATTTTGGAAGCGAACATTTATTATATAAAGTAAGTATCAAAATAGCTTATACTAAAAGCAATTAAATTCCATGTTTGGAGATTTGACTAAACTTTATATACATTATATGAAAGTAATTGCAGTCACTTTAAATTCCACAGTCCACTCTTATAGGCAATCCTAAACATAAAAGAGGGACGAAAGATACCAGAGTGAGAGTCAAACTCATAGATAGAAAATAAACTGACAACACCATGGTTAAAAATAAAACAAGTGAGAGGTTTATCTAGCTATAAAACCTGATTCAATCCACCATTTTCTACATAAGAAAATGCCTGTTCCAAGTCAGGAATATGACAGTTGTTATCCATTTGTTTGATGTTTTATGCTTTTTATTTTGCCATTTGGTAAGGGACTTTCTGCTTTGAATTTTCCTCGGAATTCATTATTTTTTAAAATTTTACTTTATACATAAATAAAGGCGGATTATAAATATGTATGTTATTATATCAACAGGTAAATAAATAATGTTATCTGTAAAACAAATATGCTTTGATTTTTACAAACTTATAATCTGGAATACAATATGTAACACGGTCACGTTCAAACATGTAGTAAGAGATATAAACCTTCAAAGGTTGCGATCTATGAGTTATATGCATTTAAGGTTATTTAATTGTCGGACAAATAAAAAAGAAAGCTTACATGTACAAGCACCAGTAGACAACTGAATATCATCAATTGATATGTCCCCTTTGTTGTTCTTACTGGTTTGGCCTCCTTTGCTTGCTTCTATTTCAATCTGAATACAGAAATGATCATGTAATTATATTTTTTTGCCGTTCTTTTTCAAATAAAGTAACAAGCTAGAAAGGACAAAAGGCTTTGAGTTCCGGTTGCACTATGTTTATGTTTTTCCATTCATAGTTGGTACAAGTATGGCATATTGTATATTTTAGGTAAACTGTTATGCATTTCCTTAATGTATTTGCACTGCTCTTACCACAGCCTTACAGAAAAGTAACTTATTACTTTGAATGCCAAGTTGACATGTTTATTTTGTAATATTAAAATTATAACACTTTTTCTTATGTTTGTTTGAATCATATTGCCAGCAATTTGTTGATTTAAGTTCGCATATATGCCCTTATATACACTTATAGTCAGTTATCAAAATAAGGAAAATCATTCATATTTAATTTCAGCTACATTACATTTTTACTTTGCAGTGATCATATGTTATTGTTTTTCTCTTTCTTGGAGGCATTTTTGAGACTTTTTCTTTTTCTTGTGTGGTAGCAAATATTTTTTACAAATGAACAACACGCAATTCTTCATTTCCATTAAATAATGCATGTATGTATGCACTTGTTGCTGATTTTTAAATTCATTTGGCTGAATAATCAAAATGGTTGAAGAGATGTATTATGTATGGAGCAGTAATTATTTATAAATGGACTTTTAAAGTGAGTGAACATCTACTTTTAAAACCACATAGAAAGTAATAACTTAACATAAATTGACACATAGCCTGAACAATATATACGTACAGTGATTTCATTCTGATACGATAAATTCAAACATGCATGGTTCCACTGATTTCCCTGATCTTTATCCTTTGTAAACACAATTTCCCACATATCGGAACCATTCTCTTTTATATAAACTACAAGATTTCCTATATGAGCTCCGTACATATGGTAGTAAAACTGGAGGCAATATTTGGAAGCTGAAATAAAATTAGATGTTTAAAGCGTATTAACTTTTGCACCGCTCTGCTCTGATTTTAATTGACTAATGCATATTTCAGATTTGAATTTTCAGCCTATACATCTTGTGGAAATATGAGAAGGAAAACGGAGTAAATTATACTAATGTGTGGACATTTATTGTTACTTCTCACGTTCGGTATTTTGTGAAAAGGGAGAAACATTGCAATTGGATAAGCGATGCAATCATTCGATACATGAATACTGTATTTAGTCTTGTCTTTAGTAACCAATATTTTTCGAATTCACTTTTTTTAGCTGAAAAAAATAGCTGCATTTAAACCATTCACATACTTAATATAAAATCTTGTAAAAATATAAATATTATACACTATTATGACCAGTGACTAAAAGATGATTGCAATATATGTTAAATACCTGCTAAAACTGTACCGTCTGTCGATAAAACAGCAACTGCTCTCGATTCCTTCTTATTTACTTCAATATAAGCATACTGATTGCCGGAATATGCATCAGTTGGTCCAGTATTTAGTGTTGGTGTGTTCTAATTAGCGAAAACGATATTAAATTAGTATAATATCACAATTATATGTATTGATAATGCAGTTATTCAGTTCGATATGTGTTACAAAATAACAATAAAACTAAATTTTAAACTCCAAGGAAAATTCAAAATGGAAAGTCCCTGATCAAATGGCGAACTAAAAAGCTCAAAAACATCAAACGAATGGAAAAAACTGTCATATTCCTAACCAGGTACAGGAATTATGTAGAAAATGATAGATAAAACCTGTTAATATATGTAGCTAACCACTCTCCCTTGCATGTTTTTTATTTTATATACTTGATCGATAGTTTTTAAAACGCAGTTTTTTGTTTAGACAGGATACCTGTATTTAACAAAACAGATTGATTTTTTTTATAAAGATGATAATTATATACTCATAATGCATTGTAATTTTTATTCGTATGTATAGTCTATCATAATTCTTTATAGAATGGAAATTTTAGTTTAACTTGTACAATTACTATTCTACACATTGGATATAGTATGGTGATTGTATTATACGTTTTACAATTAAATTGGTGATACTTTGACATCTCATATAATTCCAATATATTGACAACCAATTTATGAACAAAAAACCCAGACATACTAAATAAAGATGTAAATAATTAGGTATCAACAGTCAACACTGTGTTATAATTGTAATTGTAATAAGAACAAACAACTGGACATAAATGGCATGTATACACACTCAATTGATTCAGCACATACACAAACATTTAATTTAACCATGACAGCTAATTTGTTGGGGTATAAACCTTAATGTATTTGTGATTTTTCAATTTCTTCCATGTTGACGGGACATGAAAATCAGCATTACAAATTCAAAACCAGTTAAAGGGTTCACAATAAACATTTTTATTATTTTGTTAAAGGTATAACCAACTCATTTGTTTTAAATATTCGTGAAATATTTGCCACAACAGATATCAATCAATTGTTACAAAACACAAACTTACACATAATAACTAAGTTTATATTGTTTGCATAAATTTATACTATTATTACTATATTTTATTACTTTACTAACCAATTGACCAAGCTTCCAATCAAAATCATCATTGCCGCTGTTTCTAAATATGCAGGTTTCGTCTAATAACTCAAATCCACAAACAAATAAGTCATCTGTGAACATACATTTCAGATATACTTTTTTCATTGCATGATTTACATCCGAAACCGAAAACTGACGTTTAAATGTTACTCAAATAGTGGTTTCAGAGAGGGAAAAGAAGAACATCATTTTAACGTCACATAATTCCATCAGCATTTATTATAGATTAACGAATAAAACAAGATTTTTTTTTAAAGTCGTTTATTTAGTATTACAGACAAGTCGGTACATCATTGTTTATTCTTTCCTGTCAGTCCTAATTGTTTATACTTCCATTTAAAATAATTAGACAAGTTAATATTTGATTTATTTCTGTTTTTTTTTTATTATATAGTTGTTGAAATATTGATATTAAAGTATTCTATTGAACAGTATTGAAAATGTATGAAAAAAATTGCATTGTATTATCTCATTTGATTTGATATATGCACAAGCAATATAATGTGTATGTCTAACACAGATATTATCATACGAACTATACAGCCGCTGAAGTAACTTACTAGTACATTCTCCAGTCGATAACACAATTTCATCAATTGCGATGTCACCTTTATTGCCTCCTTTGTCTGCCGTAATTTCAATCTATAAAGAAAATAGTTCATCGATTACTAGTTGTATCTCGATCATAGATATCACCAGTCAAATATGATAGCACCTGAGCACATAAAAAAAGGTCAATATCTTATTTAAATCTCTAAACTTATAACAGAAATAAAGGAAAATTGGGAATACTATATAACAATGATAAAGTATTTCGTAAAATTGACTCCACAATTCCTATGTATTGTTTTGTTTATTTTGTTTTTATAAACAATTATCAATTATGGATTTTTGACGAGGCCAATCCGTTTTATATGGATCTGTCCAGATTATATTGACCAAGTACATAGTATGTCTGATTTTTTTCGCACTTTCGGGATGTGTATAAAAAGTAAAGGCAAACGTAGTATACCAATGTTCGAAAATTATCAATCGATTGAGAGAAAAAAAACGAAACAAAACTGAAGTGCTACAAAAAACAAAAACGGTAATGCAACACACACAGAAAAAAGTAAAATCACAAAAATACTGAACTGAGGAATGTTCAAAAACGGAAAGTCCCTAATCAAATGACAATAAAATACATCGAACGAATGGACAACAACTGTCGTATTCCTTACTTTTTCCTGACTTTTTCCAGGCATTTTCAAATGTATAAACTGGTGGATTAAACCTGGCTATATAGCGCTAGATGATAGATACAAACTAAAACATAACAACTGCCATTTCACTGACTTGGTATTGGACATATTTAGATAAATTGTTGGTTGAACTTGGTTTTGCGGCGAGCCAAACTTCGTGCTTTTATGGCAATGATTAATATAACACTAATATGACAACATTACATGACAGGATTACAGTACAAATTAATGCAAGAACATTCAGTACAAAGGAATACACAAATAAACATTAAAATAGGACATTTCGACATGATAATAGTTATCAAAGGGACCAAGTTTATAATTAAATATACCATACGTGCGTTTCGTCCTTATAATACTAACCAGTGACGCTCAGATCAAAATAGTAAAGAAAGCCAAACGAGTACAAAGTGGAATAGCGTAAATGACACACACTTCCATAAAGTTGTTCCAAATACGACTAGGGTTATCTATACCTGGGATAAGAAAATCCTTAGTTTTTAGAATATTCTTACTTTTACAAAATTAAATTTATAAAAATGACAATATAATTGAGATTCATGTTAACACGGAAGTGGTGAATAACCACAAATAAAACCGAACACGTAAAACAACTAGAGGCTCTAAAGAACTTGTGTCGCTCACCTTGATATATGTGAATATTAAACAAAGGAAGCAGATGGATTCATGACAAAATTGTGTTTTGGTGTTTTTTTGTGTGTTTGTAAACCTTACTTTTCTAAACAGTCTTGCTGCTTACAATGATTTCTATCTATAAGGAACTTGGCCCAGTAGTATCAGTGGAAATGATAATAAATATTTATAAATTTGATAAAAATTGTTAAAAATTGACTATAAAGGACAATAACTCCTTAGGGGGTCAATTGACCATTTCGGTCATGCTGACTTATTTGTACATCTTACTTTGCTGAACATTATTGCTGTTTACAGTTTATCTTATCTATAATAATATTCAAGATAATAACCAAAAACAGCAAAATTTCCTTAAAATTACCGATTCACGGGCAGCAACCCAACAACGGGTTGTTAGATTCATCTGAAAATTACAGGGCAGATAGATATTCATTTGATAAACAATTACACCCCATGTCGGATTTGCTCTAAATGCTTTGGTTTTTGAGTTATAAGCCAAAAACTGCATTTTACCCCTATGTTCTATATTTAGCCGTGGTGGCCATCTTGGTTGGTTGACCAGGTCACGCCACACATTTTTAAAACTAGATACCTCAAAGATGATTGTTGCCAAGTTTGGATTAATTTGGCCAAGTAGTTTCAGAGGAGAAGATTTTTGTAAAAGATAACTAAGATTTACGAAAAATGGTTAAAAATTGACTATAAAGGGCAATAACTCCTAAAGAGATCAACTGACCATTTCGGTCATGTTGACTTATTTGAAAATCTTACTTTGCTGAACATTATTGCTGTTCACGGTTTATCTCTATCTATAATAATATTCAAAATAATAACCAAAAACAGCAAAATTTCCTTAAAATTACCAACTCAGGGGCAGCAACCCAACAACGAGTTGTCCGATTCATCTGAAAATTTCAGGGCAGATAGATCTTGACCTGATAAACAATTATATTTGTGTCAGATTTGCTCTAAATGCTTTGGTTTTTGAGTTATAAGCCAAAAACTGCATTTTACCCCGATGTTCTCTTTTTAGTCATGGCGGCCATCTTGGTTGATTGACCGGGTCACGCCACACATTTTTTAAACTAGATACCCCAATGATGATTGTGGGCAAGTTTAATTTAATTTGGCCCAGTAGTTTCAGGGGAGAAGATTTTTGTAAAAAGTAACGACGACGGACGACGTCGACGGACGCCGGACGTCAAGTGATGGGAAAAGCTCACTTGGCCCTTTAGGCAAGGTGAGCTAAAAAAGGAATGCAAACAAAATAGCTCGAAAGAACCATGAATCCATAAGAACAGACGTCCATAAGATTACAGTTTTACCACAATAAATACTGTTTGACCGTATCATAGTGTATACCTTATTAGTTCCACTTGCATTATTTTTCTAACACCCTATATCTTTTAATTAAATTAGTGTCAACTTTATACATACATAAAGATCGGTATGATATGGAATATTAATGGAGGCGAACATCCAGCGATCTCCTTGATTTCCATTGGCAGTAAACACGTTATCCCAACTAGATGAATATCCATATTCCTGCACCGACACTGAGAGTGTTCCACTGCCAGCTCCTCTCATATGATAGTGAAACTGCAGACAATAGTTTGAGGCTGAAACAATTAAGTAACTGTAAAATGAATTCTATCGTCTTTCTGTTTTACTTGAAGGTACATTTTGTAGTAATGTGAATTTAAGCAGTAAAATAAGTATCATAAAGGAGTAGGTCCGGTAAGACCCCTTTTTGGCCCCAAAATATAACAGTTTCACAAAATTGTTTAAATGTAAACTTTTAGTGATTTATTGAACACTTGAATGCTTCTGCTTCATAAATATGGGCTGTTTTTGACAATACAATACACATATATCGGGTTGTAGCACCATTTAGTCATGCTAAATTACTGAAATCTTCAAAATTCTATCATTTTAGTTTAATTTTAGACGGTTTCCGTGTAAAACGAAAGTGGCCGCATTCGTGTTCATCCTTAATATTGAAATGTAAGTTGTATTTTATGATAATACATAACATATATAAAGGTTGTGGATGAACACGGCTGCGGCCACTTTCATTCTTGACAAAAACCATCTGAAAAGTGACGTTTTTTGGCATATTTGAGAGATTTTTCATATTTTAGCTTGAATCGGGTCGTTTTTAATGACTAAATTAGTTAACATCTTTCACAAAAACTAATTGAATCAAGTAAAATAGACACTTAAGTGTTTAAAAAGTGGTTAAAATCTTTCGTCACATGAAACTGAAATTTGAGGCCAAAATGAGTCCTTACCGGACCTACTCCTTTGTGATATAAAAAATGAATTAAGAGCTTCAGAAAGTAACAACGATATTGTTAAAATCAACATAATGAATTTATTTCTGTTTCTGTTTAACATGCGTGAAATGCAATACTTTAATCGGCTGATAATTAAAAAAAACAACAACCAGGCTATCCTCTTTTTATTCACACGGAGTACAACAGAACGTGTGAAAGAGTGCACTCACATTCAGTCTATATTTATGTTTATTTATCAATGAAAACATTTTTACAGCAATAAAACTATGTGGATTTAATAACGATTTATAGTGTTGTCAATTATAAGCAGTGAAAATAATTCATTTATACTTTAATCGTATATGTAAATAATCATTACATACCATCTAGAACTTTGTTAAGTGTTGATAAGATTGCAACCTTATTTTTCCTTTTTTTAGTAACCTCAATATATGCGTATTGATCACCAGAGTATGCATTTGCAGGACCAGTTCCTAATGTAGGTGTTCCTCCCTGTGAGAATGAAAAAACATATTTGCTTACAAAACTGTCACCAAGCAAAGTGTATTCATCTATTTAACTAGCAGTATTTGACTTAGTGTCAACAAGTAACAACAATGCACAAACTGTTGAAATTGTGTCTAAGACAAGTCTAGAAATAATATTGCACAAGCCTCATACCAAAGAATTTCATATTGTACCACATCTAAATATTATTATCCATAAAAAAAAAAAAATTATTAACAAATTCGAAATTTAAAAATCGAAAGGATAAAGTCTTCCTGTTTTTCATAGACGTTTTTTTTTAAGATAATCATTTTGCAATGTCAAGGTCTATCAATGTGCAAACTACACTTTTATCAAGATTGTACAATGACATTTTTATTGATAATTCTGTAAATTAAGTCACATTTACTCCATGAGTGTGTTTATTTTTATATTAAATTGTATAATGGCACCTTAAAATACAAAGAATTAGTAGGAAATCCAATTAAAATTTTCAAAATCTCCTTAAAACGCAAGCGTATTACTAGCAAACACTGAGGCATAGTTTTCCAAACGAAAAACGAAAGGACGCGTATATACACGAAACTGTGTGTTAATATCTTGGTGAAAGCATGAATTAAAGATGACCCTGGAGACAAAAAACACTTCTTGAGTAAAAAAAAAACAAATCATAAAAAATTAAGTGTCAATACGTGTGAAACCTGTCCTTTGATTATTGACTTACAAAAAGAAGATCCTATATCTGACACACATTGTTACAATAGTTATCACTATCGGTATAAGGCTAAGTTTTACTGAAGGAGAAAAGGGACAAAAAAGAAGTAAGTGTATTTTGTTTTGTAAAATATTAATTTCTTGTGGATGTTGTTTGTAAAAACCGCATGCAGAGATTATTAATATCAGACTGAACGGAATAAAATGAGAATAATGTATACAAAAAGTGTATTGATCCGTTTGACTTATACCACACAATTAGTAAAACATATTTTGTTCTTAATAAATGACGACATTCATTTGATACTATCGTTAGATTGATAGTCTTCATAGATCACAACATACCTTCAGCAACGGAGATTTGTGACGTTTTGAATATTATTCCCAAATACTCAGATTTCACAATTCATGTCTGAATTCTAACATATGTAGTCGATTTACAAAATTGCTAGTCTGCAGCATTATTTGCACTTTTCTTGTTAAAATCACTAGTATTTGCTATGCTTTAAATTGGTGTTTCCAATTGTAAAATTAATCAATAAATACAATGAAAATCCTACAAAAACATAGATCAAAAATAATAAAATCACAAAAATACTGAACTCCCGAGGAAAATTCAAAACGGAAAGTCCCTATTCAAATGATAAAAATCAAAGACAAAACACATCAAACGAATGGACAACGACTGTTATATCCCTGACTTGGTACAGGAATTTTCAAATGTAGTAAATGGTGAATCGAACTTGGTTTTAATTGCACAAAACCTCTCACTTGTATGACAGTCGCAACAAATGCATACACAACACAACTAGACATAATTTATTGTATACTTACTGTATGTCCAAGCTGCCAATCAAAGTCGCCATTGTTTGAATTTTCAAATATGCAATCATCTTCTGATGACTCAAATCCACATAAATATGAAACTATTAAAATAATGATAGCGATTGTAATAGATTAATTTATATTAAAATGGTATGTTTAATGTTTTTTTTCCTATAGAATCACAGATGTATTCCAAAATCGAACACATTTTTAAAATCCTAAAACAACATTAACGCGTTGGATTTTTAACTTTCCTGTAGGTCAAAGATATGCATATGTTGGTATCAAGTTTTATTATTCCTATAATTGGGATTTTTTCTGTGTTGTCTTTTGTAAGTTACAAAATAAATGTGAACCGAGCAAAGTCTTGTCATTAACATAGCGTTTTACAGAAGACATTACACGTTATTTGTATTTAATTTTAAATATTCGCGTGGCAATAGATTGTACAATTCACACCACTTATTACTGCAATTGGTAAATGGAAAGCAGTTACCAAGAGGAAAATCATTGTTTAAATACAAATCGACAAACAAATTTAAAACACAATTTTCAAGGGACCAAACCAATCTGAGTCAAAGTTATTTTAACATGTTGGTGTTGCATTGTGCTTTTAACAACATCTCAAGAAAGTGAACACTAATTAGTTCTCTACAAATAAAACTGGGCACATTATTGTGTGTGTTCGACAAAAGACTCATTTATTCTAGTGATTGTAGTCTTTGGTTGCTGTCTATCACAAGTTTTTTTTTAATCGTTTAGTTTATATTTGAAAATTGCCTTTCTCTTATGAGATCTTTTAAGTTTATTAAAAACTAGGAAACTTTTAAAGCTAACTATACAGTAAAATAATTAGTCATTACTGAAAGCTGAACGTTGACATACATTTTTAACGATAGTTGCCGCATTGACAATCATACTATATCCCTTTTAATACAAGCAATCCACAAACCATTGCATCGAAAACCAAATATTAAGCATCGAAATCAATGAAAGACTTATATTTTTTTAATTTCATATAACGTGTTTAACATAAAATTCAAATTGAAAATGAAATTGGGAATGTATCAAAGAGACAACAACCTGACCAAAGAGCAGATGACAACCAAAGGCCACCAATGGGTCAGTTTACCTGACGTCGAAGTAACTCCTGGATTTGCAGTAGTGGTTGGCGTACTAGCGGTTGGCGTTGTAGTGGTTGGTGTTGTTGTTGTTGGCGTTGGTGTTGTGGTTGGCGTTGTTGTGGTTGAAGTTGTAAAAGATGACGTTGTTGAAGTTGTCGTTGTTGTGGTTGGTGTTGTAGTGGTTGGTGCTGGCGTTGTAGTGGTTGGTGTTGTAGTGGATGGCGTTGTTGTGGTTGGTGTTATTGTGATTGGTGCTGGTGTTGTAGTGGTTGGCGTTGTTGTGGTTGGTGCTGGTGTTGTTGTGGTTGGCGTTGTTGTTGGTGCTGGTGTTGTAGTTGTTGTAGTTGTTGTGGTTGGTGCTGGTGTTGTAGTTGTTGTAGTTGGTGTTGTAGTAGTTGGTGTTGTTGTGGTTGGTGTTGTAGTTGTTGGTGTTGTAGTTGTTGGCGTTGTTGTGGTTGGTGTTGTAGTTGTTGGTGTTGTAGTGGTTGGTGTTGTAGTGGTTGGTGTTGTAGTAGTTGGTGTTGTAGTGGTTGGCGTTGTTGTGCTCGATGTTGTTGTACTGGTTAAAGGACTTGCTGTCAAAAGAATAATGCATTGTTATCCACAGTAGTATCATATTTAAAATACATTCTGTTATTTTGCATTGTAATATTTTGGAAGTTATCTTGATTCAAATCAAATGCATGTTTTCTTATCCCAGGTATAGACTACCTTAGCCGTATTTAGCACAACTTTTTGAAATTTTTGATCCTCAATGCTCTTCCACGTTTTACTTGTTTGGCTTCATAAATATTTTGATATGAGCGTCATTGATGAGCCTTATGTAGACTAAACGCGCGTCTGGCGTAATAAATTATAATCCTGGTACCTTTTATAACTATTTACACCACTGGGTCGATGTCATTGCTGGTGGACGTTTCGTCCCCGAGGGTATCACCAACATAGTAGTCAACACTTCGGATTATCAATAATGTGGTAATTTTTACAAATTTCCTGTTTACAAAACTTTGAATTTTTCGAAAAACTAAGGATTTTCTTATCCCAGGCATATATTACCTTAGCCGTATTTGGCACAACTTTTTGAAATTTTGGATCCTCAATGCTCTTCAACTTTTTACTTGTTTGGCTTAATAAATATTTTGATATGAGCGTCACTGACGAGTCTTATGTAGACGAAACGCGCGTCTGGCGTACTTACAGAACAGAATCAAAAGTAAAAGAAAAATACACATTTTGCAAGCTTCTTTAATTTCACTTAAATGTCACTCAATAACCCAAAGTATGTGAGTGCTTACACCTCTTACATCCCAGTTAATGTAAAATTTATGATACTGCCGTAAGTAAAAGATTCTTCTCGTATTTTGATCATTGTTTTTACGATATTGACAGAGATGGACGGCTTCAAACTAGAAACTGTGACAAACGTGATGATTTTAGTTTTCCAAAACTCCCCCTTTCTCAGTAGTAAAATACCTTCTCCTCCATCCTTTGCGTTTACATATCTCAATTATTACACAAAGTTCGTGCATATTTAATCCCTACGAACGTCGTTAACAAGGTGGTGCACTTTACACAATATCTGCTCAAACAGAGTTATAAGGAAGAAGAACTGAAATCGACCCTTCAAGTTTTACGGTTACCATCAAGAATTGCGTGACCAATATGTGTCTGTATTACTAGTACCTGCGATATATTTTTGCAGTGTTATCTCTTTATATACCAGTAGAGTCGCTAAAGACTACATATCCGATTGTGACACTCTAACTATTTGTTAATTCACAAAGCGCTTACTCTGTAGACGCAACTGGAATCGCTCCTAGAGTTCATGCGATTCTCTCTGTTTCACTGTGTTACCTTCATTTTCTTACCCTAATCGATTTATGAATTTTGAACAACGGTTAACTAATGTGCATTTATTTTTACATGCATCTAAATTTCATATTGGTTTTAAATAGAGAAAAATATCTAAGAGAATTTTAATTAAAAAAAGTATGACTATACCTTTGTTTAAAAAAAACACATGTTATAAAACTTATTTAGTTATCTCTGAAATGTTACATTAAAATTTGTAAGATGTTGGTGTCTTCTTTTTTACCTATATCGTTGGTGATCACTGTTGTTCTTAAAGGACCTTGTACAGCTAATGTAAATAAGTTCTTCTCTACAAATACTTTGTTGCGTGCATCGCCTAGGCAACGTTTCAATGATTCATTCTTGCATCAATTGAACCAAAACTGTTTTACAATCGTACCAGTGTTTGTCTTCTGGTTTTATATTGTATTACTTATCATATTTAACTTTCAAATAATACAAACCGCAGGTTCCAGGGATCAACCAAATATCATCAACCGCCATATACGACTGCCATTTATTTCTAGTGCCTACGAATGACACCTATGTAAAATAAAACATTTCTTTATAAAAAGACAAGCTCACTCGATATCACAGATCTTTTAGTCATTTGCGTTAAAACAAATGCAGAAGTTTTCGAGTTCCTATGAAGAGGAACTTTTCAATTTTTGATACTTGTTTAATTTGGAAGTTTGTTAAAAATGCATGTTAACGAAGGCGACACTATCTAAGCATATTGTTCATTACAAATTTGGAGCAAAAAACCCCACATGAGTTCAAAATGAACAAAAATGTGTCTATAGTACATAGATGCCCCACATGCATTATCATATCTTATATCCAGGGGACCGTGCAATTAGGGTTAAAACTCTGATTTGGCATTGAAATTAGAAAGATGATATCATAGGAAACATGTGTACTAAGATTCAAGTTGATTGATTTTCAACTTAATCAAAAACTACCTTGACAAAAAACTCTAACATAAAGCGGGACAGACGGAAGAACGGACGAATGGATGAACAGACGAACGGACGGAAGAACGGATCCATAGACCAGAAAAAATAAGTAAGTGGGGCATAAAAAAGAACTAAAAAAAAAACCAAACCAACATATTTAACATAACATTAAGGAAAACCTGACCCTTGATTTCTTTAACTTTCAAATCCTATGAATAATAACATAGACATAATATAGGTTCATGCTAAATAAACTACCGCAAAACATTTAACCTGATAATACACTGATTTCAAAAACAATTCTTTGAATGTTCAGTAAACTGTGAAAATTTCGTCAAATCACTAATGAAGAGTTTATCTTAAAACGCTGACACCAAAACACATAAAAAATTTTAAGTTTATGTCACCACACCATCATGGAAAAACTAGCTTGAACCAAAACATTAACCTGAAATTTGATGGAGGGATACAACAACTGACGAACGGACACACATACTAAAAAACAGAATACATAACTTATTATGTAGATCGGGAAACTATTCAGGCAATATAGTTATTTGAAAATGAACGCCATTTCTCAACTAGAAAAAACTTCTAATACTACAATATGTTACCTATGAATATATATAAGGCATTTGTTATATAAATATATCAATATTTTGAATTGTTCAATATGTTATAATAACAGCTGTTTTAACAAAAATCGTAAGGTATGAGTCGCCCTTAGTAACACCTCTGAATTTTCTCATGTGCATTGGTTTTTATGCGCAGTCTTGCTCAATTCTTTGTATTTCAAAGAGTGAAAACTATGTTTACAATTCAAAAATGAAGCTTAGTTATCCATTCATTAAAATGATTCTGGCCATATTTAAAACATCGATTATCGACTTAATTCATTTGTGTTGACCAATGAAAGGTAAAAAACATTGAAGGTAGAAACATTCTTAGAAAATATGCCTCTGTCAGTAATTTTTCACAATCTGCTAAATAAAACTTGAATCAGAATGCTGCTTGTCTTTTAACTTTTTATTATCGTAAATTCTTCTTCTGAATATATACTTATACACATTTTGTTTTAGATTGGTTGGCGATTGTGAGTCTTAAAACTCCAAAACAATATGAGATATGCAACAAAACTATACAAACCTTCAAATTGTCAACTGCTGGAATATCTATTTCCTGATACAACCAATATTTGCCTTGTGTTCCATTCTTTAAAAACACTGACACATCTTGACCTTCTGAATTACTCACAAACACATTCATAAAACCCATGTCCGCTGCAGTCCAGCTATACATATGATACCAGAATGACAGGCACCGTTTTACCTCTAAAAAATTAAAATAGAAAATGGTAAAATGATAATAACGGGGGGAAAAGAACAACATACAGTATGAGTAGAGCTCCGCAATCTGGTAAACTGAGAAAATGTAACTGGAAGATAAAAATGTATGGATTGAGCGGTAAAATTTCTTCAAGTTATTCAAGTACTTGTGTTATAAATAATTGTTAAACATTAAAAAGAACGCAATTACTCTTATCTTTATCAAGTTATTCCTATATTAATATACCGTTTCTCCAAAAGATTGAACTGGTCATGCAATGTCTTACTTGGGAAGTCAATTTGTGTTGACATGACAGCCTTGTCGCCACTCGTGGTCCTTCCAGATGAATGAAGGTACAGAAATATAAAACCTTCTTTGGCCATTTGAGGACCTGAGTATATGTAAGGTGCTTTCTGAAATATATATTAACGATTATATCCTTTTGATGTTTAAGGGTTGTAATATCATGAGCATCACGACAGGTATCACATTTCCAGCAAAATTTACTTCCCCTCCCGGAGCACTAGAGATTACCACGGTTTTTCGGTAAGGTTTATGTTGCTCAGGCTTTAGTTTTTTTTATGTTGCTCAGGCTTTAGTTTTTATGTAGATGTTGTATACTGTAATTTGTCTTTATGTTGTTTTTTGTTTGCTTTCGGTCTGCTTGGAGTTTAATTATACATGTAGAAGAAGGTCTGATGCTAAGCATCCTTTTGGTCTTTGAAGATAGATGAAACATAAACGTTCATAAACCCATTCAGTTTTGTTAAGTAAAATTTTTTTATAGTCTAAATCTATTCGGGAAAAAAATCTTTTGTAACGTTAAGCTCTGTCTGAATTAGTGTTTTACAGTTGTTTTTTCAATTATTTTTTTCAGGCTTACATATCTTCAGCAGTGAAGGTTAAGAAAGTGGTTTAGGAAACATGGTTAATGAGCGTCACTGATCAGTCTTATGTAGACGAAACGAGCGTCTGGGGTACTAAATTATTATCCTGGTACCTTTGATAATTATTATCGAAATGTAAACATTATAATTGACCAATCCGATTCATGTATTCAAAGATATACGAATCAAATAAGATTTATAATCGTTTGAACACTTTTATGTTAAAGAATATTGCATAAAGTAATTGCATCGCTGCATTTTTTGATAAAGGAAAGCTTAAAACATAATTCTTTCTCCGTAACATCTTTCCCAATGCCAACCGCTCTGAAAAGTCTGTGTTTTACAATATCTAGACGATAGCTATATGCTTGTATCTATTTGATTTATGATTTATTACATTGGGGACATCAAATTGTCAGATAATGAAATTCCGAGGAGCCGATGTCTACTGCGCTGACCATAATTTAATCAACGTCGATTAGTCCAGTTGAAATTATTATATTTACTGAGCTGCAAGAAGGATTTTACCCTTAACTACGTCACTGTAGCCATACTGTGACCAAAACAGTTCACAAATGAAGATGTGGATTATTCTGCTTATGTTATATTTTGTCGTGATACGAACCAGCATATACGATTGAATGATTAAGCTTCGAACTTGTAATTCGGTACTCACTGGGAAGTCTTTATTCGACAAAACATGCGTCTTGCGTTCTAAATAACATACTTGGTATCTTGGATGGGTTTATTGCATTGTCCAAAACGGGTAAATCTTGATTAATAAGTTTCCAATCCCCACTTGGTCCGGAGTGTGTATTCATATTGAAACAATTTTGAAGAGACAAGATGTATCTTGTTAAATAAGTATACATTAAAAGATACTTCAATCGTCCACCATTAGAACGAGAAGTATCGGATATATATTATGAAAAGAGATATTCCAAACAATAAGCTTTATCCATTTAGTTTCTTTCTCTTATGTACGGCTAAACATTTTCTTCCAAAATCAGTTAAACTTACCGAACTTGTGTCCCAATTCATTTGGTCTGTTGTTGGTTCCTGCATAAACACACAGTATTCACCCACTTCTGCAGTGCAACCAATAGATGCGTATTCTGAAATATGGTAAACGATAAAAAGCATTATGAACATTCTAAATGTCGTGTCTCGCATAATACATACACCGGGGTACCTAACGTGATTTATGTTTTCAATATGCATTTTAAAGATTTTACACTTAATGTAATCGATGTGATTTTGAATACAGAATTAGTTGTTATTAACGTTTTCGTTTTAGATATTAAAGTTTCAAAACGTACTTTCAAATAAAATAATGTATTCTATCATTATATACAATCGTATAAAGAATAATAATCTTATTTTACCTTGTGCGTTATCTGCATAGATGTAATAAAAACCAGGTTTTTTTTTAAAAACTCTTGAATCCGTACTTGTCTTAATAAAATAAAAAGAATTTCTGCGGTTAATAATGAGACCACCGTATATTGTAAAATGATTAAATAGATTTCATTACTTGTTACATTGGCGTTTACTTCGGCTCACTTAAATTTTAATTCCATATATAACAAATTTGTTCCAAACATTGAGGTAGTCTTTGCCATTCCTATGTGTTACCTGAAAGTTCAGTGCAGTTTATGCCTTTGAATCCATAATCACACGTACATACGTAGCTATCAGTGTTAATTGGACTGTCACAAGATCCAAATTTGCATGGGTTACTCAAGCATCCTTCAAAGAGAAAAAAAAACTTTCATGAAGGCAAACTGGTTTGATATACAACACATGTTTTTTTTTTTAAATCTTTCCTAGTGAGCATAAACGTCGGCGAATACTTGAATATGATAAACGTACTCATACACATGAAATAAAACATGCAATAGTAACATTTAGTGGTCTCTATATTGTAAGGAGCGACTGTTTTGAAAGTATTATATAAAAAAAAAGTAGCACTTTTTACATTATTTTGAAATTAAGAAACAACCCACAACGATGCAATTTTAAAACAATAACATTTCAAATACACAATAATAACATGATGTATATATCGGGTTGTTGTCTCTTTGACACATTCCCCATTTCCATTCTCAATTTTATGTAAGTTTATTTTAGAATGATTCAGATAGTTCACGACTGTAACAGAAACTTTTTCGTTAAAAGTCATTTAGTCCACGATTGTAACAGAAACCTGTCCGTTAAAAGTCAGTTACTAGTAGTCCAAGATTGTAGCAGAAACCTGTCCGTCAAAAGTCAGATAGTCCACGATTGTAGCAGAAACTTGTCCGTCAAAACAAGGTCAAAACTCGTTAATTAAACGTTTTTTTTAATTATTAGTTCGATCTGAGAACAGAATATATATATGTTCCTGTTTCGATAATATCAACATGAAAACAATCCTGTCATCAAACTCACCCGTTCCAATGGAAACAAAATTCATTTTAAATCCCCTTCCTGGAGTTTTATCACTGCCTACAAAGCTATCAAAAATGATGATCATTGTGTTCATTTCCTCATCAGCAGTTGTATCCCAAACCTCATGGTTTGTTGAACCACAACGTCTGTGGAGAAAAATATTATCTTTTTATAGAGTGCATACTTAATTCGTATTTATTGTAACTTAATCCGTGTGATTATTCTTCCTATTTGCATGTTCTAAACATGTAAAAAATAAAAGTTGGAACAATCAAACACGATATGTCGTTAAGACAAAAAGAAAACTCATAATCGAGAATATAATTATGTTATCAAAGGTACAAGGATTATAATTTAGTACACCAGACGCACGTTTCGTCTACATTAGACTCACCAGTGACGCTCATATCAACATAATTACAAAAGCTTAACAAGTACAAAGCATAGAGGATCCAAAATTCCAAAACAATGTACCAAATACGGCTAAGGTAATCTATGCCTGGGATAAGAAAATCCTTAGTTTTTCAAAAAAATCAAAGTTTTGTTAACAGGAAATTTATAAATACGACCACATAATTGATATTCATGTCAACACCGAAGTGCTGACTATTATAATGAGTGAACACGAAAGAATCGATCCTGCAGTAATCCTTACACAAACAATGGCTATCTGTTGCATAACAAAAATGTGTCCTGACATGTACACTCTTCATTAACAGACATATACACTCATCATTAACAGACATGTACACTCTTCATTAACAGACATGTACACTCTTCATTAACAGACATGTACACTCATCATTAACAGACATGTACACTCTTCATTAACAGACATGTACACTCTTCATTAACAAACATGTACACTCTTCATTAACAGACATGTACACTCTTCATTAACAGACATGTACACTCTTCATTAACAGACATGTACACTCTTCATTAACAGACATGTACACTCTTCATTAACAGTTTCAAGTCAAAGAGAATTACTCTAAAACATATGTCATACAAACTTTGGCCCTTTTTGTTCCGTCATGTTGTAGCGTTACCCATAATATTATGTTTCTAAAGTTTATTAATACATACTCTGGCCCCTTTTGTCCCATGATGTTGTATCGTATCTCCATCCAATGGTAACATGCATAGTCGTTATTACTGATTTCCATGTCAACAATGGTTCCTCTTAGTATATTATTTTCTACACCCTAGTTGTAAATAAATATTTTGCTTACAGTTAAGAACATACATATCCTAATTTGTTGTCGAATAATTAAAGATATTGCATTTGATATTCGGAAACGACAAAAGTCAGATAATAAAATGCCCGAATGAGTCTGTATCGCTCACTAAGTTCGACACATCTTGAAGAATAGGCACTCTCCAACATTGATGACAAGAAGATAATTACTGACTTAAATCTCATTTCTATTGATCTTGTGACGTCATTTTTTCTATCTATAATTTCTCTTTATCTAACACACAAACAAAGGGTTGAACTTGTCATTTACAGGTAATCACTCTATTAGAACATAATTGATAATTTGATCTTTGCAGCATTAAGAGATGTTGACCAAAGGTGGTATCATTTTAGTCCTATGTTACGTTTACATCCCAACTGTTTTGCTCTAACAGTGATGATCTGAGTCGGATTACCCTCACTTCAGTTTCTTTGTTCTGTATGCTAGCTTTTATTCTGTAACATTTTTGGCAGGAACGTGTAACACACAATACAACTTACAAATATTTAAGCAGAATGAATACTAACTTTCAAAATTTATGCAGGAAAAAATCTTCTAAAGTTTCAGTATATATGTGGAGAATTGAAGATCCTACGCATAAGAAGCCACAATTTATACTATTACACTGAGGCGGCTATATTCAATCTAACTGTTTACTAAACATATGTTAACATTGTATCCGGGGCTCATAAAGGATATTTACTAAATAATGATACATAGAGTACAATTATTGTATGGTAATCTGAACTACATGGTACATGTACATGTATGAAGCGTCATAAATGTTTTTTATATAGTCTAGAAAAGCTGTTAGTGTAAGTGTAAGATTACCATCTAACCTCCAACCATCGGGATGATCTTATACTAATATATCGCGTTCTTGAGCCATGTCGGCCATCTTGGCACGGGTCAATGAAATATTTTAAAACCAAATATCAAAATGATGAGTGTGGTCAAGTAGTTTCAGGGGGGAATTTTTGCAAAAGTTAACGAACGACGGAAGACGCATGCTTAGTGAACGGAAAATATCACACTGGCCTTTTATATCAGGTTTATTGTTAGAATACCAAAACATGTGTTGCTTAAAATCACTTTGTTCCCGAGATCATATAGGAATCCACACGGGATGGTGAATAATTACGTGTAGAATTAAAACGCCAAAATATCTAAACATATAATACATAAATTCTCCAACAAATTAACAAAAGACATGATGCTTAGTAATACAATCAATATGTTCGTATAATATGTTAAAAACTAACGATTTAAAACGCCTTGAAATATATTTGCATAGTTATTATCTAAACCGACATATGCAAGATTCGTATGTACTGAGTATCCCTAAAATGTTAGTGTTTAGTAATATTCCCTGTGAATCGTTTCATGTTTTAATAACATGTGATGCCAATAAAACATAACGTGCTCATCAGTAACACTGATGCATAAAACAATGCGTAATCACCAGTAACACTGATACATGAAACACATTGTTCTCATCTGTAACACTGATGCTTCTAACCTAACGTGTTCACAAGTAACACTGATGTCTAAAACATAACGTGAACACCAGTAACACAGATGCCTAAAACATAACGTGAACACCAGTAACACAGATGCCTAAAACATAACGTGAACACCAGTAACACTGATGCCTAAAACATAACGTGAACACTAGTATTACAGATGCCTAAAACATAACGTGTTCACCAGTAACACAAATGCCTTAAACATAACGTGAACAGTAGTAACACAGATGCATTAAACAGAACGTGTTCACCAGAATCACAGATACCTAAAACATAACGTGAACACCAGTTAGACAGATGCCTAAAACATGACGTGAACACTAGTAACACATATGTCTGATACACTACGTGATTACCAGTAACACTGATGTCTAAAACATGACGTGAACACTAGTAACACAGATGCCCAAAACATAACGTGTTCACCAGTAACACTGATGTCTAAAACATAACGTGAACACCAGTAACACAGATGACTAAAACATAATGTGTTCACCAGTAACACTGATGCGTAAAACATAACGTGTTCACCAGTAACACTGATGTCTAGAACCTAACGTGCTCACAATTAACACTGATGCCTAAAACATAACGTGAACAGTAGTAACACAAATGCCTAAAACATAACGTGTTCACCAGTAACACAAATGCCTAAAACATAACGTGTTCACCAGTTAAACTGATGCCTAAAACAAAACGTGTTCACCAGTAACACGGATGCCTAAAATATAACGTGATCACTAGTAATACGGATGCCTAAAATATAACATGATCACTAGTAATACAGATGCCTGCAACATAACGTGTTCACCAGTAACACTGATGCGTAAAACATAACGTGTTCACCAGTAACACTGATGTCTAAAACATGACGTGTTCGCCAGTAACACAGATGCATCAAACATGTACACTAGTAAAACAGATGCTTAAAACATAATGTGTTCACTAGGAACACAGATGCCTAAAACATAACGTGTTCACCAGTTACACAAATGCCTAAAACATAAAGTGTTCACCAGTAACACTGATGTCTTAAACCTAACGTGCTCATCGGTGAACAGATGCATAAAACATGTTCACCAGTAACACAGATGCCTAAGAAATAACGTGATCACCAGTTGTTTTTACTTTATGTCTTTGGAGCAGTTAAAGTTGAATAATTATATTATAAATGCTCTTGGTAACGTTACCGTAGACTATTTGTCTGAGGATTTACAACAACCTCCAATATTCAATGAGTTTGATTACTTTTATTACCTTTATAAGCCACGTGCAACTAAGTCCTGTGTTAAAATTATTTGGATAATTAGGAGATGTAAGTGTTACTTCGGTCCCCAACTGAGTATCCCTAAAATGTTAGTGTATAGTAATATTTCCTGTGAATCGTTTCATGTTTTAAAAACATGTGATGCCAATAAAACATAACGTGCTCATCAGTAACACTGATGCATAAAACAATGCGTAATCACCAGTAACACTGAAACATGAAACACATTGTTCTCATCAGTAACACTGATGCCTCTAACCTAACGTGTTCACAAGTAACACTGATGTCTCAAACATAACGTGAACACCAGTAACACAGATGCCTAAAACATAACGTGAACACCAGTAACACTGATGCCTAAAACATAACGCGAACACTAGTATAACAGATGCCTAAAACATAACGTGTTCACCAGTAACACAAATGCCTTAAACATAAATTGAACAGTAGTAACACAGATGCATTAAACAGAACGTGTTCACCAGAATCACAGATACCTAACACATAAAGTGAACACCAGTTACACAGATGCCAAAAACATGACGTGAACACTAGTAACACAGATGTCTGATACATAACGTGATTACCAGTAACACTGATGTCTAAAACATGACGTGAACACTAGTAACACAGATGCCCAAAACATAACGTGTTCACCAGTAACACTGATGCCTAAAACATAACGTGAAGACCAGTAACACAGATGACTAAAACATAATGTGTTCACCAGTAACACTGATGCGTAAAACATAACGTGTTCACCAGTAACACTGATGTCTAGAACCTAACGTGCTCACAATTAACACTGATGCCTAAAACATAACGTGAACAGTAGTAACACAAATGCCTTAAACATAACGTGTTCACCAGTAACACAAATGCCTAAAACATAACGTGTTCACCAGTTAAACTGATGCCTAAAACAAAACGTGTTCACCAGTAACACGGATACCTAAAATATAACGTGATCACTAGTAATACAGATGCCTCAAACATAACATGATCACTAGTAATACAGATGCCTGCAACATAACGTGTTCACCAGTAACACTGATGCGTAAAACATAACGTGTTCACCAGTAACACTGATGTCTAAAACATGACGTGTTCGCCAGTAACACAGATGCATCAAACATGTACACTAGTAAAACAGATGCTTAAAACATAATGTGTTCACTAGGAACACAGATGCCTAAAACATAACGTGTTCACCAGTTACACAAATGCATAAAACATAAAGTGTTAACCAGTAACACTGATGTCTTAAACCTAACGTGCTCATCGGTGAACAGATGCATAAAACATGTTCACCAGTAACACAGATGCCTAAGAAATAACGTGATCACCAGTTGTTTTTACTTTATGTCTTTGGAGCAGTTAAAGTTGAATAATTATATTATAAATGCTCTTGGTAACGTTACCGTAGACTATTTGTCTGAGGATTTACAACAACCTCCAATATTCAATGAGTTTGATTACTTTTATTACCTTTATAAGCCACGTGCAACTAAGTCCTGTGTTATAATTATTTGGATAATTAGGAGATGTAAGTGTTACTTCGGTCCCCAAAGGTACATTGATTGTGCCTCCACAAGAAGCTGTATAGAAGAAAAAACTGTATTAGTGCATTTTCTTGGCAGACCAACAATATATTAAAATGAGGCATTTGAACTACATTTCCTGATAATTCTGTTGAGATCCGTTTGAAAACACTTTGGGTAAAATTACTTAATTTTAATCTGCTTATTACTTGCACAACTGATACAACCTTAAATGGTCAATATTTGGCCTTAACTTATTTGATTCGAGTGCACCTGATGAGTCATTTGTAGGCTAAACGCGCGTCTGGCGTAAAAGGTTTTAATCCTGGTAAAATTATTTGAATAAACGTCAGGACTTTTGTGTACAGAAGAGTCAAATTATGAAGAGACATATGCATTTTATGAAATCAATCCTGTAAACGATTTTCAGATAATAGTATAATATAATTCAATTTTGGTTGTAACGCGTCTTTTGATTGGCTGACGTTGTTTTGTTTATTAGCTCATATACATATTTTTGTCATGTGACCGTGACGTCATCAACGTTTTTTCTTGATCTGTTCTTTTGGTATCTTTCGTCCCTCTTTTACTTCAGTTTAAAATGAAATTTAGAAATAATTTGTAAAAAGTGACTGTAATATTTTTTTTCTGTCTATTCGAAATAACAACAAAAATGTGGTGCACACCTTATTCAGTACTCCTTATTTAGTGTGCACCACATTTTTTATTTTATTCCTTCTTACACAGAAAAAAACATTACAGTCATTCCTTAAATAAAACTAAAATGAAAGATTTTAACATAAATTATTGCATTTTGTTGTGTTCCATATTTGCGATTGATTTAAGAGCTGTTTTTTAGGTAATAAATTATATGTACATGTATGTGTAAAAAAGACAACAACCCGATCAAAGTGGCTACTGTCACTTGTCTTACCATTATTGGAAATAGTTTGTTCACAGATACCACCGGTCAAAACATCTGGACAGTAACAGGTACAGTTCCAAAGAGTAAATCCACCGTTTAGACATCCAAGACTTGGACAGTTATCTAGAAAATTGATGTAAACGTTTTTAAAGACAGTATTTTAATTTTATAGGAAATTGTACATGATAACATATATTTCTTCTAGGAATACCATAGGTTGAACATTTTCGGTTTTTGTATCATTATTATCATTAGTGCATGTCGAAATTCAAAAACTTTTAATACTGAACGAGAATTTAGTATGTGTACATGATACATCTATGAACTTATAATTACATGGAATCAGATTATCTTTATTTGATAGTTATATATTTATAATTATATCATTCGTCTAAACATCATCCCAACTGTTTCGAAAAACTGTTACACAATCTATGTTTTATCTTCAACAACAATGTAACGTTAATGTATCAAGAACAAGAATATTGTAGACGAGAACAATTCAGAACAGAAAATAAATTTCCTTAGCACACTTTTAAAGCTTTGAACATGTCCTATAAGAAATATTTTCAATTGAGCAAGATTTACTTTCACTAGTGGTAAGCGGGTGGTCGTAACGTAAAGTTTCGTGCAGAAAAACTTATCCCTAGAGTTGTCTCCCATTTTCGGATGGTCGTAACGTAAACCATCCGCTTATACCACCAGTGACTTTGTTATAAAATATATAATCTCACCTGCACATTTATAGACACTGTTTACTTCAGCTATGTCATAATACATAAGATCATTACCGACACTTGCAAGAAACTTCAGACGCCAGTCTTTTACCACAATGGTTTCCATTCAGTTTTTAGTAAAACTCTAAAACATTATAATGAAATGGATACAACGTACCGCAACGATAACCAGTAAAATTTATTCTTCATTGGCTTGAGGTATACGGGAGGTTTAAGATTTCACAAAATATGTTTAACCCCACCAATTTATGAGTCTGTTCCAAGTCAGGAGCCTGTAGCCTTTGTTAGTTTAGTATTATTTTTAATTTTAGTTCATTTATATGTTTTGGAGATGAGTACGCACTTTTGTTAAAGCGGCCAGCTGAAATCCACCTCCGCGTGCGGGATTTGCTTTGCTGAAGTAAGGAGACTCATTGGTGGCCTTTGGTTGTTTTGTGATCTTTGGTCGAGTTGTTGTGTCTTTGACACCTTCCCCATTTCCAATCATACCACATCTCCTTGTATTTATACTTAGGTGCTTAATACAAGACATTCAACAATTATGTTTGCATATTGTAAATTAATTAATTGACCAATCCTAACCTCAAAGCTTATAAAGTATATCATTTCCAACATCTTAAAGACGGTATCTTAACTGCGTAATCTTAGCTCGAAGCGTAAGAAGTAAATTATTGCGAGTTCAGTTGAGCTGAGATGAGGTTTTCTTCCAAACAAATTTGAGTTTTTTATTTTTTTATTTTCTGAATTGATACATACTCGTAAAGCGTACTGTAAAACTGAAGACATGTCATAGGGATAAATAGTTGACACCTTTGATTTTACAAAGTTCCCTTCACCCATCGATAATCTGTCCCACATGATTTGTACATAGTTGTCTCTATCAGGTCGAGCCATTTCATGCTTTGCACCAAGGGCATGTAACATTTCGTGTATAATAGTGCTATGCTAAAACAAGAAAAAAAACACAATATCAACACAGAATATATATTGTTTGTATGATTAGGAAAGCTAGTTAGTGAATCAGAGATTAAGAATTATGTAACATAAGTACTACTTTTCATGGTATTGTTTAAAATATGATTATATCATTGAATTATTTGATTTCTTTTTATAACAAAGACAGAGAGGAACTAATATTTTTTTGTATTGTACATAACTCAGGCCATTTGTTATCTTATTTGTCTTGTTTGAATTGTTTTACATTTCTCTATTCGGAATCTTTTATAGCTTGCACTGCAGTATGAGTTTTGCTCATTGTTGATGGTCTTAGGAGTGACATTTGTAAATTATTTTGAAATTCATCATTTGACCTTTCATACCACATCTCTTATTTTATGTTTGCATGTCGATAACAATCATGCCAGATCTTCTTTTTCATTTTTACACGTAAATCATACCACATTCTCTAATTTTATTATTACACGTAAATCATACCACATTCTCTAATTTTATTATTACACGCAAATCATACCAAATTCTCCAATTTTATTATAACACGTAAATCATACCACATTCTCTTATTTTATTATTATACGTGAATCATACCACATTCCGTAATTTTGTTATTATACGTAAATCATAACATATTCTCTAACTTTATTATTACACGTAAATCATACCACATTCTCTAATTTTATTATTACACGTCCATAGGAATCATACCACATTCTCTAATTTTATTATTACACGTCCATAGGAATCATACCACATTCTCTAATTTTATTATTACACGTCCATAGGAATCATACCACATTCTCTTATTTTATCATTACACGTAAATAGGAATCATATCAGATCCTTTTATTTTATGTTCACACGTAAATAGGAATCATACCACATTCTCTTATTTTATTATTACACGTAAATAGGAATACCACATTCTCTAATTTTATGTTTACACGGCCATAGGAATCATACCACATTCTCAATTTTTTTTATAACACGTAAATAGGAATCATACCACATTCTCTAATTTTATTATAACACGTAAATAGGAATCATACCACATTCTCTAATTTTACTATAACACGTAAATAGGAATCATACCACATTCTCTAGTTTTATTATAACACGTAAATAGGAATCATACCACATTCTTTAATTTTATTATAACACGTAAATAGGAAACATACAACATTCTCTAATTTTACTTTTACGCGTAAATCATGAAATTGAGAATGGAAATGGGGAATGTGTCAAAGAGACAACAACCCGACCAAATAAAAAAAACAACAGCAGAAGGTCACCAACAGGTCTTCAATGTAGCGAGAATTTCCCGCACCCGAAGGCGTCCTTCAGCTGGCCCCTAAACAAATATATACTAGTTCAGTGATAATGAACGCCATACTAATTTCCAAATTGTACACAAGAAACCAAAATTAAAATAATACAAGACTAACAAAGGCCAGAGGCTCCTGACTTGGGACAGGCGCAAAAATGCGGCGGGGTTAAACATGTTTGTGAGATCTCAACGCTACCCTATAGCTCTAACCAATGTAGAAAAGTAAACGCATAACAATACGCACATTAAAATTCAGTTCAAGAGAAGTCCGAGTCTGATGTCAGAAGATGTAACCAAAGAAAATAAACAAAATGACAATAATACATAAATAACAACAGACTACTAGCAGTTAACTGACATGCCACTCCAGACTTCAATTAAACTGACTGAAAGATAATGATTTCATCATATGAACATCAGGCACAATCCTTCCCGTTAGGGATTTAGTATCATACCATCATGACATATGAGAAGAACATAACCCGTGTCATGCCAACAACTGTTTTAGAATAAATGTGTTTAGTTCCGACGCAAAGACCTTATCAGTGACTCAATATTAACGCCAAAATATGGAATATTTAATGACTTGACAACAGTCTCTAATTTTATTATTTACACGTAACTAGGAATCATATCACATTCTCTAATTTTATTATTACACGTAAATAGGAATCATACAACATTCTCTAATTTTATTTTCACATGAAATAGGAATCATACCACATTCTCTAATTTTATTTTTACACGTAAATAGGCATCATACCACATTCCCTTATTTTTTTTTACACGTAAATCGGAATCATACCACATTTTCTTATTTTATTTTTACACGTAAATAGGAATCATTCCACATTCTCTAATTTTATTATTACACGTAAATTATACCAAATTCTCTAATTTTATTATTACACGTTAATACGAATCATACCACATTCTCTTATTTTATTATTACACGTAAATAGGAATTATACTACATTCTCTTATTTTATTATTACACGTAAATTATACCAAATTCTCTAATTTTATTATTACACTTAAATAGGAATCATACCACATTCTCTTATTTTATTATTACACGTAAATAGGAATTTACCACATTCTTTAATTTTATTATTACACCTAAATCATACCACATTCTCTTATTTAATCATTACACGTAAATAGGAATCATACCAACTTCTCTAAAAAAAAATTACACGTAAATCGGAATTATTCCACATTCTCTTATTTCATTTTAACACGTAAATAAGAATCATTGCACATTCTCTAATTTTTATTATAACACGTCATTTTTATAAATTTTCTGTTTACAAAACTTTGAACGTTTCGAAAAACTAAGGATTTTCTTACCCCAGGAGTAGATTACCTTAGCCGTATTTGGCACAACTTTTTGGAATTTTTGGTCCTCAATGCTCTCCAACTTTGTATATGTTTTGGCTTTTTCACTTTTTTGATCTGAGCGTCACTGATGAGTCTTATGTAGACGAAACGCGCGTCTGGCGTATGAAATTATAATCCTGGTACTTTTGATAACTATTTACACCACTGGGTCGATGCCACTGCTGGTGGACGTTTCGTCCCCGAGGGTATCACCAGCCCAGTAGTCAGCACTTCGGTGTTGACATGAATATCAATAATATGGTCATTTTTATAAATTTTCTGTTTACAAAACTTTGAACTTTTCGAAAAACTAAGGATTTTCTTACCCCAGGAGTAGATTACCTTAGCCGTATTTGGCACAACTTTTTGGAATTTTTGGTCCTCAATGCTCTCCAACTTTGTATATGTTTTGGCTTTTTCACTATTTTGATCTGAGCGTCACTGATGAGTCTTATGTAGACGAAACGCGCGTCTGGCGTATGAAATTATAATCCTGGTACTTTTGATAACTTTTTACACCACTGGGTCGATGCCACTGCTGGTGGACGTTTCGTCCCCGAGGGTATCACCAGCCCAGTAGTCAGCACTTCGGTGTTGACATGAATATCAATTATATGGTCATTTTTATAAATTTTCTGTTTACAAAACTTTGAACTTTTCGAAAAACTAAGGATTTTCTTACCCCAGGAGTAGATTACCTTAGCCGTATTTGGCACAACTTTTTGGAATTTTTGGTCCTCAATGCTCTCCAACTTTGTATATGTTTTGGCTTTTTCACTATTTTGATCTGAGCGTCACTGATGAGTCTTATGTAGACGTAACGCGCGTCTGGCGTATGAAATTATAATCCTGGTACTTTTGATAACTATTTACACCACTGGGTCGATGCCACTGCTGGTGGACGTTTCGTCCCCGAGGGTATCACCAGCCCAGTAGTCAGCACTTTGGTGTTGACATGAATATCAATTATATGGTCATTTTTATAAATTTTCTGTTTACAAAACTTTGAACTTTTCGAAAAACTAAGGATTTTCTTACCCCAGGAGTAGATTACCTTAGCCGTATTTGGCACAACTTTTTGGAATTTTTGGTCCTCAATGCTCTCCAACTTTGAATATGTTTTGGCTTTTTCACTATTTTGATCTGAGCGTCACTGATGAGTCTTATGTAGACGAAACGCGCGTCTGGCGTATGAAATTATAATCCTGGTACTTTTGATAACTATAATCATACCACATTCTCTAATCTTATTATTACACGTAAATAAGAATCATACAACATTCTCTATTTTTATTATTACACGTACATAGGAATCATACCACATTCTCTAATTTTATTATAACACGTAAATCGGAATCATACCACATTCTCTTATTTTATTATTACACGTAAATAGGAATTATACCACTTTCTCTAATTTTATTATTACACGTAAATAGGAATCATACCACATTCTCTTATTTTATTATAACACGTAAATAGGAATTATATCACATTCTCTAATTTTATTTTTACACGTAAATCATACCACATTCTCTTATTTTATCATTACACGTAAAAAGGAATCATACCACATTCTCCAATTTTTTTTTACACGTAAATCGGAATCATACCACATTCTCTTATTTGATTTTTATAAGTAAATAGGAATCATACCACATTCTGTAATTTTATTATTACACGTAAATAGGAATCATACCACATTCTCTAATTTTATTATTACACGTAAATAGGAATCATACCACATTCTCTTATTTTATCATTACACGTAAATAGGAATCATATCAGATCCTTTTATTTTATGTTTACACGTAAATAGAATTCGTACCACATTCTCTAATTTTATTATTACACGTAAATAGGAATCATACCACATTCTCTTATTTTATTATAACACGTAAATAGGAATCATACGACATTCTCTTATTTTATTATAACACGTAAATAGGAATTATACCACATTCTCTAATTTTATTATTACACGTAAATAGGTATCATACCACATTCTCTAATTATATTATTACACTTAAATAGGAATCATACCACATTCTCTAATTTTATTATTACACGTAAATAGGAATCATACAACATTCTCTAATTTTAATTTTACACGTAAATAGGAATCATATCAGATCCTTTTATTTTTTTATTACACGTAAATAGGAATCATACCACATTCTCTAAGTTTATTTTTACACGTAAATAGGAATCATATCACATTCTCTAAGTTTTAGTTTACATGTAAATAGGAATCATAATGATCCTTTTATTTTATGTTTACACGTAAATAGGAATAATTTCAGATCCTTTTATTTTATGTTTACACGTAAATAGGAATCATTTCATATTCTCAAATTTTATTTTTACACGTAAATAGGAATCATACTACATTCTCTTAAGTTTTAGTTTACATGTAAATAGGAATCATATCACATCTTCTCATTTATTTTAACTTGTAAATAGGAATCACACCACATCCTGCTTAGTTTACATTATACTTGTCATTTAAATTTCTATTAAAAAAATAAAAGAATGTGTTTTTCAGCGTCGCAAACATTGGAACAATATCAAGTCAAATCCATTCATAATTTTTTTTTCTATTTCCTTTTTGAAAATAGAGTGGTGATGCAATGCATGATAAAAACGAATATATATATGTTTGTGTGCTATGATACGAAAAAAATGTTATCAGTTTAGAGTAGAGAGTCTATAAAACTAGAGAGATGTCATGTCTCATTGTAGAAATACATGTCTTACAAAATGATTACACATGTCTTACAAAATGTAATTTACATAAATTTTGCATCATTTCTTAATATATATTGTGGTAGGTACAAGGTACTTTGATACTACTCACTTTCACACATTTCGATGTAATCGACAGAACTATATCCTGGTTAGAGACACCAGTCCTTCCAATGTAAGACGAACATACTCTATTTAAAACATAAAACATTAATGTTATTCAAATTTCATAATCAGCTTAATAATTGATGCACAAACAGAAATATGTAAAACAACATCTTTGTATTAACCATGTTTGAAACATATAAGAGTTTGAAACGGATAACAACAATAGCTGCTGACCAGAGTTTGAAATAGATAACAACAATAGTTGCTGATAAGAGTTTGAAATAGGTAACAACAATAGCTGCTGACCAGAGTTTGAAATAGGTAACAAAAATAGCTGCTGACCAGAGTTTGAAATAGGTAACAACAAT
The DNA here is from genome assembly GCF_036588685.1 of Mytilus trossulus. NCBI lineage: Eukaryota > Metazoa > Mollusca > Bivalvia > Mytilida > Mytilidae > Mytilus > Mytilus trossulus. The sequence goes on along the minus strand of NC_086374.1, from coordinate 40,129,735 downwards.
AGCTGCTGACCAGAGTTTGAAATAGTTAACAACAATAGCTGCTGATAAGAGTTTGAAATAGGTAACAACAATAGCTGCTGACCAGAGTTTGAAATAGGTAAAAACAAAAGCTGCTGACCAGAGTTTGAAATAGGTAACAACAATAGCTGCTGACCAGAGTTTGAAATAGGTAACAACAATACCTGCTGACCAGAGTTTGAAATAGGTAACAACAAAACCTGCTGACCAGAGTTTGAAATAGGTAACAACAATAGCTGCTGACAAGAGTTTGAAATAGGTAACAACTATAGCTGCTGATAAGAGTGTGAAATAGGTAACAACAATAGCTGCTGACCAGAGTTTGAAATAGGTAACAACAATAGCTGCTGACCAGATTTTGAAATAGGAAACAACAATAGCTGCTGACCAGAGTTTGAAATAGGTAACAACAATAGCTGCTGACCAGAGTTTGAAATAGGTAACAACAATAGCTGCTGACCAGAGTTTGAAATAGGAAACAACTATAGCTGCTGACCAGAGTTTGAAATAGGTAACAACAATAGCTGCTGACAAGAGTTTGAAATAGGTAACAACAATAACTGCTGACCAGAGTTTGAAATAGGTAACAACAATAACTGCTGACCAGAGTTTGAAATATGTAACAACAACAGCTACTGACCAGAGTTTGAAATAGGTAACAACAATAGCTGCTGACTCGAGTTTGAAATAGGTAACAACAATAGCTGCTGACCAGAGTTTGAAATAGGTAACAACAATAGCTGCTGACCAGAGTTTGAAATAGGTAACAACAATAACTGCTGACCAGAGTTTGAAATAGGTAACAACAATAACTGCTGACCAGAGTTTGAAATAGGTAACAACAACAGCTGCTGACCCGAGTTTGAAATAGGTAACAACAATAGCTGCTGACCCGAGTTTGAAATAAACAACAATAGCTTCCAACCCGAGTTTGAAATAGGTAACAACAATAGCTGCTGACCAGAGTTTGAAATAGGTAACAACAATATCTGCTGACCAAAGTTTGAAATAGGTAACAACAATAGCTGCTGACCAGAGTTTGAAATAGGTAACAACAATAGCTGCTGACCAGAGTTTGAAATAGGTAACAGCTATAGCTGCTGACCAGAGTTTGAAATAGGTAAAAACTATAGCTGCTCACCAGAGTTTGAAATAGGTAACAACAATAGCTGCTGACCAGAGTTTGAAATAGGTAACAACAATAGCTGCTGACCAGAGTTTAAATAGGTAACAACTTTAGCTGCTGACCAGAGTTTGAAATAGGTAACAACAATAACTGCTGACCAGAGTTTGAAATAGGTAACAACAAAAACTGCTGACCAGAGTTTGAAATAGGTAACAACAACAGCTGCTGACCCGAGTTTGAAATAGGTAACAACAATATCTGCTGACCAGAGTTTGAAATAGGTAACAACAATAACTGCTGCCCAGAGTTTGAAATAGGTAACAACTATAGCTGCTGATAAGAGTTTGAAATAGGTAACAACAATAGCTGCTGACCAGAGTTTGAAATAGGTAACAACAATAGCTGCTGACCAGAGTTTGAAATAGGTAAAACCAATAGCTGCTGACCAGAGTTTGAAATAGGTAACAACAATAGCTGCCGACCCGAGTTTGAAATAGGTAACAACAATAGCTGCTGACCAGAGTTTGAAATAGGTAACAACAATAACTGCTGACCAGAGTTTGAAATATGTAACAACAACAGCTACTGACCCGAGTTTGAAATAGGTAACAACAATAGCTGCTGACTCGAGTTTGAAATAGGTAACAACAATAGCTGCTGACCAGAGTTTGAAATAGGTAACAACAATAGCTGCTGACCAGAGTTTGAAATAGGTAACAACAATAACTGCTGACCAGAGTTTGAAATAGGTAACAACAATAACTGCTGACCAGAGTTTGAAATAGGTAACAACAACAGCTGCTGACCCGAGTTTGAAATAGGTAACAACAATAGCTGCTGACCCGAGTTTGAAATAGGTAACAACAATAGCTGCTGACTCGAGTTTGAAATAGGTAACAACAATAGCTGCTGACCAGAGTTTGAAAAAGGTAACAACAATAGCTTCCGACCCGAGTTTGAAATAGGTTACAACAATAGCTGCTGACCAGAGTTTGAAATAGGTAACAACAATATCTGCTGACCAGAGCTTGAAATAGGTAACAACAATAGCTGCTGACCAGAGTTTGAAATAGGTAACAACAATAGCTGCTGACCAGAGTTTGAAATAGGTAACAGCTATAGCTGCTGACCAGAGTTTGAAATAGGTAACAACTATAGCTGCTCACCAGAGTTTGAAATAGGTAACAACAATAGCTGCTGACCAGAGTTTGAAATAGGTAACAACAATAGCTGCTAACCAGAGTTTAAATAGGTAACAACTTTAGCTGCTGACCAGAGTTTGAAATAGGTAACAAAAATAGCTGCTGACCAGAGTTTGAAAAAGGTAACAACAATAACTGCTGACCAGAGTTTGAAATAGGTAACAACAACAGCTGCTGACCCGAGTTTGAAATAGGTAACAACAATATCTGCTGACCAGAGTTTGAAATAGGTAACAACAATAACTGCTGCCCAGAGTTTGAAATAGGTAACAACTATAGCTGCTGATAAGAGTTTGAAATAGGTAACAACAATAGCTGCTGACCAGAGTTTGAAATAGGTAACAACAATAGCTGCTGACCAGAGTTTGAAATAGGTAAAACCAATAGCTGCTGACCAGAGTTTGAAATAGGTAACAACAATAGCTGCCGACCCGAGTTTGAAATAGGTAACAACAATAGCTTCCGACCCGAGTTTGAAATAGGTAACAACAATAGCTGCTGACCAGAGTTTGAAATAGGTAACAACAATAGCTGCTGACCAAAGTTTGAAATAGGTAACAACAATAGCTGCTGACCAGAGTTTGAAATAGGTAACAACAATAGCTGCTGACCAGAGTTTGAAATAGGTAACAGCTATAGCTGCTGACCAGAGTTTGAAATAGGTAACAACTATAGCTGCTGACCAGAGTTTGAAATAGGTAACAACAATAGCTGCTGACCAGAGTTTGAAATAGGTAACAACAATAGCTGCTGACCAGAGTTTGAAATAGGTAACAACAATAGCTGCTGACCACAGTTTGAAATAGGTAACGACAATAGCTGCTGACCAGAGTTTGAAATAGGTAAAAACTATAGCTGCTGACCAGAGTTTGAAATAGGTAACAACTATAGCTGCTGACCAGAGTTTGAAATAGGTAACAACAATAGCTGCTTACCAGAGTTTGAAATAGGTAACAACAATAGCTGCTGACCAGAGTTTAAATAGGTAACAACTATAGCTGCTGACCAGAGTTTGAAATAGGTAACAGAAATAGCTGCTGACCAGAGTTTGGAATAGGTAACAACAATAACTGCTGACCAGAGTTTGAAATAGGTAACAACAATAGCTGCTGACCAGAGTTTGAAATAGGTAACAACAATAGCTGCTGACCAGAGTTTGAAATAGGTAACAACAATAGCTGCTGACCAGAGTTTGAAATAGGTAACAACAATAACTGCTGACCAGAGTTTGAAATAGGTAACAACAATAGCTGCTGATAAGAGTTTGAAATAGGTAACAACAATAGCTGCTGACCAGAGTTTGAAATAGGTAACAACAAAAGCTGCTGACCAGAGTTTGAAATAGGTAACAACAATAGCTGCTGACCAGAGTTTGAAATAGGTAACAACAATACCTGCTGACCAGAGTTTGAAATAGGTAACAACAAAACCTGCTGACCAGTTTGAAATAGGTAACAACAATAGCTGCTGACAAGAGTTTGAAATAGGTAACAACTATAGCTGCTGATAAGAGCGTGAAATAGGTAACAACAATAGCTGCTGACCAGAGTTTGAAATAGGTAACAACAATAGCTGCTGACCAGAGTTTGAAATAGGTAACAACAATAGCTGCTGACCAGAGTTTGAAATAAGTAACAACAATAGCTGCTGACCAGAGTTTGAAATAGGAAACAACTATAGCTGCTGACCAGAGTTTGAAATAGGTAACAACAATAGCTGCTGACAAGAGTTTGAAATAGGTAACAACAATAACTGCTGACCAGAGTTTGAAATAGGTAACAACAATAACTGCTGACCAGAGTTTGAAATATGTAACAACAACAGCTACTGACCCGAGTTTGAAATAGGTAACAACAATAGCTGCTGACTCGAGTTTGAAATAGGTAACAACATTAGCTGCTGACCAGAGTTTGAAATAGGTAACAACAATAGCTGCTGACCAGAGTTTGAAATAGGTAACAACAATAACTGCTGACCAGAGTTTGAAATAGGTAACAACAACAGCTGCTGACCCGAGTTTGAAATAGGTAACAACAATAGCTGCTGACCCGAGTTTGAAATAGGTAACAACAATAGCTGCTGACTCGAGTTTGAAATAGGTAACAACAATAGCTGCTGACCAGAGTTTGAAATAGGTAACAACAATAGCTTCCGACCCGAGTTTGAAATAGGTTACAACAATAGCTGCTGACCAGAGTTTGAAATAGGTAACAACAATATCTGCTGACCAGTGCTTGAAATAGGTAACAACAATAGCTGCTGACCAGAGTTTGAAATAGGTAACAACAATAGCTGCTGACCAGAGTTTGAAATAGGTAACAGCTATAGCTGCTGACCAGAGTTTGAAATAGGTAACAACTATAGCTGCTCACCAGAGTTTGAAATAGGTAACAACAATAGCTGCTGACCAGAGTTTGAAATAGGTAACAACAATAGCTGCTAACCAGAGTTTAAATAGGTAACAACTTTAGCTGCTGACCAGAGTTTGAAATAGGTAACAAAAATAGCTGCTGACCAGAGTTTGAAATAGGTAACAACAATAACTGCTGACCAGAGTTTGAAATAGGTAACAACAACAGCTGCTGACCCGAGTTTGAAATAGGTAACAACAATATCTGCTGACCAGAGTTTGAAATAGGTAACAACAATAACTGCTGCCCAGAGTTTGAAATAGGTAACAACTATAGCTGCTGATAAGAGTTTGAAATAGGTAACAACAATAGCTGCTGACCAGAGTTTGAAATAGGTAACAACAATAGCTGCTGACCAGAGTTTGAAATAGGTAAAACCAATAGCTGCTGACCAGAGTTTGAAATAGGTAACAACAATAGCTGCCGACCCGAGTTTGAAATAGGTAACAACAATAGCTTCCGACCCGAGTTTGAAATAGGTAACAACAATAGCTGCTGACCAGAGTTTGAAATAGGTAACAACAATAGCTGCTGACCAAAGTTTGAAATAGGTAACAACAATAGCTGCTGACCAGAGTTTGAAATAGGTAACAACAATAGCTGCTGACCAGAGTTTGAAATAGGTAACAGCTATAGCTGCTGACCAGAGTTTGAAATAGGTAACAACTATAGCTGCTGACCAGAGTTTGAAATAGGTAACAACAATAGCTGCTGACCAGAGTTTGAAATAGGTAACAACAATAGCTGCTGACCAGAGTTTGAAATAGGTAACAACAATAGCTGCTGACCACAGTTTGAAATAGGTAACGACAATAGCTGCTGACCAGAGTTTGAAATAGGTAAAAACTATAGCTGCTGACCAGAGTTTGAAATAGGTAACAACTATAGCTGCTGACCAGAGTTTGAAATAGGTAACAACAATAGCTGCTTACCAGAGTTTGAAATAGGTAACAACAATAGCTGCTGACCAGAGTTTAAATAGGTAACAACTATAGCTGCTGACCAGAGTTTGAAATAGGTAACAGAAATAGCTGCTGACCAGAGTTTGGAATAGGTAACAACAATAACTGCTGACCAGAGTTTGAAATAGGTAACAACAATAGCTGCTGACCAGAGTTTGAAATAGGTAACAACAATAGCTGCTGACCAGAGTTTGAAATAGGTAACAACAATAGCTGCTGACCAGAGTTTGAAATAGGTAACAACAATAACTGCTGACCAGAGTTTGAAATAGGTAACAACAATAGCTGCTGATAAGAGTTTGAAATAGGTAACAACAATAGCTGCTGACCAGAGTTTGAAATAGGTAACAACAAAAGCTGCTGACCAGAGTTTGAAATAGGTAACAACAATAGCTGCTGACCAGAGTTTGAAATAGGTAACAACAATACCTGCTGACCAGAGTTTGAAATAGGTAACAACAAAACCTGCTGACCAGAGTTTGAAATAGGTAACAACAATAGCTGCTGACAAGAGTTTGAAATAGGTAACAACTATAGCTGCTGATAAGAGCGTGAAATAGGTAACAACAATAGCTGCTGACCAGAGTTTGAAATAGGTAACAACAATAGCTGCTGACCAGAGTTTGAAATAGGTAACAACAATAGCTGCTGACCAGAGTTTGAAATAAGTAACAACAATAGCTGCTGACCAGAGTTTGAAATAGGAAACAACTATAGCTGCTGACCAGAGTTTGAAATAGGTAACAACAATAGCTGCTGACAAGAGTTTGAAATAGGTAACAACAATAACTGCTGACCAGAGTTTGAAATAGGTAACAACAATAACTGCTGACCAGAGTTTGAAATATGTAACAACAACAGCTACTGACCCGAGTTTGAAATAGGTAACAACAATAGCTGCTGACTCGACTTTGAAATAGGTAACAACATTAGCTGCTGACCAGAGTTTGAAATAGGTAACAACAATAGCTGCTGACCAGAGTTTGAAATAGGTAACAACAATAACTGCTGACCAGAGTTAGAAAAAGGTAACAACAATACCTGCTGACAAGAGTTTGAAATAGGTAACAACTATAGCTGCTGATAAGAGCGTGAAATAGGTAACAACAATAGCTGCTGACCAGAGTTTGAAATAGGTAACAACAATAGCTGCTGACCAGAGTTTGAAATAGGTAACAACAATAGCTGCTGACCAGAGTTTGAAATAAGTAACAACAATTGCTGCTGACCAGAGTTTGAAATAGGAAACAACTATAGCTGCTGACCAGAGTTTGAAATAGGTAACAACAATAGCTGCTGACAAGAGTTTGAAATAGGTAACAACAATAACTGCTGACCAGAGTTTGAAATAGGTAACAACAATAACTGCTGACCAGAGTTTGAAATATGTAACAACAACAGCTACTGACCCGAGTTTGAAATAGGTAACAACAATAGCTGCTGACTCGAGTTTGAAATAGGTAACAACATTAGCTGCTGACCAGAGTTTGAAATAGGTAACAACAATAGCTGCTGACCAGAGTTTGAAATAGGTAACAACAATAACTGCTGACCAGAGTTAGAAAAAGGTAACAACAATAACTGCTGACCAGAGTTTGAAATAGGTAACAACAACAGCTGCTGACCCAAGTTTGAAATAGGTAACAACAATAGCTTCCGACCCAAGTTTGAAATAGGTAACAACAATAGCTTCCGACCCGAGTTTGAAATAGGTAACAACAATAGCTGCTGACCAGAGTTTGAAATAGGTAACAACAATATCTGCTGACCAGAGTTTGAAATAGGTAACAACAATAGCTGCTGACCAGAGTTTGAAAAAGGTAACAACAATAGCTGCTGACCAGAGTTTGAAATAGGAAACAGCTATAGCTGCTGACCAGAGTTTGAAATAGGTAACAACTATAGCTGCTGACCAGAGTTTGAAATAGGTAACAACAATAGCTGCTGACCAGAGTTTGAAATAGGTAACAACAATAGCTGCTGACCAGAATTTAAATAGGTAACAACTTTAGCTGCTGGCCAGAGTTTGAAATAGGTAACAGCAATAGCTGCTGACCAGAGTTTGAAATAGGTAACAACAATAACTGCTGACCAGAGTTTGAAATAGGTAACAACAATATCTGCTGACCAGAGTTTGAAATAGGTAACAACAATAACTGCTGACCAGAGTTTGAAATAGGTAACAACTATAGCTGCTGATAAGAGTTTGAAATAGGTAACAACAATAGCTGCTGACCAGAGTTTGAAATAGGTAACACCAATAGCTGCTGACCAGAGTTTGAAATAGGTAAAACCAATAGCTGCTGACCAGAGTTTGAAATAGGTAACAACAATAGCTGCCGACCCGAGTTTGAAATAGGTAACAACAATAGCTTCCGACCCGAGTTTGAAATAGGTAAAAACAATAGCTGCTGACCAGAGTTTGAAATAGGTAACAACAATAGCTGCTGACCAAAGTTTGAAATAGGTAACAACAATAGCTGCTGACCAGAGTTTGAAATAGGTAACAACAATAGCTGCTGACCAGAGTTTGAAATAGGTAACAACAATAGCTGCTGACCAAAGTTTGAAATAGGTAACGACAATAGCTGCTGACCAGAGTTTGAAATAGGTAACAACTATAGCTGCTGACCAGAGTTTGAAATAGGTAACAACAATAACTGCTGACCAGAGTTTGAAATAGGTAACAACAATAACTGCTGACCAGAGTTTGAAATAGGTAACAACAATAGCTGCTGATAAGAGTTTGAAATAGGTAACAACAATAGCTGCTGACCAGAGTTTGAAATAGGTAACAACAAAAGCTGCTGACCAGAGTTTGAAATAGGTAACAACAATACCTGCTGACCAGAGTTTGAAATAGGTAACAACAAAACCTGCTGACCAGAGTTTGAAATAGGTAACAACAATAGCTGCTGACAAGAGTTTGAAATAGGTAACAACTATAGCTACTGATAAGAGCGTGAAATAGGTAACAACAATAGCTGCTGACCAGAGTTTGAAATAGGTAACAACAATAGCTGCTGACCAGAGTTTGAAATAGGAAACAACAATAGCTGCTGACCAGAGTTTGAAATAGGTAACAACAATAGCTGCTGACCAGAGTATTGAAATAAGTAACAACAATAGCTGCTGACCAGAGTTTGAAATAGGAAACAACTATAGCTGCTGATCAGAGTTTGAAATAGGTAACAACAACAGCTGCTGACCCGAGTTTGAAATAGGTAACAACAATATCTGCTGACCAAAGTTTGAAATAGGTAACAACAATAACTGCTGCCCAGAGTTTGAAATAGGTAACAACTTTAGCTGCTGACCAGAGTTTGAAATAGGTAACAGCAATAGCTGCTGACCAGAGTTTGAAATAGGTAACAACAATAACTGCTGACCAGAGTTTGAAATAGGTAACAACAATAACTGCTGACCAGAGTTTGAAATAGGTAACAACAATAGCTGCTGATAAGAGTTTGAAATAGGTAACAACAATAGCTGCTGACCAGAGTTTGAAATAGGTAACAACAATAGCTGCTGACCAGAGTTTGAAATAGGTAACAGCAATAGCTACTGACCAGAGTTTGGAATAGGTAACAACAATAACTGCTGACCAGAGTTTGAAATAGGTAACAACAATAGCTGCTGACCAGAGTTTGAAATAGGTAACAACAATAGCTGCTGACCAGAGTTTGAAATAGGTAACAACAATAACTGCTGACCAGAGTTTGAAATAGGTAACAACTATAGCTGCTGACCAGAGTTTGAAATAGGTAACAATTATAGCTGCTGACCAGAGTTTGAAATAGGTAACAACAATAGCTGCTGACCAGAGTTTGAAATAGGTAACAACAATAACTGCTGACCAGAGTTTGAAATAGGTAACAACAATAGCTGCTGATAAGAGTTTGAAATAGGTAACAACAATAGCTGCTGACCAGAGTTTGAAATAGGTAACAACAAAAGCTGCTGACCAGAGTTTGAAATAGGTAACAACAATAGCTGCTGACCAGAGTTTGAAATAGGTAACAGCAATAGCTACTGACCAGAGTTTGGAATAGGTAACAACAATAACTGCTGACCAGAGTTTGAAATAGGTAACAACAATAGCTGCTGACCAGAGTTTGAAATAGGTAACAACAATAGCTGCTGACCAGAGTTTGAAATAGGTAACAACAATAACTGCTGACCAGAGTTTGAAATAGGTAACAACTATAGCTGCTGACCAGAGTTTGAAATAGGTAACAATTATAGCTGCTGATCAGAGTTTGAAATAGGTAACAACAATAGCTGCTGACCAGAGTTTGAAATAGGTAACAACAATAGCTGCTGACCAGAGTTTGAAATAGGTAACAGCTATAGCTGCTGACCAGAGTTTGAAATAGGTAACAACTATAGCTACTGATAAGAGCGTGAAATAGGTAACAACAATAGCTGCTGACCAGAGTTTGAAATAGGTAACAACAATAGCTGCTGACCAGAGTTTGAAATAGGAAACAACAATAGCTGCTGACCAGAGTTTGAAATAGGTAACAACAATAGCTGCTGACCAGAGTTTGAAATAAGTAACAACAATAGCTGCTGACCAGAGTTTGAAATAGGAAACAACTATAGCTGCTGATCAGAGTTTGAAATAGGTAACAACAACAGCTGCTGACCCGAGTTTGAAATAGGTAACAACAATATCTGCTGACCAAAGTTTGAAATAGGTAACAACAATAACTGCTGCCCAGAGTTTGAAATAGGTAACAACTTTAGCTGCTGACCAGAGTTTGAAATAGGTAACAGCAATAGCTGCTGACCAGAGTTTGAAATAGGTAACAACAATAACTGCTGACCAGAGTTTGAAATAGGTAACAACAATAACTGCTGACCAGAGTTTGAAATAGGTAACAACAATAGCTGCTGATAAGAGTTTGAAATAGGTAACAACAATAGCTGCTGACCAGAGTTTGAAATAGGTAACAACAATAGCTGCTGACCAGAGTTTGAAATAGGTAACAGCAATAGCTACTGACCAGAGTTTGGAATAGGTAACAACAATAACTGCTGACCAGAGTTTGAAATAGGTAACAACAATAGCTGCTGACCAGAGTTTGAAATAGGTAACAACAATAGCTGCTGACCAGAGTTTGAAATAGGTAACAACAATAACTGCTGACCAGAGTTTGAAATAGGTAACAACTATAGCTGCTGACCAGAGTTTGAAATAGGTAACAATTATAGCTGCTGACCAGAGTTTGAAATAGGTAACAACAATAGCTGCTGACCAGAGTTTGAAATAGGTAACAACAATAACTGCTGACCAGAGTTTGAAATAGGTAACAACAATAGCTGCTGATAAGAGTTTGAAATAGGTAACAACAATAGCTGCTGACCAGAGTTTGAAATAGGTAACAACAAAAGCTGCTGACCAGAGTTTGAAATAGGTAACAACAATAGCTGCTGACCAGAGTTTGAAATAGGTAACAGCAATAGCTACTGACCAGAGTTTGGAATAGGTAACAACAATAACTGCTGACCAGAGTTTGAAATATGTAACAACAATAGCTGCTGACCAGAGTTTGAAATAGGTAACAACAATAGCTGCTGACCAGAGTTTGAAATAGGTAAAAACAATAACTGCTGACCAGAGTTTGAAATAGGTAACAACTATAGCTGCTGACCAGAGTTTGAAATAGGTAACAATTATAGCTGCTGACCAGAGTTTGAAATAGGTAACAACAATAGCTGCTGACCAGAGTTTGAAATAGGTAACAACAATAGCTGCTGACCAGAGTTTGAAATAGGTAACAGCTATAGCTGCTGACCAGAGTTTGAAATAGGTAACAACTATAGCTGCTGACCAGAGTTTGAAATAGGTAACAACAATAGCTGCTGACCAGAGTTTGAAATAGGTAACAACAATAGCTGCTGACCAGAGTTTGAAATAGGTAACAGCAATAGCTACTGACCAGAGTTTGGAATAGGTAACAACAATAACTGCTGACCAGAGTTTGAAATAGGTAACAACAATAGCTGCTGACCAGAGTTTGAAATAGGTAACAACAATAGCTGCTGACCAGAGTTTGAAATAGGTAACAACAATAACTGCTGACCAGAGTTTGAAATAGGTAACAACTATAGCTGCTGACCAGAGTTTGAAATAGGTAACAATTATAGCTGCTGACCAGAGTTTGAAATAGGTAACAACAATAGCTGCTGACCAGAGTTTGAAATAGGTAACAACAATAGCTGCTGACCAGAGTTTGAAATAGGTAACAGCTATAGCTGCTGACCAGAATTTGAAATAGGTAACAACTATAGCTGCTGACCAGAGTTTGAAATAGGTAACAACAATAGCTGCTGACCAGAGTTTGAAATAGGTAACAACAATAGCTGCTGACCAGAGTTTAAATAGGTAACAACTTTAGCTGCTGACCAGAGTTTGAAATAGGTAACAGCAATAGCTGCTGACCAGAGTTTGAAATAGGTAACAACAATAACTGCTGACCAGAGTTTGAAATAGGTAACAACAACAGCTGCTGACCCGAGTTTGAAATAGGTAACAACAATATCTGCTGACCAGAGTTTGAAATAGGTAACAACAATAACTGCTGCCCAGAGTTTGAAATAGGTAACAACTATAGCTGCTGATAAGAGTTTGAAATAGGTAACAACAATAGCTGCTGACCAGAGTTTGAAATAGGTAACACCAATAGCTGCTGACCAGAGTTTGAAATAGGTAAAACCAATAGCTGCTGACCAGAGTTTGAAATAGGTAACAACAATAGCTGCCGACCCGAGTTTGAAATAGGTAACAACAATAGCTTCCGACCCGAGTTTGAAATAGGTAACAACAATAGCTGCTGACCAGAGTTTGAAATAGGTAACAACAATAGCTGCTGACCAGAGTTTGAAATAGGTAACAACAATAGCTGCTGACCAGAGTTTGAAATAGGTAACAACAATAGCTGCTGACCAGAGTTTGAAATAGGTAACAGCTATAGCTGCTGACCAGAGTTTGAAATAGGTAACAACTATAGCTGCTGACAAGAGTTTGAAATAGGTAACAACAATAGCTGCTGACCAGAGTTTGAAATAGGTAACAACAATAGCTGCTGACCAGAGTTTGAAATAGGTAACAACAATAGCTGCTGACCAGAGTTTGAAATAGGTAACGACAATAGCTGCTGACCAGAGTTTGAAATAGGTAACAACTATAGCTGCTGACCAGAGTTTGAAATAGGTAACAACTTTAGCTGCTGACCAGAGTTTGAAATAGGTAACAACAATAGCTGCTTACCAGAGTTTGAAATAGGTAACAACAATAGCTGCTGACCAGAGTTTAAATAGGTAACAACTATAGCTGCTGACCAGAGTTTGAAATAGGTAACAGCAATAGCTACTGACCAGAGTTTGGAATAGGTAACAACAATAACTGCTGACCAGAGTTTGAAATAGGTAACAACAATAGCTGCTGACCAGAGTTTGAAATAGGTAACAACAATAGCTGCTGACCAGAGTTTGAAATAGGTAACAACAATAACTGCTGACCAGAGTTTGAAATAGGTAACAACTATAGCTGCTGACCAGAGTTTGAAATAGGTAACAATTATAGCTGCTGACCAGAGTTTGAAATAGGTAACAACTATAGCTGCTGACCAGAGTTTGAAATAGGTAACAACAATAGCTGCTGACCCGAGTTTGAAATAGGTAACAACTATAGCTGCTGACCAGAGTTTGAAATAGGTAACAACTATAGCTGCTGACCAGAGTTTGAAATAGGTAACAACAATAGCTGCTGACCAGAGTTTGAAATAGGTAACAACAATAGCTGCTGACCAGAGTTTGAAATAGGTAACAACTATAGCTGCTGACCAGAGTTTGAAATAGGTAACAACAATAGCTGCTGACCAGAGTTTGAAGTAGGTAACAACAATAGCTGCTGACCAGAGTTAAAAAAAAGGTAACATCAATAGCTGCTGACCAGAGTTTGAAATAGGTAACAACAATAGCTGCTGACCAGAGTTTGAAATAGGTAACAACAACAGCTGCTGACCAGAGTTTGAAATAGGTAACAACAATAGCTGCTGACCAGAGTTTGAAATAGGTAACAACTATAGCTGCTGACCAGAGTTTGAAATAGGTAACAGCAATAGCTGCTGACCAGAGTTTGAAATATATTTTAATTGACTACAGGAGAAAACTCAACGCTACTAAATGCTAGACGTGTTTATATATTTACCAATCTTTTAATCAGTTCCGATTAAAATTGACGTTTCAGTTTTAAACCAATTTAACAAGGTGCACATTGTTTTGCCATATACTAGTATTAGTTTTATACTTGTTTGTCATGGTTGTATACAACATTCCGTAAAACAAAATTTATAAGGAACCATGAACAAACATATAAATAGGTTCAAGTAAGAAAACTAAACATACATGATATCCTTCATAGTTCCCTCAAATATGGAACACCAAGATGTAAGTCTTTAAAATTGAATAGAACCGATCATTGTGCATAAATGTTTCAAAAATGAAGTAGATATTTCAATAGACATTGATCCAATTTGCAAATGCTTAAGGATAAATTCCTGAAAACTTAAGAATTACATATCCAAAAATGTTACACTAAGACAACTAAAAAAGGTTTTATAACGATTGAGAATGGGATATAATCAGATTATTACATGGAATTTTTCATATCGCATGTATTATCAGCCTTAGGTTCAATATTAGCCGCATGGCTTGAGGGCTGATATTGACCGAGGGTTGATAATACATGCGATATGAACAATGACATGTTATGATCTTTTTATTATATGCTTAAACAATGGAGAAAAATAACAGATTCATATATTGATCCGTTTATGAGGTTCCAAAATAGAAGTTCATAGATGTAAAAGTCGTAAAAAAGAGAAAGAAAAACATATTGATAAAAGAAGAAAGAGAACGAGAGAGAGATAGATAAAGAAACGGACGTCGTACCCCAAATTTAGTACATTCGATATGAAATATTTCTATCATCTACCTCAACTGAGAAGGATAACATTTTATTATAGATGAATCGATAACAATTTATTTATTCCTACAATATACATAATGAACACTGTCTAGAAAAGTCATTTTTTTACTGATTTACTTTTTTAAACTTAAAAAAATGCATTTATTTAATAAATTGTTTAGGTTTTTTTTGTGTTTTTTTTTTAAATTATTTTACAAAATATACTTTCCAGTATCCAAATTGTTTTGTACACTTTTTTGTAATGTTTGCCACTGAAAACGTAGCATTGATGTGTATTTTCCGGAATTTGCCGAGTCTCACCGGAAGGCCATGCGCTAACGTTACGGAAAGGCATGTCATAACAGTCGAAGCATGTGATAAACTTTTCATATCAGCCCGCTAAGCACCAATTAGAAAAAAATATGGAATTTACGTTAATTTAATGATATTATCATACAGTAACAATATTATGTTATTTAGTCTAAGTATATGATAACGGTTTATATCAACTCGAGTTATTTAATTTCAGTTTAATAATTAACGAGTCTTCATCGAGTAAATTCCGCGAAATATTGACCCAGTCTTTTGCACATTCCAGTATGACATCATATGTCCTTTTTTATTGTCAAACTGTAACATCAGACATTAAATATGACAAAATAAAGATTGTCAGGTGAAATGTGCGAGTATTCAGTATATTATGGAAGAAAGCACATAGATGTATGTTGTCATGGACGAAATGTGTTCTTCTTAATCTTTCAAATTCATCCATGACCTAACAAATAGCCAATGAAAATGCCGTTGTATCACTTATGACAGTTTATAAGCCAATCAAATTAAAACAGATTTTCGTATCGATTTTTCGTGTCACGCTCCGTAAAAGCGTTGAACATCGTGTGCTCGGATTAACATTCTGATTCCCACAATCTTAATGATAACGACATGGCACAGGGAAATATACTTTAAATCGCTTCTATTATGGTTAGGATTTTGTCGCCAAAATAACTCTTAGCCAAAGATCATAAGGTAAAGTTAACGTTCATGTATAAATTTAAACAAACGAAGGCATCATGTATTACAAATGCGAAAAGATAACCCCAGTTAGAACGGGTAAAATAAGGAACTTAAAAATAGTATTTATCAGTCGTATGTGTATTTGCTCAATCTAAGTCAAGAACATCGTTTGACAAATAGGGGGAGGGTATAATAATATATTGCATGGCATTATTCTTACATATCTTTATTCTTACATATCTGTGACTATTTAGACAACAGTAAAAAAAAATCACACGAACTGACAGTTTGACTGCTCAAATAAAAACCATCAGAACTGACATTTTGACTGCTCAATAATTTTCAAATACTCACGTTCCGTTGACGAAAGAAACATAGTTATTATGTCCAAGATCCTTGTCCCTAGAATCTTCTAATGGAACCCATTTTACACATGTCAAAGTACGAAATTCAACGACTGCATCTATGATTTTGGCTTTCTCCTCTGCATCTAGAAAAAGGTTTATAAAAAAGTCTTGACTTTCAAAACAGCAGATTTAAAATCCATATTTTTGTTTGTTAAAACTGCTATTAAATGAGAAGGAAAATCTACATGACGTCTCTTACCGCAAGAACACCGCAAAAATAAACAATGAAAAATAGGATATTGGATAAGAAAGATTTTTAATGCATGAAAATGGATTTGTTAGTGCGTCTAACTTCTTTCTTATTTCTAGAAAACTTGTTTCACATGGATAGTGATCGGCATAAAAATGGATGAACAAAGTTTTGTAAAATGCTAATAAATAAACAAAACATCTGCGATTGCACGACAAAACGCAAATACATTTGTGCTTAATTAACAATTTTAAAAGTTTTTCAGTTACAAAATTAAAATTAAAAAAAAAATAAACAGAAAGGAATATGAATTGTTTTGTCAGTCATCATCTGCATTCATCCATTAACACATAGTTTTTCTATATACCATCTGAAATTATAGATAAGGTTGACCATCTCTAGATCTGAAACAATTAAATGGAAACAGTCCTTGATATTCTATAGATTTACTTTCCGACTTAAATGTAGAGTTAGTTGAAAAGGGGAGAGATTCCTTGGAGATACACTATCACTGCCTATTAAAAGAATGCGAGGAAAGAACAACCATGACATATCTTACTAGACAGGCATTGTTTAAAAAAATGAACAACATTTTAGCTTAGCTGACAGGAACGACGATAGGTAAATTGACAGAGGGAAGTTGTACCACAGGATTTGTAATCTTTTCAAAATTTATGGAATGAAAAACTCAGACGAAAGCTGCAACAAATTTGAACTGAGTGTCCCAACCGTGACATATCAACAATAGGCGATGCTTGTAATAGCAAATATAACACACGGATTGATTCAACTCATCCTATATTTACAACTTCAAGGATCATGCGATTATTTTAGAGGAATACGAACATCAAATAGGTGGTAGCATTACCCAAGAAACAGACAAATAATGACTAAGATATTATTTCTGTCGACCGTTTCTTGTGAGTTGAGTGGTTTAATATTACAAAATACTAATGACGTTCAAAACCTTCAAAAGGGTTAAATAGTGTTAACCTCTCAAACAATGACACTTGTTGCAATGAATTTAAAGTCCATGCACAGGGAGTCAAACTTTACGTTTTACCAAGTATGTACTTCTTTGTCAGAATGTAGTGGGAATTCTAAACGTTCGGAATTATTCTCAAAAATAAATTCATTTTCATTAAAACAAATGTTTGCTCCGAAATGCAACAGACATATGTTATATTGGATTGTACTTACTAAATGCAGAATCGATGACATACGGAACTATACCCTCTGGCCACAGATAATTATCGCCTATGAGGTAGTTTCTCTTTCTCGAGTCCTAGAAAAATTAGTATGTTATATTTATTTGTAAGGTAGATTTGGTATAGTTAACAATGCTATCCAAAAACTATTCAAAAGTTAAATAACAAAAATACTGAACTCCAAGGAAAATTTAAAAAAGAAAGTCCATAATCACATGGCAAAAATACAAAGCTGAAACACATCAAACGAATGGACAATACCATATTGCAAATGAATATCAAATTAAATGTTTATATAGTGTTAAAATGTTAACATATTTAAAATAAATCAGGGAAAACATTTTTAAAATGATTATAAAAAAGTATATGTCACTGAGATTGTTTTACTACTATAGGTCGTGCAAAATTACAAAATGCTGTTACAATCGATACACGGTAATAGTACAATCAAATTTGTAAAAAAATAAAATATTCTAGAATATTGAAATGAAATACATGTATGAGAAGAAATCGTTCCTTAAATACTCCCCCCCCCAAAAAAAAAATAAAAAAAAATAAAAAAATAAATAAATGAGATCGCTGTCTCTTATCCTACTACATAACAAAATTAATTAAAGAGTTAAATAGACTGACTCAGAGCGCATTTAAAAGTTTAAACACAGATACAACTTAGAAAACACTTAAAGTTTAATATCTTAGATGTGACCATGACCTCTGACCTATGACTTTCACCAAGATAATAATTGGTCCCCGATATCATTTAAAATACCCCATGAGTTTGGACTTCGGTTAATTTAAGAAATAATTGATGCAAGCTATACTTTATTGTAGTTTAAACATGGATAGGCAATATATCCGTATTATTTTAGCCCTCACTGTCAATTGTTTCGATTCTAATTAGGACAATTAAGATAATTTCTATGTTGGATGTGTATAAGTGTAGAGCGTTTGTGTATGCTCTTCTGTGAATCTTCTTTTTTTTTGTTTGAAAACAGGCCAACGACTGGCAATGGGTCTTTTCAGAGGGAGGAGTTTTGAACAGTCAGAGTGAACAGTTGTCAAACATGTCAATTTCGAATTGCAACACATTACAGTTATAATAAATGAATTAGTAATAACGTGTGCATCATTTGAGAGTTTGGAAAGGTTTTAATTTAATGAAATATATTTAATGCATGCCAACTGAATAAAATTCATAGTCAATATTCACATGTGCAAACAACTTTTATTGGATTTATAGCATGGATTTATTCACAAAGCGTAATAAGCACGTTATATTAGAATTAATAATATAAATCAAAAGTCTCATCACAAAAAAAAACCAATGCTACTACATGAAAGTCCAAATCTCTTTGGTAAGAATGTAAAAAATTGATCGTTTCATGATCCAAACTTTTTTTTACATTATTACCGAACTAGGAAAAGATCAAAAAACAAGATCATCCGTTTTTTAGCCTTGGGTTGTTTCCAAGGTCAACATGAATTAAAGATCATTTGTAAGGATCACGATTGACTACAACTTACGGTTTCTGGGTTTCAATGGCCAGCAGATATTATAGTTCATTTTTAAAGGGGCATTACCTCACAAAGTTTTTGAATCTTTTCGGTTCAAATGTAACCAAGAACAAGGGAAAGGCCCATAACACATTCTACTCTACAGTTTTGTGTACCTATAACAGTTTATCTAATAACAAGTTTTTTATGTGTTGGACAGATTACTCTATATGGACTTTTCGAAATAAAGGGTTAGTTCTGAATAGGTATTGTTGACATGTATACAAAATATGAATTTCATTGTGACATGTTATACGGCTCTTGCGAGGAATTATTTTCAAAGTTTACCGAACAAAAAGACTAATCATAATAATTAGAAGCAATACAGAAATGCTTTCAAAAGTAAATAATCTGCATTTCTTCATCTTCCCTCGTTTTTCGAAAAAATCATATCAACCTTTTAAAAAAAATATTTTAAAAACACAGTTATTGTCACACAGTAAAGGATCTAAATATTAAAATCTAAAACAATTTTCATTTCTTTATTAAACATTTAAATAATGCGTCTAGAAGAATCTAAAAAAACACGAGTTTATATCACAACAGAGTTAGATACATTATATCAATTAATGATAATTTTCCTTTCTTGATATTTTACATTAATCTTTGTTGGTAGTTTGTTATTAAAATAACATTAGATAGCAATCATAGCTTTTTAACTTGGCTTGGCTGGTTGTTTAATTGGCCTTAAATTTGTTCGCTGCATGTTTTAACGTTCTGTACTCGACATGCAGCACACGTAATACGCATCAAATGTGTGTTGGTATTATGATGCAATTTGAAATCTGATATATGAATTTTTTTAATGAATCTAATTATCCGGTGTCAGTATCATAATTTTTATATAAAAGATTAACAATGATAAGGATTTTTTTCTTCTACCTTTTTCATATTCATATATTTATTACAGAACATGCCAGTATTTATATTAATGTATAATTGTTCAATAAGTGTATTGTTTTTGTAAAAGGAGACAGATTTGTAAAAGCAAATTGCATGTTGCTGAATCCTTAATACTATTTTATTTGTATAATATTGTTTAATGTTAATTTATCTGAATAAATATTTTTTAAACTGGTGATAAGGATTTTCACCTTTTTTATTCAGGTATTACATTAATTTCTACTTACCTTACTATACAGATGTCTATCGTTCTGTTCAATTTTAGCCTTTTTCTTTCCTAAATTCTTTCCAGTGGCCTATTCAACAGGAAATAAAGAAAAAGAAGAATGCCATTAATTTCTCATTATATACAAAGTAAATGACAAAAGGATAGCACAAGCCAAGGAAATACTGATATAATTCCATATTGATAAAACGAGTCCAAAAACCATTAGAGTGCATTTGTTCTTTAATCTATCTATTTATTATAGTTTTCAAGAAGATCAGCTTAACGCAACAACAAAAAAACGACAATAAAGATATAAAACTAAAGGCAATGACTTACATAAGATATTGACTAACAATTTCGATTATTTGATTTACTTGTACATCTTGTCTTGCTGATGTTGTTTTATAATTTAAAGTTTCTTTCTATCTATAATAATATTTGAGATGGTGGACAAATATTCGTTTATTGCAATAACTTAAGAAGGCATTTTTGATGTCAATAGACATTAAATATATCACATCATTCTGCACATTGTATCCTGTTAAGTTTTGAAAGGTTTCCAAGATAATAGCTAAACTTAAATGTTGTCACTATGGTCTATTTTAATCTAATAAAGTATATCGGCCATGTTGGGTGATATTCGGGGTCATCGGACATATTTTTAATTAAGATGACCTAATAATGAGTGTGGCATAGTTTGGTTCCCATTGACCTATTACATTTATGGGGGTTGGTTTTAAAGTTCACGCACGCCGACGGACGCCTAGTGATGAGAAAAGTTACTTGGCCCTTTGGTTTCGGTGAGCTAAAAAGATAAAGTTTCGATTTTTCGGAATTATAGATTTGTATTATCTTATTTGTCTCACATTTGTTAATCGAAAAAGTTCCGGAAGATGGTGTCATAAATGTGGTCTCAGCTTGAATAAATGTCATATATCAGAATGTAATAATTGTTCATTTGAATAGCTAAAAAAAGATATTTGTTGACAGTTGCAATGTGAAAGGTATAATTTTGCCAATATTTGCTAGAATTATGATGAAAAATAAATTAATCAATTACCTCGTGGACTTTGCCACCTTTCTCAATGTACATTGCCTCATGATAAACTTCAAGATCTTCAGGAATTTCCTGGAATAAAAAATAGTTACAGTTTATTACATTTACGTCCATTACATACATTTTTTGTTGAATAGGAGAACTTATCTTCTATAATAGTCGGTCTTACGAGTCTTCAATATGAAAATTAGAAGGTGTGATATTATTGCCAATTAGACTACAAATGTGTACTGGCTTATAGTATTCGGTGTAGCATGATTTATTTAGAAGTTTTTTAGAAGTTGTTATTTGCATTTGACTTGGTTTTTGTTACTGCAAGTACGACTAGATCTGTGCTCCGTGTTGTTTTGCGTTTGCAGTTTGACGTTCGTCTTTTGTCTCATTTGGTTTACAGTTTTGTGTGTTTTTTAAGAGTTAAAACTTTTCAAACTGATTTTTACAGTGAACTTTGTCTGCGATTTTTTAGCTTACTATACAGTATTGGTCTTGCTCATATCTATATGCTGTATGGTGACGTTCATTTTCCAAATGTTTTTTTTGTTTTGTTCTTTTTTTGTTTAGTTTATCTTTTTCCCTCATTAGCTTGTGACTGATGCCATTTTATTTAGCAAGACTAAGCTGGTATTTGGCTGACTACTACGCATTGTTCATAGCGTAACACAAACGGATTTCCATTTATTGAAAGACTTGACCCAAACAGTACTAAAGCAAACATGTGGCTTCAATTATTTGCAGACCATACAATTTGTTTCTACTAAAATTATTATGATGAAATATTATCAAAAATATGTTTCATATTACATAATTAATGTTAAAGATTACCTCCTGTTTATCAAAAAAATGTCCCTTTCCAAGACCTTTTTTCTTTCCTTTTCCCTTTCCTTTTCCTTTGCCTTTTCCTTTTCCTTTTCCCTTCCCTTTTCCTTTTCCATGCCCCCCATGTCTTTCAACGATCCCAAGCTTTTTATTGTCTGTTTGCGTGCCTTCATGAAGGTTTTTTTGTATGTCATTTATCTCGTTGAGGCCATGCATGTTTAATTTTCGTCGCACACCATAGCTTGATAGTCGATCTTGTGCGTTGTTTAGAAGTATGTCATTGTTCTCCTCATTCTGTTAAATAAGCATAGAAATTACATAAAACTTAGAAGATGACTGTTACTGACACTAAACTCGTATTACAGAGGAGATACATACTAATAATATTGTCATGTGTATTTCAAATACATGGGGTTAAAGTGATTAGAACAAGCATCATGTTGGTCTCTTGTGGAGAGTTGTCTCACTGGCAATCATACCACACCTTTTTTATATATAATAACAGTTCAGTTTTAATGAGCCTTTTATTTTTTTTTCCATCATTCTGCCCCGTGCTTCAGTTGTTATTACGTAATTCCCGTGTCACGGCTATAAGAAGAAAAAAATGGAGAAAAATAATCAGCGAAGTCACGATGTTTGATGAGGAGTTTTCAGCTAAACTTGTTCCAGTAATACGGCAGATTTCTTCTTCTATTTTGTATTGCTCTATGCATATCATCTGAACATACGTCGGGTTGGTTGAGAAAATAAAGGAAAGCGTATACTCCATGAAGGTGTTAAAAAAAGCAATCGGAGGGAACGGAAACCTGAATAGGACTACTGCCTATATCCGAAAGTAACGACTGAAAGCAAAAGTTATTTTTTATTAAAGTTTTGTTTTCTGAATAATCTCATATAATAATCATTTTCAAACTT
This sequence comes from Mytilus trossulus, assembly GCF_036588685.1. NCBI lineage: Eukaryota > Metazoa > Mollusca > Bivalvia > Mytilida > Mytilidae > Mytilus > Mytilus trossulus. Next base: position 40,106,767 of record NC_086374.1, on the reverse strand, counting down.
AATAAAACTTTGGGTAAGAAAAGGAACTATCAATGTTTAAGAATCATCAAAGTATTTCATGATTCATTAACTTATTGTTAACACTATTTAACTATTTTACTTCATTAGCTTCTTAAGTATTTTTGTTTTGAAACTTTTTGTAATTATATTTTTAATTGATGACATAACTGACATATTTCGATTTTAAAATGAAAACTAGAAATTCCAATAATTGAGAGGAAAAAATTACGCTTGCTAAAAACAATCCACTCACAGTTCTTATCTGTCTCCCATGTAAATTGTCAAGCTTTTGGAGTTCGTCCTCAATCAATTCTGTTGCTAAAAAAGAAATGTTTACTTGTTTACTTACCGTAGTTGTTATTTCTATAAAGTGTTTTTCTAATTAGATATTAAGCGCAAATATTTGGTTATATATTTTTTTATTATTTCTTCCTGTAATACATGAACATTTAATGAATAATTTTTAAAATAAAACAATAAAAAAGCCTCGGACAAAAGTGCATAAAAAAAGAATAATCAACGTTTATAATTATTTTTAACTTACATTTGTGACGGTATGGTGTCGACAATACCGCAGTCAGCATATGCAATACACATGCAACATAGATTATCAACATTTTTTTCAATTCTTAGTAGAGACTGCAAGATATAAAATTTGTCGCACAGTAGCCCTTTTATATGATTTCTTTAATTAAATTATACCGTCTTATTTATGATTGGCCATCGTTTTACAAAACAAAGTATACTAATAATCAAAGTTTACCCACCTATACGTTTGTATTTTCTTTGATCAATCGAATGATACTTTGATCCTGGTGAAGAATATTGTGGTCGATTAGTTTTTGAGATGTTGATTAAGATAATGTGTATAAGTGTCCCTATCCTCTAACTCATTATTTTTAGTAATTTTTGCAAATCAAACTTTCAGCTAATCTGCATGTGTAAACAGTTTAATATCTAGGCGGGCAGCGAACGTTCGTCATGAATGAAACAAACTACGTACTAGGAAAAAAATATGTTATTGAAACACTATGGATGATGCATTATAAAAAGCAACTTTTTGTTATGTAAAACATAGTTTTGCCAATTCAGAGATCAACCTAATAAACATAATCCCTTAATATGTGTTTTTGTCGTAAGACAATCACTCTGTGAAGTGATACTAATTTACAACAACAGCTAGTGTTAAACCAACATTCAGCACAAATGTCATAAAAATACAATTTAAAAACAAATGAGAAGATATCGACGTCTATGATAAAGTTGAATGGTAATGGCATTATTTACATGTACTGAGTTTTCAAAACTAACTTTTTTCTTTATTCATTTGCTCGCGTCAATCAGTGAATATTTCAATATTTCCGTAGACAAAGATGAAGAAATTTATTCTTCCCTATTTTAAATTCTAAATAATTATGCTTTTTTGCTTATATTCACCTATACTTGCTGTTACCAATTTACCTAAAATGTTTGCATTTCATTGTAATTGATTTCATGCTGTCTTATTTAGGCAATCTTAATATTATAATATATCATAAATTGAGGTATTTTCTTTAAACAAAAACAACGAATTAATACTCAATGGAAGCACGTTAGACATTGCTACTACCACAAAAAAAAAGCGCTAGGTAAATATGTGATAAGGAAATTTTATTTTATTGATCGACTGTTGGTTAAATAATTAGTTTCAAATATATATTACAGATTCGGGACTTGTCATCATTTTAAAGGTACAACATAAGTTTATTCGACCGCTGTATTGCAAATAGGTTAGGAAATAGAAAATTGGAATATGTCAAATAGATAACATGACTGTAAGAGAATACAGCTCACAAGGCCACCAATGTGTCTTCAACGCACGGAGACAATGCCACACGCGCAGGCGGGTTTATTTATATAGGACTAAATATACGTATAACAATAGGTCAGCATTTGGTGAATCGAGATAACTATTTAACTTTTTCTATATCAATAAGAAACGTTTCACATGTTATGTTAAGATTGAATAATTATAACAAAGACAGATGCACATTCAGTTGTGAAATTCACCCGCGATGAAACATCGTGAGAAAAACGCATATCTGATACAGATTAGTTTTCCTTAATTTTCGTTGCTACTATAAGAAACTGTTAAACCGCAATCTTTAATAAAGACCTTGGATCGATTTAGACAGTTTGATAAAGTTAAATTAGTTTGCTTTTAATCTTAACATCTTTAATCTGTAATATCTAATGCTCGTCAATTAAATGAATGACAGTTCAATCACATTTTTATTTGAGGGTGATATTTCACGATTTGAAAATGATAATATTTAATGATGAAAAATGAAATTTAATCTAATATTTATCATTCAGATTCACAGAACCGAGAAAATTAAAAACATGTTTATCAAGACAAACTATATCATCAGTATATTGAACCTTTTCTAAATTCTTTGATTTGTTGTAAAGTTTTATCAAGGACAAACATGAAAAAAGAACACTGGTCAATTTTTTCTAAAGCTTTGAAAGATCCTTTTTGGTGCAAAAACATACTATCGAAATAACGTCTGTGTTCTCTTACATTTACGTTCTGATAAAATTCATACGTTCATCAAATGTATGAATTGTACTGTTGGTACACTATTTCCCGCATGGCAAATTTAATTCATTTCTTGTGTGTTGCCCTATTTATAATTATTATTTGTGATCTCGGGTTCGCCAAAAGTTCTTGCTAAACTAGTCGCAGCAGTCATTCTACAAATGAAAATAAAAGTAAAATCACAAAAATACTGAAGTCCGAGGAAAATTCAAAAAGGAAAGTTCATAATCAATGGACAAAAATCAAGAGCTAAAACACATCAAACGAATGGATAACAACTGTCATATTTTCAACTTGGTTTAGGCATTTACTTATGTAGAAAATGGTGGATTAAATCTGGTTTTAAAGCTAGCTCAACCTCTCACTTGTATGACAGTCGCATCAAATTTCATTTAATTGATAACGATATGTGAACAAAACAAGTAAATTTCAGTATTATCTGTAGTCAGTGATGTCACGATAAAAACAAACAAAAACACCACCCAGCATTGTGGCAACGACAACTGAAATATTCCTCGAGTCATTTGTATCACCAATATTATGGTCAATCACATATTCTTTTTCTGAATTCGTACTTTCATACACTTCACTCCAGTACAGTCTGGTATTATATTTTATATCTAACTGTATTTTTTTTCATCTGTTTATATAGAATTAAAAAAAATAAGGATGTATGATATGACTGCCCATGAGACAACAATCAAACATTATTCAAATGAAACGGATGTAAGCAGTTATAGGCAATAATACGGACTTCAAATAGGAGAAAAACTCAAACCCTATAGTTGGATAATTTATAACAAAACAATATACGAAAAACAAATATGACAAATATGAACCAACGGCAACCACTGACCAACTGGCTCTTGACTTGGAATAGGCACATAAAGAATGTATTAAATATGTTTGAAAGCACCACATTCTCCCTTAACATGGGACGAAGGGTTTAATATTTCAGTATAAGAACAAACTATAAAAAGCAGTTTAAAGGGCGTAACCTGTGATATTCATACAAAGCAGACAACAATACATAGTAACAAAAACACAGACCGGATGTTGCAGGGTATTTATACATTTACTACTACACAAAAGACACATAGCACAGATCTGAGAGTACTCAGAGTACAGATGGATACAAATAGAAATACATCTAACAAAAACACAGAGTGGACGTGGCCGTGTACTTGTATATCCCAACAGCAAAAAAGACCATTAGTACAGATCTGAGAGTACTCGCAGTTACTGACAGCTAGTTCAAATACACTAACAACTAATAAAAAATAGCATGAAACTGAAACTAAATTATCAATAAGTACATATCCAACATCAAATGGATTTGTTGTACAGAAAAGACGTCCTATACAGTGAGAGAAAAATATGACCTTGTACAATGCCAAGATACATGTATCAACATATTGTAGATCAATGAATCTGTATCCTAGTATGTATAAAAAAAATAATATTAAGTTTGCTTTTAATTTACAAAACCAATATTAAAACCCATAAAAACAATATTCAATAAACTAATTTCAGTGTTAAATTGGTAACCGTTTAGAATAGGTTTATCTAAAGGATCGATAAGTATATAAGGATCGTTTTCTTTTCTATTAAAATGAGGATGTTCTATCCCGTTTGAAACAAGTCTTCTATAGGTACAATCAAACTTCTAACATAAGCTTTATATCAATGGAAGAATATTCCAACTTTTATATAAATCAGGTAAGAAAAGTTAAAATTCATGTGGAAAACTGAGGAAAACTGGTGCAAACAAAGGATTATAAGTTGTATTAACGTTGTCTAAAATCATCAAAACAGTTATTGTTATCTACATGTGGGAATAGAAGTTATAGTGATGAATTTTAAAAAGTGGGAATAGGAGGAAGACACCGAAAGAATTTAGTAAAGGTTATCGCATTTGCCCGAGGCAGTTGGAATAGTATAGTTAAAGTAACGTTATTATTTTCATATAAACATCATGACAAAGCCTCATTTTTACGTTAGACTCGATGTATAATGAAAAAAAGACCCGAGACATTGAACGCGTGTGTAAAATGATTTTTTTTTTTTTATCAAAACGAGCTAAATCATTGATTTTCGAAAGTTTAATCAGAGTGTAAATCATGCATACACCAATGCATCGCACTTAAACAGTTATAATGTCTCCTTCCATATCTGCTACTTTAGCATCGGTTTCATATATATACCTCAACAGTTATGCTAATAGATGTCCCCGAAGTACACAGAAAGGGCTAAATAAAAAAGCACAAACAGTAGACAGATGCATCTAAGAACAACCTTGTAACAGAAGGTTAACCGTTAGTTTTCTTAATTTGAAATTTATCAAAATTGAAGCACATAAATCAACCAAGACAGTTAATAACCTTGAAAATTATCAAATAAATAAATGACAATATAATCATATCTTGTATTGCTAAAATAGACATCATGATTTAAATGATAACATTTTCAAATGAAATCAAATTTGATTTCAAATTAGCATTCGAAGTCACAGAACCAAGGAAATTAGAAACATGTTTATTTCGAAAAATAGTCTTATCAGAAAATGAACCCTTGAATCTATTATAACTTTGTTGTCCACGATTATTAAGGATATTAGAACAAATATTCGAATGTTGATTTCTTACATAATCTATAATAAATTTATTGGTAAATATTTTGTTTTCTGTGTAATAGGACACATCAAAAATCACTAGTTTTGTTATGTGGTGGGAACGCAGTATAGTGATAGTTCTTAAAAAAATCCGTGCGATCGGCATGACAATAACAGTAAAAGTTATCAGAACTTCAGCGTTATAAGAGTAATAACTGTGTAAAGATATTAGTTAGATCGTCAGTTAAAATCATTAACTTTGTTGTTGGGTAAAAAAATCAAGAGGCATATTTGACTTCAGACTTACTCAAATCCAAAAACAATAAATTATGATATAATAATAAGGAGATGTGTCAGTGATAAAAATACATATCGAAGTCAAAAAGGCCATCGACAAATAAGCGAAGTCTAGGATGAATATCATCCGGAGCTATATGTAACGTTGATACACAAATTGAAATAAAAGTATTTGTCCTTGTAAATCATCTAGAATAAAATTGAGAATGGAAATGGGGAATGTGTCAAAGAGACAACTGTTACAACCCGACCAAATAAAAAAAACAACAGCAGAAGGTCACCAACAGGTCTTCAATTTAGCGAGAAATTCCCGCACCCGGAGGCGTCCTTCAACTGGCCCCTAAACAAATATATACTAGTTCAGTGATAATGAACGCCATACAAATTTCCAAATTGTACACAAGAAACTAAAACTAAAATAATACAAGACTAACAAAGGCCAGAGGCTTGGGACAGGCGCAAAAATGCGGCGGGGTTAAGCCTATAATATTATAATTGCTTGTATGTTCAGGTTTTTTTACGTTCATTTAAATTTTCAGGACCACCTTCGACAACATGTACGTGAATGTTATTTAAATTGTGATTGATAAATCATTTTAAATGATTTTTAACTATCCTTATTTTTTTCATATGAATCTTAACAGTATTTTTTTTATATAATTGTATGTAAAAAATATGAAGACATAAATCACTGTTGATTGCAAAGTAGTAAAAATCATCAGATTAACGATAATGATTTGTCAATTTTCACACAACTTAATTTAATAATACTTGTCATATGCATATATTCAAATATAAGAATATGTTAACAGTAAATATTCAATTTTTTAAGTAAAACATATGTATGGAAAAGAATATTCTGTAGATAATCCAAAAAGGTTCATCGAATAATGGACATATCTCTTGGATTAAAAACAATATTTTTTATCTGTCATCTTCTAGAGAAGAAAAAGTAAAATAACAGTTACTCCGAGGAAAATTTAAAATCTAAAGTCCCTAATAAAAAAGCAAAATCAAAAGCGCAAACATATTAAACGAATGGATATGACCTGTCTTGACTCTATATACTTTTTATTAGGCTTTTTTTTTTTATGAAGTACATTGCGTATTAAACCTGGTTTGATTGCCTAAGTCCTCACTTGTATGACAGTCGCATAAAATTCGACTATATTGAAAACGATGTGTAAAGAAAGCAAAAAGACGTATTAGGTAAACATTTTAAAAATAAAGGTACAGCAGTCAACATTGTGTTTTAACCTGAATCACTTTCAAACAAACAAAAATGTTAACCAAAAAAAAACAAAAACACACAGACAAAGTACATCAGCCCAAAGCAAGGCATGAATGCACAACTTTACCATACACAAGAGCATTATGACAGAATGTAAAAGTATCGAGCCACGTGAAATGGGTATTACCAAAAAAGACTGAAGAGTAAAAGTAATAACTTTAAAAGGCAAATAAAATAACACGTTATTAAGATTATAACCAACGTCATACTTATAATCTTAACTTCAAAACCATCTTGTATTATTTGTGAAGAAAACAGCTGATCCGTTAGATTTTTTTCCCCTTAAACGTAAGCAAGAAGTCTTGGAAGAAAACATTTAAGTTTAAAATGTGTGTTGTCCCATTTTTTATTGTTAGAAGCTAAATGCAAGTACAATAAGTTTTTGTTCTTTTTAGAAAATCACTACATAAACCTCAATATTGATCCGTGTCTTTTACATTTTTAAGTAATTAATTTTCGTTATGTATTTTTTAATTTGTTGTCGAGCTGAAAATGAGCATTTCATCCTTGTACAATTACATCCTGTGGCAAAATATCATTTTGGTAAAACAGGGATGGATTTAGGCGGGGGCGTGGCGGGCGTGCGCCCCCTAAAATTTGCAAAGTATGGGTTGTCGTCAACTTGTTTCAATATATATCAGACGAGACCATTCCTTCTTAACATTCGAAGTATATAAAACAAGTCAGTTTAACCAGGGACTTTCTATACTAAGTAACTTAGTAACAGAATCAACGTGTTTACTAATCAACTGACCTACGATTTATTCAAGTTCTATAAATATTATATACTTCAAAGGAAGGTGTCTGACTAAAAAAAATGTTTCAGCAGTTAAACTTCGTAAATGCATCTTATTCTGATTTTAGTGGTTTGTGGCGAACACAGTATATATAAAGTCTGGCACGACCTCCGAAAATCCAAAAAGTAAAAACAGATATTATGAAAGGACAATTGAAAATCACGGCGAAAAGTGGAAATTTTCGTTTGCAAAATAAAATTCTTGTATCTAGTACTGGTCATGTGAGCTGATGTGATCTGTCTTGTCTCACTTTGCTTACGTCGATCCGCCCGTCTATCTGCCAACTCTTCACATTCCCATCGTCCTAACCAAGTTTGTCGAGGATGGTGGTGTGGAGTGTTAAAGTAATTCTTATATCCGGTTTCATTTCACATAAGTGAAACCATGTACAAATGGCTAAGACACATTGACGATCTGCAAACAAGGGCTTCTTATTTTTGTGATGTTTCTGAATTTCTGTTTATCACAACTACCAGCACCAATGTCTTTCAAGGATTGGTTGACTGAGATATTTATTACCTGATATTGATACATAAAATCTTTTAGAAGTGCTGGTGTCTTGAATGTAGATTGGTTTGCATAGGAACACATAATCAGAATAAAATGTTCGCATGATCTTCATCAGGTTGAATTTAGGTGGTTTCTACTTGAAACTTAAATTGTTTGCTGTCTGTACCTCACAATGGTTCGAAATACCTACATTGCACCCCTTTAGAAGAATATTTAAAAAAAAAAATAACCTCAAAATTTTTTTCGCATCGCTCCGCTCGGCGAATATGAACATTGCGCCCCCTAATCGGAAATCCTGGATCCGCCCCTGTGGTAAAGTATTGGTGCATATTGCATAATCCATATCCAAATAATTAAAAAAGTAAAATCACAACAACGTATTTTTACTCAGTTTTTGGTATATTTGTTGAAATCTCTTTCTAAATTATTTATTTATTTATTCTATCAACAATCAAAATCGGGCTTCAGAGATATTGGTAACTCTGTCAACTCAAACGGCTAAAGGTATAGGGGGAGGTTAAGAGATCTCATAACACATGATTAATCCCGCCGCATTTTTGTGCCTGTCTCAAGTCAGGAGCCTCTGGCATTTGTTACTAGTAGTCTTGATATGATTTTTAATTTTAGTTTCTTTTATATATTTCGCAGTTAAGTATGATTTTCATTATCACTGAAGTGGTGCACATTTTTGTTTTAGTTGCTATCTGAAGCATGCCTCCGGGGTGAATTCTTCGCTGTTTCTTCGCTGTTTTGTATTTCATTGGTTGCCTCTGTTTTTCCGCTTTTTAGACGGGTTGTTGTGTCTTTGACACATTCCCCACTTCAATTTTATTTGTGAACAAATCCTCGGAATCCAATCGCAAACACTCAATTTCTAAGTAGCAATTTCCCAGTATCACATGCATATTTCTCACATGCGATATGATGTCAAAAGGCTTCAGTTAATCTTGATACAGGGTTGATACAAAGTTATTGAACCAATGGTAAAATTGAAGTCTTTTATACGAAAGTTTACTGATATTGTTTTGGTTATATCTTTGTCGATTTTTTAACTTGTCACATAAGCATACCATTGCACCTCATGAATAGAATTACTTAGTTGTATTTGGCAAAACTTTAAGGAATTTTTGGTCCTCAATGCTCTTCAACTTCTTGGTCTTTTAAACATCTTTTGATTCGAGCGTCACTGATGAGGCTTTTGTAGACGAAACGCGTGTCTGGCGTAAGTGTAAAATTTTGGTCCTAGTATCTATGATGAGTTTAATTATACCAATGTCAGAACGGATTCAGGATCTTTTTACACTTCCGAGGCACACGAGATCAATTGGTTTTTAGTTTTTTGCCCATATGTTGTGGACTGTTGTTTATCTCTAAGTCTTTGTCGAATTTTATTTTGGCTATAAATTAATGTCAGTTTTTCCTCTTCATATTGCTTCTTATTGTATTTTCTGTATATTCTGTTATTTTTGTTTAAATGATGCATTCATGAAGTAGTTTTTTACTTTGTATAAATTGATCCCACTGCCATTCAAAAAGTTGTGTGCACCAGGAATTAAGTGTAATTCACGAGAAACGTAATAAAACATGACCCTAACTATCATTTGAGATTTTTCTCCAGGCGCCAAGGTCCAGACAAAGATCTTAACCGGATTTGTAATCCCGGCGATGGAAGAACAAAACAGATTTAACATTGTTGGGTTGATGTTTAGACGAGTTGTATATACATTATGTACACAGCCATGTATCACCATCAATGGTGGTGATCGGATAGACAAATCTGTTGTAGAGTTTTCTCTGACTCAGACGTACTTTTATATACAATTGGTTTTAAGTTTTTATACAGATATAGAATAAGAGAACCGAAAAATTCCTCTTGAGTTTTATTTTTATGATATTTAACATTTACAAAAAAATTAAGAATTTTGCAATTCATCAGCACGTGCATTAAGTGTGATTATACATCAAATCGAATTTGGATAGAGATTATAAGACTTCCGTAAATCCATTCATTTGTTGGTTTGTCTGTTCGTTTGTATTCTCCGTTAAGTTTCATTTAGTCAGGAACAGAAGAATTTAGGGAACGTTCGTGTCTGCGGATACATATTTAATGCAATATTGTACGGATAAACTTTCAATACAAGTTCTACAAACAAGCATTTATGAACAAAACAGACAGATGACAAAATAGGGGTTCAGTAGTGAACAGTATGTTATAACCTTAATCCCTAACAAACAAACAAATATACAATCAAATAAAAAGGCATTTAGACAAAGCACATAAGTAAAAATGAAAGACAAGAATACGAGGTCAGGCTTTTCAACATATCTTTGTATATAACTTTCTCTAGATAAAGACTATTCTAAGAAATTTATCATCTATTGAAAGCAAACATGCATGAACAGTTTATACCTAAATTTTTAATATATCTTTTATACATATGAATTTGATAGAAGTTATCTGTTTTTAGCCGAAGAACCTCATAAAACAAATTCAATTTAATTACTTGTACGCAATTATAAGCATGACAGTTCTGTGTTAACCATTTTACCGTAGTTATTCGAAAAAGATTGTGACAAATATAATTTATTAATTTACTTCGCAATCGGATATCATGTGATGATACGTTGTGACACCTGCACATGACAATTGAAGTTAGAGCAATTAAATAATAAGAGCATCAAGAGGTATAAGTTCACGGTTTTGTCTGACAATAATGATATCATATCAAAAGAAAAATAGAAATAAAAGGCTGAAGATACCAAATAAAAAGGGATATTCAACAGCAATAAGTCGAAAATAAACTAACAACGCCGTGGCAAAAACATAAAGCAACAAAAAACAAACAGCACTCTACATATTACAACATAGAAAACTATATACTAATAAAAACAAACCCAGCAAAACTGGGAGTGATTTATGATCCTCCGAAAGGGTAAGTAGATCCGTATTGCTATTCTTTTAAAACATGCTGATGATTATATCAATCGATAAAGTGTTAATTAGAACCTGAATCTAATCGTACCCTAGATACAATCAAAAACCGTCAAAGTTCATAACCCAAAGTGTTAATTAGAACCTGAATCTAATCGTACCCTAGATACAATCAAAAACCGTCAAAGTTCATAACCCTTTAACATTTTTCATGATAAAGAATGGACGATACTGGTAAAGTGGTGTCACATAGATATTGTAACATTACAAAGCACAACGAACAACATTTAAAACTAACACGGGATCCGAAGGAATAACGAAAACCCTTGCAAACCAAACTAGTGATTATCTCGGGTACTCAGGAGATGTATGCTCAATGTGCAGCAGCTGCTTGAAAGTTGCTGCATAGAAATGTAAAGTTGTACAATTAGGAAGCCAACATCATTTGGTATGTCATTTAAAAGTTTTACGTTCAAAGTGAGGAAACTCTACATCTCTTCTTCCAACACCAAATGTAAAAGTAAAACCATGCACTAGGCCAGGGTTAAAGAACATACCTGAAATTATAACTGCTATTTAGAACGGACTATGTCAAGGAGACAACTACCCAACCAAAGAGCAAAAAAAAAGAAAGCCCAAAGTCAACAATCACAAGATAATATTATAGGAAACATAGTTTCAAATGAAATCTAAACTACTAGGATAGCTTTAACCTAAATGTTGAATATTTCGTTATACTTCATTAAATGATAGAATTCATCTGTTTTCAGTAGAAGAACCTCCTGTCTTTCGAGTTATGTTCCCCCATCATTTGAAAACGAAGAATAAATTAAATTTTATTAATCAATTATAAGCTATATATTTGAACCAGTTTGCGACAGATGAAATGAATCATTAAATATATTAACATATAATTCACTCATGTTCCGCTGTTGGACTGTTGCTTCAAAGATATAAAAGATGTTTTTTAATGTGAAAATAATTTATCTGGCTTCTTCAATCTTCTTGTATTTTACAAGTGTGTTAAGAAATTTTGATTGATATGAAAATAAGACGAGGTGAACAAGTAAAAAATGTCAGTGGCATAATATCCATATGTTATGTGTGCTAACGGATAGTTTCACAATAATCGTGAATCCCGTTTTTGATTGCCGATAATTTTAAAGAATCATTTGGAAGACCGAGTAATATTTAGTTCGTTAAAAGTGACGAATGTTACTAATGTATACAATAAAGTTAAGAAAGCTGAAATTCCACAGGAAGACAGAACAAACCTATATGTATTCAGAATTTTGTCTTTAGTAAGTGAAATGTTGGTATATGTTGAATTCTCAAGTGATTAGGAAACACCTTATTCCGTTAATAGGCAGTTCATAAAATGTGATTCACATTCAAAAATGATGCCGTTTTTGCCGCCGGGGCTTTTTCTTGACGTCATTATTCAATTCTTAAAATAGTTTAACCTACAACAAAACTACTACGGTTGTGACTTGCAATACAACTAAAGCCTCAAACGTTTTTAAATGAAAAAACATCTATACAAAAGTATGAAAATAATCGTGTAAATCCATTTCAGTTATTGATAAGAAAGCTTATGCATATTTTAGTACTTTTGTACGGCTATAACGAATTTAACCTACAGATTAAGACTTGTAACCGGGTATGTTCTATCAGAAGCAACACGACGGTTGTGTCACCGGGGAAACTGGGTGACTTTTGAGGTCGTGCAACAAGAGACTGAATGAATGGCCTCTTGTTACTGAAACTGTGTGATGCACCTGATCACACAACGAACGATTGCTGTGAATAGCAATGAAAACTCTAATACTGAAACTCTGGTGAAACTAATTACTGAGACTCTGGAACTAGCGAAGAATAAACCAATAATTCAGCATGGAATACTTATACTTTTATTACGGATGGACTGTGTTCAGGGTAAAGTCCTGAGTCCGAATCTTGCTTATAGAAATTATAAACAAGTATTTATACACAATTGAATTAACAAGTATGGACATAACAAATAACAATTAATTTGAGTGATATTGTTCACTGACAAAGATTAAACTATTTTTAGAACTATAAGAATAGATATTAAATGATAATCTGATTATGAAAATTAATAACATACATTATGAATAAGGTAAAATGTTACTAATTAGCTAACAGAGTACAACATGTCACTCAATGTCCAAACTGAGAATTAAATGCATATTAAAGCAATTTGATTTTAAGTCCTGGATACAAAATGTAAATAGAAACGAAAATATAAAATAAAATGAATTATAAAACACAGAGAATTAAAGTCTAAAATATCAAAATTGAGAATTTTATATTAAAGTCCAAAATATTAAATTGAAGCTGCTTTTTCCACTGTCACATATGCCTCTCCTCCCAATTAAGTCCGTCCTCGGACTTAGCACTATCTGAATCGGCCTCCTCTGCGGTTGTTATAGTGTCTGTTGTTGTTATTGGGACGCTGATGGTTTTGACGGGATACAAGATGGAGTTCGTGGTTAAGGTCCTGAAGTTGAAAAGTCAATTGAGAAATCGAGTCCGCTTGAAAAGTCCTTTACCTTTGAACATAGGTCTGCTTTTTCTTTTTCTAATGCTTGTTTTTCATTTTTCAATGATTGGATTTCATCCGTAAATTCGGTCGAACGCATATAGTAAAGATCTTGCACCATTTTAACAGTCCCGTCTTTTTCAATTAATTGGTCCTGTAATTCTTGAATTTGATTAGCATATTCCTCTACGTTTATGCGCGAAGTACTTTCTTCTTTCTGTTGACGCAGGTTTTCAAGTTCTTGCTTGAACTGGTCTCTTTCTGATATGATGATTTGCTGATTCTTTAATTGAATTTTGAGTGCCTCGATGCACTTTTGCTGTTCTATATTTGTATTCTTTTCCTTGAAAATTTTCTGCTTCACACTTTTTAATTCTGTTTTGAGCACATTTGAAATATCCAAATATTGAATGAACGGTGAATTACGCATACCAGAGAATGGTAAAGCACGGATAATATTCTTACACTGAATATAGCTGTTTATCCTAGCTGTATCGCGCTCTTTCTGTTTTCTGGATTTCACACTAACTGATTTACTTTTTCTGTCCTTTGTAACTTTAGAAAAACACTTACTAGAATAATGTCCGAATTTTCCGCACGAGTAACATCTCTGATTGAAAGAGTTACAAATATAATGTTTGTGAAATTTGCCACACCTCCCACATGCTGGACTATAACCTGACTGGATGTTCCATGGTCTCCATTGTGGTCGGAAGCTGTACTCCATCGCTGAATATTGTCTACGCTACTTATCTAGGGGGCTCGCTTGGCTGCTTGAGGTCTCTGGATCGTGTGCTGAGCATAGAAGTCAGCACGCCGTCGTCGTCCACCAATCTGTCACCGGGGAAACTGGGTGACTTTTGAGGTCGTGCAACAAGAGACTGAATGAATGGCCTCTTGTTACTGAAACTGTGTGATGCACCTGATCACACAACGAACGATTGCTGTGAATAGCAATGAAAACTCTAATACTGAAACTCTGGTGAAACTAACTGCTGAGACTCTGGAACTAGCGAAGAATAAACCAATAATTCAGTATGGAATACTTATACTTTTATTACGGATGGACTGTGTTCAGGGTAAAGTCCTGAGTCCGAATCTTGCTTATAGAAATTATAAACAAGTATTTATACACAATTGAATTAACAAGTATGGACATAACAAATAACAATTAATTTGAGTGATATTGTTCACTGACAAAGATTAAACTATTTTTAGAACTATAAGAATAGATATTAAATGATAATCTGATTATGAAAATTAATAACATACATTATGAATAAGGTAAAATGTTACTAATTAGCTAACAGAGTACAACATGTCACTCAATGTCCAAACTGAGAATTAAATGCATATTAAAGCATGTTGATTTTAAGTCCTGGATACAAAATGTAAATAGAAACGAAAATATAAAATAAAATGAATTATAAAACACAGAGAATTAAAGTCTAAAATATCAAAATTGAGAATTTTATATTAAAGTCCAAAATATTAAATTGAAGCTGCTTTTTCCACTGTCACAGTTGTCACATATTGAGCATAATCTGTTTGCCCTTCTAGAGCACACGAGATCACGCCCAGTGTTTGATGGGGTTCGTGTTGCTTTATCTTTGTTTTTATGTCTTGTATTGTTTGTCTGTTGGTCTGTTGTCTTTCTTAGCCACGAGTTCGAATGTCTCACCGGTATCTTTCGCTCCTTTTATCCACATACGTATATTTGTGAGTTTTGTTTATCAGACTTGAATTTAAAACAACATAAGAATCTGTACTCGAAAATCAATTGGTATTCCATATTTTATATGTTGATTAAGCAAATCGATACATCATACTGTAAAATACTTATATATCAACTAAAAACCAAACACATTAGTACCCTTATTTTATTGGCAATGCTTCACTGATGAAGAAACAAAATATCTTCTCGTAGACAATCCTACTACGTGTTATAATACATTATATATATATATCACTGTAAAGTTTTCATCTGAAATGCCAGATGACTCTAATTTAGACTCATTATGACAAATAAATATAAAAAAGAATGTTTCATTACATTGCAAATAACTAACAATGTTTTTACCATTTTCTCATCTGTTCAAAAAGTATCATTTCATTGTACATGTTGTATGTTGTATAGGCGATTTAGAAGTTTATCATAGTATTAAATATATGTACCTCGCACCCTTGCATTTAAGAAAGAAATAGCAAAAATGGAAATGAGGTACATATAGATAAGAAGAAGATAGAAAATAAGAAAAAAGAAAAAAGAACAGTCAATGTTTCTTCTTTTGCCAAATACTGTACTAATCTAAAATATCTGTATGTCATGTTAACTTCATTCCTTCATAATACATTCTGTGCGTTAATAGTATTGTTTACACACTAAGCAATAAATTCGTAAACAAAATATCATATACCTTTATTATAAACGCTAAAACATACAGTTTACCTGTAGAGGGCAATGATAGGAATTAGAACGTCGAAAATACATTATCTGACACAAATACAAAGGGTACGTCACCCTTTTTATTTTGAACTATTAAGTGTACGTCATTAGTTTGGTATTGGTCATTCATTTGTGTTCACCCTTGCAGTAACCGATAAGGTGGATGGATAGCTAATAGACCTACACAATATGTATTGACCGACTTAATTTTCAAGCAAGGTAAGTTTGTGTTTTGTTGATTGTAATATCATATGAAATATGTATGACCTATTTATATTTATTTTACTATATGTATTTATACGAGTGTGTATTGATAGATGATATTTAGTTGTCATCACTATAAACGACTTTACATTGATTTTTATGTTCTTTAACACATATATGTTATATTGTATTGTTATGGTACGATGTATGCACTTTACACTGTGAACTTTAAAACAAATCTCGTGTTTTTGTTTGTATGTCGTGTTCCGGTAAACAAATGATGACGCAATGGAGATGTTGTGTAAATGAAAATATAGCCTAAATACAGTATAGGAAAGCACTAGACTAAGTTCGGCTTCCAATATGATTTGTATCTTAAGAAGGACAGTTTTTTAATAGTTCGTTCTACTCCCGTTGGCCTATTGATCTTTATTCAAATGTTCGAATTTATCTAGCCCCCAACGTCATGACAAGTAGCATCAAATTTCGTTCATTCATAAAACTGTTTCTACGAAAGAGTTAAGGTTATTCTAAACTTCAACATGTTCAATGCATTACTTCATAATAACCTTTTCTTGTTATTTTCTTTAATTATGTGATCACTTCGGAAAACTTTTACTCTTCATTTGTACATTACATGGTCCATATCCACTTTTTATACAAGTTCAAGTTCAAAAATGTTGTTGTCAATCACAGACACTTTTTCCACCAATTATTATCAAAATAGATTTGTACAAATGATTATAATGATATGATTGCAATTAAGTCTCTATATAAAACGAAAGGAAAAGAAAAGGATTTATTTGAGTATATCATACATATTTTACATTAACAATACAGTGATCCTATATACCTATATCTTTATTTCTCAACAAACCAAATTACAATGGTATAGAGATACACACAATAATTACATAGTGTATATGTACAGACATACAAAAATTATACGAAAGCAAGAGGAGGTACATATCATATATTACGATATACATATTAACTAAATGATATCAAGTACATGAATTACCCAGGAGAGCCTAAATGAATATTTACAATTCTTATATATTTGCACAAGTTATTAAGATCAGAAAGATTTTTACTATTCATCAGTTCATTAAATTTCAATGCATTTGGTTGATTTCTATATTTTAATCTCAAAAACTGTTTACGATCATCATTGAATACAGAACACATAAAAATATAATGAAATTCATCTCCGATGTCACCAGAATTACAAAGTAAGCATTTTCTATTTTCTCTTGCAACGTTTTGCCATCTACCAGTCTCAATAGGAAATCTATGACTTCCTGTTCTCAATCTACATAATGTAATAATATTTCTATCATCTAAATGTTTAAAATAATATTCAAATTGACAGTTTTCTTTATAAATACGGTAGTTTATAGCTTTTGGCGATTCTTGCACGTTAGTGTGCCATTTCTGTTTAAATTGATCAACAAGATTTTGTTTAACAATAGTATAAAGCCATGTATCGTTTACAAAATATTGGGTATCCCACACAAATGATAAACCAGATTCATCAAGAATGGATTTAACATGTTTCAACCATGTAATATCATTTTTATATTTATACAATGAGTACTTGTATAGTATTGCAGGAAGTTTTTCTTGTTTTCCAGACAACAATTTAGTCCAGTAGTTAATTATACGGAGTTTTATATCAATCTCCAAAGGATATCTGCCCAATTCTCCGTATATCATGAAATTAGGTGTAGAATTTTTAACCTTAAGCAAAAGTTTGCAGAATTTCATATGAACCCTTTCTATAACAGAATTATTACCAAAACCCCAGACTTCACTCCCATAAATCAAAATAGGTTTAACAATCTTATCAAATAATTCAATTTGACATTCAATAGAAAGATTGTGCAATCTGCCTTTTTTGACGTCGTACATAGCACACATTGCTTTATTTGCTTGTGCTTTTTTAGCCTTTAAAAAACTTCCTGTTCTACTGAATAAGACACCTAGATAAGTAAACTCATTAACAATTTCTAGTACAATATCTTCATAATTAAACTTAACATTATTAGGTAGTCTACCTTTCGAAAAAATTACACAATTTTACTTTTTTGTACATTCACTTTCAGTTTCCACAATTTACAGTATTCAGATAAAGTATCCAGTTGCTTTTGTAAGTCAACCTGAGACTCTGATAACAAGACTGTATCGTCTGCATATAATATAATAAAAAGTTTAAGATAACAATCTAGTTCAGTTTCTAATTCATCTGATAGAGATTTCAAAACATCTATGTTCTTTTCTATTAGAAAATCTTATAGATCATTTACATATAAAGAAAAAAGTATAGGAGATAAATTTTCCCCTTGCCTAACACCAACATTACATGGGAAAAATTCAGAATATTCATTACTATAAAAAATTCTAGATTTTATGTTACTGTACATATTTGTAATAGTATTAAACATTTTACCATTCACAGAGTATTTAAGTAATTTTGACCAAAGTCCTGCATGCCAAACAGTATCAAAGGCCTTTGCAAAATCAATAAAGGCACAATAACGTTTTTTCTTTTTCTGTTTTAACAGTTCAAATAATAGATGAAGTACAAAAATGCTATCGGTAGTAGAATATTTTTTCCTAAATCCAAACTGGTTTTCCTTAAGCAATAAGAAATTTTCTAAAAAAGAGCTTACTCTAAGATTGAGTACTGAAGTAAAAAGTTTACCCAAGCAGCTTAAAATAGTGATGGGTCTATAATTTTGTGGATCACACTGATCTCCTTTATTCTTGTAAAAAGGTATAATATTTCCAATAAGCCAGGATTCTGGTACATTTCCCGAACTAAATATAACATTAAAAAGCTTAACATAAACAGGCATAAAAATATTACATGTAGACTTTATATATTCATTTATAATTAAATCATCACCACATGCTTTTCCATTTTTTAGTTTTTTTATACATGTAAAAATGTCTACCTCAGTAATACTACTGTTAATAATTTCATTCAATTCTTGCAATTCTTCTGAAATAGGTATGTTTTCATCTTCAGAAGTTGAAGAATTAAGACTTTTAAAAAATTCGTAAAGAACATCAACAGAAATATTAGCTGTTTTTACCCCCCTGTTTGTATTCAAGATCTTCCAAAAATCCTTTGCGTTGCTGTTTTTTAATGTGTTCATCTTCTGTCTGATTTCTTTTTTATGTTTTTTTATGGATCTATCTAGTTGTCTCTTATAATCTCTCTCTGAGTTTTTCATTTGTTTTCGATTATTTTCCGTCTTAATGGATTTATACCTTCTTTTTGCGATACGGAAACATTTTCTTGTTTTCCAGCATTCCTTGTTAAACCATTTAGAAAACTAGACACGTTTATTATAAAAGGATGATTAAAATTTTCTTATCGTGAACTTTCTATTTTTATGAAGCATCATTCAACAGCATACATACAAAGTTAAGTTTGGGTAAGAGTAGGTTTTATCGATGTTTAAATTTCATAAAAATCATTACAAAGATACATATCATGGTTAAACACAGACACTTTTGAAATATTCCAAAAGGTGTGACAATTGGTTTATTGAAGAAATAAAGTTATGTTTGCATCACATGCCATGCAACACCACACTAAGTCAAAGTGTCACAATTATATAACTGGGAATAAGACACAAATGGTACATTAACATGCTGCAAATAATTTTTAGATACAGACCGATAACATTGGTCAATTCGTTCAGGTGGTAATATATGTATTGACATAGGTGTAGTGTCCTCGTGACTTTGTTGTTTCAGTTTGTTTTTGTTTTGCTCAGGAGACAAATCACCATGTCAATGAAGCTCGTATAAAGATATATATGATTAAATCATAAATCGATTCGATGTGTCTTCATCTCAACTAATTTAAGCCGCATTTTTTTCGAGGCATTAGATCTTTCGAAATCAGATTGGTAGCCTTGTCTTTAATTTTGCCTATTGTTTCTATTAACAAATTTGATATTTTGACGAAGTGTGAATTTGCATTGCCGTTAATGCATGCATACTAGGAGACTTTTTCTGTCGTTACACCTATTCTTGCTCCATTTGTAATTTA
Source organism: Mytilus trossulus (assembly GCF_036588685.1). Lineage (NCBI taxonomy): Eukaryota > Metazoa > Mollusca > Bivalvia > Mytilida > Mytilidae > Mytilus > Mytilus trossulus. The sequence continues at coordinate 40,086,469 of NC_086374.1, read as the reverse complement.
TACTGTTCCCTCTGATATTTGTGGTCTCCATTGATTTGTATATATTCTAAATACTTGAGAACTTTCAACAAATATCTATAATTCTAAAATAACGAGGTCCAATTTGTCAGCCGTCATCGGGTAAAAACGACAAATCAAAGAATTCAACTCTATGTATAGCTAATATAGGACAATGGTTTAGATTAAAAATTACACAACTCCAGACCCTTTTGTTTTCCACATAATTAATATTGTCAATAATTAATAAGTTCCGGGTCGAATCCGATACCGATACCAATAGTATATTCACCTGTTACCTATTACCTTATCTAAACGTGCCGCATTTGACAGGCGCACCCCAAACGGTGTATTTAGGATTGTGCTATATACACGGGTCATAATCAAAGGGCTGACACTACTAAATTCAATCATTGTCAAATTGTTCCCTATTGTAGTTTTATTCTGCAATCAGCAAGACTTTCTAAGTTAACTAATACTAGTATAGGACAATGATGTTGATTAAAAAATACTCCGTTCCTGGATAGCTAGGACCTTTTGTTTTCCAAATAATTAATATTACCAATAATTGATAAGTTCCAGGTCGGCGGGTTTAAACAGGAAGATTTGAAAGCAGAGAAAACTGTGTATCTTATAATCGACATGACTTTATCAGATGACAATGACGTTGCGCACGATATTGGTTTCACTTTGGAAATATGGATTAGAAGGCGGGTTGTTCAAAGTAAATCTCTTATCATATACAATAAATAGCCATGTTATGCATATCATTCGAAAGGAAATAAATCATAGAAATCAATAACATAGATGATTTTGTGCTTCGGATAATTTGTAATGAAAAACTTTGCTCATTTCGATGCCTACAACGTCATTTTAAGGGTGTCCCGCTGTTACAATTTTGTTTTATGTGCGTCTTTGAAATCCCAGTGCGGATTCATTAGTAAGTAAAATGGTTTAAAATTTTACAAATGTATTGTTTACATTATACGTTATATGAAGTAATAGACGTTTTTAACTGCAATAGAAGGAAGATTGTCAGAAGAGTTTAAATAAAAAAGTGAAAAAATGTCCCAATTACCTGCTCAACCCGTAAAAAAACTTTCTGTCTTCATTTTCATAAGATATAACGGACGAAAATGGATTTTCATAATATCAGAAAAATAATACATGTCCCGAAGAAGCTATCTGAAGTCATCATTATGTAACTGCGGTCTTATTTTAAAAACATCATCATTTTTCCCGTGTCCAATAAAATGTCCCGATGGACAAAATAACACAATGAATAATTCAGAGGCTTTTTATCAAACGAAATTCTACTATATCTCAACTTTTTAATACCTGTGAACTGATATGAATGGAAAATACATTTAATTTCCTTTAAAATGATATGATATGAACTTTTATTTGAGTTGCAGGTAGAAAATCCGAAACGATCTAAGATGTCCAATGAAATGTCCTTGTAACCGTAATTTAACGTTTGCGTTATCATAACGTTAAACTGTATACGAATTTTCTTGCATATTATTTACCATAAACATAATTTCATGAAATGGTCTGATCTATATAATTAAAGTTCTCGTTTAATATGCATAAAATTACAAATCTGCATTAATTTATGCATATAAGATGTCGAAATATTTAACTCGGATATTTCATAAAGACAAGGCCCCGGAGGTATAAAAAAAGAGATAACTTACTAATGACCACACTCCCATTTTATAAAAACAAAATACATTGAAAAAGAAAATGCGATCAAAAGTGAGATCGTCTTAATTATCCTCCTAGTATCTGTAGTTCCTAGCGTTACTATTAAAAGATTCGAAGCTATATCACATGAATGAAAATTCTCACAAAAAAATGATGAGAAAAAGTACACCTTAGTCGTGAACATTTCAGCAAAACGTGCAATAATTTTTTTTGTCGCATCGACTCATTTAACAAAAAGTTTAATCAGAGAAATACTCATAAACATTGCAGTATAGCTAACGATATTTTTTTTTTATCTACTGTGAGTAGAACAATTCCTAGTCATCTACCTAGCAATATGTGTATGAAAAATAAGGTTATTACATTAAAAAGTAGTGTGGCAGAATTTAAAAAAAAAGTATTGATTGCCGACCTTTTTTTGAAGCTTGAGTTTGTGAAAACATATCAGATGAAATGATAGCTTGTAAAATATGTTTTCGAAAGCAAAAACAAAACAATACAGAATCACGGTTCTCATTTTCAAAATAAAGTAGCAGATGCGGCCGTATAAGACCAATTAATAATTTCTATATGCAAACAATAATTAGCAAAACCCTTATCATATAGTCAGCTATAAAAAGCCCCGAAATGACAAATCTAAAATAATTCAAACGAGAAAACTAAAGGCCCGATTTATGTACAAAATGTGTAAATACCTACATCACATGAATTTTCTAAATTATTTGCCTGGTAAAATCCTAATTTTAAAACATTTTCTTTTTAATTTATTATTTAATTCATTGAAAGTTGGCAACGGCAGCATAAGAGCGCGTATTTTTTTTTCAAACATGATGCACATTTTTTATTTTTTTTGTTAGAGATAATTGAAATAATGGTATATTTAGCATTTTCCAAAATATCGGGATTGATGTTAAGATTGTGGACTAACCAAATTCTGGGAATTTTATATTAACGTTAGTATAATAGTCCCACGATTAAAAAGTGTTGATAAAATAAGATTATGAAAAGAAAAATAGCTTGACATATACCACCTACATCTTTCACATAATCAAAGACAAATCAAGAAGCATTTGAACATTAACGTAAATTGAGGGAGCGAAATTATCAAATTACAAGAAACATATATGAACATGTAATTGGGGAAAAGAGACAGAAGCAAGAAACGAAATATTTACGATTTCACTAGCAAAGATAGTAGACGTCTTCTGGCAGAGAGAACATTACTTTAATAACTTTTGAGAAATAGAAGAAAATGATTGTTGAAGGCCGTACAGTGACCTATAGTTGTTAATTTCTGTGTCATTTTGACCTCTTGTGGAGATTGGCAATCATACCACATCTTCTTTTAATGTATTTAAATCATTTTACAAGACATCTCATTGTCGTTTTGTGTTATTGTTGCAGACAATTCTTCGCAAAAATAAAAATTGTTCATGTAAAATGTATCTAAAATTTTGTTTTATTCAATGGAATTTTGAATTTGTACCGGCTTGAAAATATAAAACCATCTAAAGAAGCAACTTCGAACATCTCTTTACTTTAAGCGGCAATTTCACATGAGTAAAATATACGGTCAACGTTTGAAACTTTCCGTGGAACAAACGCGGTGAAAATCGTTGTTTTATTAGGAACGTCGTGTAACGCTAAGTGGCACCAATACCGTGCGTAACGTCAATACCAATTACTAAGATAAGGCCGTATTTTGCACAACGTTTTGGAATTTTGGATCCTCTATGCTCTTTAACTTTGTACTTGTTTGGCTTTATAAATAATTTGATATGAGCGTCACTGACGAGTCTTATTTAGATGAAACGCACGTCTGGCGTACTAAATTATAATCCTGGTACCTTTGATAACTATTTACACCACTGGGTCGATGCCACTGATGGTGGATGTTTCGTCCCCGAGGGTATCACCAGCCCAGTAGTCAACATTTCGGTGTTGACATGAATATCAATAATGTGGTCATTTTTATAAATATCCTGTTTACAAAACTTTGAATTATTCGAAAAACTAAGGAGTTTCTTAGATACCCTTAGCCGTATTGGCACAACGTTTTTGAATTTTGGATCCTCTGTGCTCTTCACCTTTGAACTTGTTTGGCTTTATAAATAATTTGATATGAGCGTCACTGATGAGTCTTATGTAGACGAAACGCGCGTGTGGCGTACTTAATTATAATACTGGTACCTTCGATAACTAATTAGGCATAGTTATATACTTAAACTCAGTCACGGACCAGCGATACCACGGGTGTGTACTTGTAACTTTATATACATATTTAAGAAAAACGATACTTTCCTTGACCGCGAAGTTGTACATACCACAAAGAACAATTTTTCCATTCTAGGTGGAATATTATCAAAACAAAACGTCATTTCCGGTGTTAAGGAGGCTCGAGGGTATAAGATTTTCAGAAAAATATCAAACATTTATTTTTCATTACAAATTTCATTAATTGCCTTTAGTAGTTGTTACTTAATCATATGGTTAAAAAAATATTCCAAAAAATCAATTCGTTTTGGCCCCAGGTGACTTTTAAAATGTATATATCATTGAAAAAGCTCCAAATTATCTCCCTTTGGTGCAAAAAAGCCATTTTTTTGCTTTAAATTGAATTACTTTTTTAACTCATCGGTGACCTATATTTTTTAATATAATTTCCATATAAGCTGTACTTAAACTAAATTATTTTAAAATTTGAGCGATTTCTGTAATAAATTTCATTTTTTATTTCGATATTACCTTTCATTTCTCTCATCACTTCAACAGAAAATCCTCACCTTTACAAAAATGTATGCTTCTTCCGAAGGCAGATTGTGAGCGCAATCGAACGGTGACCCCACTTTTTTATTTCATTTTTCTATTAACTATAAGATAAAGTTCATTTACAGAAAAATATAGAGAAATCCTATATAAATGATTTAGACCCGCGAACCCCCTTAAGTACAACACATAACTGCTAAATATACATTGTGTGGTAAATAAAAGCTTTTATTCAAATGAAAAGACACATTGTTACGTTTAAAAAGTAATCATATTTCACACATAGAAAATACATAATTCTATTTCGTATTCATTTTTTTCTTCACAATTATTAATATTTAAAGTGAACCAATAACGTCAGCAGAAGGCATAATACATTTCGTATATTGTACTTCCGGGTAAGTTCCTTTTCTAATATGCGATGAAATATTAAATTTAAATGTTTGATTTCATTGGAGTTGAGATAAATTTTTAATTGAAATATAAACTAGTTAAGACTGAAATTGTTTCATCTAACATAGAATAAGTAAAATATAGTCATCTTCAGTTATGTACCTAAACAGGTATAACAACACTCCTGCAAAACTCATGGAACACCCACCTGTCATGACCCAAAATTTACTAAATAAAGGCAACAGTAGTATACCGCTGTTCAAAACTCGTAAATCTATGGACACAAACTAAATTGGGATAACAAACTAAAACTGAGGGAAACGCATTAAATATAAGAGGAGAACTAAACACCTTTTTATATGTTTAGTATATTGTTTCCATATACAAATTATCACAAAGTAAAGAATTTGAAACCCCAATTTTACTAATTTTATTTATCTGTTAAATATCAAATTGTTTTATATATATTTGCAGCTGCTGAATATCTAAAAAGTTATCAAAACATCTTTAACCAACAACATATCAATAGCACTGCCATTTTCGTTATTCTATGTCAAAATACTAATGATTAAAGCTGTGATTATGATATGAGCTTGTATATAGTGTTAACATTATATTCTTGATCAAATTTTGGAACAATATTTCCCAACTTTTTGTCCCTTTTATATGTACGTTTAAAAATAAATGCGTTGAAATTGTCTATTTGTTTAATTGTATGTACAAAAACACCATTAATATACTAATGACTGTTAATCTGAATGTACAAATAATTAGTAATTATATGCCTATCATACTTTTCAGTGTTTGAAGGTCTATTAACTTTCAAACAGAAAAATCAATGTTTGAAAGACTCTATATATTTGAATATATTTCTCTCTCTTCTAAAACAGATATCCAAAAATGGTATAAGTGTGCCAAGTATCAGACAAAATGTTGCCTCCTGAGTTGAAAGATCATGTCATTAGAAAACACAACTGCTCAAACGACAACTGCGCGTGCACCAACATCAAGTATGTATCAAAGTGTTCCGAGTTGATATACTAGGCGATTAGAATTGAAAATAACAACATCTTACACTATAAACGAAAATTACTTCTTACTAAGTGATTTATACCCACTATTTTTGTTATCCTTTTACAATTTGACATTGTATTAAACTTTATTATTTTGTGCAGCATGATATTTAATTTTATGAAAGTGGTCTATGGCTTAAATTACTAAGTTTTCTTAATTCTTACACAATTGAATAAAATTTGAATTTAAAATATCAAACTTCTCTGACAAATCATCGGATGAACGGAATTTCTATCCCAGTTAATTTATTAAGATTGAATTGAAAGTCACCAGAATCACATTGTGGAAATTCATATTTAACTATTTTTACCTTAATTATATTTGTTTGTGTTGCTGCTGTGAACGTTTAATGATAATGCAAACAAGAGACTAGCCTACATGTATATTATTCATAACAACAGGCATTAACTTAAGTATTGGCCGACAAACATTTAATCAATAATCAGATAGTATGAAATTCCTCTATATTAAGATTAAATGAAACTTTTTAATTCAATTTCAAGTTACAACTCGAAAACACAACCAAAGCAATGTCGATGATGCGAACCAGCCGGAATGCCATCTCGAAAGGATATTCACGCAATTAATAACTGTTGAAATGAAATGACTGAGAAAACAATATCAATAACTCGAATGAGACAAATAATGGCCAAACGGGCAAACCATCAAATTGATATAACAATAATCATAAAACTTACCACAAGTAAAATAACAACAACAACAAAAAAATCCTGGAAAGTCCCTAATCAGAAGGAAAAATCAAAAACCTCAAACACATCAAACAAATTGATAAGAACTGTCATATTCCTGACTCGTATGAAGAAAAAAAATCACACCTGGTTTTATAACTAGTTAAACGTCGCACTCGTATGACAGTCGTATCAAATTCCATGATATTGACAACGATATGCGAACAAAACAAACAGACATAATTGGAAAAAATGTCAAAAAAGGGATACACCAGTCAACATTGTGTTATAAACTCAATCACAATAAGAACAAACATTTATGTTTCTAAGAGAAACAAAAAGGCACAAAGACAAAGCACATTAACAAAAATGAAACATAGGAATACAAAACATTATCATAGAACAATAACACAATGACGGAATGTATCAGTACAGATTCGCGTCGAATGGATATCACAAAAAAAAGATTAAACAGTAAACGTAATATTCATAAAAAACTATCACTCGTCATTAAGATGAAAAACAACGTAAGTATCAAGATTCTATACTTCAAAACCGTCGTGTATAATTTGTGAAGTTGATACGGAATATTTATCAACAAAGTCTTGGTAACTTCGAATGAGCTTTTTTTTTAGAAAAAAGAAGAGACTTTCCTTGACATACCCCTGGTTCATCAACTGCTCAGACACTGGTGAAGTTTTACCAGCAACATGAACGCAATAAATATTCGCGGATCACCCCATGTAATGCGAAATGCTCACTCTGAAATTCAAATGATTGAATTTATGAAATATTTTTTCAGATACTAAAGCACCAGGTTCCTATGAGATCGATACAGCATCACAAGAAGCTATTAATTTTGTTCTTTGGGGAGCTTCAGGATTAGCTGTATTAATTTTATTTCTTCGGTTGATCATATCCGTTATCCATAGATTTCGACGACGACACAATGAAGGTGTGCCGTTCTGTAAGTCTTTTAAAGTGTCTTTTCTCTAACAAAGCGCGTATTTCACAATGAAGAATATGTATCTAAGAAAACATATAGCTTTATAATCTAAACAAACGCGGAATAATTATATTTCATACATGTATCAAGATGTCCAATGTTCTCTTATTTTAGTTTTCATGTTTTATATTACAAAAGGAACGTTAACATCTGGGAAAATGATTGTCCTGGTCTTACACCTGTGTACGCTCCAAACATAAAAAGCCTTCAACAGACATAACAGTCTTTAATTTTGTTTGTTTAAGTTACAACCTCATTATATATATGCCATTGCTTAATTATGACACTAAAATGTTTACTTCACTCTCATATAAAAGTAAAAGATAAAGCATAATTGTAAATGAGACAATAATTCACCACAAATCAAACAATGAGGACATAAACTGAAGTAAGTCACAGTACGGCAAAACACATACCGCATAGTCAGCTATTAAATGCAACGACATGACAAAATGAGAATAAATTCAAAAGAAAACCGTCGGCTTAAACAATCTATATATATCACAAAAGGAAACACAAATAACCAGTCAACACCTTCAATAATCGCCGAATAACTTGTTCCTTACAAGAGACAAACATATAGTATATGGCAGTGTTTAATATATTTGTGAGTGCTCAATCCGTCCTAATCTTTGACGGAGGTTTAACAGAACGACATTAGAATAAACAGTAGAATAATATTGAAAAGACAGAACTCGTCCGATCGACCAAAAATATATATATAAAAAAAAAAAAATAACACAAAGTATTGTAAGATTAACTGTAGTTACTGTACGCTAGTTGAACGTCAATTCAACCAAATAAATAAAATCCGTTTTCTGAGAATAAAATTATTATTTAGCCTGTTTTATTTAAATCTTTTCATGTACCAAATCACCGTATTCTCGACAGATAGTGTAGTGGCGTCCACCATTGTATATTATATAAATTATTATGATATTTTCAAGGGGGAAATAACAGCAGATGTACATTACAAGAAGCCCCGCCTCCAAACTACTCGCAGATATCTATTCGCACACTGCCTCCGTCATACAGTCAGGGTTGTAGAATAATACATTACCATCCATCTACAGGAAATGTGTCACAACAGACGACATCGACTGGAAACGACGTACCGGTGAACGAAGCGTATTCGAATTACATTGCTGACACTGATTTTACTGTTCCGACTTCAAATGATAATGATGGGACTGACGATGATGTGTTTGATGCTTCTACAAACACAAATTTTGAAACAGTTCATTCTGGATCCGAAACACAACTATCCAATGACAATTATAGCAACAACAGACTGTCTCGAACGCATATTGAAAACGATTGAAAAATACCCACTACAAATGAAAATATAGGTGAAAGCAAAGACTTTGATATATGAGATCGCATAGAATAGCTAATGTATAACAAAAGCACTATAAACGGGGTTTGTTGTCAAAGAATCATATCAAAAAAACGAAACTAAAGAATTAAATTCATGGATATAATCCGATATTCAACACAAGCAGCTAAAGCCAACATCATAAAGAAACATATGCCATAGATGGCTTGCCCCGATTATAAATAATAGGTCTTGCAGCATTAACGATGTGGAGTCGTTTAACTACAGTGAAACTTCTCAAAACCGGCCGCCCGTCGGACCACGGGATTCGGCCGGTTTTCAGGGGTGGCCGGTTTAATGAATTTGAAATTAACAAGAGTTACTTCCCTTCAATATAAGAGTTAATTCCCTTCAATATGTGTGCATTTGTTTTTTTTATCATGTATTGTACCTCAATCATAAGGTTTGTTTTGTTGTGTAAATTTAGCTTTGTATTCTAAATTGATTATGAAATAAATATTAAAACATCATTTGTATCTTTATTATTTTTTATTTTGCAGGAATAACAAATAAAATGCAACTATATAACAAAACAATTTTAATATCAATATCACATATTATTGAAAATGTTAGCTCCTCACATCGGGACCATACGATGTTCATATGCTTCATAAGCATTAAAGAATAAAAAACATACTTCATAAGCATTGCATACACATTAAATCTTCACACCTCAAACTAATAACTCACCCTTTGAATAAACTAAACAGGTTTATTAAATTTCAATATAATCTCTCGACGATAACGAATTACGATTTAATTGCAAAAGTCGAAGTGAGTGATTAATTTTTATAATTTGCCTAAATTTTTTGTGTTTAAATGATCAAATAAAGTAGCCAAGCTAAAACATTTAATAATAATCAACTTTCATCATTGATTAGCGTGGGTGAACATCAAAATCTCTCAACCGATAATTTATTCGGGTATTGATTTGACATTGACAGGTGAACACTACTCAGTGGCCATGCAGGTGTCTAATTGACCGGATTAACTTGTTTGTTTATATAACAGTATTATATATGGACTAATGATTACAAATGAGAAGGCCGGTCTTATGAGGTGATATTTTATTGATTTTGATTACACAAATACACAAATAACGGCCGGTATCCGGTTTAAAGGGGTGGCCGGTTTTATAAGGTTACCTGACCGTTTATTTACATACACGCCGGCCGGGACTTGCGGTTTTGGCCGGTATGAAGGGAGAACCGGTATTAAGAGGGACCGGTTTAGAGAAGTTTCACTGTATGTACTCTTTGCAGATGTTTAAAGGACATATTTTTAGGAGTATGCCTGTGTGTTTAGAGTTTATTGTGTATTTTGAGTCAGCCTAAATTTTATACAATTCTATGTTATTTATCAAAAGTTTTTTTTATTTATGTTATTTGTTTTGGTTTACTGTCTGTGGCATTAACAAAACCTACGGTACTTTCGTTCGTGATTTTATATCTGAATGTATAATTTATAGGACATGTATGTTTAAATCATATTTCATATATATTGTATAACTATTTTGAAACCTAAGTTCTGAGCATCATTTTTAACATTGAATGTTTGAATGAATTGTATGAAATACTAACTACAAATCGTTAGATAACTGTTTTTAAATCGCTTTGATATTACATGTACATGTTGGTATTTTTTTTTTAAATTGTTCCAATATAATAACATTTGTTAAAGAATAATAAAAAAGATACTGATCAAAGATAATAAAAAAAAATAAACAATGACCTTTTTCTTGAATCTATACTAATATATATCATTGGACCATAATGTGTACATTGTATGTCTCATTTTTTTATTGTCTGCTAATATCACACAAACCCATTTCAGCATCTGATTTGTGGATTAAGTTCTGAGTTCTTGTTAGGTATGACTAGACTAATATGAACAATCTTAATATGCATGAATATGACATTGTCTGACCACAACTTCGACCTTTTCACTCGGTTTTGAAAATAAATATAATTGTGTCCTTCACCTCAAGAATTATACCCTCTTGAGAATTTCAAATTGATGTGCAGGAGACTTAAAAGTTAAAAGTAAAATCACAAAAATACTGAACTCCAAGGAAAATTTAAAACGGAAAGTCCCTTATCTTATGGCAAAATCAAATGATAAAACACATCAAACGAATGGACAACAACTATCATATTCCTGACTTGGTACAGGCATTTTCAAATGTAGAAATGAATTTTGTACATTATAGGCTAGTAGAAAAGTAGGTCTGGACACACCAATTTCGGAGACGTTTGTACAAATATCAAGTAGAGGGTGTCAATAAAAACGCTTCGAATATTTATTTCATAAATTCCAAATGTAAACTAAAGCAAATATATAAATATAAACATCTCGTTATTGTTTTGATTAATCCTTCTTCTAGCAGAAACAATGTTTAATCGGAATAACTTAAAGGAAATACGAAATGGATTATCGTATATTGTTTACTTGTTGTTCAGTATGTTTCATAACCCAGGTCGTTAAAGCCTACAAAGAAAAATATTATAAAGTACTAACGTAAATAGCATGCGTCTTCGTGGACATAGAAAAATTCATCAAAGACATGCAAGTTCTTATTTAACGTACAAAGCGTGAGAAAGGACAATCGCAATTTAAAAGTGATTAATGTAAACCAACATACTCATTAATCTTTTTTAGTTCAGTTGACAGTTTATTAAGTTTTAAATTTGTACTATAGGGGATCTAACAATTAAGACATTTGTACACTTTTGAGACTTAATACACTAGCGTACTACCATGTAAAAGTACTTTCATCATGAACTTACCATATTTTCTATGGGAAGAAAAGCTGTTCCTCAGAAACACAAAATTGTTAGACAGTCGAATTTAATGCAATGTTTTGTTGCCTGTTCAAACGTGTACCCCGTGTTTGAATTTTGTTTTCATTATTTACCAAATGGTAGCTCTGTTATAATAAATGTTTGCTTTCAGGAGGTAAAGAATAAAGTAAAATCACTAAATTACTGAACTCAGCGGGAAATCAAATCGGAAAGTCCCTAGTCACATGGCAAAATTAACTGACAATACACATCAAAAACGAATGGACAACAACTGACATATTTCTGACTTGGTACAGGCATTTTCAAATGTAGAAAATGGTGGATTAAACCTGTTTTTTAGCGCTAATTAACAGCTCTCAGTTTGTTCGACAGTCTTATCAAATTCCGATATATTTACAATGATGCGTGAACTAAACAGACATAATAAATAAAATAGTAAAAATATGGGTACAGCAGTCATCATCGTGTTACAATTTTAAAAGAAACAATTTCGCGTGTCTGACGACATTTGAAGAAAAATGAAAATCTTTTAATTTCAATGTGAACATTACTATCGCAGATATTCTTTTTGGCATTGTAAATCTAAACAATTAAAATGAATTACTTCTGCATTCAACAGGATGCAACAGTGCTTTATCCTTACTTGTATTCCATCATAAACAGGTTTGCAATACTCTTGCACAAACGTTTCCGAAAGTGGTTTGTCCAGACCTAATTTTCTACTAGCATGTAACGCTCCTTTTCCATCAAATGGTACATAGCAAAGTCTTGTCGTCAGCTCTTCGACTGGTCTCAGAAAAGCGGGACCGCCAGCCATTACCTAGATCAACGTTTAAACAAGTATTGTTAAATGGTGCTAATGATTTTAAAATAGCAAGAATAAAAACATAACATTAGGTGAAGAAAAATGAACACACAACTTGACTTGAGTATCACTTAAGTTACCATTAGTGCACAATAACTAATCCGAAATTACAAGAACTGCTAACAATATCGGAGAACCCGAAATCATTGACAATTTTGTGTAGTTGTTTGACTATTCATTCTTCTTCTCTTGTGCATCATTTTCCGAATTTTTTGGTCTATGGTCTTTTATTTCACTTCGTTATTTTCTTCCCCTTTAAACAAAAAACTGCGTCAGTATCCCAAACTTAATATAAAAAGTATTTTTGTTGGTTAAAACTAAAACATGTATAATCATTGCGATTGTATTAGCAATTTTATGAGGACAGACAATGAGGTTAGAGATTACCTTGTTTTGTAAAGTAACCGGCTGCATTTATGTAGAGAATTCAAATGGACTTACCACAACGGAACATTCGGCTGTCATAGCTTTACACATCTGTTCACATGTCGCAATTCCACGTTTGTTCAACATAGCTCTCATAATTTCAAAATCAGGAAATATGTAGTATCCACTTTTAGGCACGACACATCTCACACCAACAGATGTTAATTCCCTTGAAAAATTTTAATTGTCAATAGATGCTATAAAATCAACCAGACTATAGTTTAACTTAATGGTAAACAGTTGAAACCAAGTTTACCAGTACTTTGACATTATTTCATAGGCAATTTTATTAATGCCAGAGATTACACCTTAACATGATATTTTATTTTCTTAGATACCTTGCTGTATTTGGCAAAACTTTAAGGAATGTTGGTCCTCAATGCTCTCCAACTTCGTAGTTTATTTGGCCTTTTTAACATTTTTGGATTCGAGCGTCACTAATGAGTCTTTTGTAGACGAAACACGCGCCTGACGTAAATATAAAAGTTAGTCCTAGTATCTATGATGAGTTTCTTTAGTTGTAAATGCATAATTTGAATGTGAATTTTCGTCCATTCCATTACTCATTCCATAATTAAATGCCTGTACCAAGTTTAAATATGGCATTTGTTTTTCATTTGTTTTGCATTTGTTTGATGTGTTTGAGCTTTAGCTATTGCCAAAATACAGTGGAGATCACTTCTGACCTCTCATTTGAACTGTTTGAGCAATCTGTCATAAAACAGTTCAATCTAGAACAGTTCTAAGTAGAACGGTCAGAATCATTTCTATGTAGAAGTGTCCAAATCAGTTCTAGTCGTAGAACTGACCAAATCAGTTCTTACCGTAGAACTGTCAGCAGAACTGTCTAAAACTTTACTAGTTTACGGTTTTGAATTTTCCTTGGAGTTCGGTGCATTTTGTTATGTTACTTTTTGATATGTAATGTGGGGTGCGGTAAGGTAGACAGACTCGAGTCATTGTTATAAATGTACTAAATTATTAAACTGAGGTCTCGCAGAAGTTTAATGAATGTCAGTCCTTTACCGTTTCACAGGTGATATCGTGATTTGGTTTACCGCTATGAAGTTTCAGCATATAGCAAAATATCATGTTAAATGATCTTTTAACACGATTAACTTTTAGTTGTTACAACCAAGTTATATATTATTTATTTAAAAATAAAGCAATGTAAAATATATGCAGACTGTTTCTGAAATATGCATGAATTCATAACCGGTGTTGTTGGGAAAGTCGGGTTGTTCAAATTTCGTTTTACTTCTTGTTTGTCAGCCGTCATAGAGTTATCTTAAAATTGTAACACTTCATCAACAGGTCAATTACCAACTCGTTTAGAGACATAGTCCGTTCTGTAGTTACCAGTGTCTTCACTCATGACCATTACAATAAAATATGATGCTTCAGATTTCTATTTTCAATATATTTTTTAAATCTTGATATTTTATTGTAAAATAAATTTGATTTTCTTGTACAATTTGCTTTGATATAGTTCCATGCCAAACTAGCTTACTATGTAATGCTTTAATTACCTTTGACAATAGTTCCCTACTGTCATCATAATCCTTGAACAATGCTTCGTGTAACTGTCTATTGCATCAAGATCTTGAAACATCTAAAATTTAAAATAAATGAAAGACCCTTCGTTGTACTCTAAAATACAATACAAAAATTGATTTTCAAATGTACTAGATTTCTCATTCAGTCCTATAAAGCAGGTTTATGATACTCTAGTTTTTAATTGTTTAAAGCCAAAACGAACGAAATGAAATATTGGTAAATTCCCGAAATCTGTCGAATATTATGATGGAGGGACATTGGTAATATGTATGTTTTTTAATACTTAGTTAAGGTAGATTTATTCAAAAGATAATGAAAATAATGCTAAATATGTTTTGTGCGTTCAACGCGTGTTTCGTATTAACGTTTAAAAAGAAGTCGTAAACCTTAACACTTGGATCCCAGGGAATACGTAGATACGTTGGGCGTCATATGAATAAGGTACACTAAAAAAAAAAAAATTAATCCGAAGTCAACTTAGATGAATATTTCTTTATTATTTGTTAATGGTTTTGAACTAGCTGTCAGATACATTGTAACTACGGATACTCTCAGATCTGTTCATTGCGTCTTTTTGTGTCCGGATGTACAAGTACTCGGCCATGTCCACTTTTTTTTGTCCATCTGATGAGTTCAGCCTTTTTCAACTGATTTTCATAGTTCGTTCTTATGTTGTACTGTTATACCACTGTCCCAGGTTAGGGGAGGGTTGTGAACCCGCTAACATGTTTAACCCCGCCACATTATTCATGTATGTGCCTGTCCCAAGTCAGGAGCCTGTATTTCAGTGGTTGTCGTTCCTTATGTGTTACATATTTGTTTTTCGTTCATTTTTTTTTATATAAATAAGGCCGTTAGTTTTCCCGTTTGAATTGTTTTACATTGTCTTATCGGGGCCTTATATAGCTGACTATGTGGTATGGGCTTTGCCGTACAGTGACCTATAGTTGTTGATGTCTGTGTCATTTTGGTCTCTTGTTGATAGTTGTCTCATTGGCAATCATACCACATCTTCTGTTTTATATCTGACTAAGAGAATTGTAGAGTTTTAGAAATGTACGTTATAAATCGAAACACTGACTCTGATGTAATGATACTCTAGGAAACTAATCATCTTCATAATTGGAAGGTCTATAAAACAAACCACAAACTGTCGGCAACTTTCGGATACAAACTATTTTCCTGCACACATTATTCCTTTAAACTCGGTTCAAATTACTTTTCTTTGTTATAAATCATTCATTATAAAAAAGTAAATTCATATGCCAGTTTTACGAACATAAGTCAACTAAAACCTTAATTATTTACGAACAATACTAATTTAAAAGTAGTTATGATACCTTTGTAATAGCATACTGCATTGGAGCTGGACAGCAGCTGTATGTATGGCTGGCAGCACTACGTACAGCTTTCTTTAAGGATGAAAGCTCTGTAGGGAAAACATGGTAACCAACCTACGAAAGGCATACATTCTATTATGATAGTATTCACATGGTAACTTGGTATTGTTCATCTTACTACATGTGTGTCTGGAATCTATGCCGTACTGAATACAAATTATGAGGAATAGCATTTTCAATTACTTTTGTGAAACTTTATTGCTGCAATCAGAACAGAAACTATATTTTAATATTTTTTCGTGTAAGATAATTGTATTTATTGTTTGTATCAACGAATCAAAACATAACCTTACAAGTAAATATATAAAGAAAATTAGATCTAGGTCAAGCTGTCAACCTTTATAGCCATTACTAACAGGTATGTACAATGTATATTAACTTTATTTACAAATCATCAAATAATCTTTCATTTTGTTATAAAAATGGTATGAATAAAAATAAGCAGTTTGTTCCTTGCTTTCCGAAAATATCGACAGATTATCCTGACAAATATATTGTAATCCGTTATGATTTGAATACATACTTTTATATACTGGTTAACTTACTCGCCATCCTCCAGCACTGGCCCATTTAGACAACCCAGTACTTAATATTGTACCCTCAGGATAATACTGAAAAATAAACAATATTCAAGCTTTACACAAGATTATGTATTAGTTTTGTTGTTGTTGTTTACTTCAATTAGAAATACTTGTCGGTTTTGTGCAAAAGAATAACATCAGCGCAGTCGTAAAAAGTACATTCAAGTGAAACCAAAACAGACTAAAGAGGTATGTGAGGTAGATCTTTTGAAAGTAATAATGACTTGTACCTTTACAACTGCTAACAGGGCACTACTTGACAAATAAATGACAACTTTGTAAGATT
Organism: Mytilus trossulus; assembly: GCF_036588685.1. NCBI lineage: Eukaryota > Metazoa > Mollusca > Bivalvia > Mytilida > Mytilidae > Mytilus > Mytilus trossulus. Next base: position 40,069,546 of record NC_086374.1, on the reverse strand, counting down.
AGGTTAACGCACATTAGTCACAGCAGTCAATTCTTACCTTTAAAATGGAGGTGTGATCTTGATCATAATGAAGTCGACCGTATATCTCATCACTCAACACAAGTATGTTGTTTAGACGAAAACAATCACTGTAATAAAATTTAATAAAAACAGATGTCAAAATAGTTAATGAAGAGGTTAAATTATTTGTTTCATAGTGTCATATCATAAGATTAAACAATTTACTATATTAGTAGTTATTGACTTTATAGTTGCTTACATCCACGCAAGGATTTGTATAGTCTTACTATACAAATCCTTGATCCACGTCATTTTGGACAATTCCACCTCTGCATACTTTAATAGTATCATGTAGATTATGATGCGATATTGTTCTCATGGAAAAATCTTAAAACATAAAAGTTGAGAGTAATAATGAAACACTAACTTTTGTTACTGAAACTGTACGAATGCATCGGCCCCCTGAAATCAACTGCTCTTTAAAATTTAAGTTTTATTCAGCAGTGCTGCCAGAGGGTTGTTATTTGTACCCGTGTACCAATAAATTCCTACTTCTGTAACTAAACATGAACAATCACGACCATCTACTACTTCCTTACCATAAGGTCAAGTAAAAGTAAATGAGTGTGACTGGGTAAAAGCGGGGTTTGAGGGGGCGTGTTAAAGACCACACTTTGACCTTTAATGGTTCACTTTTACATATTGTGACTTGCATGGAGAGTTGTCTCATTAGCACTCATACCATATTTTCTTATATATATTTGTCACAAATGTTGGTAAAGTTTGGTATACAACTTTGGCTCGTTGAATAATAACTGTAAAATATTATCTCTTTTATTGTACCCTAAATATGGGCATTATGTTTTCTGGTATGTGCGTCCGTTCGTTTGTCCGTCTGTTCATCCGTTCGTTCGTCTGTCTGTTCGTCCGTCTTTCCCGCTTCTGGTTAAAGTTTTTGGTCGAGGTAGTTTTTGATGAAGTTGAATCTAATCGACTTGAAACTTAGTACACATGTTCCGTATGATATGATCTTTTCAATTTTATTGCCAAATAACCCCATTTTCACGGTCCACTGAACATAGAAAATTATAGTGCGGATGGCCATCCGTATACTTGGAATAAATTCTTGTTATTTATATTTCAACGAGTCATAGTTAAATACAAAATTTTAACAAAGTCTGTGACATTTATAATTAAGGAGATTCAGAAAATAAGCAACTATTATAGGTCACTGAACGGCTTTCAATAATGAGCAAACTCCATACCGTATACGAGATGTAAAAAGCCATTACTATATCTATACCTTAAATTAACTGTGTCTCTTTCTGTTGGTTATTTGCAAATTCACAAAAATCTGATGAATTTTAAAATTTTGTGTAAATAGACATAAACCACAGCTATCTGTCCGACTTCAATTTATCCATCTGTCTTTTGATTTACACGCATCAAAATAAGGAATTTCCTCAAAGTTCATGTTTCAAAATAAAGGATATTTTGTTAAATCGGTTCATTAGTTCCTTCTTTCTCTTTTTTTTCAAACATACATACCTTAATTTCTTAAGTTCTTCTCTTGTATAACTGGTTCCTGCTAAAATACGAAATTTCTTATGACATGAAACCCAAATCAATAACACATTCTTGTTTAATATCCATTCAAACATTACGTTATTTGTAGCATTTCGTGTACTAGTATCCAGAATATGACGATGGTTTACAATACGATTTTTTTCACATGCGATATTGATAATAAAAAATGAATGTGCACTTTTGTTGACCCTAAAATTATAAAATTATACTTGTGTGTTTCTTGTGTAAATGCATACAGGAATTTTAAGAAAATGATATGTATAATGTGACAATAATATTCGCGGTTATCAACCATTTGTGAACGAGTTTTCTAAAGACAAATAGAACACGAGATAAAGGCCGATTAACCTAAATGAGAAATGCATTTCTGGAAAATTTGGCAGCAAGAATTTAAGCAATAGATGAATTTTGCAGTTTTATCAAAAAGCTTCCTTTCCATTTGAATATTTGAACGAAACATTTTAAAAAAGGTTGAGTTTATGAAAAAAAATCTTCAGATGAAAGTGCTGTATATATTTAATGGCCGATCTGATATTACACAGATGGATATTATGAATAAAAAAAAAATATAGACTTAAATCGGATGATTGCTACACGTATTAGGTCTAAAGTTTAGCTGTATACTCTAATAAGATGCTGACTTACATGGATTATCTGGATTATTCATAATGATTATTCTGTTTTTGTGGATTTCATTCTCTCTAACGACCTGAAAATGATAGAGAATATTACAATTAAGTTGACGATCACATGTATTGGCTTTAAAGGTGTTGGGATGTACAAGTACCCAGTCACGTCCACATGATTTTATCATATGTATATCTATTTGTTTCTATCTGATGAGTCAAACCGTTACAACTGATTTATGTAGATCGTTCTTATGTTGTACTGCTACACCACTGTCCCAGGTTAAGAGAGGGTTGGGATCCCGCTAACATGTTTAACTCGCCACATTCTGTATGTATGTGCCTGTTCAAGTCAGGAGCCTGTAATTCAGTGGTTGTCGTTTGTTGTTGTGTTACATATTTGTTTTTCGTTGTTCATTTTTTGTACATAAACTAGGCCGCTAGTTTTCTTGTTTGAATGGTTTGAATTGTTTGAAGTGATTTCGGGGCCTTCTAAAGCTGACTATGCGGTTATGGCTTTGATCATTGTTGAAGGTCGTACGGTGACCAATAGCTGTTAATTTCCTGTGTTATTTTGTCGCTTATGAACAGTTCGAATGGTTTTACACTTCGGGTCTAGTCAATTTTTGGTCCCGTGATAGATTGCTAGTCGGTGTGAGCCAAGACTCTGTGTTGAAGACCGTGTTTTGACCTATAATGGTTTACTTTACAAATTGTGACTTAGACACTTCCCTACGTTGTCACTTGATTTCTAAATATTAAATATTGAAAACACTCGGCAACTTGACATTTTATTTGTTTTTATATTTACCGTGTCGAGAGTTGAAATATCGTATCTATGTGGTCTAAACTGCAATGTTATTAACATTGTATATCTTATATTTAGATTTCTTACTATTTGCGGTTTTTATCCTAACTATTTGTAAATCGTGGATATGTTCCGGACCATATGAGTATTTGGACCATACGCGTATGGTCATGACCATATGGGTATATACTCATATGGTCATGACCATACGCGTATGGTCCAAATACTCATATGGTCCGGAACATATCCACGATTTACAATGGTCCGACCATACGCGTATGGTCGGACCGTACGCGTATGGTCGGGGTAATTAACAGGTACATTTAAATGCTTAACTCTTCATATATAACCCTTCTAGATGTCACGTCATTAAAAAAACACTACCAAAAGTCACGCAGTAAATTTCATCACTAGTCTAAACTATTGTAAACACATTTTTTGTCATTACCGATAATAAATCATGTTTAATATTACGAGTGAATGGCAAAATGTCGACCTGGGAAGATAACTTTCAAAAATATTTTAATTAACTGTTACACACGAAGTCAACTGTTTTACTATAACCTGACGTAAAAGTCGACAGGATAAAGAGTCTAATAATTTGCTCACTTTTGAAACTTAATATAATAAGCATTAGAAGTGCAAAATTCAGAATTTTTATACTTATATATAAATACGTGTTTTGCTTAAAAAAATGAATGACGTCAACGGCAAGGACAAAAGTTCATTTTTTAAAGTTGTCTGGTGATATGATGTACTTCAGTCATGTTACGATATTGGAGATTTAGAGGTTTTTAAAATCACCGTAGACACATCGGAATGACTCAGGCCCCAAGAAAAGCTATGGTACATGTACCATGTGGAAGTAAATGTCACCCTACGCATACATGCAAGAATGTAACTTAGCCATGAAAACTAACTTTAGCATCGATATTTTATGTTATCTGAATTGTAAATAATACAATTGCATGTAGTAATCATTGTTTTTTTTATAAAGTTTTCTAATGCATATTATTGAAAAAAATACCTGTATGGTCCAAATACTCATATGGTCTGGCCCGTTTATAACCAAACGAGTATATACTCATATGGTCCGACCATACGCGTACGGTCGGACCATACGCGTATGGTCGGACCATATGAGTATATTATTACGCATATGGTCATGACCATACGCGTATGGTCCAGATACTCATATGGTCCGGAACAGATACATGATCTTTGATTTAATCAGTTGTTATTTATTGGCATAATATTATTTCAACGATTTCATGTATTTTGAGAGGGGAAATCCATATTTCCATGAAATATTCACGTGATAGTTAATACAGAGTACATTAAATCACCCGTCAGCCTTGACATTTGACTCTATTTTTTTTTTCATTAAAAAATTTCAAATATTTAACTAGTTTAGAGACCCAAACAAATTAATGTACGTTGTTTCATATTCTACACAAAACTGTTTATCTACAGATACCTTTTCGATATCCTCTGGCGTTATCTTCCATTCTTTGTCTAGTGTTGTGTTCACAATGATTGGGTTATGGTAAGACAGTTTTGCTTGGGGATGGTATGTTGTCCAAGACGGCGATATTATCAATACGTCTATAAATATAAAATCATTACACAATTCTATGATTCTAAATTTTGATTGCTAATGATGAATGTGCAGATCGTTTTGTATTTCTGTATTTCTTTTTGTTTGTTTTTGGTATCTACAAATTCATTCTACATTAAAATAACATTAATATCTAAAATTAAAGATTTGCACATAACAAATAGGTAACACAATGTTTTTAAAAAACTTAAAATAAATCTTGCGTAATCAAGAATCATAAAACTTTGTAGGTTTGCCATTTTTTTTTAATTTGGTATGACTGAACGATAATAAAATTATAAAAAAAAGTCTTCTTCAAATGCATTCTTCAAGGCGATATCTAGTTTCGATACAAATCGTCATTTTAACTTCATTTGTTGGGAATTAATGATCCATGTGACAAATGTAATCAATTATTTAAAAGAAAGAGATCTGCATATCAACAAATTGTCATGCTTCATGTTGACAGTCACCCAATCTCTTTAGTTCACTGAGATGGATTTTAGCCAAAAAAAATCATTAGAAAAACGTCAGAAAAAGACCATTCTTCACTTTTAACGTGAAATAGTTCTTCCATTACGTAAACATGGTAAACAGTTTAATGATATACAGCAAGCTATCACTATCCTACCTCCGTTAAATATTTGTAGCAGGAGAAATATTAGTTCTTTACTTCCAGGCGCAACGATAATATTGTCTGGGTCAATATCTAAATCTTCGAAGTGTTTATGGAATTTTGCTATCGATTGACGGAGTTCCAATGTTCCTGAAATGAAAAATCATGAAACCTGCCAGTCGTTTTGTTATGCTTCCACAAAATGGACTATAAATGACATACGAAAAAAGGATTTCTGGGCCTATTTTAGGTCCGTTTTGAACTTTACTGTAACCATAGTTATATGTGCTGTGCCACGGCGGGCTATTTTGGCCCTGTTTCATTATATTCTTTCTTATCACGTCTCTCCGGAGCAGAACAGTGTTTTTTGTTGATTGGTGTGGTCTATTGTACATTCAAAATGTTTGGCAAATACAGGATATTCATATTTTATAATTTTTTTCACGCCATATTTCTATGTTAGTTACTCATCTTACTTTCAAATATCTACACGTATTTACTTTGTTATGGATACCAGTTGATAAATTCTTATTAAACCCATCTTTGTTTGATTAGTATGTGTGCCCGATTAATGACAAGGACGTAATGAACCTAAACGTGATAAAGTTATTGACTTTTGTGTAAAAGACAAAGATAGGTGAATTGATATGTATACGGTATAAAAACCTGATAAACTGGGTGTAATTGTAACTAAGAGTTGGTCATTACGTTCACAAGTACTCGTTCACTGGATACAATTTTAACAAGCGCATTAGAAAACGAAATAGTATTTATTAGTCTAATGATATTAGAAGATCACATACTTATTGAATAAACACAATGCTAGTATATATGTGTATACCTGCTAAAATAAAGCCTCTCAATGCAAGACAAATATGTTATCATATGAGTTTTTATAACATTTTTAAAACAATATCATATTAAGTTATACCAAAAGTGAGTATTTGTTTACCTGCAACTGGTAAATAAGCATTTTCTCCTGCATACTCCTTTAGGGCCTCAACCGCTGTTTCAATGACAGGAAATGGTGACTGACCGAAAGCAAAGTGGTATATAGTTTCTCCTGCAGCTAATCTTTTCTGAATTTCTTCATTTAAAGACAGATTTGACGCTGGAGAATAATTCTGTAGGTCGGGTCGTACAAGATCGTCCATTGTTATCACTTTCGCCTCTTTTGTCACTATATTGATTGTAAAGTGTGCTATGTATTCACACAAATCTTTATCTGACACTTGAACGGTTTAAATCTTAGTTAAGAAAAGATTCGTTATTTCAGCTTTGACTATCTATTGAAAAGTACACACTATATCAATCTATTTTTAACATAAAAAAACCTTTTGCATGATACGATGCATATTGTCATAGTATTAATGCGTAATGCAGAATAAGCTACATTCAGTTCTAAAGAACATATAGTGGATACCTAATGAAAGGAAATCGATTTGTTTGCAGCTCGATTCAATACATGACTAGATCCATGCGGCAATGTTTTAATGATCTTCAATTCCAAACAAGTAAAATTAAGCATGACTTTTATTGTGTTTTTTTCTGTCGGCTTTAAACATTGCGAAAGAATCTGAGAGAATTTCGATATAAATGAATTGACACTTTATTATCAAAACGATGTATTGAACTAGTTCATTTTTGGTTAAGTATGTATGGTTTTGAATATTACAGATACAAATGTAAAAACTGTGTACTTATACACAGTACATGTACTACAATCTGTCGATAATCATAGTTTGACATTGCACAAGGTCATTTTTTTCTCTGACTGTTTACGACGCCTTTACACTAAATCCGTTGGACGTAGAATATGTATGATGATTGAAATTTTAGTCTCAGATACATGATTTTTTATTTGTTAATGGCTTTGAACTAGCTGTTAGAAACTGCGAGTACACAAATATCTATTCCTAGTGTCTTTTTTGTTTTTGGGATGTACAAGAAACGGTACACGCCCACTTTGTGTTTCCGTTACATATATTTCGATTTGTATCCATCTGAAAAATTAAGCCTTTTTCAACTGATTTTTATAGTTTTTTTCTTATGTTGTACTTTTACACCACTTTCCCAGGTTAAGGAGAAGGTTAGGCTCTCACAAACATGCTTAACCACACCTCATTCTGTATTTGCATTTCCCAAGTGTCAGGAGCCAATTTTTTTCTTGGTTGTTGGGTCAAGTCTGTCATAAAAGAATATTTCGTAAACTGTTTGGTTATCATTTAGGCAGTTAGTTTTATATTGAGTTGTTTAATTTTTGTGCGTCGGGGACCTCTTATAGCCAACCACACGGGGTGTGTTTTTCTTGTTGACGGCCTTACGGTTGCCTAAAACGGCTTACACCCACATCATTTGCACTGTGGTGGATATTTGTCTTATTGGCAATCATACCACAACTCCTTATTTTTTATATTCTTACCAGACATTCTCCTATAATAGCAACGAAATATGTTCATTTCACCGAAGACCGTTAGGTCTTTATACATACTTGTTTGGTTTTATTTAGAAGTTCTATGGGCGTTAACCCACATTCTGGTTTTTTTTCTGTCAGAAGATGAGTATGATTTGCATAGAAGAAATATTAGAATTGACGGGTTTTCGAAAAGAAGTATTTAATTTATCCGAATTTTTAGGAATAAACTAGAATGATTGTGTCCATGGTACAAGGATGACCGACTCGCACTATCTTGTTCATTGGATTGTGATATTGGGGTAAAAACTATAATTTGGCATTACTATTTGTTGTTTTTGTTGTTTTCATTTGGAAATAGTGTTTTCTGTTTTTCATTGACTTCTTTTTATCCCCTAGTTTCGCATCACAGCGCCTCTTTTTTAGTCAACTTAGTAACTTACTCGGAGAAAAGGGTTGCATTTGCTACTGAAAAAATTCGAGGACTTAGTTTATTCAGGAGACATTTTCTTCCATTTGTAAACTTTCATGGTTAATGATTCATGTTATTGTTTATTTTCAGACACAAAAAAAAACCCAAAACTTTATACAAAATTACAACTGAAGAGTTCGTTTTACAGTAATAAAACTATAACATTGTTGGAATTGGGTCGAAATCAATTGTCATAGTAAACAATAGCTTAGTAACTTAAAACGAAGTAACGTATTATTACGAACATTTAGCAATGAAAATATTTGGAATTAGATTCTTCATAAAATAAAAAATTGAGGACATTCAGGATGTAAAATTAATGAGTTACCTCCCATTGTCCACAACATGCACATGTTATTGTATATCTCGCGAACTTGTCACCTATTCATTATTGCTTAAAAGTCAATTTGAAAGCTTACTTTTCTTATAAGTCCTACGTGTGCATGTGTTATTATAAACATTGAACTGTTGAGTTGAGCTACTTTGTAAAGATTAATTTGTGCATGGTGCAATGCATGATAAAAAAATATTGAACTTAAGTGCACTGTGATAATTTGCCAAAGATTGTAAGAACGACCGAGGATAATTTCCACGATCGCTTTTGAAAAGTCAAAATCAAAAACTCATTTAACCAATATTATATATATATATTGCTTAGACTATTTCTCCCTTAATGGTGAATCTGCTTAAGAAAGATTGAATGCATTATACAGAAAAAGAAATTTAAATCGCTATTTCCCCCGTAATTTGCAAACAGCTGCTATAGAGCAAAGACGTTTTCATTTGTATGATGGATTTATCATTATTTTTTAAAGTGTTCATATAAAATAATGCTATTCCAAACAAACCCAAAACAACGAAAAAACTAAACTCACCAGCGGCCATGTTTTTTTTTCGATACACAGTTAACAATTTTATTTACGTTTTTTATAAGTTTATGTATGCTGTACATGTCATACCTGAAGAGATTTTTTAAATGGTCAAATGCATGGTTGTTGAAAATAAACTTATTTTTAGTTAAACCTTAACGGCCTTTTTATTTACATTCAGGGTAAAGCCGGTTATTAAAGGTATAATGAATAAAAGGAGATTTGCGTATATGTATGCCAATAAACCTAGGCAACAGTAGTTCACAAATGCTTAAATCACAGATTAGTTTGTGTATCTTTATCGTTGACTTTTCGTTTAATATAAGAACATCTGACATTCCCGCCGGCCCCACCAACAAAAACATAATAATATCGGTATGAAAAAAAGAGAAAGGATAACATAAATAAATTAAATAATGCATAGCTTTAACCTCTATGGTAGGCGGATTTCCGTGGTATTAATTTTACTCGCAAGATCAAACCCTTAAGCCCGAAATTAGAAAAATGAAAATTGAAATAGAAATTGAAAGACTCTTGGAAAATTGCCAAGTTGTGAATAAGCACCAGTACATTCGAGCTGGTTAAGGTGGTACACACCACTATGTCTACATGGAGATTCCACTGTAAATATCAGCAGAACATTTTTATTACCTTCTTTTCAGCTTCTCACACTCAAAGTTAGTGTCTGTCAAACTGCTATAAATCCAAGTAATTTTTTCCCCAAAAAGCGTGGTACATTTTTTGAAATATTTATATTTTGGTCAAAGGGTCATATATAAAAAAAAAAGAAAGATATGGAATGATTGCCAATGAGACAACACTCTACAAGAGACAAAATGACAAAGAAATTAACAACTATAGATACATATTTTGTCAAAAATTTATGAAGAATTAAAAGAGCCAAATTAATTTTAATCAAGGTGTTTAGTAAAAACTTAATATAGATGTGTTGCTTTATGTTTAGAAATAAGAAGATGATATATAATAGATAACTTCCACCACTTCGATATCGGTTGATTTTTATTTGCTGGTGGTACCATCTCAATCGAAAGCATAAGAAGGCAGGTTGAAAGTATTTATTTGACTAAAATGTATGTCTCATTTTTATAAATTTATTATTCAAGCATTTACCCCAAATTTATAATAATAGTTATATTTCCCTTGCGTTTTTGTTTGTTGACGCCAATTTTTTAAATTTGAATGGTACCAAAAAAGCAGAATCTTGTAATGATAATATAACTGGACCAATACCAACACTATGATGTATTGTTGGTCGTCGATGATTTATCCATAGTTTTAATATTTTCCTAATATTCAGTGCTGAGGTATTTACACGAGTATAACTGATCTGCTTAGAATTTTTTAAATTATTAAAGTATATTATTCTCAAGAAAAGTTCCTTAGTCTATGCAAAATATCTACTCTCAGATTTATGTGTTTAATTCCTTATTATACTTTAATTTATGAATAGTGTTACATTGTACAGGTTATCAGTCAGGAGTATCTAACAGTTATCTACAAGAAAGTAGAACAATGGTCGATAATGACAAACAGAACAAATATCATAACAGTGACAGCTTCAGGTAAAACAGGAAATCTAAAACGGACAAAAGTCACATTAGTGTCAGTATAATGATAGTGTAAAGTAATATCACAAAAATACTGAACTCCGAGGAAAATTAAAAAAGAAAGGTCTCCAATTAAATGGCTAAATCAAAAATTAAAACGAATGGATAACAACTGTCATATTCCTGACTTGCAATTGGTAAAGGCATTTCTTATTTACAAAATCGGGGTTTGAACCTGGTTTTAAAACTTGATAAATCTCTCACTTGTATGACAGTCGCCTCAATTTTCCATTATATTGGTATACGAGTTTGCGAAAATCAGTACCGAATAACTAAAGCTTTTAAAAGTTGCAAAACAGCCAGATGGATAAAGACCTTGACTATACAGTTTTAGTTTAAAATGCCGTACTGTGACCTATTCTTGCATAAATCCACGTCATTTGGACGCTCATTGATAGTTGTCTTCCTCCAGTTAAGGGATCACAATCTACTGTCTAATTATTTTAACACTGTCTCGTGTATATTACACAATTTCACAATGAAAGCATTTTACAAACGGTGTAGCAAACGAAAACATTACAAAATTTTTCATTTGAAGTTCAATTTCAATGACATTCACATTTGAATAGATTATACCACAGTTTTACATTCGATTTGAAACTAGAATGAGGATTTGACGCATTACAGTATAATTATGAAGAAAGGCAATCTTGACCGTGTTTAAAACTCTACACGGCAACTGCATCTGCATGGTTAATTATGCTTCACTCTTATACAACATTTTACAATAAGAGATATTTATTTTTGACTTTTTTGTTGTATGGAGGCCGTCTAATTGAGGTTTGATGTACTTTTCTTGTATTTTATATGAAAGGATTTGTGTGCATTACTCTTAAGTCATTGAGTAATTCAAATCTGTTCCAGAACATTATAAAGAAGTAAATATACAAGGCCTTATAACCAATGCTGTTTTTGGAGTTTTTGGAGTAGCTATTTCTATTATGCTCATTAGGATAGATTATTTCTATTATGCTCATTTGAATAGATTATACCACAGTTTTACATTCGATTTGAAACTAGAATGAGGATTTGACGAATTACAGTATAATTATGAAGAAAGGCAATCTTGCCCGTTTTTAAAACTCTACACGGCAACTGCATCTGCATGGTTAATTATGCTTCACTCTTATACAACATTTTACAATAAGAGATATTTATTTTTGACTTTTTGTGTTGTATGGAGGCCGTCTAATTGAGGTTTGATGTACTTTTCTTGTATTTTATATGAAAGGATTTGTGTGCATTACTCTTAAGTCATTGAGTAATTCAAATCTGTTCCAGAACATTATAAAGAAGTAAATATACAAGGCCTTATAACCAATGCTGTTTTTGGAGTTTTTGGAGTAGCTATTTCTATTATGCTCATTAGGATTCTTTATGGTGTCATCAAACGACGTGTGAGAGGTTGTCGCACAGGCTCTGAATGTGAGTATGATACATTTAGTCTTCGTACACAATATGTTGTATAAGGAACAGCCTAAAATTCTGACAATAATTAAAATGCGTAGTTGTAGTGGATACAGTGAAGAAATGCCACACCGATTTAGAATTTGTTTGATGTTTTTGAAATATCAATCATACATTGCTATTTTAAACAGAAAAGGAAAATAATTATGATCAACACCAGAAAGTCTTAATTCTAAAACTAACCAACTCTAGATGTAAAAAGAGAAGTGTTCCTTAGTCATGTACACATGTACATGTGAACATAAACTAATGGATGAGTATGATCAGATGTGAAGTAAGACGTGTTTGAGAATATGTGGATATTTTATCATGAAGTAAAATAACAAAAATACCGTAACCCGAGAAAAATTCAAAACGGGAAGCCTTAAAGCAAATGGCAAAATCAGAAGATCAAACACATCAGCGAATGGATATCAACTGTCATTTTCCTGACTTGCTACAGGCATTTTCTTATGAAGAATACGGTGGATTAAACCTGTTTTTTTGTTAGCTAGCTATACTGATCACTTGTATGGCAGTCACATTAAAGGAAAGTATATTGACATTAATGTGTGGACAAAACAAACAGACATATAAAAGGTAAAATTTACAACCGTAAGAATTAATAATTCATTTTTTTCACATGGTCCATTAATACATGTATTCCTAAGTATGATTTACATGCTTTCCCTCATTAGACACCATAATTACTAAGTGTATAAATTTGTTTTTAGATAGAAGAGGAAGCGCATTAACCTTACACAATGGTCCACCACCAACTTATTCTCTACTATCAATAGAAACAATTCCGCCGACATACAGCCAAGCTTGTAGTATTATTGGTTATCATCCATCAATAGGAAACATTACTCAATCTGAAACAAGTAGGAATGATTCGTTTTTAAATGTGGAGTATTCAAATGAAAGCTTTGATGTCGATTTTACAGCCTTCCCATCACCAAGTGGAGATTTTTAACATACATGTATTTATAAATCTACATTTAGAATGATTACACATAAATTAATGCTTTGATTGGTGTATGCCTTTAATTATTTTCCCTCTCAAGTACAATACTTGTCCGCGTTTACTCTCATCTCCCGTGTACAAGAATTGTCCATTCAATAGAATGTTTTTTTCTATCAAACATTGTTACGCATTTAATACATTTAATTTGGATGTCGGATAAGCATAGTCTTCCCACAAAAACAAAACTTTAAGGCATGTGTATCACATAATAATTTCGTATACATGAATCTTGTTCTGGAGTGCCTACCTAGCATAGGGAAAAAAGTGGAAACTTTCTACAAATCCTTAATTTCAGCAGTATTTATATTTTCGAAGGAAATACACTTTGATATAAATAAAAACCAACTATCCATATAACTATTGAAGGTATTTCCACTTCACATTCTGATAATCAAGGTTTGAATAAACTTTCAAACTAAAAAAAACATTAGTAACAAAAACGGTATCAAAAGATATTTAATATTGAACTAATTCCACAAATATATAGTCGATTGTTCTACTGTACGAAATTCTAGGGATAACCAGCTACATCAAGTTTGAAATAGTCACTGACGGTGTAAACTGGCATCTTCAAGTTTTACTGATTCCTAATGTATTTTCTTTAGAAATATAAAAAAAATAATTGGCTATAATAATTTCCGGTGAACAACAGACCACTTCGGGTCTCCTATGACAACGTTTATAATACTATGTCAAATATGTATATTTTTTTTGTATAATTTTGCTTAAAATAAAGGAAGTATAGGTAATTTTACACTAAGTCACTAGTATATAATTTTGGTTCCCATGTACGTTTGCGAATAAAGTAACTTGTTAACTTTGGTTTACAAAATGTCATAATCGATTTCAGATAAAAGGAATAAAAAACAATCAGAAAAAAAACGAAAAATATTTTCCCCTGGAAATGGAGATAAGCACATGAATAATAATAAGACAATATTTCTCTCAAATTTTCTTAGTTAGATATTCATTTGATTTAAAGGTAAGGCGTATTTAAAGAGGAACAAGTAATTAGCTCACCTGACCCGAAGAGCCAAGTGAGCTTTTCCCATCACTTTGCGTCCGTCGTCCGTCGTCGTTAACTTTTACAAAAATCTTCTCCTCTAAAACTACTGAGCCAAATTTTACCAAACTTGGCCACAAGCATCATTGGGGTATCTAGTTTAAAAATGAGTCCATTGACCCGGTCAACCAAGCAAGATGGCCTCCATGGCTAAAAATAGAACATAGGGGTAAATTGTGGTTTTTGGCTTATAACTCAAAAACCAAAGCATTTAGAGCAAATCTGACACGGGTGAAATGTTATCAGGTCAAGATCTATCTGCCCCTGAAATTTTTAGATGTTGGGTTGCTTTGGTAATTTTATAGAAATTTTACTGTTTTTGTTTTTTATCTTGAATATTATTATAGATAGAGATAAACTGTAAACAGCAATAATGTTCAGCAAAGTAAGATTAACAAATAAGTCAAACGACTGAAATGGTCAGTTGACCCCTGTAAGAGTAATTGCCCTTTATAGTCAATTTTTAACAATTTTTCGCAAATCTTAGTAATCTTTTACAAAAAATCTCCTCTGAAACTACTGGGCCAAATTAATCTAAACTTGGCCACAATCATTTTTGGGGTATTTAGTTTAAAACATGTGTCCGGTGACCTGGCCATCCAATCAAGATGGCCGCCACAGCTAAAAATAGAACATAGGGGTAAAATGGAGTTTTTGGCCTATAACTAAAAAAACAAAGCATTTAGAGCAAATCTGATTGGAATAAAATTGTTTATCACGTCAAGGTCTATCTGCCCCTTAAATTTTCAGATGAATCGGACAACCCATTGTTGGGTTGCTACCCCTAAATTGGCAATTTTAAGGAAATTTTCTGTTTTTAGTTTTTATCTTGAATACTTTTATAGATAGATATCAACTGTAAGCAGCAATAATGGTGAGAAAAGTAAGATATTCAAATAAGTCAACATGACTGAAATGGTCAATTGACCACCTAAGGAGTTATTGTCCTTTATAGTCAATTTTAAACAATTTTCATAAGATTTGTAAATATTTACTAACATTTTCCACTGAAACTACTGGGACAAGTTCATTATAGATAGAGATAATTGTAAGCAGCAAGAATGTTCAGTAAAGTAAGATGTACAAACACATCACCATCTCCAAAACACAATTTTGTCATGAATCTATGTGCTTCTTTTGTTTAATATTCACATATACCAAGGTGAGCGACACATGCTCTTTAGAGCCTTTAGTAAGATATATAACATTTGAGAACAGTTTTTTTCATTAATTAGTTATGTTTCACACTTATCGTGCAAATATTTATGTTAAGGAAACAACGAAATTTGTACATAAGACAGGGGATTAATTATCTAAACCTTAAGCAATGTTGTGTGTATTTATTTGGTGTATTATATAACCACATTTATAATAATGACACCTAATGTTATACAACCAGGAAAACTATCGCAATTTAAATTTTTTGGAACAGTCACATTGCAATTTATATATAGATTTTTAAAAATCTACAGCATGTGATAAAGATAGTGAAACGTATATTATCATAGGTAAATATACATGAGATAGTATATTCCAACTTCTTTTTTTTATTCGTTATAGGCTCCAGGGGCGGATTTAGGCGGGGGCGTGGCGGGCGTGCGCCCCCCCCTAAAATTTGCAAAGCATGGGTTGACTTCAACATATTTAAGTATCAGAAGAGACCATTCCATCTTTTTTAACATTCAAAGTATATAAACAGTCAGTTTAACAGAATCAACATGATTACTAATCAACTGTAATCAACTGACCTACGCTTTATTAAAGTTCTATAAATTATTTCCAAGGAAGGTGTCACACGCGTAGCTGCATTCGATGACAAATATAATAGGTTTTATCAGTTAAAGTAAATACAAATGTTACATTGTATTTCCGGTTTTTATAATCAAGTTCTTTGATAATCGAGGGGGGATAGGAGGGGTCCTGATCCCGAAATCCCGAACTTAAAAAAACGAAATCCCGAGGTCCCGAATTTTAATACTGTAAATCCCGACGTCCGGAAATCCGAAAAAAAGGATTCCCGGATCCCGAAAGGGTCATTCCCGAAATCCCGAGCTTAAAAACACCCGATCGCGGAGTCCCGATATCAACACAGAAACATTGTAAATACAGGATAACGGAATTGTAATATAATTGTGTGTGGATAGGATCTCACTGTGTATATAGTCTCAGCACTGCAAAGCATTTGGTGGAGGCATCACTGTATATTAGAAAGCCACAAGTTATACATACTAGCGTATGGTTCCTCTACAAAGGGGGTTAAAGATATAGAGGTAAGGTAAGGATACTTAAAAGATCGCCGCTGCAAAGACCGACTCACCATGGCATACAAGATCCGCAATAGATTGGTGGATATTGACCCCTCTAATTATTACAAACCCGGAGATTCAAGGACCAGAGGAGGCCACCGCATACACCAACAGCGCACTCTAAAAGATCAATACAGGTACTCCTTCTTCCCAAGATCAACCAGGGAATGGAACACTCTACCGGAAAAAGCCACAACAGCAGCTACACTAGAAGAGTTCAAGGCCAGCCTTACCATCCTGCCAGAGGCCTTGACAGGAGCTTCACACACCTAGAACTCCTTTGACCCCAGATGTACATAGTTTTATTTGTAAATTTTCTTGTAAATAGTTTTTATTAAGTGAGGAAGGAAGGAAGGCCTCATGATTTAACGAGCAAGAGTCATTTTTACACTCAAGAAGAGTCCGACTCTGTACTGAAAGAAGAAGAGAAGAAGAAGAAGAAGGTCCTACCCCCCCTCATAATCGTAGTTCCAAAACATCTCTTTATACTCACTTTCACAATTTCATTTGACACGACCAAGAAAACAGTCGGCAGGTGAGATTCTTTCATAATATCCGTAATGAAAGATAGAAATACTGTTTCTAGCGAAAGGTTAGTTTATTAATTTGTATCTCTTTGTCTATATTTGTTTCTCACTTGCAAACCTAAATATTTAGCCGAATTCTGTACCGTATAACATGCTTGGCGTCCCAAGAAAATAAAGATACCTGCGTGAATGCATCTCATTCTGATTTTAGTTGTTATGTGGCGAACACAGTAAAGTCTGGCACAACCTCCGAAATTCAAAAGAGTAAAAAAAACCAGATATTATGAAAGGACAATTTAAAAAATTAAAAATCGCTGGTAGGAATAAGAAATTTTCGTTTGCAAAATATATTGGTCAGGTCAATTGTGAACTGTCTCGTCTCACTTTGCGTCCGTCTATCTGTAAATTGTTGTCAGGTGTGGATTAAGGCGGTTTCAGCTTGAAACTTTAATTTCTTGATCATTTTACTGCACAATAGTTCGAGATATCTACATTTCACCCCTTTGGAAGAATATTTTAATAATTGTACCTAAAAAAACCTCCAAAAAAATAAGACTATACAAATCCTTGTATCATATATGTCACCCTGTTGTCGAAAAACCTGTAGTTTCTTTATTTTATTTGCCTGTTTACAAATGATCAACAGTATTATTCTAACTGAATTATGTAAAATATATACAATTTGATTTTGATCACTTCTGTAGATATCATTCCTTAGCATACTTTTGTTTTTTTTTCCTTCCGAACACTTATTCCCTCTCTAAATGATACATAGTTTATAAATAGAATGATAAATGAATGTCCAACCAGTGAGGATCGCCGACAACTACATAACTACGAACCATAATTACTGCAATCGGCCCATGAGTTTGAACTGAATGCCTAGTTATGGCGACAGTAGTTTACCTAGGTTTTTGTCTCTTAAATCGAGAGAAAAGATACATCAAGGTACGAAACCAAAGCTGAGTGAATCGCATGAAGTCTTAAACGTGCCAGACATCGTGCGTTGATATGGTATTTTTTTTCTGATATGCATATATTACTGAACATGACTTATCGGGAGAAGTCACGAGATCAACTCGGGTATTCGACATAATCGGCAAAACTTAACAACTAACAGATGTAATTATAGATTATCGTTGATCATCTCAACGAGATTGATTTTCTCGCTTGAGCTGGAACAGCGAAAGTGAGAAAAGCAATCGAGTTGAGATGACCAATGATAATCTATTTATCGCTATTTTACTTATGACGACGTTGTCAATTTCATCATGTTCATGTCAATTTCGTTAGCAACGCCACGTGGCTCCTTAGTTTCTAGTGATAATTATTTCATCTCAAGCGAGTAGCGTGATATGAAAATTATCACAAAAAAAGATCAAACCAAAAATGCACAAAATAGCGATAATTATTATTATCATGTATCATTTTTTTTAAGGAATCGTTGTCGTTATATACATTTTTAGTAATACAAATACCTTTTTTTGTAAAATAAATGCATGATTTTTAAAGATGTGTTTTCCACTAAATCGTTCGGCTACATAATAGATGTATGTTCGATTCCAAGAAATTCCATAAGGAAAGTCCTTAATCAAATGGCAAAGTCAAAAGCTAAAAAAACGAATAAATAACATCTGTATAGTTACTATTCGAGAATATTTCGTGTTGCCTCATTTCAGCCAAAGATAACTGATTAATAACTAGGTATTGTTCTTCGCACTTAAGGGGAAAAGTATCAAACGTCGAATTTACAAGTTGAAAAAATGTTTGATGTTAAATTTGTTATTCTCATAGGATTTTGTCTAATGCTGAGTCCGTTTCTGTGTGTGTTACTTTTTAATGTTGTGTCGTTATTCTCCTCTTATATTTACTGCGTTTCCCTCAGTTTTAGTTTGTTACTCCGATTTTGTTTTTTGTCCATGGATTAATGAGTTTTGAACAGCGGTATACTACTGTTGCCTTTATTTGAATAATCGACTCAAGTCTGTTTTTAGAAACAAAGAAGCTGTGAATTGTCTCTCATCTCTCGACGTTACATATAATGTATTCTTTCGAGTAAAGCCTAAAAAATATTGTCTTTGTATGTAAACTGTACTACTACAAGTGTCTTGTAAAATAATTTAGAATAAACATAAATAGACCTCAGTTAAACCCACATACAAAAACTTATTTTTTGACAAGGGTGATATTTTGGCGAATCACAAGTCCTTTATTGCTTTAATGGTCTCTTTATTAAACAGCAAATATTATCACCTACCTTGTTTGATACCTAAGCCTAACAAAATTCACCTCGAACGACGGTAATATACCGGGTAATCTGCATGTTTTATAAACAGGCAGCAGTAGTTTACCCTTATACAATAGTAACAAATCGGCTAAACTAAAACAAATCTGGGTCACAACGAAACCGAGAGACACACATCAATTATAAGAACACAATAACAGAAACACAGAACATCAACAAAAACAAACGGCAAAATGCATAGAAATGGACTATTTGGTAGCCAATATGGTTTATATGACAATGCTGAAAATACCAATGTCAACACTGCGTGACAGGAATACAGCACAAACAACCAAAAGAACATTCAGGACAGAAAAATACATAAATAGATAGTATACTACAACATAAATCATATAATAACAAGGAACACGACCCGTGAATTTACGACAATACACCAGAAAACCACTCACGAATTTTAAATGTTGCGACACACGAATGTATCAAATAAGGCATACAACTATGTGAAATGTACCGCCAATAATGAATTCAAACCACAAACGATACGATATCACACAGTACCTAACCAGACTTAAAAAAGAAAGATCATAACCAAATACTTAAATGTTGGATGTATACATTTCGGAAAAACGTCGTGTAGCAATGCGGATTCATACTGGACAAAACAGTCATATTTAGGAATAGGTCACGTTCGGTACTTAGCAGACCAGACAACGTAGATGGTTAACCACAATCTAAAGCGTGGTAAAAATGTCGTTAGTTAGTATAAACACATCATATAAATCAACAAATTGGTGATGGTGTCCATACATTTAAAGGAGTGTCTTTATTTTTAATATTCTCTGCAAGTACTGGGTGAAATTTTGGTTATTCAGGATTAGGCATCATCAAAATATATGAAATTGAAATTAAAAATTTCGCCACGTGCCTTTTCTTTTTGTCGTTTAGAAGGTTTTGAATGAATGCTGGTTCATACGAGAAAAATAAAACGGTTAGTAGAGGGTACAAAATTAGAAACCATTCAAATACGGACTGTTTGCTGAAAAGTCAATCCTCCAAACTCAACAAATATATTGTAAATCAAAAGGCCAGCATTCTGATAAATCATCTTAAATGTATTTTCTGATTCAATCAGTGTGCACGTGGTTCTTCGCTAAATAAGAACTATTATAACCAAAAACATTTATTTATATTAACGTGTCCAATGTTTATAGAAAAAGGTATGTTAATGAGACGGTGAAGTGTTATTGACAACATACATGTATTTAGTGGAAGACTTTATCAAACAAAGGAGTAGGTCCGGATTTTTTAACTGATTTAGTCATTAAAAACGGCCCGATTCAAGCTTAAATATGAAAAATCTATCAAATATGCCAAAAACGTCACTTTATAGATTTTTTTTGTCAAAAATGAAAGTGGTCGCATCCGTGTTCATCCTCAACCTTTATATATGCTTTTTATTATCAAGTACAACTTGCATTTCAATATTATGAATAAACACGAATGCGGCCACTTTCATTTAAGACGGAAACCTTCTAAAATTTAACTGAAATGCTAAAATTGTGAAGATTTCAGTAATTTAGCATGACTTAATGATGCTACATGTAGTACCCGATATATGTGCATTGTATTGTCAAAAACAGCCCATATTTATGTAGCAGCACCATTCTACTTTCCAGTAAATAGCTAAAAGATTACATTTTTACAATTTTTTAAAACTGCTATATTTTGGGGCCAAAAAGGGGTCTTACTGAACCTACTCCTTTTCGGCTGTCCTATGATGCGCCTCTCCTTGCATCCTCTTTATTTTTTCATATGAGTCTTTTTTAGACACTTGTCAAAAACAAGATGATTGAATAGCCTTATCATTTAATTCACATTGAGATATATTGATGATGTTCTCATCATAAACAATACAAACCTTTTTGATTGGGTTGCATGAATGTATTCTCTGAAACTAAACATTGAAGACACATCAAAAACATCAGAATTCTGCCTAATTTTTAGAATTATACCTCGAATTTGACATACACAGTCATCGCAGTAATCTAATCTTTCACAAACAAAACGATTTTAGTTTTGAAATGACTAATTTCCCCCTTAGTTACAATATATCAACTGCATATGGGATATACATTTCGCAACTCATGCTACGCAGACTTTACATAACGTCACCAGTGTCTAAACAGAAATTTGATGAACCAGTGTCATGTCAAACAACGTATTGTCCTTTTCCGTTAAAAAAAGGCATCGGAAGATACTAAGTCCTAGTTGATTATTATTCTGTATCATCATCACAAATAATATATGATGTTCTTGAAATATAGATAATGGGAACTGGCCAACGTTCTGTGTCCTCTTATAAATAAATTTAATAGTGGGCTTTAATTTCATGTTGGAAATCATAAAATGTCGTTATTCGAAGAGTACTCGCATTTACTAACTTTTTTTTGCAATTTGGGCGATTTAGAGCTTGAAATTGGTTATTGACACTTGTCATTTATTGAAGTCCAGATGTTGACATCTATAGGATGTTTTTTCTTGTTTTAGTGTTTTCTTAAATTTTGATGCTGCTTGTCTTGTGACCGTATACAATTCATCTACTTTACTTCATACTTGTGTAATGGGTTGACGGTTTTCGTACTTTTAGATGCCAGGTAACATTGTGCTATTACATGCATTGTAGAATGAAATAAGTCGATCAGATGTAAGAATGTTGGCCGATTTATTCAGAATTTATTGAAAGCTTTATTGATGTTTATTGATTCAAGAAATTCAATGAACAACTAAACAACGTTTTAATTAAATCATCCCAACTTCATGAATAAAGGACAATATGGGTTGTCAAAGGGAAATCAAGCTAACAACACAGTATCTAAAACGTTAAGAATAAGTGCTGATTTAGAGTGATTAGAATCAACAAATAAAGATGCAAAAAGTTTGATTCTCTCTAAAAGTAAGAATTTCTCATCAGAGTTTGCTTAATTGAAGAATCATACATGATGCGAAAGTCATATCACAGATTCAATATTTTATTAAAGTCTCACTACTTGCAATACATAAATAAACAGTACATACAGAGTATAAACACACTATAAAACAGACAAAACACAAATATAAATTACAAGTACCATTCTATTAAGAATTATGAGAGACTATAAAATAATTTCTATATAAAACTAGTTAAAATACATACGATTATTAAAATAATTTCATTTTAAGAATATAAAAAGGTATTTCTTCTACTTAAAATAGCAAAGCAGATTTTGGCAACCATGTTGGAATAACATATTCATATGTGCCATATCCGGACAACAGAATTTGGGAAGATGTAATTAGAACCCGCCGAACACCAAAGATAATCGCTCATTTCATTATACATTGCCCTTTCAAGTATATGCATATTTTGATGTGATATAAAACAAAATGGCATATAATTTTTACATTAGTTTCGTTATAACCATAAAATCTTTATCAATAGCTTTGATCTCAAGTTTTAGACATTTTAAGATCATACATGAAACAATTAGACAAAATAAGATGTAGACTGGTATCAAGCTTGCGATGAAAAAAGCTTTGCCCTTCATAAATTCATGCTCGTTCGTTTTTATAATGCATATATTTTACATATAAATTCAGTATTGAAATATCAATTAATAATACGTGCTTATTTGCTTTGTTATTCTGCAATATGCACGATTTCCTTTGCTAAACAATGTTCCTATACTAGCACAATGTTTACAAAAATGCATTATCTGTATTTTATAACTTCTGACAATCATGACACACCTCCAGAGGGTCACACATAATTTAAAAGCATGGGTGTAACGCACACTCTTAAAGTTTATCCATTTTATATCAATTAATATCTGAATATACCACATTTCTAACACTTCATCGACAACAACCTGCACACAGATTACCTTAAATAACGATAAAACAAGGCAGTCTATAGCGTTTTAGAAAGCTTAAACTCGTTTACATAAAGGTTTCATAATATAAATGTTAACTATTCGAACGAGAAAATTAACGGCCTCATTTATGACACTATAATTTACGAAAAAAATATATATGACAGATATGAACCAATAACAATCACTTAATTACCGGCTTCTGACTTAATTAAGACAGATACATAAAGAATGTGGTGCGATTAAACTTGTTTGGAAACGCTCAAGTATCCCTTAAATCTGAGATTTATTTGATAGTTATTCTGAGTTCTTATTATTTAATCTTGTTAAAATTATTCTTTCTCCATGAATTTAACGTGGGATAATACTTTACTAAACAGTCTTGCTGCTTACAATTATCTCTATCTATAATGAACTTGGCCCAGTAGTATCAGTGGAAATGTTAATAAAAATTTACAAATTTTATAAAAATTGTTAAAAATTGACTATAAAGGTCAATAACTCCTTAGGTTTACAGTTTATCTCTATCTATAATAATATTCAAGATAATAACCAAAAACAGCAAAATTTCCTTAAAATTACCAATTCACGGGCAGCAACCGAACAACTGGTTGTCATATTCATCTGAAAATTACAGGGCAGATAGATATTGATCTGATTAACAAATTTACCCCATGTCAGATTTGCTCTAATTGCTTTGGTTTTTGAGTTATAAGCCAAAAACTGCATTTTACCCCTATGTTCTATTTTTAGCCGTGGTGTCCATCTTGGTTTGTTGACCGAGTCACGCCACACATTTTTTTAAACTATATACATCAAAGATGATTGTTGCCAAGTTTGTATTAATTTGGTCCAGTAGTTTCAGAGGAGAAGATGTTTGTAAAAGATCATGGAGATTCACGAAAAATGGATAAAAATTTACTATAAAGGACAATAACTCCTATAGGGGTCAACTGACCATTTTGGTCATGTTGACTTATTTGTAAATCTTACTTTGCTGAACATTATTGCTGTTTACAGTTTATCTCTATCTATAATAATATTCAAGATAATAACGAAAAACAGCAAAATTTCCTTAAAATTACTTATTTAGGGGCTGCAACCCAACAACGGGTTGTCCGATTCATCTGAAAATTTCAGGGCAGATAGATATTGATCTGATTAACAAATTTACCCCATGTCAGATTTGCTCTATTGCTTTGGTTTTTGAGTTATAAGCCAAAAACTGCATTTTACCCCTATGTTCTATTTTTAGCCGTGGCGGCCATTTTGGTTGGTTGACCGGGTCACGCCACACATTTTTTAAACTTGATACCCCAATGATGATTGTTGCCAAGTTTGTATTAGTTTGGCCCAGTAGTTTCAGAGGAGAAGATTTTTGTAAAAGCTAACGACGACGGACGCCGGACGCCAAGTGATGGGAAAAGCTCACTTGGCCCTTTGGTCAGGTGAGCTAAAAAAACATTTAGAAATAGAACAATTTGAGATATGATAACAATCTGTTTCCCGTTGAGAATCAAGAATTTAATGTCATTATTTTGCTATAACACTTTTAGTTAATGGTTTTGTACGTTATTGAGTCCTACTTTACCCGACAATCCTCTAATGTAACATTTACCCGACATTTTCCTATTGTAAAGCATAAACACGACAATCAATTTTATAAATAAAAAGCTATACGAATGTAATATAATGGAGAAAAAAGTTTTATGCAAATTCAGTCATAAATTCTTTTTTTAATTTATTCTGAAGGTAAGAATATTGAATATTATCTTATCAAAAGTCACTAGGAGTTTTTAGAGCATCAACCTTATATTAATTATTCTTTTCTTCATATTACTGCTTACATGTTGACTTTCAGCGTTTCAATTATGATAGAAATTCTTGTGGAAGGAATATGAAGAACTAAGGCTGTTCATTCATGTTTGCACTTGGAAACTCTTGTTGTTTTTTTTTATTCAAAAGGTCCACTGCACACATAGTGATGCGTTGTTCAACCAAAGCATACAACTATTTTAAAAACATTTGATAAATAGGATAACATCATGCATGTAGAGACAGAAAGAGTTCAAGATAAACCGTATTATTCCTAGCTTATTTGTATTATTTAGTAGTTTATTCTTCACGAATTTGAGTTTAGTTAAAACAGCATATTCATCTGGAAAAAAATTATATTCACCACGCTGAACGTCATTAGCTTTAACATGCATAGTAATAATTTAAAATGTTCAAGTCAAATCTGTTTTAGTTATTACTTGCCATTATAACTTACATGCATACTTATGACAGCCAGCATATATGCTCTGAATTGGGATTGGGACAACATCTTAATAATGTGGTGAGTTAAAGCATGTTTTGAGATCTACATTCTACAATCTTGACACAGTTCACGGTGTAAAAACAATCTGAGAACATTTATTTTATTTAGTTGGAAAGGGCTTGACTTATTATATCAGTACTCAACACAAAACAGAAAAAAAACAATTAAAAACTAACATATACTTGTTAGCCAAGAAAGAGGTTGACCATGTTGACCTCATTCAATTGTTTACAAAAAAAATATTAAATGTTTTACAAATCGCGCCTTCTAAGTCAATCACACGTCTTATATTGAAAGCGTAGAAAATAGCTTGATATTTATCAATAAAGAGAAAAGGTATCTCATTTCAATATTTGGATGTGTATATACGTAATGGTCATATACATTGTCAGGAAGGTAGGCCTAACATGTTATATGTTCCCACATTTTTTCAATTATTGACAAAGTCCAAGACCTGCATTGTGATCTCCTACATCTGATGTAGTAATATTAGTATCGTCAATGTTACTAAATTCAATTGTGCATTGTGATAAAATGTTTGCAGATAAAATATTAAATATCATGTTTATTGTCTTTTGATGTGAAACCCTATTGTTTTTACATTATTATTAGAAATGTATTGGCAGGTAAAATGTATTTTCAGCTTATTTGATTGAACATACAATAATTTTGGAAATTAAATCCCATTATGAAAGAGGCAAGTTTTCTGAACTTTGTATTACAAGCAGTTTTAATCGATTCAAATAATGCATTGCTAACATTAAATTTCTAAATAACACAACATTATTCTATAATCGATCTTTTTTGCTATACAAATACAGTTGTACGTATCCAGTAAACGTTACCAGTCTCCTGGTAACCTGTTTCTGTTGCGAGTGAACGGTGATGTTCAAATTACTGCTTACGTCACAGTTTAATTGGGCCAATCGTAAGTCGTCTTTTTCAAATTAAAGGGTTGGATATAAAAAGTAAAATAAAAAAAATTACGAACTCTAAGGAAAATTCAAAACCGAATGTCCGTAATCAAATGAAAAAATAAAAAATCTCAATTACATCAAACAAATGAATAACAACTGTCGTTTACCTGTCTTTGAACAGACATTGTTTTATGTATAGCCTTCATCAATAATTTAATTAAGTATTACAAACCTGCTCGTGCATTTTTCATTGTTATTCAACGCAAAAAAAATATCTAAGAAACCTGGGACGATCTCATTTCACAAAGGATTTCTATTTTCTACTTATTGTACCTCAAACTTATTTACCCGATGTAGGTCTTTAAGATGAGGTTCAATTTACTTAAAGTTAATCGGGCATGACTAATTAGATACGCCCTCTTAAAATCAGGGGGTCCGAAATAGGATCGGGGCAAAAACACCAAGAAAAATACCTTTATTTACAATTTAAGAATTTGTTTGATTCAAAGTGCTTTTGGTTGCTTAAATTTCTCCGATCAATAATCAGGCGGTATTTTATGGAAATAATATCCTGTCCCGAACCTGTTCTGCAAGTGCTTTTTATGTACTTTTCTTATATTTTTGACGGTTTGTAAGTCAGTAAAAGTACAATGATTAAATTAATATTGACCTTAAAAGACCTCCTCACAAAAAGGGCTGTTTAAATCCCCTCGCCCTTCGGGCTCGGGGATCTGAACACCTCTTTATATTCGGAGGTCTTTTACAATCAATATTAACTTATCATTGAACTTTTACTATTACAAACAGAAAAATCTGAAGGACAATTTTTTCTTTATTTGTTTACTATTTCAAAAAATTAATAAGAAACACTGACGCTTTGAAACTGAAAGACAGGTTAAAAGATTAAGCTATAATTTGGTAATAAATAAGAATGCCTAACAGCGAACTAACCCTTCGTAATTACTATAGTCTCATCTGGTAATCATGTCACAACATTACAAATATCTTGTTTTAGGAAGAGATTAACATATATATATATTTTTAAGATTCTTTATGACTTGATTGAAAACATATTTATCAAATTTCGAAGACGTATATTTCAAAAAAACAATCTAATAAGAACTAAATGTCCTCGTCAGTTTGCCGACCTGTTCTTTTATTCATATGAAACTGATGTAAAATGATATACAAATAATGTTCTCTCACTAAATAATTCAAAGTTTGATGCCTCATCTATCCCATCGAACTTTAGATAATGGATACACCGGATACAGTTAGGTTTACCTTCTATGTTGACTTACACCTACAAATTGTCAATGAAGGTCGGTAGTAAACAAAACTTCACGACAACAGATGATGATTCCAGCTTTCAAATTTTAAACTTGTAATTTCTATGTAGTAAAATTCCATCAGCGCCTGCATATGGAGTTGGCTTGTATTTCCTGTTATGATTTTCTTGATATATGGTTTTATGCTCATAAGGAAGCTATTGCACCAAGATTTCTAGGTTCTACAGTTGAAAACAATTCTTCATAAAGTTTACGACGCCTTAACGAGTTGGTTGAACGTTTTGGAATATTTGCTTCACAAATGACGGCGAAAATGTTCTAATTGTCGGCACCACAATTCCGACATCTTTCCCTTGAATTTGTTTACCGAATTAAAATCACCATGTGTACTTACTTGAGCAACACGGCGGATACCTCATGCTGAGTCTTGTTTGTCTTTTTTAACAATGACGTTGTCAGGTTTTTTTTTACAAAATGAGTCTGTATCTTTCGTTGACCGTCATGGAATATCCGTTTCACAGATGAAAGCAGATGTGTCCCTAAATTCGTAACTTGTGCCTTTGAATTTTTCTATCTGTAGCCTCTCTTTTTTATTTCTTATATGTGATCAGAGTTTTTAAAACTCAAAATTTAAAAAAGAGTAAAAAAAATAAAGGAAGACAATAGTTGTTAGAGTAAATCTAGACTGTCGATATTCTGTCAACCTCTAAGTTGTATTTTGAAGTTTTTCCGTTCTCGCTTATGTTTAACATTCATAAAGATGTTTTTTGTTTGTTTTGATCATGCTAGAGAAGTATTTTAAAAGTTAAATGTCGTGTTTATTTTTTATTTTTTCTCTTTTACAAGGATTGTCACACTAATTTTTAGATTTATCATTATACTGCGATCTTTTATACATTGAAACCTTGGTTATATACACATGGTATATATCACTTTCCTATACAAACATCTCTCGTGCATGTTAATCCTCTTTTTTCGCTGCACTAACAAAATCGTTTGTTGTTGAAAAAATATGTTCTTTTTTCAGTTCAAGTAAACCATCTTCTCACGATTCCTATTGTACCCTCAACCACTTTTCAGTATTATTTTCATTCAATTGGTTTTTTTTAAATACAACAGTTTTTATGCATAATGATATATGGTAAGAATTAAAAATCGTACTTATTTAAACAATCCCAATAATCATTCAATTTTAGATTTGTAACCTTTTATTTCTCAATTGTTACAACTTCAAAGTATCAACTAGTAGAAATCAATGAACAATCTTAAGACCTAGAACACAATAGCAATTATAAAATTGTTCAAACACTTCAGTATAAAAGGTATTATCGTATAATGTTTATATTGAAACGTTAGGATTGCTAAGTATTAATTCAACTATCATATCAATTTCTTTTAAGAAGAATAAGCGGTAAGGTTAGTTCTGACTGTTTCAATTTTTTTTAGTACTGTGGATTCATTATTATTCGTTGGATACCAATTTTCGTGGATTCGTGGGAACAATGGAACCACGAATTCAAATGTTCAACGAATATCATCTGTTCAATAGGCTTTGAATACAGATATTGACAAAACCAAGAAATCCAATATCTACGAATATGCAAGTTTTCAGCAATCCATGAAAATTGATACCCACGAAAATAAATGAATCCACAGTATATGTATTAGACTAACTTCTATACCAAACCGAGCTTTGCAGACAGTCATAGAACAGGGATGAAAGGTTCACAGGATATCAACACCCCAGTAGTCATCCCTTCTATGTTGACATGAAATACCTTTGATATGGGAATATTTATAAAGTAACTGTTTGCCAAACTTTGAATTATAATTAGTAATTACCCAGTAAATGATTACTTACGCAAAACCATTTATGGAAATAAAAGTATTATAAAAATACCAAACGCCAATTTAATTAAAACAAAGGCCAAAAAAACTGACAAAACTAAACGTAAGATGTTATCAACCAACGGAACCTTTGGATAAAAGTTTTAAAAAAAAACTGTCATACTACTGACTTGGTTCATGCATTTTCGAAGACAATGATGGCTTAAACCTGGGTTTATAAATAGCTAAATATTCGTCCTCCTGTTGTGCCACTGCTGCATTTAAACATTGTACCTAATTTTGGCCTTTCAGCAGTTTTTAAGTGGCAGTGATGAATTTTTCATAGACGAAGCTTTTGCGTCTGTTGTACAAAACAAAGATCTTTGCTCAGGTTTTGTCCCTAAAAGCGGCAAATTCAATCATTGTTTTCTTACTTAGAAACGAATGTGAGGTTCGATGGCATTACAAATAAAGAAGGCATTACTGTTTACAAAATGTGAATCAGATGCTCTCTCTTGCAAAAAACACTTTTACTTTCATATATTAAAATATGTAGTTGATATTGCATTTTCAGTAGAATTTATGAGAAAAAAATCCATATCACGCCGCATCAAGATTGAAAACGATGTAGACCAATAATTATTTAATATTCATCTTGTCTGCTGTACAGCTAAAGTTGTAAATATGTAACAAACATTCAGGGATGACTATCATATATATAAATGTGATAGTAAAATGACTTATTGTGAATTTTCCATTTTCATGTAGCAACATTCCAGCAGCACCTGCGTACGGAGTATATTTCCAAATTGATGCGATATTCCCGCGCTTGTATTTCCTATCATGATTTCCGTGATAGAGAGTTGCTCACAAAACAGTTATTAAACCAAAGTTCCAAATGGTGAAGTTGAAATCATCCCTTCGTACATTTTACGGACGCCTTCACTAGTTGGTTGACCGTTATGGAACAACCGTTTCACAGACAATATCTGGATATCTGGTTGCTAGGTCGTTAAAAACTTACTATTGTATATTTTTCAAAGAACTACTCAGGAAATGTTTCTTTTATATTTTTGTAGAAAATAGGTAGAAAGGGTAAAAACGTTCGCCCCAAAACACTAAATATAGCTTGCTCTGCATACTTATACGGCACTTAATTCACAGTAAAGGCCTTTCCCCCTAAAATGTGTCATTGAGGTATATTCCACTTAAAATATTCTATATTTTAAAATTGTATTGAAATGGAATGAAATTTCAAAACATGAGAGTACACATCTGTTCAAATAGTGCATGTGAGTGTTATCACTATTGTTTTTCACCCATTAATCGTTTTTACATTGTTTAAAAAAAAAATGTGCAGAATTAACCCTTGTTTCAAATGAAAAATACGTTTTATCCTAGAATTGTTGAGTCTAAGGGATTTTGATTGTAAAATTGAAGTAATCAGTTCGTAAAGTGGGCAACATAATGCTTTTGAAGGTCGTTTGATTCATCTGTGTATCAGATGACCACGGATACATTCCAAATGAAGTCAGAATCGTTTCCGCCTTTTCTTATTCTGACATTATAACCATTTTATGTCCATAAGAACACGTTAGTGTTGTTCTGTACCAACTAGATGAACAGATTATGACAAATAAAGGGGTTAGGCCTAATTCAAATTTAACAGATGAAAAATGATTTTGATATACATTTTATCAAAATGTAGAAAATCGTATTTGTACGAGGTGTATATTTTAAAACATTTAGACACGTGATGCTTGTTGATAATCTATTATATCTTCTTTCTTTTCTAATACAAATTTGTAAATCTAAGACAACGTATGGTTATTCCCTTGTAAACTGCATTGGTGAAAACTTAACATTTATGATGGATCAAATTGTACATAGTAGTGTCTGAGATAAAGCGGACGATGAAAACCGCAAACATGAATTCCTTCACAGCGATGCTCCCCGACAATGTGTATATCTTAAATTATACGGAAACATGCTGATCACGTGAAAAAATAAGGCTAAACTTATGTCTATAAAGTCAATTCAATTTGATCGACTGCGCATATAGCATGGTTGTAGTATAAGAACAATAAATCATGAATGAAATATTTGAATGAATAAATTCTTTAAGTTAAAAGCACACACATTATCAAAACATGTTGTAGTTGAAATTTGATAACCAATGAAAAATATAGAATATCTGAAGAAATTCAGTATGATTGGTATTTGTAAAAGCTCATGTTTGTTTATACGGAAGTACAACATTTTGATATTCATGTAGAGTAAATACAAAGAGTGTTAAAGAATGCATATTTACTTAAGCTCACGGAAACTTAAGAATTAAAAGGACATCAGACTAAATTCTATTCGTCAGAGACTGTTCAATCACATGCTACTTTAAATTCCTTTCCTGATGTGAGATTTCTGTCCGAGAGTAGAAACTTTGAAAACAAAGGTGCCAAATCATGATAAAAAGTAGTTTCCAGAACAGATATTGTTTTTAAGATTAAGCAATGCAAGAAGGACAAGCATCAATGCAGACAAATACAAAAGAAGAAAACGGATAAAGGCAATCAACAATATATAAAAAGAATGCATCCATTTAGATTAAGTTTAAAGGACCCCTTCTAATCTTTTGCAACCGGGGCTCATCTTTATAAATATTGAAGAATGAAGTAGATGACACATAACGTTTGTAACAATGTGTTCGAGAATAAAAAGCAAGATATGTGAAAAAAAACAGATCAAACAAAAGTTTTTAAGGTTGATTCCATTTGGTTGTCTTCAACATTGATATTCCATTAACGAAGGTCACTTAAATAGTGTACTGAAGACCTATTGAAGACATTGAAGACCTATTGCTGTTGTCTGTTCTATGTTCGGGTTGTTGTCTCTTTGACACATTCCCCATTTTCATTCTCAATTTTATGTATATGTTATGTAAAGACTTGCGTTGATGTACAAATAATATGAGAAAAAAGAAGGTTTATAATTGTCGTGTCGAAATTCTTATTTGTCGACATCATGATATTTAGAGGTCCAGATTCAGGTTTCTCAACCATTTAGAATAGGTTTCATTGTCATTAGTAAATCACTATAACTTGTAACTCAATTAAATTTGCACCTTTATCGTAATGATGAAAACAAGAAGGAAAACAAGACATACAATGGTGAAAGACCGCTATCACCGTCTCTGTCTCCTCTTTAATAATCAACTTTGGACAATGAATTATAACCTGTTTTTTTGTTGTATCCATGGTGTGAGTGTCACTGGTAGAAATCTCTTCTATTAACGACAGTCGTAGATTTAGGAGTTTATGATAAGTAACCCATCGTGTGCCAAGTACTTTGAAATCAAGGTAATAACAGCAGGCATTCTTTTGAATTATATGTTTGGTATTGTTCAACTTTAATCTGTATTTTTGTAATCTTTTCACTGGAAGCAAAGTTATTTGAACATTCACCTATCGTATTTCCATATCTAAGTAGAAATATTCCCGCAGCACATGCATACGGGGTATATATCTCCCAATTAAAACGATAATCCCGTGCTTGTATTTCCAATCATGATTCTGCTAACAAGGAAGTTATTAAACTAAGAGTTCCAAATGGTGATGTTGAAATCATCCCTTCGTAAATTCGAGTTGGTCGACCGTAATTGAATAACTGTTTCACAGATGGTATCGGATATTTTCTTTACGTCATAACTACAAAAACCTCCCTTTCATGCATTTGACCTACCGGATAAGACTATTTACCGGATTTGTTATAACATGAGCATCACGACGGATGCCACATGTGGATCAGGATCTGCTTACCCTTCCGGAGCAGTTTTTGGTGGGATTCGTGTTGCTTATTCATTAGTTTTAAATGTTATGTCATGTGTACTATTGGTTGTTTTTTTTTCTTTTTTCTTTTTTGCTATGGCGTTGTCAGTTTATTTTCGATTTATGAGTTTGACTGTTCCTCTGGTATCATTGGTCTATCTTTGATAAAGAAAAATAGTAGGGCGATTGAGTGCTTAAATATAGTTTTAAAAAAAAGATCAAATGTTATTTATAGTTTAAGCCTCAAACACTTTTTCCGTTTAGAAATGTGGTATGATATCGATAGTTCATATTTTTTAAATCTTGTGGTTTAGAGTTTAGCATATTGCAACACGAATCTGTCTGTTGGGTGTCGTTTTGAATTTTGTCTCATTGATGCATAACCAAGATTCGAGTTTATTTATATTTCTTATGTAATGAATTGTTTTCCCATTTGTTTTGTATGTACATGTACTGCACAAGCATAGATGTTGTTCTCGTATCAGTGCGAGATATATTTTTTTTATATAAATAGTTATAATTCAGATAATATCAAGCATACAATTGCTATGAGTTCATTCCGGAGATACACAAATCTTAACTTGGTGCTACTGAACTCATTATGGAAGTCTGTACATTGTAGTAGTTTCGTGTTTCTATTTATATTTTATGTCAAACTTGTCGATCAACTTAATAGTTTCCTTTCTTTACGTGCATCAATCGTGACTTGGCTAACATCTTTTGTATGACAATCAATTCTAAATTGGAATTTCGTGTTATATTTAAGGTATATATTCAAAACAGATTTTCCATCCATAAATGTTATTTGTGCTTTTTCTACTTCTAATTACGAAAAGTGAAAGGATCATTCAATTGCTTCGACTACATTAAAACTAGATTTAAATAAACAGGAACACAACTTAGTTACTCGTGAACCTTAAGTTCAAACTATATTGCTGTATATATAATCTGTTTAACAAAAATCAATAGCTGCATTATGTAAAGCGTGTGTTCATTTTTTCAAAGTTATATTAACCTTGTGTAAAATAGTCAAAATATGCTATAGCAGACCATGCAGGTTAATATCAGACAGAGAATGACAAAGATAAAGTATTGCAGACCATAAATGGTAAAAATAAAATCACAAAAATACTGAACTCCGAGGAAAATTCAAAACAGAAGGTTCCCAATCAAACGACAAAATTTGAGGATAAAACACATCAAACGAATGGGCAACAACTATCATATTCCTGACTTGGTACAGGCATTTGCAAGTGTCACAAAGCAGATAAAGAATGGTCAGGTTTTAAAATAGCAAACAAAGAATGGTCAAGTTATAATATAGTGGACAAAAATGGTCGAGTTATAACACAGCAGACAAAGAATGGTCAAGTTATAATATAGCAGACAAAAATGGTCAAGTTATAATATAGCAGACAAAAAATGGCAAAGATACATTGCAAAATGAATCTGAATCTTAGATTCAGATAGTTACAACACATGAACATATTTGACTGTCAAGCACGCAATTCGAGACAGTTTTCTGATCCTCTGTTTCAATAAAGGTAAAAGCGCATTGTATTAATCAAGTTATATGTTAATCATTGTAGCCCATTGTAATTGTCAATTCTAAAGTGATCACGGCATAGTTTTACGGTAAGCTTTATCGGATTCTGGATACTGACAATTCTCGGTCTGCTATGTGCCTTCTTACCATTCTCGCTCTGTTTTTTTTATATCTTAACCATTCGTGGTCTGCTGTTGTATGACTTGGTCAACTAGTAAATTGTGCTTTCTCTTGTTAAGAAACATAGGATAAGAAAACTGTCTAAACTTTCGTGCTCGATAATTATGTATGTACATTTGTTGTGGCAATCTGAATCTAGAAATACGGGTATAAGCTCATCATAGATACCAGGCTTTAAATTTTGTTCGCCAGACGCTCTACAAAAGACACATTAGTAAAGCTCAAATACAAACACAGTCATACATGTATTAAGGACGAAGGTGGGGAGCATTTACGGAAATATGTGTTTGAACTTCCTGTTTGTAGCAGTACATCTGAAAGAAAACATCGGTTATATTACAATTAGACAGCATTCAAAAGAAATACAATTTAAATGGACAACTTAACATATATAGTCTAAAACCATAGACATGTGTCTATTAAATTTATCGTGCTTTATATCGTCATGGGTCAGGAAAAAAGTTAAAACAACATTTCAGAAATAAGATAAATTTGCAGGCTGCAGCATGATATTTTCGGTCTAAAAAAAAAAGATATTAACACATGCTCTGACTTGTAAAATAGTTTTGGTATTACATTTTAATTTATGTTTATATATGATTTCTACTTTAATTTTAATTGGTATCAAATGCGTTTAACTTATAGAAGCGACCTTGTACCCGATTGATGTTTGCTTTTGTATTTTTTTATCGAAATATTGCTAATTGTGTAAATATAGCTAGAGTTTGATGTATCAGGGGATTGATTTTTGTCGAAGAATAAACAAAACAAACCTTTATTATCTAGCATGAGCAAATACAGAAGCTTACAATTGATCTTATCTATAAAATCTGTTCATTCAATGGTTCGTTTATTAGCCTTGTTATATGTAAATAGAAAGCCAATTAATAGAATCAATTTGACTGCTTAAATTATAAAATGAAAAACATGTTGATGTTTCATCACCTCACGTGATTTGATTTGTATATTTAAAAACGTGATCAGCTTGTTTCTGTTGATCATAAGCGTTGTTTGTTTGTTGCCGTATACAGTTCCTGTAAGTGGTTGCACCACTGTCACATAATCAGGGTAGGGATGGCGCTTTCAAAGTTGTTTTAACACCGCCAGATTCTGTATGTGCCAGGCCCAAACCAGGAGCCCTTTTTTCAGTGGTAGTTGTAATTTTGCTATGTTACATGACTTGTTTTTGTTCATTATTTTGTACATAAATTAGGCCGTTATTTTTTTCTCATTTCAATTGTAATATATTTGTTATTTTGAGACCTTGTATAGCTGACTGCGCGGTATTGACCCTATTCATTGTTAAAGGCCACACGGTGACCTATTATACTTGTTGTAAATTGCTGTGTCATTTTGGTCTCTTTTGAAGAGTTGTTTAAATAGCAATCATACCGCATATTCTTTTATTATCTGCTGATGATTTGTTGCCTTTTATTCTAAGCGATTATTGAAACTTTTTTAGGTATAGTTGTCCTGACACTTTTGGCTCCCCGTCCAATACTTCTTTTTATTTCTTAACTTCAGCCTCAGTCCGGTTTAAATGTGTGTAAATTTAGACCAGGCTTACCTTTTCAAATGTGTACGCAGTGATTCGCAATATCATTTACGTCAACATCAGGCAATAATTAATAGTTATCCAACGATGTAGCGATGTGTCAGTGTAAGATCTACCCGATGACCGGAGGCCAGAGGATGATTTAACACTGA
This sequence comes from Mytilus trossulus, assembly GCF_036588685.1. Taxonomy (NCBI): domain Eukaryota; kingdom Metazoa; phylum Mollusca; class Bivalvia; order Mytilida; family Mytilidae; genus Mytilus; species Mytilus trossulus. Next base: position 40,032,801 of record NC_086374.1, on the reverse strand, counting down.
CACACCAATTCCGAGTGGGATACCTATTTTACTTCCCAGCTATAAAAAAAAGTAAAATTACAAAAACACTGAACTCAGAGGAAACTCAATAAGGAAAGTCCATAATCACATGGCAAACTCAAATAACAAAAAGCATCAAAAACGAATGGACAAGAACTGTCATATTCCTGACTTGGTACAGGCATTTTCAAATGTAGGAAATGGTGGATAAAACCTGGTTCTATAGCGCTAACCCTCTCACTTTAATAACAGTCTCATCAAATTTCGTTATATTAGATTATTTTAGATTAGACGAAAAACCATTTACTATTCATAAAATCTAGTTTAGAACGCCACGCAACCATTATAATATACTTTATATATTACTTTATGATGTATACCCTTTATGACCCCGAACACGATGAGTAGATATCAAAAATGTCAACTCGCCCCACTAGCCAATCGGCCCACACTATATTACCACTTTATAAAAAAATCGGCCCACTCTTGTCTATCGACTCGCCCCATTTAAAAAAAAAAGTGTAGAATCAAATTGAACAATCAGTCTGACATCTCACTTATTAATAACGAAAAGGATTTAAACCCCACAGAATAAAGATCTGCCAACTCACCCACTTTGGGGCTTGATATGTTTGAGGTCTTGAGTTCGAATCTCTGCAAATACACTGATTCTTTTCTACGTGACTTTGATGGATAGTCTTTTCCGTATAATTAATTATAAGTTTTATAGTGGATTTGACATTCCCGCCAAAATGTCACAGAACAAAGGAAATCATGCATAACAACGAAACTCAAACGGGTGATCTTGTAGGGATGATCCTGCGCAGATCACCCCTGTAGAACAAAGGAGCTGGGATATAACTATAAATCGAGTCTTGAATATCCATAATGTAGTGTTGTTCTTTTTGTTCCGTATCTTCATAGTTGATAAACGTATACAACATTTTAAAGAACAGTTTACTCCTAACAACAACCGTATTAACCCCATTTTGTATCAAATATAAACTAAAAGTAATTTGTTTTTGTCCCGGCTGATAAAGCTGCTTATACTATCATAATGATTGTTGTTTGACGTAAATTTTATATTGAGGTTCTGCAAAAGGAAATGTCTTTAAGCCATAAATGATTGTTCCATTACAAACTGCCTGTTTTACTTACTATCACACTTGATACAACCCAAAAGCTGTTAATACATAATGATTGTTCAAAACAGGTATTTCAAACTAGTGGAATTAATTACTGTTGGAGTGTAAAAAATGGTTGGAAGTACTTGATAAATTGCATGCTTACATTGATTATTTTGAATCTGATCACATTTTTTTTGTCTTCCCTATAGCACTTTGCCTCACATTCTTATTACGAAAAAAACACACACCTTATTAAATGGGCATTGAAAAAGTCAGAATGCGAATATAAGTCTTCAAACTCTTTCATGTTAATTTTTAGTAACAACACACAATAAGAACTCCGTCAATTGGACATGATTTGATACTAAAACTGCCTTTCAGTTTTCACTAAATAAAATTGTGTTCGCTTTAGAGATTCCGTATATCGTCAAATTGTCGTAATTCTAATGGAGACTAAATAAACACCTCTTATCTCAGACCTGTTTCTGTATTGTGACGAGTTACATCTATGACTAGAATCAGTAAAGACCATCAAAACAACATCTGATACCACAAATATTAATATTTTAGATATTTGGAGGATATATTGACTCTCAATAATGACGACTTCAGTATGTACACTGAGATTCGTCCTGTTGAACTTTCTTTAAATAAAGCTTATACTTATGCACTTTCCTTTATCTTGATATCTATATCATTAACAAAAAGCTTAATAACAAAATTTATGATAATGAAGATGATTTTTTCATTTCCTATTATTAATTATTCATTTTTAGATTGTGACGTCCCCTTTTCACCTTTTATGGTTTTTATATATCTGAACTAGTCTGATTTACTCGTGTATATAACAATTCGCATTAGATTTTAGCGAAAGAAAACTAATGTTTTACTGAAAAATTCTTTCACCAGGGTTTTCGATATCAAAAACTAGTAAAAAAATTTACTAAATTTGATCATCACTACAAGGACATCCTTCGGAAATATAAATCAACATGCAGACAAACGTTTAGGTATTATACATATAATATTTTAAGGTAACATTCTTTACAAAGCACAAACATGTCGGCATATAAAACCAGTTTTTGGCATTATACGGGTTATGTTCTTCTCATATATTTTATAATGGTATGATGCTAAACCCCTAACGGGTGGGATTGTGATTGATATTCATATGATGAAGACATAATCTTCCAATCACTCAATTAAGGTCTGGGGCTGGCATGTCAGTAACTGCTAGTAGTCCTTTGTGAAATTATGTATTATTGTCATTTTATTTAGTTTCTTTTGTTAACTATTCTGATATCGGACTCGGACTTCTTTTTAAACTGAGTTTTACTGTGCATATTGCCTTGTGTTTTTTCTACATTGGCTAGATGTATAAAGGGGTGACATTTCAAAAAAACATGTTTATCCCGCCACATTTTTGCGCCTGCCCCAAGTCATGAGCCTCTGACCTTTGTTAGTCTTGTATGATTTGTAATTTTAGCTATTTTTTATACACTTAAGTGTTTATTTTATTTGAATCAATTAGTTTCTGTGAAAGATTTAACTGATTAAGTCATAAAAAACGCACCGATTCAAGCTGAAATATGAAAAATCTACCAAATATGCCGAAAAATGTCATTTTTTCAGATGGTTTTGGTCAAAAATGAAAGTGGCCGCATCCGTGTTCATCCTCAACCTTTATATATGTTATGTATTATCATAAAATACAACTTAAATTTCAATATTGAGGATGAACACGAATGCGGCCACTTTTGTTTTACATGAAAACCGTCTATAATTTAACAAAAATGCTAGAATTGTGAAGATTTCAGTAATAAAGCATGACTGTATGGTGTTAGTACCCGATATATGTGCATTGTATTGTCAACATCAGCCCAAATTTATGTAGCAGAAGCATTTTACTGTCCAATGAATTACTAAAAGTTTACATTTTAACAATTTTGTAAAACTGCTATATTTTGGGGCCAAAAAGGGGTCTTACTGGACCTACTCCTTTCGGAGTTTAGTATGACGTCCATAATCACCCAACTAGTACACAGTTTTGTTTATGGGCCATCTAAAACACGCCACTGGGTGCAGGATTTCCTCACTGTATTGAAGACCCGTTGGTGGCCTTCAGCTGTTTTCCGCTCTTTGGTCTGGTTGTTGTCTTTTTGACACATTCACCATTTGCATTTGCAATTTTATTATAGACATCTGTAAAACATATATACATTTATATATATTTGAGGAAAAGAGATGTGACATGGTTCATGTAAATCAACTAAGACAGCACAAATTATATTGTTACTGAAATACACATAGCAGGTGCATAATCATTGAAAAAACAATAAAAATCCTTTTCGAAATATTTTATTAATCTAACAGAAACTCGGACTTTTAACATATATTTAGCATTGGCATTATTTTCTTGTCAAATCGTAAGAACGAAATTCTAGATTCTGCTTAAACTAGGTGCACTATATCTGACCCTGTATCGTAGAAAAAAAACCAAAAAGTCCGAACATCTGTCAAGCATTTCTAATCCTGAAATGACTACATCCTCAATGATACATTTCAGTCTTCAATACAGAATAACGAACAAAAATTTCACAAACCTAAAATTTATTTATGCCAATGTTTTTTTAGTGATGTTTATTTGACTATAGACAGAATACTCCTTTCTATTGCAGATGACATTTTTCTCCTCAACTGTGATGATGTGTAAGTCTTTTATAGTACGACTAACACCATAGTACGAAGAAACTAATAGGTCACCTATAATTGATTAAGTAAACGCAGTCCTCGAAGAAGACACTCACTGATTTGTCTGTTTGAAACAATATCAAATAACTAAAAAACATTATTTAATCATAATTATCGTTCATAGTTTCTTAAAACATTTCATCGAACACAAGTCACCTCATGAATATCATTGACGGCTCATGAATATTATTGAAGGCTGGCCTCCTGAATATTAACGCCGGCTGTTACAGACGACAAGCTTCACACTAGTTACAAAGAAAACCATCATACTGTTGTTGAGAACAAATGCGCACATCGGATAAAATGGGCATTTAAAAAGTCAGAATGTGAATAATATGTTCAAACCCTTTTATGTAATTTTTTAGTAACAACAAACAAAAGATCTATGATAATTGGGCATACTATATATAACTGCCATTAAATTTTTACTAGATAACATTTTTGTTCCCTATGGAGATTCCGTTTAAAATGTGTTTTTGTGATCTTCAGTGTGATCAATTTTGGGAAACAATCTAGAATAACAATATTCAATTATAATTTGGACGAATTCTATTAACCATTAGTCCTTTTATTCAGAACGCTCAGAACCGAACAAGTTTGAAGAGAAAAGCAAATACGATATTGAAAACTAACCACTTAAAACGACTTAATATATGCTATGAAATATGTATATATTTTTAAAATAAAGTAGCTGTTTTTATATTACTATTGGATTTATCAAAAGACTAACGTGAACACACGTACACACACGACTTCAATCAAATACCCCCAGATACTTGAGAGATTAACAAAAGCTTTTGATTCGATATTGGAACGTATGTATATTGCTACAATCTTCCCATGTATAATGAGCAATGTTAAAATTGATTTATCAACATCCTTGGTGATCTAACAATCAGTGGGAATAGTTTGAAAATTCTCCTGGACTTTAAAATGACATGCTTAGTAAGTTTGAAATCAGATTGATTCAGAAAATTCACAGTGGAATAAAGAGTACATACTGTATATGATATAATTTTAACAGATTAGTTCGTTTATGAACAGAATGGTTTGAATTTACTCTACAAATTAAACGACTGTATCAATACATCATTATTCAAATAGTGTTCCAAATTATTTTGACAGTAGATAAAAATATATGTTAACAAAATGATATTTGATGGGATTTATGATAATTTTATATACAAACTAACTTGAACGATGAAAGATACATTTTTATAATTTTGTGTGATAATTTCAACACCTTATAAGGAAGTGCCACAAGATGGAGATATTTCTGTTAAAAATAAACATGACTATGCGTGAAAAAATTAGTGCTGTAATTTTACAAACATAATAGGCGCTTCAGCAGTATATTCGAATTAGTGACATACATGCAACAATGCCCAGTGAAGGAATTGTCTATAGATCGGGGAAAAAGAATCTCCAGAGGAAATCTTCGAAACTATCGTTGGCACAGCAAATTGCACAGAAAAGAGCTAGTGGTTTACCTGTAAGTATAGTTTATCAGATTTGGTAATTAGTCAAACTATACGTGAACTAAGCAATAAAAACAAGTCATCTAGAGATACAATCAAAAAATAAAATTGAATGGTCAAGTCTTGAAACAAATGCAGATATGGCATCTGTTACCTCACAAACATATGTTAGTATTTATAATGTCACTAGGGTAGTCTAGTACTTCCTTGGGAACAAAGGATACTGTGTTTTTATTGAAAATAGCAACGAAAACACTTATGAACTTAATTGAAAAGATGAGTTTCCCCTGAGATAGGATCTGATTCTGTACACTGTGTTGGCTATTAATTTTGGGTTACATCAGCTCTTTAGCGTCTTTATGGACATTATCTTCAATTGTTCTAGATCTAATGGAATTTTTATACGAAACTTTCACTGTGGCATGCTTATGATGAACAGATTAAGGGGGTACCTAAAATTTTGACTAAAATAGATTTTGCTCTTTCAACTCTCATATAATTTTGACAACTTTTTTACCTTGACCTGTTCGCACCATTGTAAAATGTCAAGACATTTGAACCACATAAATGTATGGGTATAATTTCATTGAATACATATAGAAGTCAAAGACTAATGGTGACCAAGGAACACCTTGATTCCTCTTAATTACTAAAATGTAATTAAACGTACAGTTAAATTTTAAAGAGTTAACTCCCTTGTATGTTCTGTTCTCCCATAAAACAAATAAAAGTTTCACCGGTCGACAATTTTTTTCCCCCTACTAAAGTAAGTAAAACCTGATTTCTTGATCTTGATTTTTTGGTTGAATCGATGGGCTGCAAATGAGTTAAGTAGATCTGTATGGTTAATTTCCTATTTGATGATAGTTACATGTACCCCTATGCTCAAATTTGAGAGAATCCAAAGTGATTGGTTCTGACTTTGTTTTATGGTTTCACTGTGATTTCAAGATAACTGTCAGATATTTCAAAATGCTATTAAATGATAACTGTGTAGGTAACTTAATTATTATTGTGGATGTAAACTCTTCACTTGCTGATTGCTATATGCCGAGAATCGAATCCTCGGAATGTGAAAAATTCACATCCTTAATTTCCTTAAAAACTGAAAGATTAGAACATTAAACAATTATAATGCATTTCTTTTTAAACAAAATTATAAGTAATTAATTTAGTCCAAGGTCTTTGTATTGACTATTTCCTGGTTACAGCCATGTGATACTTAATATCTTACTGATTTCCGGGTGCTAATGTTGCTTTGAAAAGTGTATATTACTTAGACTTGCAATGACTGTGTTGTTTTCCAATTGATACAATGTAGTATGCCATAATTGTACATTTAAACATCTCACATTTTTAGAAGTACAAAACCTGGGAACGCAAAATGTTCGTTGTTTTGTTTGAATGACATTACTGATTATAAGCGATTTGTTATACACTTTTGTCCTCATCTTAAGTTGTAAATATATATATTTGTTATTCGAATTTTTCACTGATAACTATCACAGTATTATTTGATCGTCTCAACGAGATTGTGTTGGTCTTTTTTTGCTTGAGCCGGAACCGCAAAAGTGAGTAAAGCAATCTAGTTGAGATGACCAATTATAATTTGTAAATCGCTATTTTACATATGACGACGTTGTTAATTTCGCTGACAACGGGCAGGTGCTACATAAGTTTCTAGCAATAATAATTCTTATCACTAGTTTACGAAAATTTGCTTTGATCTTGATTACTTTCTCAGCGGAGTCGAGTGATATGAAAAGTATCTCTAGAAACTAAGGGGGTACGTGGCGTTGCTAATGAAATTGACAACGTCGGCATATGTAAAATAGCGAAAAACGGATAATCACTGGTCATCTCACCTCGATTGGTTTTCTCACTTTCGCCGTACCAACTCAAGCGAGAATATATCAATATCATTGACATGATCAACAATAATATCACTCGACTCCGCTGAGAAAGGAAATTATTAGTCACCAAGATCAAAGAAAAATTTGGTATAATAGCAAAACTGAATACTATTCTTTCAAATTAGTGTTATTTTTGTTGTTCATTTTGTAAACAATATTTTTTGTGATTACATCTTAGGTTTCGGTCCGTAAACTTTTTGTTAAATGAGCGATTGGGCTATGAACATGCGTATCGTCGCCGGGCTTCCAAAATGTTGTAAATTACATTTTTTTTTAAACAAAAAAAATCTCACCAACTGGCTTTGAAAATTCGGTCGAAATGCAGGTTTCTAAAATTCGTATGTGAACTTGAACTTTTTTGTAAATGGCGGTGAAATAAAACTTAGAAATCCCTGGATTACTCATTAACTTTATTTATTTTCACGGAAGTAAAGAAATGAACAAGTATTTGATTCCAAAAGGCATCATAAAACAAATTTCAAGTTTACATACAATATTTTGGAGGCAAATTTTACAAACAGCTGAGATTTGCAATTTTGTAACATGTCTTATTTCAACCGTTTTGATTGGTCTAACTGTATGCTATCTTGGAATATCAAAGATTTTCTGCCGCCAAGACGAGTTTTGTCAAAAGTAGTTTTAGCGTAAGAAATCATATACGACAGTTTAGAAGCCCAGCGACGGTATGGTCCTAAGTATTACACATCATTTGTTCAAAGGTTTTGATATTCTTCGTTTTGAATTCCTCCTACTGAACGTTATAGCTGCTTTATTACCTCTGCCATCAATACCCTCAGATTCGAATTCCAGTGTCTTGATTAATAGGAAGTAAGATGAGATAGTTTTTTTTTATGAAATTACAACGTATATATTTACTACGGTTTTTATATTTTCGAAGAAATAGAAATATTCCAAGAAAATTTATTCATGTGGCCTCATATTATATTTGCCCTACTAAAGATATAAATCAATTGTCATTAAAATTTCATTATTTTTATGGAACGAGCTATTAAGTTTCTTATTTAACATAAATTCTAAACATTAATATTTTTAATGGGGGTCTTTTCCCTTTTATATGACAATGCACCATATGCAATAATTGTAATCATCAAGTTACAAAACAAAAATATCATATTAATTTATTTCGCTAATGTAAAAACATCATGTTAATAAAAATTTATGACATGAGAGCTTTGTGTGCTTTGGAATTTTCAGCCAAAAACATAAAGGAAAAATTAAATGGATAGCAATGTAACAGGAGAAAGTTGCCATGCACTGAATCAGACATTAAATCTCTTAAATACTATGGAGTTTTGATATTTAAAAATTTATAAAAAAAGAGCCTTTTTTATTTCGTCGAGTCATATGAAACTGCATTAATATAGAAAAGAAAAAAAATCTAGTGTAGTTTTTGTGAGACATGTTAGATTGCATTCTACCAGCCATCTAGGTTGATTGATTGATTTGTCATCTATATTGATTGATTTGTTTTTCATTTGGTCAACATCAAGTTGTATATATTTTTTACGTATTCAGGACGAGAACAAATTAATAGTGAATCCCGTTGCACAGGTACGTTCTGGAAAATGACGCGACCTGGACCAATGGCTTGCAATTTCGTTTGTTTGGTATTGGAATAAACAATTTGATTCAATAATGCAAAGCTAAACGGATATCCCGCTAAAACGATTTAACGTGCAGACATAGGAAGTACAAAAACATATTTCTATAACCCAAAGAATCATATTTATTTGCCCTTAGGAAACCGTACTTCCTTACCCACAGAAAATATATTTCCATACCCTCTAGAATATTACTGTTGTTTACGAGGAAGATATCAATTTGTTGATAATGTATCTAACTAGTTATCAAAAGTATCAGGATTATAATTTAGCACGCCAGACGCGCGTTTCGTCTACATATCAGTGACGCTCATATCAAAATGTTTATAAAGCCAAACAAGTACAAAGTTGAAGAGCATTGAGGATCCAAAATTCCAAAAAGTTGTTCCAAATACGGCTAAAGTAACCCATGCCTGGGATAAGAAAATCCTTAGTTTTTATTTTTTTCAAATTCAAAGTTTTGTAAACAGGAAAATAAAAATGACCTCATTATTGATATTTATGTCAACACCGAAGTGTTGACTACTGGCCTGGTGATATCCTCGGGGACGAAATGTCGACCAGCAATGACTAAGGGAATGTAATATATGACTGAGGTAGTTCATATAGACAATTAATAAGTAACTAATGAAATGTAAATAGACTAAGAAACTAAGGTAAATGTATATAGACTACGTGCCAAAAGGAAAATGAAATTCGATTAACTTTACGTTTTATTTTAACATCAATCATGAATGCGAAATGAGTTTCATGCAAATTTTAATTTTTGCCACCAGTCAAAAGATTTTTGTGGTGATTTAAATTCTTGAAGTCTTATGGAGTTCTGATTTCATTTGATATTGTTCAAACCATGAAACATTCAGACTCTCATGGTTTCATTACGTCATGATTATTTTTTATATATACCTGTATAAATCTGTGTTCTAATTGATGTTTGATATATTGTTAAGCTGGTGCTACAGACGTTCTGATCAATTCAAATTTGAATAATTGATGATTTGTTTATTCAAACTGAAAATTTTCTTTCTTTATCGTGTAAACGACCGGATAAGTTATATTGACATTTCTTGGCGTGTTACACAATCACTACAGCTTGAGTTCTTTCAGAACAGTGACTGCGCAACATCAATATGCCATATTTATCACTCATATCTTATACACTAAAGAAAGTTTTGTTTTTAAAAGATATTTTTTTTATTCGACTGATGAAGATGGTGAGGAAGTGCACCACTAATGATATGCATATCATTAATGAGGAAGTACAATGCATGTGATATGCATATATATATATATGTGTTGCAAATACGAAACTATTCATTGAAGTAAATATATAATATAAAAAAAAAGACGATGTAGTATGATTGCCAATGAGACAACTCTCCACAAGAGACCAAGATGACACAGATATTAACAACTATAGGTCACCGTACGATCTTCAACAATGAATAAAGCCCATACCGCATAGTCAGATATAAAAGGTCCCGAAAAAACAATGTAAAACAATGCAAACAAGAAAACTAACGGCCTCATTAAAATACTAAATATGAACGAAAAACAAATATGTTACTCACAACTGAAATGATCATTCTTGCCAAAAGTTGTGTGTTAAAAGATCCTTTGATGTCTATATTAATGTTAAGCGAAATACCGTTTGTTGCAATATACAACACATATATTTGTTTTTGTTTGTGTATTGATTTGTACATGAATCATACGGTTAGTTTTACACAGAATGAAATATATGAATCTTTAACACAACAGATTAAAAAAAATCATCCAGAGGGCAAAGTATAGACTTAATCATTGTGCTTACAAGGGTAAAAAGAAACAAGAATGTGTGCATAGTACACGGATGTCCCACTCGCACTATCATTTTCAGTGGATCGCGGCATTGGGATCAAAACAAATAACTAGAAAACCATAAAACTTTATAATAAATTATCGCAATTAGAAATCTAACTAGACAATTATATGTACGATATATTTTTTTATTTTTTTTATGATATCTGTAACACTTCTGTAAACGATTGCCAGTAATGCCTGTACTAAACGTTGATTTAAATCAAATCTTCACAAGGTCATATTCGAATTGGTTTCATGATTATTTTTTTTAAAGTTAGAGTTAAACAAAATAATGCGAATGAAAAGAATGAAAAAAGATGTCATAGTTGTGTTTATTTTTATTTATTTTGACAACGATTTCTGGAAACCATGTCAGTTTACATGCACGGAGGAAATGCATTCAATTTTATGTTCTTGAAAATGATCATTGAATTTATTGTCCTGATTGATATCCTAGAAAACAAAACAAACAACATCAATTGTCAGTATAATAGCACGTACGCATATAAAAGATATGTCAATATACTTAGCCAATTAAAAGAAATCTATGAATCACGTTTTACATAACGGCTCTTGAATCAGACCGTAGGCATGGCATCGATTTCAAAAGCTTTCAAATCTAAATGTTTTAATTAGGTTTCAACAATTTTCAGAGTTTACTTAATTTTGTAGAGTACAAATTATTCAGCGAGATCTGGAAAGTCAAATAAAACTGGGAGTGATTTAGACAGTGTTGATATTTCGCATCTTACGAAGCTAGACGAATCTAAACGAACGCCTACACCACTGCCAACTGTAAATCCTAGAAACACAGAAAACAGGGAGACAGAAAGACAACCTTTAAATGCTCCAAACATCAACCAAAGACAAGGGGAACAACAACAATCTCTTCCACGGAACAATACTCAGGTAAATCATATCATTATTTGTATAATTAGTATAAGTATGATGAGGTTTTGAATTAATGCTTCATCCTATTCTCTCTCTCTCCCTCTATCGCTATCTCTCAAAACAACAACCTCCAAGTTGTAACTCTTCCGGAAAAAAAGATGAAATACAACGGCGAACAATGCATGTGGTGGGGTTTCAACAGTTTATGTTTTTCACAATGCTCAATACACAATCGTACAAGAAATACTATCGAATACTTATGTCCTACATGTATATTGTGTCAATACTATATTTTGGCATTGAACAAGGTCATACTTTTCTGTTATTGACGTTTTTACGCCAAATGTACTGCAGTGTACACGTGGTCATTGACATTTTAGTCTGGACGAACATGTTCTGTCATGTCGTGAGATTATGTGAAGACTTTACGGGTTGGGATTTACACATTCACGATGTTTTGCAGTGACGTACAGATGTACGCAGCCTCGCCATTTGAACTCTTATGATTTTTTTGTAATCGTCAATCATACCACACTTCCTTATTTTATATTTTTTAGTTACAATTGGGATTTGAACTAGGTACTGGAATGTTTTAGAAAAAAAATCTTTTAAAAACCCGATTCTTTTTTTTTTACATCCGAAATACTATTGAAATCGTTACTATGGTAGACAACACAATGTTTATATTACTACCGAAAGCTTAAGAAAAATGAAGTGTACATAAGCTTTTTTTCCGAGAACAGAAGCCACTATGATGAACAATTGATACATCCCAAGAGAGAAAAAAAAGATAATTTTCAAGTGTATCAGGACTTGAATTATACAATATAGTGATTCAGCCGAACTTTAAGAAATTGAACGAATTGGTCTGTGTCGTTTGAAATCTTTCAAAACAAACCCAGGATATTAAATAATTGATTTCAGATATATCCTTGTCTTAGTTGCATTATTCATTGATTTTCAAACCTAAGTCACGATTATTTTTGCAATTAGTGCTGTATTATGAACCATTTTAATGGTACTACTCATTGATCAGACGTTCTATTATGTTCCGGGTTATTTCATTAAATTTCAGTATTAAAATATCAAAGATAAAGTCTAAAACTGAGCCGAAATTGCTAAATTTTATATTCATTATTGAAGGCAAGCAATAAAACGTTACGGATAGTTAACTATTGTAATTTAATAGTATATGACTTTGCATATTGTAAATTAAAAAAAAGTACAATGAATTCTGTTGAAGTTATTCATGCAGGACATCTATGTCAAATCATACTCAATACTTTCAATTTTAGCTAAATGAAACTTTAAAAAAAATCTGTGTTTTATCGATTGCGCATCAAATTTCCATTACGTCCATTGTATAGTTATATGCCTTGCGTGGTCTTATTTATGTTCAATTGTTGAACAAATACATTTTGAAATTATATCAGGTAGATCAGCTCATACAGAGCAGAGGCGATGTCACAAACTACCAAAAAATGTCTATGAGCCTTAATTGAATGCATTTTGTTTAGGGACCAGTTGAAGCCCGCCTCCGGGTGCGGGATTTTCTCGCTGTGTTTGGGATCCATTGGTGGCCTTCTTCTGTTTTTTTTGCAATTTGGTCGGGTTGTTGTCTATTTGACACATTCCCGATTCCCTTCTCAATTTTGCTTTTTATACACGAAATCTAGAAAAAAAACATGTTTATTTAGGATGTATAAAAAGACAACGATCTTTTAAAATGTCGTTGAATTTAGTGTATATGTACAAACAAATGTAACATATAACAACACTAAGTGTCGAATAACTTCTTATTACAGTGTCTTGGATTTTCATATTTTCGATGAAATTTTAGTTACAAAATTTATGATGAAATTCTCTTGATGTTTAACGATCTCTTAAAATCTAAGTAAATGCTTTATCATTTTCTAACAAGCTAACGAAGGGAAACATTCTTTTTCTTACATTTCGATTGAATATGACCTGATCTAACTTTCGTGCATTAATAAGCAGTATGATCTAACTAATAAAATGGTGACTTTTACATGAATGTTATTTGATATAGCCACGACCAACTTGTAGTGTAATTTCTTAATTTCTATTCTTGTAGAATATGTCTCGCCATAACAACGACAGTAGTAGACAGGTTCTTCCTCCTGCTAGTTATAGGAGTAGTGGTGGTTCTAACAGTAGACAAACGGGAACAACAAACCATGGAGTATCTCTACCTCCCATTCAGAACAATAATAAAGTAACGAATAGGAATTCAGATACAGCTGATTTGTCTAGACAAACGCCTTCGAAGAATCAACAAGACCCTTATCCTAAAAAAAGAGGATATGCAAATAAGGATGACAATAATCACTACGATAAAAATAATAATGCAAGGTATTCTGATAAAAAAACGGACAATGAAAGGTATGATAGACCAACAGACAAATCACAAGAACGTTCATCAAGAAGGTCTAGATCAAGATCACCAAAGAGGGCAGATAAAGGAACCACGGATAACAAATCAAAGAAAACAAACCACTCTGATATAGATCGGTACGAATCGTCGCAACGACAAAAACAACGAAGCCGATCGACTGACCGTGAAAGAAATCGACACAGTAAATCTGGTGAGACAGAATACAGACATAGCAGCTCATCAAAATATCGTGAAAGTAGACAAAGGAGTAAATCAAGAGATGATAAGAAAACCAGAAAGTCTTCTCGAAAGAGTGAATCTAAACACAGAAGTCAATCAAATGACGGAAAATATACTCCACACAGTCAACCACGTGATCATGGAAGCAGACGAAGGAGCAACTCGAGAGATCGTAATTCTCGTAGTAATGACAGAAGAAAACGCTCTCGATCGCATGACCGTCATAGCACAGTACGTCATAAGTCTAGGTCAACATCAAGACATAGAAAACGAGGAAAGTCTCGTTCTAAATCAAGACATAGTGAATATCACAATTATAGAAGTAAATCACGTGAGCGTAATGAACGTAGAAAACGCAAAGATGAATATTATCGGAGTGCTTCCAGGTCACCTCCTAGAGAACGCAAAGATGAACAATACAAAAGTAAGACTAAAACGATCAGCGTTTATAATGATCATAGAAAAAAATCTTTATCAGACAATACACTTGACAGAAGATCAAAAACTCGTGATTTCAGTCAAGAAAAATCAAGAAGGCCATCTTCAAGCGAATACTACACTAAAGAAAAAAGAAATTCGAAGCATACATCGAAACATTCAAAATCAAAAACACCTGTTTATGAATCGGATTCTTGCACGAGTGAGTCAGATATTGAAATATCCAACCTTTCAAGAAAAGCTTCACATAGGCGATTGGTGCGTCCTCAACAAAAAATCAAGCTGTCGAAGCCGCGTATAAAAAAGAATAAGTCAAAAGTGAGACGCGGGTCTGTTTCGGATTCTGAACATTCTTACAAATATAATATAATTTTGATTGATGAAAGTGATGATTCTGAAGAGGACCAGCCTTCTAACCAGGCGTTTTATGTTCGATCAAAATCACAACATGCTGTTCCACGCAAAGGCAGGCGCCATAAGGTAAAAGAGTATTATTCAGATATAGAGTCTAACGATCGACAAAGAGCGGTTATATACAATGAACCCGATAAAGTAATAGTTGCTCCTCGCAATACGTTAGACGTTCCCAGAACAATACAACACGTACATACTGTTGGTACTAGTCAACAAAACCAACAAGAAAAAGAATTGTTCTATTTAGTACCAGCATCTCAACATACAGCAAACAGTCAATATAGTCAGGACAATGGTTTGTTTGACGCTGATGTTGGAAGACGAGTCGTTCAGATGTCGCAGCCAATACAAAATAGTAGAAACCAACAACAACTTTATTACTTAAATAATAACGATTCTGTGTACGGCCAAGAGCCGTTATATGATGAGTACAGACAACCAGCGCAACAAAAGTATTATAATCAACATACTAATCATTACCGACACAATATCAGTTCGGAAAACGTAGAGCAGAAATTTTTGTACCGTCAAAATGTTGAACAAACTGATTTATCAACGAATCAACAAAATATGACAGTTAAAGGAAAACAAAATCAAATTAATAAGGATAATTCAAATCAAAATCATAAACTTTCAATGCCAAAAGCTACAGTTGAAGCAAATAAGCCCGTGCAGTCGTCCAGGATAACACCTGATGGACAGAGTAACTCATCCAATGGTTATACACCTTCAACATTTGATGAAAATGAATCAAGAATGTCGTCTAGAGATGAAAATCGAGTGTCAACAGCAGAAAGGAGAAAGGCATTAAGACAATTAAATGATGTATCAAATTACAATATTAACTTAGCGTTGGGAAAGGCACCGTTACATTCGCCTCCTATGACGGACGAAACTTTAATCAAGAAAATATTTAACGCTGAATTTCAGTCAGAAATGGATGATTATTTGCGTTCTTGATTTATCCTATTTTAGCTTGTTTCCATGATTTCGAACCTTTTCTTTGAAACAAGATGATATGAACGTGTCAAAACGTCGTTGAAATAATACATTTACAATTCCAATAATTATTTGTCTTTTTATGTTTGTATTTTATTCATATATGTCAGTTTACATCATATGTTTCTGAATAAAATCCTGCTCAAACTACTGACTTGTGAAAGATTTAAATTAGTTCCAGCACATTACATGTCATAAGTAACAGTTGGGAAGCTTCAATGTATACTATGAATGATAAATCGATACATAAGATTTGATGCATAAGGATGATGTTGGTATACTACAGTTTTCATTGAGCCGAAAGGGAAAAGCCTGTGTCTATTCGCTTTAAGATAGGAAAGAAGTTCAAATAAAGGCAACAGTAGTATA